>NC_091646.1:63843165-64450249 GCF_027580195.1 Bos mutus | reverse complement strand
TGGACCATAAAAAAAAATCTGAGCACTGAAGAACTAATACTTTTGAACTGCGGTGTTGGAGAAGACTCTTGAGAGTCCCTTGGACTGCAGGGAAATCAAACCAGTTAGTCCTAAGGGAAATCAGTCCTGAATACTCATTGGAAGGACTGATGCTGAAGCTGAAACTACAACACTTTGGCCACCTGATGTGAAGAACTGACTCATTGGAAAAGACCCTGATGGTGGGAAAGATTGAAAGCAGAAGGAGAAGGGGATGACAGAGGATGAGATGGTTGCATGGCGTCATCTACTTGATGGACTTGAGTTTGAGCAAGCTCTGAGTGTTGTTGACAGATAGGGAAGCCTGGTGTACAGCAGTCCATGGGGTCACAAAGAGTCAGACATGACTGAGTGACTGAAGTGAACTGAATACTAAGCTTTGTTTGGATGGTGAAAACGCAGACTAGGGCTAAGCTACACAAAACCAAGACCATTTGTACACAATTTGCTGAAGATTATCTGAAAAGTCTGTAGATTGTGGGGATGATGTGTCAGGCTTCAGGTTGCAAGATATCAAAGAATAAATAGCTTGATCTAATACTGTCTCAAACTTGATATCAGTTCAGTTCAGTCACTCAGTTGTGTCCGACTCTTTGCGACCCCATGAATCACAGCACGCCAGGCCTCCCTGTCCATCACCAACTCCTGGAGTTCACTCAGACTCATGTCCATCGAGTCAGTGATGCCTAGATATCTAGATATAAGATGCTCCAAATAGTTAATTATTTAGCACAAAATATATTGTAAGTCTTAATGTGGGTAATATAAATTCCATGCATAGATGAAAGAAAGAAGATGAGTATTCTGTAAAATTATTATTTTTTTTTAGTTTGCCCATTCCTAAACATTGCTATACATTACTCTGAACAAATTTGTGTTTATAAGAAACTTCTCTGTGAGTAAAATTCACAGAATTGCATTGGAAACAAAATATTATCACGTCATCAATGAGTGGTGAAAAGTATATGTCCTCCTTCTCACAATCCTCTTATCTTCATTTTTTATGGATTATGAATATTATTTCAGCATTACTATGGAGGATTTAAATACAAGCAATCCTCAGATTCTCCTGTTGGCATTTATGAACCTAAATCCATCATTCTCATTTTTTTTTCCCAGCAATTTAAAAACATGGACACTTGGTGTGCAAGGGAAGAAGGGAAGTGGTAGTCCTCAGACATCCATTTGAGTAGAATGTCTATGGAAGAGGAAGTAGGGACAACTGAATAGGCAGTCATTAAAAGAGAAAAATACATTTTATAGGAAAGAATAAAATTCTGTAATTATAAAGCAATTAAAATGTTTTTCTTGTGCTTAATTAATAAACATTTAAAGGCACAACCCAAAGAGGGTTGCCAGATATGTTTGGAGTTAATGGTAGCATTATCAGAATGATTACATAGACAGCCCCACCCTAAGGAGATGATTTGGAAAGAAACCCATTTGAAACTACACCTCCTGCTATCTTTATGAAGAAAAGGAACCACAGTTGTAAAGAGCCACACTTCATATTCTTTCCTTTCAGATTTCTGACAAAAGGTTGTGCTACAAGCAACAGATCTGCAGATTAGTGGACAAATTAAATTTCATTTTTCCACCATTAAAGTGAAATCTTTGGGCTTTTCTGACATGTGAATCCCTATTTCAGTGAGAGAGAAAAAGACAACTTGGAAACAAACAACAATTTGTTCTAGAATTTTTAATTATAAGGGATTAGAATTTAATTTATTTTTTTAATTTTTATTTAATTATAAGGGATTAGAATGTAATTTCTAATCCCTTACAAAATGTTAGGGGGAAAGTACCCCTAAGATCAGGAACAATACAAGGGTGTCCACTTTCACCACTATTATTCAACATAGTTCTGGAAGTCCTAGCTACAGCAATCAGAGAAGAAAAAGAAATAAAAGGAATCCAGATCAGAAAAGAAGAAATAAATCTCTCAGTGTTTGCAGATGACATGATACTGTACATAGGAAACCCTAAAGATAGTATCAGAAAATTACTAGAGCTAATCAGTGAGTTTAGCAAATTTGCAGGATACAAAATCAATACACAGAGATCACTTGCATTTCTATATACTAGCAATGACAAATCAGAAAAAGGAATTAAGGAATCAATTCCATTCACCATTGTTACAAAAAGAATTAAATATCTAAGAATAAATCTACTAAGGAGACAAAAGAACTGTACACAGAAAATTATAGGGTAATAATGAAAGAAATCAAAGATGATATAAACAGATGGAGAAATATTCCATGTTCTTGGGTAGGAAGAATTAATATTGTGGAAATTACTATGTTACCAATTACAGTCTACAGATTCAATGTTATCCCTATCAAATTACCAATGGTGTTTTTCACAGAACTAGAACAAAAAATCTCACCATTTATATGGAAGCACAAAAGAACCCAAATAGCCAAAACAGTCTTGATAAAGAAGAATGGAGCTGGTGGAATCCACTTTCCTGACTTTATATTATACTACAAAGCCACAATCATCAAGACAGTATGGTACTGGCACAAAAACAGAAATATAGACCAATGGAACAAGATAGAAAGCATAGAAATAAACCCACGCACCTTATTTTTGACAAAGGAGGCAATAATATACAATGGGGCAAAGACAGCCTCTTCAATAAATCATGCTGGGAAAACTGAACAGCTATTTGTAAAATAATGAAATCTTCATAACATCATACACAAAGATAAACTCAAAATGGATTAGAGACCTAAATGCAAGACCAGAAACCAGGAAACTCCTAGAGGAAAACATAGGCAGAACACTTTCTGACATAAATGAAAGCAAGATCCTCTATGACACACCTCCTAGAGTAAAAGAAATAAAAACAAACAAAAACAAGTGGGACCTGATAAAACTTAAAAGCTTTTGCACAACAAAGGAAACTGTAAGCAAGGTGAAAAGACAACCCTCAGAAGTGGAGGAAATAATAGCAAATGAAACAACTAACAAATGATTAATTTTCAAAATATACAATCAGCTCATACAACTCAATGCCAGAAAAACAAACAACCTAATCAAAAACTTGGAAAAAGGACTAAACAAACACTTCTCCAAAGACGTCATTGGCTAACAAACACATGAAAAGGTGCTCAACATTACTCCTTACTGGAGAAATGCAAATCAAAAGTACAATGCAGTATCACCTCACACCGGTCAAAATGGTCATCATCAAAAAGTCTACAAACATAAATGCTAGAGAGGGTGTGGAGAAACGGGAATGCTCTTGCAGTGTTGGTGGAAATGTAAATTGATACAGCCACTATGAAAGATGGTATGGACATTCCTTAAAAAACTATAAATAAAACCACCACAGGACCCAGCAATCTTACTCTTAGGTATATACTGTAAGGAAACCAAAATTGAAAAAGACACATGTATTCCGATGTTCATTGCAGCACTATTTACAATAGCTAGAACATGGAATCAAGCTAGAAAACCATTGACAGATGAATGGATAAAGAAATTATGGTACATATACACAAAGGAATATGTCTCAGCCATAAAAAGGAAAGCATTTGAGTTAGTTCTAATGAGGTGGGTGAACCTAGAACCTATTATACAGAGTGAAGTAAGTCAGAGGAGAAAGATAAATATTTTATTCTAATGCATATATATGGAATCTAGAAAAATGGAACTGAAGAATTTATTTATAGGGCAGCAACGGAGAAACAGACATAGAGAATAGACTTATGAACATGATGAGAGGAGAGGAGAGGGTCAGATGTATGTAAAGAGTAACATGGAAACTTACATTACCATATGTAAAATAGATAGCCAACAGGAATTTGCTGTTGGAAATGGTGCAGGAAACTCACACAGAGGTTCTGTATCAACCTAGATGTGTGGGGTGGCGGGGAGGGGGGGAGGTTTAAAAGGGAAGGAAGGGACATATGTATACCTATGGCTGATTCATGTTGAGGTTTGACAGAAAACAACAAAATTTGTAAAGGAATTTACCTTCAATATAAAATAAATAATTAAAAAAAAACATTATAAAAAGGCCTACTTGCTTGTCTTATAGATTCTGTTTTAGGAGCAGGATTCAGGATCGGTACACATTTAGGGGTAACTGAAGACCACTATTGTATTCTTGCCTTGAGAACCCCATGGACAGTATGAAAAGGCAAATAATTATGACACTGAAAGATGAACTTCCCAGGTCAGTAGGTGCCCGATGTGCTAATGGAGAAGGATAGAGAAATAACTACAGACAGAATGAAGAGAGAGAGCCAAAGTGAAAACACTGCCCAGTTGTGGATGTGACTGATTATAGAAGTAAAGTCTGATGCTGTAAAGAACAGTTTTGCATACAAACCTGGAATGTTAGGTTCATGAATCAACGTAAATTGGAAGTGGTCAAACAGGAGATAGCAAGAGTGAACATCAACAATTTAGAAATTAGTTCAGTTCAGTTCAGTCTCTCAGTCATGTGCCACTCTTTGCAATCCCATGGACTGCAGCACGCCAGGCCTCCCTGTCCATCACCAACTCCCGGAGTTTACTCAAACTCATGTCCATTGAGTCGGTGATGCCATCCAACCATCTCATCCTCTGTCGTCCCCGTCTCCTCCCGCCTTCAATCTTTCCCAGCATCAGGGTATATTCAAATGAGTCAGCTCTTTCCATTAGGTGGCCAAAGTATTGGAGTTTCAGCTTCAATATCAGTCCTTCCAATGAATATTCAGGACTGATTTCCTTTAGGATTGAGTGGTTGTATCTCCTTGCAGTCCAAGGGACTCTCAAGAGTCTTTTCAAGTGAACTAACATTGACCAAAATGGGTGAAATTAATTCAGATGCCTATTCTACCTACTACTGTGGGCAAGAATCCCTTAGAAGAAACGGAGTAGCCCTCATAGTCAACAAAAAAGTCCAAAATGCAGTACTTGGGTGTGATCTCAAAAGTGTCAGAATGATCTTTGTTTGTTGCCAAGGCAAACCATTCAATATCAGAGTAATTCAAGTCTATGGCCTAATCACTAATGCTGAAGAAGCTGAAGTTGAATGGTTCTATGAAGACCTCCAAGACCTCTATGATGATCTACAAGAAATTTTAGAACTAACACCAAAAAAACTTGTCTTTTTCATCATCAGGGACTGGGATGCACAAGTAGGAAGTCAAGAGATACCTAGAGTAACAGGCAAATTTGGCCTTGGAGGACAAAAAGAAGCAAGGCAAGTTCTAACAGACTTTTCTAAGAGAACACACTGGTCATAGCAAACATTCTCTTCCAAAAACACAACAGAGGACTGTACACATGGACATCATCAGTCAACACCAAAATCGGATTGATTATATTCTTTGCACCCAAGGATGGAGAAGCTCTATACAGTCAGCAAAAACAAGACTGGAAGCTGACTGTGGCTCAGTTCATGAACTCCATATTGCCAAATTCAGGCTTACATTGAAGAAAGTAGCAAAAACCACTAAACCATTCAAATATGACCTAAATCAAATGCTTTATGATTATACTTTGAAAGTGACAAATAGATTCAAGGGATTAGATCTGATAGACAGAGTGCCTGAAGAACAATGGACAGAGATTTGTGACATTGTATAGGAGGCAGTGATCAAGAGCATCCCCAAGAAAAAGAAATGCAGAAAGGCAAAATAGTTGTCTGAGAAGGCCTTACAAATAGCAGAGAAAAGAAGAGAAGCTAAAGGCAAAGGAGAAAAGGGAAGATATACCCATTTGAATGCAGAGTTTCAAATAATAGCAAGGAGAGGTAAGAAAGCCTTCCTCAGTGATCAGTGCAAAGAAATAGAGGAAAACAATAGAATGGGGAAGACTAGTGATCTCTTCAAAATAATTAGAGATACCAAGGGAACATTTCATGCAAAGATGGGCACAATAAAGGACAGAAGGTATGGACTTAACAGAAGCAGAAGATACTAAGGAGAGGTGGAAAGAATACACAGAAGAAATATACAAAAAAGACCTTCATGACCCAGATACCCATGATGGTGTGATCACTCACCAAGAGCCAGACATCCTAGAGACTGCAGTCAAGTGGGTGTTAAGAAACATCACTCTAAAAAGAGCTAGTGGAGGTGATGGAATTCCAGCTGAATTAATTCAAGTCCTAAAACAAGATGCTGTTAAAGTGCTATACTCCGTATGCCAACAGATTTGGACAACTCAGCAATGGCCACAGGACTCGATGGGGTCAATTTTTATTCCAATCAGCAAAAAAGGCAATGTCGAATTTTCAAACTATAGCACAATTGTACTCCTCTCACATACTAGCACAATAATGCTCAAAATTCTCCAAGCCAGGCTTCTACAGTACATGAACTGTGAATTTCCAGATGTTCAAGCTGGGTTTAGAAAGGGCAGAGGAACCAGAGATCAAATTTCTGACATTCAGTGGATCATTGAAAAAGCAAACGAGTTCCAGAAAAACATCTACTTCTGTTTTATTGACTATGCTAAGCCTTTGACTGTGTGGATTACAATAAACTGTGGAAAAATCTTAAAGCGTTGGGAATACCAGACCACTTTATTTGCCTCCTGAGAAATCTGTATGCAGGTCAAGAAGCAACAGTTAGAACTGGACATGGAACAACAGACTGGTCAAAATTGGGAAAGGAGTATATCAAGGCTGTATAGTGTCACCCTGCTTATTTAACCTATATGGAGAGTACTTCATGTGAAATTCAGGGCTGGATGAAGCACAAGCTGGAATCAAGATTGCCGGGAGAAATATCAATAACCTCAGATATGCAGATGATACCACCCTTATGGCAGAAAGTGGAGAGGAACTAAGGAGCCTCTTGATGACAGTGAAAGAGGAGAGTGAAAAAGCTGGCTTAAACTTAACATTCAAAAAACTAAGATCATGGCATCCGGTCCCATCACTTCATGGCAAATAGATGAGGAAACAATAGAAGCAGTGTCAGAGTTTATTTTCTTGTGCTCCAAAATCACTGTAGATGGTGACTGCAGCCATGAAATTAAAAGACATTTGCTCCTTGGAAGAAAAGCTATGACCCACCTAGACAGCATATAAAAAGGCAGGGACATTACTTTGCTAACAAAAGTCTGCCTAGTCAAGTGTATGGTTTTTCCAGTAGTCACGTATAGATGTGAGAGTTGAACCATAAAGAAAGTTGAACTCCAAAAAATTGATGCTTTTGAATTGTGGTGTTGGAGAAGACTCTTGAGAGTTCCTTTGACCGTCAGGAGATTAAACCAGTCAATCCCAAGGGAAATCAGTCCTGACTATTCATTGGAAGGACTGATGCTGAAGCTCCAATACTTTGGTCACCTGATGGGAGGAACTGACTAATTGGAAAAGACCCTGATGGTGGGAAAGATTGAAGCCAGGAAGAGAAGGGGACAACAGAGGATGAGATAATTGGATGGCATCACTGACTCGATGGGCATGAATTTGAGCATGCTCTGGGACTTGGTGATGGACTGGGATCCCTGGTGTGCTACAGTTCATGGGGTCACAAAGAGTTGAACATGACTAAGCAACTGAACTGACTGACTGAAGACCTGTCAGAGCATATAGGCCAGGGGCCATGTTTGTGTCCTCTTCCTATCTCACTACAACCTCACTACAACTCACAGTTTTTCTCCTAAAATTGAGTTTCTACGATTATCTGGAGACTAATTCTTGTGACTCCCTCCCATGTGATACCTCTAGATCACCTGGCTTTGGTGGCCAATGGGGCTTATGTTTGCATTTCCACAGAACAATATGTATTTGAACTCTTTTAAAGCTGTACATGAGGGTTTGGCTTCCAATCAGCATAAATTTTTTATTTACTGAGATCCTCAACTTAGGGATACTGACTCTCCCAAAGGTCTTGGAACACCTTCAACTTGTTGTTTGGCTGCTAAGTTGATTCCGACTCTTTGTGACTCCATGGACTGAGGCATGCCAGGCTTCCCTGTCCTTCACTGTTTCCAAGAGTTTGCTCAAACTCATGATCCCATCCAATCATCACATTTTCTGTTGCCCCTTTCTCCACTTGCCTTCATTTTTCTCCAGCATAAGGGTCTTTCCAAAATAGTTGACTCTTCACATAAGTTGGCCAAAGTTTAGGAACTTCAGCCTAAGAATCAGTCCTTCCAAAGAATGAATATTCAGGTTTATGTCCTTTGGGATTAGCTGGTTTGATCTCCTTGCTATCTCAAGAAGACTCTCAGGAGTCTTCCCCAACACCACAGTTTCAAAACATCATTTCTTTGCACTCAATCTTGTTTATGGTCCAACTCTCACATCTGTACATGACCACTGGAAACACCATAGCCTTGACTGTACAAACCTTTGCTGACAAAGGCATGTCTCTGATTTTTAATACATTGTCAAAATTTGTCATAGCTTTTCTTCCAAGGATCAAGCATCTTTTAATTTCATGGCTGCAGTCACCATCTGCAATGATTTTGAAGTCCAAGAAAATGAAATGTGTCACTATTTACACATTTTCCCCGTCTATTTGCCATGAAGCATAGGGTTGAATGATAAGTTTTATATACTACACAATTTGAATCTTTCAAGACTGGAAGAGGTGGCTGTTTGATCCTGTACATAGAAATAAACAAGGAAAGTCAGGGAAAGTGAAGGAATAATGAAATATGTTCCAAGTGAAAGAATAAGATAATTCAGGGGGGAAAATAAACCTTAATTAAGTAAAAATATGTAATTTACATATTAAAGTGTTAAAAGTGATGATCATGAAGATGCTTACTAAAATCAGGAGCAGAATGATAAGAACTTCAACAAAGAGATAGAAAGTATGAGAAAGTACTAAGCAAAAGTTGCAGAGTTGAAAAAAATGCAAATGTTTTACTGAAAAGTAAAATACTAGAGAGATTTGACTGAAGAGTACATAAAGAAGAGTAAAAAATCAGTAAATTCAAACAAAGGGCATGGGAACTCACCCAATCAGGGCAGCAAAAGAAAGAAAGAAAGTAAAACATACTTGGTGCCTTGGTGGTGGGGTCCTACAGAGAAGAGACAATTCTCCTTGGCTGCTGGGACAGTTGAAAGAGCTGGAGAAACCTAAATTTCACTCATGAAGAGTGCATGGGTGCTGACTTACAGAGTGGAGAGAGCCTGCACTACCAGATGCCACACTCCCCAATCCAAGTCAGGTGAACACCCTGGCCCACTCATTCCACAGCACAGCTTTGTGCTGGATCTGTGCCATCTGGACCTTAGGAAAAAAACTAGCAATACAGAGAGATGGTCCGGGGACCTGGTGTGTGGTCCACATGAGACCTCAGAGGCCATTGTCAGTTCTTCCTGTGGTGGTACCTCCAGAATCATGGTGACCAGTGTGCCATGGTGATCTCACAGCCTATTAAGTCCTCCAGCCCCACCCACTCCACACTAGAACTTGGTGCTGGATCTCAAGCAGAAAAGTCTTGGGATCTAGGGATACAAAAGGCTTTGGGTGTGGCCCAGGTAAAGGAGCAGTGTCCATTATTTGCAGTTATACAGGTAGCACCTCGGGAGCCACTGCAACCATCATTTTGCAGTTTGTTTCCTAGCTAAGCAATCGATCTGGCCTCATCCACTCCACACCAGAACTTGACACCTCATCTGGAGCAGTCAGGTCCTAGGAGAAGACTGCCACAGAAGTAAACTGGATCTATGAGGGCATTTTAATTCCTGCAGCCACAATCCCCAGCCCCCATGTAACGATTGCCCCAGTCTTGCCCATTCTACACCACAGCCTTGCACTAGATTTGGAACCACCAGAGCAGGGGAAGAAATGCAAACTTGAGCTGTATCTGAATGGAGCCATGATTGCTTATATAGATGGTGCATCAGACTTCTTTTTTTTTTTTTTTTGCATCAGACTTCTATAAGTGCACTGGCCTCACTTGCTTCAGCACTCCCCTCCTCTGAGGTAAGACACTCAATAAAGAGGAATAATGCCTGATCAAGGCTGCTCCTGGGGGTTTCTGATCTAAGGACAGAAGAGCAGATTCCACCCCTGAAAAGGTGATAACAGCCTTGGAGGAGGGAGGAAGTCCTGGCTCCTGTACTGCATAAGTTTTAGATCTTCCAACACTAACTAAAGCCCCTTTCAAGGTGATAGTGGCCAGCATACTCTGAATAAAGACATGGCTGGCATCCATATCAAAATAAGCTCCCACACCAAAGACACTGAACACACAGAGTCTACATAGAAAAGTTCTCATATGAAAACATCCCTTCAAGACCACAATCAATAACTATTTCTCCTAAATTCATAGAGACAGATAAAGTTAGGTAAAACAAAAAAGTAGAGGAATGACTTCCAGGGAACACATGTACACCCATGGCAGATTCATGTTGATGTATGGCAAAACCAATATAATATTGTAAAGTAAAAAAAAAAATAATAATACTAATAAAAAGGCAAAAATAAATAAATAAAAGAGCAAGAAAGTTGCCCTGAAAGAATAAATAATGAAATAGAGATTACCAATCTGTCAGACACTGAGCTCAAAAAGGTTTATTAAAATTCTAACTTAATTAAGAAAGATTATTGTAATAAGGAACTAGAAACTATAAAAATGAATCAATCGAAAATAGACAATTCAATTATCAAAATTGAAAGTAATCTGAAAGTAATAAATAGCAGGCTAAATGACATGGGTGAATGAATAAGTGATCTGGAAGTTAGAATAATGGAAATCACAGAATCAGAACAGCAGACACAAAGACAATGAAAAAAGTAAAAGAAAGTAACATACAAAATTGATGGGATAAAAAAAATTGATGGGATAATATAAAATGTTCTAACCTATACAAAATAGAGATTCTAGAAGGAACATAAAGAGAGGGGAATTGAAAATGTATTTGAAGAAATTTTTCATGAAAATTTCCCAGATCTAAAGACGGAAACAGATATCCAGATACTAGAAACATAGATGGTTCCAAACAAGATGAACCCAAACAGACTCACACCAAGATATATAATAATTAAAATGGTAAACTTTTTTAAAAAAGAGAATTCTATGGGCAGTTAAGAGAAAAATAAAGAGTCAGTAACAAGGGAACCCCCATAAGGTTATCAGCTGATTTCTCTGCAGAAACTTTGCAGGCCAGAGGGAGTAGCATGATATATTCAAGGTGCTAAAAGGATAAAATCTGCAATCTAGGACACTCTACCCAGCAAGAGTATCATTTAGAATAGAAGAAATTAAGAATTCCCCAGACAAACAAAAATTAAGCAATACTAAGCCTACCCTAAAAGAAATATTGAAGGATCTTCTCTAAATTAAAAAAGAAGCAAGAATCCTTAGAAAATCACAATAGAAAAGGCAAATACATAATCAGGATTGAAAATCACTTAACTAAGTTGTTACAAAATTAAAAACAATAAAAAATTGTAAAAGCAATTGTAATTATAATAGCTGGCAGTTGGCTCTGGTTACTCCCAAGTGTTACTTTCACCAGGCCACCAGCACAGATTCACTGAAGTCAGATCCCTGGACTGTAGTAGTTGTGCACCTTGATCTGCTGTTGGGACTATGGAGGCAGGTAAGACTTTGGCCTGGCCCAACCCCATGTGTACATGCCCATGAAGCCCATAGCTGCTAAAGCCAAATGCATTCTACTTGCAGAACTTATCCTTTCAGATGTTTCACTAATATTGAATTTAAATGCAACTTCATGGTTCACATGGTCACAAGGAGAAATTTCAGCTCTTCTTTCTTACGCACAAGGCCCCTGGGGCTCAGCTGTAGTTTCAGCCCCACTTCTGTATGTGTTCCTCCAACCAGAGTCTGCTTCAGAGATTCCTGGGGCACACAAGCCCCTCAGGCAGGAAGGAGCCAAGGCAGAAATCAGGGCCAGTAGGCCACCCCTGTGGTAGGATACTGAAGTAGCATTTGGAATGTGTGAACCCTTCAGGCAGAGATCAGGAAATTAGGCTGAGTGTGCTACCCAGGTGGCAGAGTGCTAGGGCAATGATTGAAATGTGTAAGACCCTCAGGTGTTGAGCAGGGGGAGTGGGCTGCACAGGCGGAATGATGTTGGTAGAGCAATTGGAACTCATGTGCCCATAAGGTGGTGTGTTGCCCAGGCAGGCAGAGAAGGTGATGGCAGAGGTGCATTAGCCAACTCTGTTTGGATCCCTCCTGAGTGTTTGTGAAGCTAGGTAGTGGTAGATGAAGAGAGAGGCTGCAGTGGTTTCCCTGCCCTTTGTGCATCACTCAACAATAGTGCTTAGATTCTGTGGCAGCCTGAGCTTCCTCCATGAACATTCTCAGTTGTGGAGCTACTCACTCCCATTCCTTTCAGGCTATTTACTCACAGCCAACAGCTGTCCTCTCCCTGAGTCTGCTCTCCTAACCTTATGTTCCAGCTCACAGCACTTGTGTACACTGGTAGACACCCATCTCAGGCTGGGGCATGCAGGGCTATGACAGAGACCATCGGCATAGGTCTCACTCTGTCCTGCCTGTCTCTAACGAGTTGTTAGGCTCCTTTTCAAGGCCCTGAACCTCCTCTTCTCTCTCAGCTGATCTCCCCACCAGTGAGCAGGCGTCTCCAGATGTGGGAACCTCTCCTAAACTTCAGTTCCTTCACAGGGTTGCAGTCCCACTCTACTTTTTCTCTTCCTTTTCTCGTCTTCTTTCTTTTGTCCTACCCAGTTATGCCGGGATCTCTCTTGTCCTTTTAGGTGTCTGAGGTCCTCTGCTCATGTTTAGCAGATGCTTTTTGAGAACTGTTTCATTTGTAGATGTATTATTGATGTGTCTGTAGGGAGAGATGAACTCCACATCCTCCTATTCCTCAACAATCTTGGAAAGCCTTCTAAGGTTTTAATTTAAATGCATAAAATTTTCCATAGTCTTTTTTGCTAGTCTTTTATGTATGGAGAGTCTACAACAAAGTACAAAGTTTTAGAAAATTATTCTTTTTTAAATTTTTAAAAATTTTATTTTATTTTTTAACTTTTCAAT
Source organism: Bos mutus (assembly GCF_027580195.1). Classification (NCBI taxonomy): domain Eukaryota; kingdom Metazoa; phylum Chordata; class Mammalia; order Artiodactyla; family Bovidae; genus Bos; species Bos mutus. The sequence goes on along the minus strand of NC_091646.1, from coordinate 64,437,271 downwards.
ATTGTATTGGTTTTGCCATATATCAAAATAAATCCACCACAAGTATACATGTGTTCCCCATCCTGAACCCTCCTCCCTCCTCCCTCCCCATACCCTCCCTCTGGGTCATCCCAGTGCACCAGCCCCAAGCATCCAGTATCATGCATCGAACCTGGACTGGTGACTCATTTCATATATGATATTATACATGTTTCAATGCCATTCTCCCAAGTCATCCCACCGTCTCCCTCTCCCACAGAGTCCAGAATACTGTTCTATATATCAGTGCCTCTTTTGCTGTCTCGTATACAGGATTATTGTTACCATCTTTCTAAATTCCATATATATGAGTTAGTATACTGTATTGGTGTTTTTCTTTCTGGCTTACTTCACTCTGTATAATAGGCTCCAGTTTCATCCACCTCATTAGAACTGATTCAAATGTATTCTTTTTAATGGCTGAGTAATACTCCATTGTGTATATGTACCACTCCTTTCTTATCCATTCATCTGCTGATGGACATCTAGGTTGCTTCCATGTCCTGGCTATTATAAAGAGTGCTGCGATGAACATTGGGGTACATGTGTCTCTTTCAATTCTGCTTTCCTCAGTGCGTATGCCCAGCAGTGGGATTGCTGGGTCATAAGGCAGTTCTATTTCCAGGTTTTTAAGGAATCTCCACACTGTTCTCCATAGTGGCTGTACTAGTTTGCATTCCCATCAACAGTGTAAGAGGGTTCCCTTTTCTCCACACCCTCTCCAGCATTTACTGCTTGTAGACTTTTGGATTGCAGCCATTCTGACTGGCATGAAATGGTACCTCATAGTGGTTTTGATTTGCATTTCTCTGATAATGAGTGATGTTGAGCATCTATTCATGTGTTTGTTAGCCATCTGTATGTCTTCTTTGGAGAAATGTCTGTTTAGTTCTTTGGCCCATTTTTTTATTGGGTCACTTATTTTTCTGGAATTGAGCTGTAGGAGTCGCTTGTATATTTTTGAGATTAGTTGTTTGTCAGTTGCTTCATTTGCTATTATTTTCTCCCATTCTGAAGGCTGTCTTTTCACCTTGCTTATAGTTCCCTTTGTTGTGCAGAAGCTTTTAAGTTTAATTAGGTCCCATTTGTTTATTTTTGCATTTATTTCCAATATTCTGGGAGGTGGGTCATAGAGGATCCTGCTGTGATGTATGTCGGAGAGTTTTTTGCCTATGTTCTCCACTAGGAGTTTTATAGTTTCTGGTCTTACGTTTACATCTTTAATCCATTTTGAGTTTATTTTTGTGTATGGTGTTAGAAAGTGTTCTAGTTTAATTCTTTTACAAATGGTTGACCAGTTTTCCCAGGACCACTTGTTAAAGAGATTGTCTTTTCTCCATTGTATATTCTTGCCTCCTTTGTCAAAGATAAGTTGTCCATAGGTGCATGGGTTTATCTCTGGGCTTTCTATTTTGTTCCATTGATCTATATTGCTGTCTTTGTGCAAGTACCATACTGTCCTTATGACTGTGGCTTTGTAGTAGAGCCTGAAGTCAGGCAGGTTGATTCCTCCTGTTCCATTCTTCTTTCTCAAGATTGCTTTGGCTCTTTGAGGATTTTTTGTATTTCCATACAAATTGTGAAATTATTTGTTCTAGCTCTGGGAAAAACACCATTGGTAGCTTGATAGGGATTGCATTGAATCTATAGATTGCTTTGGGTAGTATACTCATTTTCACTATATTGATTCTTACAATCCATGAACATGGTATATTTCTCCATCTAGTAGTGTCCTTCTTGATTTCTTTCACCAATGTTTTATAGCTTTCTATATATAGGTCTTTTGTTTCTTTAGGTAGATATATTCTTAAGTATTTTGTTCTTTTCATTGCAATGGTGAATGGAATTGTTTCTTTAATTTCTCTTTCTATTTTCTCATTATTAGTGTATAGGAATGCAAGGGAGTTCTGTGTGTTAATTTTATACCCTTCCACTTTGCTATATTCATTGATTAGCTCTAGTAATTTTCTGGTGGAGTCTGTAGGGTTTTCTATGTAGAGGTTCATGTCATCTGCAAACAGTGAGAGTTTTACTTCTTCTTTTCCAATTTGATTCCTTTTATTTATTTTTCTTCTCTGATTGTTGTGGCCAAAACCTCCAAAACTATATTGAATAGTAGTGGTGAAGGTGGGCACCTTTGTCTTGTTCCTGACTTTAGGGGAAATGCTTTCATTTTTTCACCATTGAGGATAATGTGTGCTGTGGGTTTGTCATATATAGCTTTTATTATGTTGAGGTATGTTCCTTCTATTCCTGCTTTCTGTAGAGTTTTTATCATAAATGGATGTTGAGTTTTGTCAAAGGCTTTCTCTTCATCTATTGAGACAATCATATGGCTTTTATTTTTCAATTTGTTAAAGTGGTGTATTACGTTGACTGATTTGCAGATATTGAAGAATCCTTGCATCCCTGGGATAAAGATCACTTGGTCTTGGTGTATGATCTTTTTAATATGTTGTTGGATTCTGATTTCTAAACTTTTGTTAAGGATATTTGCGTCTATGTTCATCAGTGATATTGGCCTGCAGTTTTCTTTGTGGCATCTTTGTCATGTTTTGGTATTAGAGTGATGGTGGCCTCATAGAATGAGTTTGGAAGTTTACCTTTCTCTGCAATTTTCTGGAAGAGTTTGAGTAGGATAGGCGTTAGCTCTTCTCTAAATTTTTGGTAGAATTTAGCTGTGAAGCTGTCTGGACCTGAGCTTTTGTTTGCTGGAAGTTTTCTAATTACAGTTTCAGTTTCTGTGCTTGTGACGGGTCTGTTAAGATTTTCTATTTTTTCCTGGTTCAGTTTTGGAAAGTTGTACTTTTCCAAGAATTTGTCCATTTCTTCCTAGTTGTCCATTTTATTGGCATATAGTTGCTGATAGTAGTCTCTCATGATCCTTTTTATTTCTGTGTTGTCTGTTGTGATCTCTCCATTTTCATTTCTTATTTTATTGATCTGATTTTTCTCCATTTGTTTCTTGATGAGTCTGGCTAATGGCTTGTCAATTTTATTTATCCTTTCAAAGAGGCAGCTTTTGGCTTTGTTGATTTTTGATATGGTCCCTTTTGTTTCTTTTGCATTTATTTCTGCTCTAATTTTTAAGATTTCTTTCCTTCTACTAACCCTGGGGTTCTTCATTTCTTCCTTTTCTAGTTGCTTTAGGTGTAGAGTTAGGTTATTTATTTGACTTTTTTCTTGTTTCTTGAGGTATGCCTGTAATGCTATGAACCTTCCCCTTAGCACTGATTTTACAGTGTCCCACAGGTTTTGGGTTGTTGTGTTTTCATTTTCGTTTCTTTCTATGTATATTTTTATTTCTTTTTTTTATTTCATCGGTGATTTGTTGGTTATTCAGCAGCGTGTTGTTCAGCCTCCATATGTTAGAATTTTTAATAGTTTTTCCCCTGCCATTGAAATCTAATCTTACTGCGTTGTGGTCAGAAATGATGTTTGGAATGATTTCAATTATTTTTTGAATTTACCAAAGCTAGATTTATGGCCCAGGATGTGATCTATCCTGGAGAAGGTTCCCTGTGTGCTTTAGAAAACGGTGAAATTAATTGTTTTAGGGTGAAATGTCCTATGGATATCAATTAGGTCTAACTGGTCCATTGTATCATTTAAAGTTTGTGTTTCCTTGTTAATTTTCTGTTTAGTTGATCTATATATCTATACATAGTTGTGAGTGGGGTATTAAAGTCTCCCACTATTATTGTGTTATTGTTAATTTCACCTTTCATACTTGTTAGCATTTGTCTTAGATATTGTGGTGGTCCTATGTTGGGTGCATATATATTTATAATTGTTATATCTTCTTCTTGGATTGATCCTTTGATCATTATGTAGTGTCCATCTTTGTCTCTTTTCACAGCCTTTGTTTTAAAGTCTATTTTATCTGATATGAGTATTGCTACTCCTGCTTTCTTTTGGTCTCTATTTACATGGAATATCTTTTTCCAGCCCTTCACTTTCAGTCTGTATGTGGCCCTTGTTTTGAGGTGGGTCTCTTGTAGACAACATATGTAGGGGTCTTGTTTTTATATCCAGTCAGCCAGTCTTTGTCTTTTGGTTGGGGCATTCAACACATTTACTTTTAAGGTAATTATTGATAAGTATGATCCCGTTTCCATTTACTTTATTGTTTTGGGTTCGAATTTATACACTCTTTTTGTGTTTCCTGTCTAGAGAAGATCCTTTAGCATTTGTTGGAGAGCTGGTTTGGTGGTGCTGAATTCTCTCAGCTTTTGCTTGTGTGTAAAACTTTTGATTTCTCCTTCATATTTGAATGAGATTCTTGCTGGGTACAGTAATCTGGGCTGTAGGTTATTTTCTTTCATCACTTTAAGTATGTTAAGCCATTCCCTCCTGGCCTGAAGAGTTTCTATTGAAAGATTAGCTGTTATCCTTATGCGAATCGCCTTTTGTGTTATTTGTTTTCCCCTTGCTGCTTTTAATATTTGTTCTTTGTGTTTGATCTTTGTTAATTTTATTAATATGTGTCTTGTGGTGTTTTGCCTTGGATTTATCCTGTTTGGGACTCTCTGGGTTTCTTGGACTTGGGTGATTATTTCCTTCCCCATTTTAGGGAAATTTTCAACTATTATGTCCTCAAGTATTTTCTCATGGTCTTTCTTTTTGTCTTCTTCTTCTGGGACTCCTATGATTCAAATGTTGGGGAGTTTAATGTTGTCCCAGAGGTCTCTAAGGTTGTCCTCATTTCTTTTAATTAGTTTTTCTTTTTTCCTCTCTGATTCATTTATTTCTACCTTTCCAGCTTCTACCTAACTAATCCTATCTTCTGCCTCTGTTTTTCTACTGTTGTTTCCCTCCAGAGTTCTTTTTTTCTCATTTATTGCAGTATTCATTATATATTGACTCTTTTATATTTCTTCTAGGTCCTTGTTAAACCTTTCTTGCATCTTCTCCATCCTTGTCTCCAGGCTATTTATCTGTGATTCCATTTTGTTTTCAAATTTTTTGGATCATTTTCAGTATCATTATCCAGAACTCTTTATCAGGTATATTCCCTATCTCTTCCTCTTTTGTTTGATTAGGTAGGCATTTACCCTGTTCCTTTACCTGCTGTGTATTCCTCTGTCTCTTCATCTTGTTTATATTGCTGTGTTTGGGGTGGCCATTCTGTATTCTGGCAGTTTGTGGAGTTCTCTTTATTGTGGAGTTTCTTCACTGTGGCTGGGGTTGTATGGGTGGCTTGTCAATGTTTCCTGTTTAGGGAAGCTTGTGACGATGTTCTGTTGGGTGGAGCTGGGTTTCTTCTCTCTGGAGTGCAATGAAGTGTACACCAATGAGTTATGAGATGTCAGTGGGTTTGGAGTGGCTTTGGGCAGCCTGTATACTGAAGCTCAGGGTTGTTTTCCTGTGTTGCTGGAGAATTTGCATCGTATGTTTTGCTGTGGAACTTGTTGGCCCTTGGGTGGTTCTTAGTTTCAGTGTAGGTATGGAGGCGTTTGATGAGCTCCTGTCAATTAATGTTCCCTGGAGTCAGGAGTTCTCTGGTGTTCTCAGGATTTGGACTTAAGCCTCCTGCTTCTCGTTTTCAGTCTTATTTTTACAGTAGCCTCTAGGCTTCTCCATCTATACAGCACCATTGATAAAACATCTAGCTTAAAGATGAAAAGTTTCTTCACAATGAGGGACACCCAGAGAGCTTCATAGAGTTACATGGAGAAGAGAAGAGGGAGGAGGGAGATAGAGGTGACCCAAATGAGATGAGGTAAAATCAAAAGAGGAAAGAGCAAGCTAGCCAGTAATCACTTCCTTATGTGTGCTCCACAGTCTGGACTGCTCAGAGATATTCACGAAGTTATACAGAGAAGAGAAGAGGGCGGAAGGAGACAGAGGTGGCCAGGAGGATAATGGGGGGAATCAAAAGGTGAGAGACAGATCCAGCCAGTAATCAGTTCTCTAAGTGTTCTCCACAGTCTGAAACACACTAAGAGATTCACAGAGTTGGGTAGAGAAGAGAAGGGGGAGGGAGGAGATAGTGGAGACCTGCTGGAGAAGGAGAGTCCAAAGTGGGAGAGAGCAGTCAAGACAGTAATCTCGCTCCCAAGTAATAATGGGTACTGAAGATGGGGTTCTTAAAGGTACAAAATTGATAACAAATACCAAAAAGCAAAGATTAAAAATCTAGAGTAGAAGTTGGATTTTCAAAAGTTCAATATTAAATTAAAAAAATCACAAAAAAATTATAAATAAATATATATATATGAAATTTGCTTTATAAGATAGGGTCTCTTTTTTTTTGAAAAGTATTAGTAGGTTATAAAAATGAAAATTAAAGGAGTAGTAGAGGACTTAAAATTAAATAAAATAAATTAAAAAAGAATGATAGTAGAAATATACCTAGGACTTTCCTTGGTGTTGTTGTGCGCAGTGTGGGGTCAGTTCATTTTCGGATAGTTCCTTTATCCAGCTTATATTTCTCAAGATCTATAGGCCCCTTCCTATGTGCTACTGCTGATGCTGCTAAGTTGCTTCAGTCGTGTCCGACTCTGTGCGACCCCATAGACAGTAGCCCACCAGGCTCCCCCGTCCCTGGGATTCTCCAGGTAAGAACACTGGAGTGGGTTGCCATTTCCTTCTCCAATGCATGAAAGTGAGAAGTGAAAGTGAAGTCGCTCAGTAGTGTCCGACTCTTAGCGACCCCATGGACTGTAGCCCATCAGGTTCCTCCGTCCATGGGATTTTCCAGGCAAGAGTACTGGAGTGGGGTGCCATTGCCTTCTCCGCTTGCTTATAGTTGGTACTAACTACAGGGTTTTAATCTATTGCACCTGTCACTTCCAAGGACGATCCCTCTGTTTTAGCTTCTTCTGTATGCTGGTCTCTTCATTGTCTAATTTCCGGCCTGACACAAGGGGGCGGTAGTGGACACGTTTTTAGGCTCACTTGTTCAGTCGTGCTGTAGGGAGGGAGGGACGCTGCTAACAAATAACAGTGACATGTGCTAGCAGTGTCTCAGCCAAACTGGGTTTGCCCCTGCTCTTGGAGTGTGTGCTTTCCCTGTCAACACTGCTTAGGCTCTAGGTTGCTCTGTTGGGAACTGTCTGAGGCTGGCCCTGGGTTGTATGCACTTCCAAGGTCTAAGCCACTCAGGTTCAGGTACTCGGGTAGTCCTCAGAGACACAGATTCAGTTGGGCCTGTGTTTTCTGCCCTTCCCAGGTCCAAGCAGCTCAGGTGACCAGGTGTTTGACGAGCTTGGTCCCTGCTACTTAGCACTTCCCCCATCTCTGCTGCTCGGTTTTCTGGGTGTACAACCGGCACACCTTCTCAGGCAAGATGTTGACCATCCAAAATCCCAAGAAGTCTTAGTTAGCAGAAAAGTCTGATTGCATTTTGGTAGATAATGCCTCTCTGGGGCCGCAATTGCCCTCTTCTGACTCTGGCTGTCTGTCATTGGAGGGGAATGGCCTGCAGCCAGCTAGTCTGCTCAGTCCTTTGTTAAGTGAGCGGGCCTAATGTTATCTTAGGTTAGGGCTTTTTGCGTAGCTCTAGTCAGTCCTTTGTTCTGTGAGTGGGCCTGGTAGTGTCTTAGGTTAGGGCTTTTTGCATGGTTGCTATCCCATGGTCTGGTTTGCTAGCCCAAGTTAGTTCCTTCAGATTGCCCTCGGGGTATTCAGGCCAGGTCCTTACTCTAAGCAATGCAGCTCTCGTCTCCCTGCCCAGCTCCCGCTTGCTAGTGGCGGGTGCAGGCGTCTGTGCTGCTTCTCCGCTGGGGGAGTTACTGTTGGGCACATAATCTATGGGTTTTAATTATTTACTTTTCCTCCCGGTTATGTTGCCCTCTGTGGTTCCAGTGCTCGCCACAGACTTGGCAGTGAGACTGTTTCCCGGTGTTTGGAAACTTCTCTCTTTTTAAAGACTCCCTTCCGGGGACAGAGCTCCATCCCTACCTCTTTTTGTCTTTGGTATTTTTTTCCTACCTCCTTTTGAAGACAATGGGCTGCTTTTCTGGGTGCATGATATCCTCTGCCGGCATTCAGAAATTGTTTTGTGGAATTTACTCAGCGTTCAAATGTTCTTTTGATGAATTTGTGGGGCAGAAAGTGATCTCCCTGTCTTATTCTTCCACCATCTTAGGACCACCTCTAGAGAAATTTTATACTTTGTTTTCAAAGTTTTAATTTGAAGTAAAAATGAAACATACAAATAGTCTAATAAGCAATTCATTTATATGTGTGTGTGTGTGTAGAGCTCAGGAAATAGATGTAGGTTTAAGCTACAAATTTGAGAATCATGAGCTTATATCCAATAGTTGAAGATATAGAAGTAGATAAGGTAGTCTAGAGAAAGCACATAGACTGAAATGAAAGGCTTAGGGCAACACCCAGGGAACACCATGATTTATGGAATTATCAGAGGAATTATCAGAAAAAGATAAAGAGTAATCAGAAAAAGAGGAGTTAAAAAAAATGTGAAATGACAGAAACCAAAAGAAGAAAGTTTTTCAAGAATAAGAAGTAGTTGGCAGAACCAAATGCTGAGCAGAAGTCAGATATTATGAGGTTATATATAAATTTACTGTATTTAGCAGTGAAAATATCACTAGGGATTTTTATGAGAAAAAATATTTGAAATGAATTAGGTTATGGCTTTCAGTTCAGTCAGTCACTCAGTCGTTTCTGACTCTTTGCAATCCCATGAACCACAGCACACCAGGCCTCCCTGTCCATCATCAATTCCCAGAGTTTACCAAAACTCATGTCCATTGAGTCTGTGATGCCATCCAACCATCTCATCCTCTGTCCTTCCCTTCTCTTCCCACCCTCAATCTTTCACAGCATCAGGGTCTTTTCAAATGAGTCAGTTTTTCACATCAGGTGGCCAAAGTATTGGAGTTTCAGCTTCAACATCAGTGCTTCCAATGAACACCCAGGACTGATCTCCTTTATGATGGACTGGTTGGATCTCCTTGCAGTCCAACAGACTCTCAAGAGTGTTCTCCAACACTACAGTTCAAAAGCATCAATTCTTTGGCTTTCAGCTTTCTTTATAGTTCAACTCTCACATCCATACATGACTACTGGAAAAACCATAGCCTTGACTAGACAGACCTTTGTTCGAGAAGTAATGTCTCTGCTTTTTAATATGCTGTCTTGGTTGGTCATGACTTTTTTCCCAAGGACTAAACGTCTTTTAATTTCATGGCTGCAAACATCATCTGCAGTGATTTTGGAGCCCCAAAAAACAAAGTGAGCTGCAGTTGCCACAGTTTCCACTGTTTCCCCATCTATTTGCCATGAAGTGATGGGACCAGATGCCATGATCTTCGTTTTCTGAATGTTAAGCTTTAAGCCAACTTTTCACTCTCCTCTTCCACTTTCATCAAGAGGCTCTTTATTTCTTCTTCACTTTCTGCCATAAGGGTGGTGTCATCTGCATGTCTGAGGTTATTGATATTTCTCCTGGCAATCTTGATTCCAGCTTGTGCTTCCTCCAGTCCAGCATTTCGCGTGATGTACTCTGCATATAAGTTAAATGACCAGGGTGGCAATATACAGCCTTGAGGTACTCTTTTTCCTATTTGGAACCAGTCTGTTGTTCCATGTCCAGTTCTAACTGTTGCTTCCTGACCTGCATACAGATTTCTCAAGAGGCAGGTCAGGTGGTCTGGTATTCCCATTTCTTTCAGAGTTCTCCACAATTTATTGTGATCCACACAGTTAAAGGCTTTGGCATAGTCAATAAAGCAGAAATAGATGGTTTTCTAGAACTCTCTTGCTTTTTCGATGATCCAGCAGATTTTGGCAATTTGATCTCTGTTTCCTCTGCCTTTTATAAAACCAGCTTGAACATCTGGACATTCACGGTTCTTGGCACAGGAGCGGCCGAGAGGAGCTACCCCACGTCCAAGTTCAGGGGCGGCAGCCGAGAGGAGCTACCCTGCATCCAAAATCAGGGGCTGTGGCCAAGAGGAGCTACCCCACATTCAAGGTAAGGAGCAGTGGCTGCACTTTGCTGGAGCAGCCGTGAAGAGATACCCCAAGATATCCAAGGTAAGAGAAACCCAAGTAAGACGGTAGCATTGATAGAGGGCATCAGAGAGCAGACAGACTCGCCAATATGATCACATGGACCACAGCTTGTCTAACTCAATGAAACTAAGCCATGCCATGTGGGGGCACCCAAGACAGACAGGTTATGGCTTTGCTCACTGCTAAATTATAACTTTATTTAGATGGAGTGAAAATTGTAATTGGTCATTTATGTTTTAAAATGAACTACTTCTCTTGAAAGCAGGTTTCAGTAAACTAAAAATAATAAGAAGGCCTGAACATTAGGTGTGTAATAGGGATGAATGCATTATCAAAAATGGAGAAAGGAGCAGCAGAAAGAGTATATGCCAGACCTAAAACCAGCTTTCTATACTCCCTATAGCTTGCTATACTCTCTTATGGCAAAAAGCAAAGAATAATAATAATAAAAAAACTATTGATGAATGTGAAAGAGGAAAGTGAAAAAGCTGGCTTAAAATTCAGCACTCAGAAAACTAAAATCATGACATTCGGTCCCATAACTTCATGGCAAATAAATGGGGAGCCAACAGAAAAAATTATTGGACTTCATTTTCTTGGGCTTCAAAATCACTACAGACTGTGACAGCAGCCATGAAATTAAAAGATGCTTGCTCCTTAGAAGAAAAGCTATAAAAAACCTAGACAGCATATTAAAAAACAGAGACATTATTTGCAGATAAAGGTCCATATAGTCAAAGCTATGGTTTATCCAGTGGTCACACGTAGGTTTGAGAGTTGAACCATAAAGAACGCTGAGTGCTGAAGAATTGATGCTTTTGAACTGTTGGAGAAGACTCTTGACAGTCCCTCGGACTGCAAGGAGATCAAACTAGTTAATCCTAAAGGAAATCAGTCCTGAATTTTCATTGGAAGGACTGATGCTGAAGCTGAAGCTCCAATACTTTGGCCACTTGATGTGAAGGACTGACTCATTAGAAAAGACCCTGAAGCTGGGAAAGATTGAAGGCAGGAGGAGAAGGGGACGACAGAGGATGAGATGGTTGGATGGCATCACCAACTCAATGGATGTGCGTTTTAGCAAGCTTTGGGAGATGGTGAAGGACAGGGAAGCCTGGCATACTGCAGTCCATGGGGTCACAGAGAATCAGACATGACTGAGTGACTGAACAACAGCTCTAGCTTGCAACTTAGGATCTTTAAACTTTGCATGTTAGATTTTATAATGAATTAGCATCTATGCATTCTGAATCTTTATTCAATCCTATGGGATACTTGAGTCGTGAATATGCTCTTACATATTCTGAGACAGCTTTCCAAAGTAAGTATGGTGGTACCTTTGCAGTGTCCCCTAGATACCATTTCATGTGTAACTACTACTATATCCCCAAATGTAATCCACATATTGACAAGTCTCTACCCAGTGTGGCAGCATCCAGACTTGGGGAATAATGTGGACTAACAAGTGTAAAATGACTGTAGAAAAATTCAAATCTGAATAGAATTAAATGTTGAATAAAATGATATAGTAGGAAAATTATGATGAACAGGGCAAGAACTGGATTCAAGACCTGCTTATTTTGGAGTTTTCTGGGTGTCATTGGGCAAAGTCTTTCACTTTCAGGGCTTCAGATTCTTCATTTTAGCACAAAAGTCATATACTAGGTGATCCTTAGGTTCTATTCTGGAACTATGATTCTCTGACTCTTCAGTTTAGCTGAAGAAGTTCTAAGTAAAATGTAAGAAAGGAAAAGTTAACAAAAAGCTTAACACATGACAGTGTCATATTGCTAAATAAATGAAAAAGTATTGCATACATCTTGTATAACCCAGGACCAAGAACTATTCCAGTCACAGAGGCTAGTCTGTTTTTGCCCCAGTCTCTTTATTCTTCCTTTCACACAACTTTACCCAAAGCACAGCCTTTCCCATTGACTTTATAGAAGGATGGCCACAGACATATATGACTGCTAAATACTAATGATAATAGTTGCTATAAATTAAGTGCTAACTGTAAGCTGCTGCTACTGCTGCTGCTAAGTTGCTTCAGTCATTTCCGACTCTGTGCAACCCCATAGACGGCAACCCACCAGGCTCCCCCATCCCTGGGATTCTCCAGGCAAGAATACTGGAGTGGGTTGCCATTTCCTTCTCCAATGCATGAAAGTGAAAAGTGAAAGTGAAGTCGCTCAGTCATGTCCGACTCTTAGTGACCCCATGGACTGCAGCCTACCAGGCTCCTCCATCCATGGGATTTTTCCAGGCAAGAGTACTGGAGTGGGGTGCCATTGCCCATTCTGGACTGTAAGCTAGGTACTTGCAATAAGCCTGTTGTTATTTCCATTTGAAAAGAAGGAAACTAAGGTACATGGAGGTTAATAAACTTACCCACAATTAGTATGTGACAGAGTCAGTATTCAAAATTAGACAGTTTAACACTAAATTCTATGATCTTCTTCAAGATGCTAAATTACCAATGAAATGTTATTCATTTGGTTCCTTAATAGACTACATTCGGGCATTCTTGTGGCCTTGAAAAACAAGATAGTGGGCCAGGGGAGAAAAGAAAACATTTTATTTCACTGTGTGGGCATAAACTACTAATTCTTATGTTTTCCTGCAGTCATGGAACAAAAGTAAAAAAAAAAAAACTTAAAGTTACCACAGAGTATTAGATTCTGTATAGAACACTGGGTTTTTTCTATAAAGTTAGCCACTGCTTTCCTTTCCTGGGTCTTATTTTCCAATGCCACCCTCCTTGAGTGTAAAAGGAGACAGACAAATAATACAATTTGATATAGATAGCATAAGCTTTCGTGTTACTCTCATCAAGAAACAGTAAGCTTTAGAGCAGAGCTGGATTTACACAGGCACAAAATAATTTATTAGTCAATAGTGATGGTTTGAGAGGTGCAAAAAGATCCCTTGCCCCTTTTATCTTTTGATTGTAACATTACTGTTTGAAATTATATCAATTCTTTTTTTTAATATAAATTTATTTATTTTAATTGAAGGCTAATTACTTTACAATATTGTATTGGTTTTGCCATACATCAACATAAATCTGTCACAGGTGTACACATGGTCCCCATCCTGAACTCCCCTCCCACCTCCCTCCCCATACCATCCCTCTGGGCCATCCCAGTGCACCAGCCCCGAGCATCCTGTATCATGCATCGAACTTGGACTGGTGATTCGTTTTACATATGATATTATACATGTTTCAATGCCATTCTCCCAAATCGTCCCACCCTCACCCTCTCCCACAGAGTCCAAAAGACTATTCTATACATCTGTGTCTCTTTTGCTGTCTCGCATACAGGGTTATCGTTACCATCTTTCTAAATTCCATATATATGCATTAGTATACTGTATTGGTGTTTTTCTTTCTGACTTACTTCACTCTGTATAATAGGCTCCAGTTTCATCCACCTCATTAGATCTGATTCAAATGTATTTTTTTAATGGCTGAGTAATACTCCATTCTGTATATGTACTACAGCTTTCTTATTTAAACAAAATTATTTTCCCTTTAATCCTTTACCCCTTAAGTACAAATACTGTTTTAAGCTATAGCCAGTAACTAATATTTCAATGTTAATTGGTTCATTGCATTACTTATTCTATTTCTAGCAAGAGAATGTAGCAGGAGGGCTATGAAAGGCTTTCAGAGAAACCGTCATTAAGAATATACAACTTAAATATAACTTTGATGGGTGAGTATTACTTTGGGGGGCAGAGACAATGGGGTAGATATAGTACTATGAGATTAAAAGCTTCATGAAGCAGAGAGTATGCCTGTCTATATACCACCTTATCATCATTACCTAAAACAATGTCTAACATATTAAAACCATGTTAAAATGTTACATTAATTAAATAATATTTATTATATTTAGAGAGAAAGTTGCATTCTAAGGCCCAGATGGGGGTTGTTTTGTACTTGAATTATACAAAGTAAGCTAACGAAGAGAAGGGCCCCAAGTCCTGTGCGTACTTCAAAGAACGACTGCTATAGGTGGAGGAGAATAGGAAAGGCTAAATTAGTGTAATAAAACATTTCCTCTGTGACAATCTACAGGGATGGGGTGGGGTGGGAGTTGGGAAAGAGATTCAAGAGGGAGGGGACACATGTATATCTTTGGCTGATTCATGCTGATGTATGGTAGAAACTAACACAATATTGTTATGTAGTTATCCTCCAATTAAAAAATAAAATAATTAAAATAAGACAAAAAAGTTCTTATGGATACCCATCCGTCTTTCCCCTGAACCCACGACTCAACTATTCCATGCTTTTTCCTGCCATTAAGTGTATATGTCTTTGGGTAGGTTCATATAGAACTTTCTTTTCTCATCATGGAGGCAGCCAGGTCAAGTAGAAAGATTATTAGAGTGAGAGGGTGATTTCTAGCTACATTTCAAAGTCAACTATGGTGTTCTTTATCCTCAGGCAAGTTACTTTACCACTTTGTGCCTGTGCCTTACTAAATGAGATCATGAATATGAAGATTCAAATTATTTGAAAAGTTTTCTGTGAGTAGAATCCTCCATCATTGGGGCCAATGTGTTGGGCCATGAAGAAGCAGGTAATTTCTTATTGTTAATCTTTCTGGAAAGGTAATACTCTGCAACCATCTCTGCTGGCTTAATTTCTAGAAAGAAACATGAAATTCAGATGAAACCAATGGAGAAAAATAGTGGTGAGATTATTCTGTATCCAAGCCTTTGTTATCTAAAACCAGCAGCTGTGTCTAGCAAGCACTGACAAACAGAGGTGGAAAGCATTCATGGTCCCGTAGTTGGAAAAAAGAGGATGTGGTCTTCAGTCTAGAAGGATTACCATTTGCCTAAAAGATATTTGCAGAGCTAGTATTTCAAGAAGGGCTAAAAACTTTAAATGAAATAAATGGAGCTTGACACTCATAAAGCAATTTTAAGAGTCATAGTCTCTAAACAATATAGTCTAACTATAGGCCTATGAAGGGAAACTGAAGAAATCCTCAAGAGGCCATTGACCAAGCCATGGGTGCTTGCAGTGGGATTTCAAGAGTAAGACTCTCTGCCCACTACTGGTGTCACCTCTGTTTCAGTGAAGTTTAAAGAAGATGTTTGTGAAGGGATCCATACTCATGGATTGAACCCATGTCTTTTATGTCTGCTGCATTGACAGGCAGTATCTTTACCATTAGTGCCACCTGAAAAGCCCCAAGTTTGTTAGATTTTTCTTAAAAATCCATTGTGGTGAATAAAAAGCTTTTTTTTTTTTTTTTTTAAATTTTATTTTATTTTTAAACTTTACATAATTGTATTAGTTTTGCAAAATATCAAAATGAATCCGCCACAGGCATACATGTGTTCCCCATCCTGAACCCTCCTCCCTCCTCCCTCCCCACACCATCCCTCTGGGTCGTCCCAGTGCACCAGCCCCAAGCATCCAGTATCATGCATCGAACCTGGACTGGCAACTCGTCCCAAATCTTCCCACCCTCTCCCTCTCCCACAGAGTCCATAAGACTGTTCTATACATCAGTGTCTCTTTTTGCTATCTCGCACACCAGGTTATTGTTACCATCTTTCTAAATTCCATATATATGCATTAGTATACTGTATTTATGTTTTTCCTTCTGGCTTACTTCACTCTGTATAATAGGCTCCAGTTTCATCCACCCCATTAGAACTGATTCAAATGTATTCTTTTTTAATGGCTGAGTAATACTCCATTGTGTATATGTACCACAGCTTTATCCATTCATCTGCTGATGGACATCTAGGTTGCTTCCATGTCCTGGCTATTATAAACAGTGCTGCGATGAACATTGGGGTACACGTGTCTCTTTCCCTTCTGGTTTCTCAGTGTGTATGCCCAGCAGTGGGATTGCTGGATCATAAGGCAGTTCTATTTCCAGTTTTTTAAGGAATCTCACACTGTTCTCCATAGAGGCTGTACTAGTTTGCATTCCCACCAACAGTGTAAGAGGGTTCCCTTTTCTCCACACCCTCTCCAGCATTTATTATTTGTAGACTTTTGGATCGCAGCCATTCTGACTGGTGTGAAATGGTACCTCATAGTGGTTTTGATTTGCATTTCTCTGATAATGAGTGATGTTGAGCATCTTTTCATGTGTTTGTTAGCCATCTGTATGTCTTCTTTGGAGAAATGTCTGTTTAGTTCTTTGGTCCATTTTTTGATTGGGTCATTTATTTTTCTGGAGTTGAGCTGTAGGAGTTGCTTGTATATTTTTGAGATTAGTTGTTTGTCAGTTACTTCATTTGCAATTATTTTCTCCCATTCTGAAGGCTGTCTTTTCACCTTGCTAATAGTTTCCTTTGATGTGCAGAAGCTTTTAAGGTTAATTAGGTCCCATTTGTTTATTTTTGCTTTTATTTCCAATATTCTGGGAGGTGGGTCATAGAGGATCCTGCTGTGATGTATGTCAGAGAGTGTTTTGCCTATGTTCTCCTCAGGAGTTTTATAGTTTCTGGTCTTACGTTTAGATCTTTAATCCATTTTGAGTTTATTTTTGTGTATGGTGTTAGACAGTGGTTTAGTTTCATTCTTTTACAAGTGGTTGACCAGATTTCCCAGCACCACTTGTTAAAGAGATTGTCTTTAATCCATTGTATATTCTTGCCTCCTTTGTCAAAGATAAGGTGTCCATATGTGCGTGGATTTATCTCTGGGCTTTCTATTTTGTTCCATTGATCTATATTTCTGTCTTTGGGCCAGTACCATACTGTCTTGATAACTGTGGCTTTGTAGTAGAGCCTGAAGTCAGGTAGGTTGATTCTTCCAGTTCCATTTTTCTTTCTCAAGATTGCTTTGGCTATTCGAGGTTTTTTGTATTTCCATACAAATTGTGAAATTATTTGTTCTAGCTCTGTGAAGAATACTGTTGGTAGCTTGATAGGGATTGCATTGAATCTATAAATTGCTTTGGGTAGTATATTCATTTTCACTATATTGATTCTTCCAATCCATGAACATGGTATATTTCTCCATCTATTAGTGTCCTCTTTGATTTCTTTCACCAGTGTTTTATAGTTTTCTATATATAGGTCTTTAGTTTCTTTAGGTAGATATATTCCCAAGTATTTTATTCTTTCCGTTGCAATGGTGAATGGAATTGTTTCCTTAATTTCTCTTTCTGTTTTCTCATTATTAGTGTATAGGAATGCAAGGGATTTCTGTGTGTTGATTTTATATCCTGCAACTTTACTATAGTCATTGATTATTTCTAGTAGTTTTCTGGTGGAATCTTTAGGGTTTTATATGTAGAGGATCATGTCATCTGCAAATAGTGAGAGTTTTACTTCTTCTTTTCCAATTTGGATTCCTTTTATTTCTTTTTCTGCTCTGATTGCTGTGGCCAAAACTTCCAAAACTATGTTGAATAGTAATGGTGAAAGTGGGCACCCTTGTCTTGTTCCTGACTTTAGAGGAAATGCTTCCAATTTTTCACCATTGAGGATAATGTTTGCTGTGGGTTTGTCATATATAGCTTTTATTATGTTGAGGTATGTTCCTTCTATTCCTGCTTTCTGGAGAGTTTTTATCACACCCCAAGACACATATTAATCAAATTAACAAAGATCAAACACAAAGAACAAATATTAAAAGCAGCAAGGGAAAAACAACAAATAACACACAAGGGAATTCCCATAAGGATAACAGCTGATCTTTCAATAGAAACTCTTCAAGCCAGGAGGGAATGGCAAGACATATTTAAAATGATGAAAGAAAATAACCTACAGCTCAGACTATTGTACCCAGCAAGGATCTCATTCAAGTATGAAGGAGAAATCAAAAGCTTTTCAGACAAGCAAAAGCTGAGAGAATTCTGCACCACCAAACCAGCTCTCCAACAAATACTAAAGGATATTCTCTAGACAGGAAACACAAAAACAGTGTATAATCTCGAACCCAAAACAATAAAGTAAATGGCAACGGGATCATACTTATCAGTAATTACCTTAAACGTAAATGGGTTGAATGCCCCTACCAAAAGACAAAGACTGGCTGAATGGATACAAAAACAAGACCCCTACATATGTTGTCTACAAGAGACCCACCTCAAAATAGGGGACACATACAGACTGAAAGTGAAGGGCTGGAAAAAGATTTTCCATGCAAATAGGGACCAAAAGAAAGCAGGAGTAGCAATACTCATATCAGATAAAATAGACTTTAAAACAAAGGCTGTGAAAAGAGACAAAGAAGGTCACTACATAATGATCAAAGGATCAATCCAAGAAGAAGATATAACAATTATAAATATATATGCACCCAACACGGGAGCACCACAGTATGTAAGACAAATGCTAACAAGTTTGAAAGGAGAAATTAACAATAACACAATAATAGTGGGAGACTTTAATACCCCACTTACACCTATGGATAGATCAACTAAACAGAAAATTAATAAGGAAACACAAACTTTAAATGATACAATAGATCAGTTAGACCTAATTGATATCTATAGGACATTTCATCCCAAAACAATGAATTTCACCTTTTTCTCAAGCGCACATGGAACCTTCTCCAGGATAGATCACATTCTGGGCCATAAAGCTAGCCTTGGTAAATTCAAAAAAATAGAAATCATCCCAAGCATTTTTTCTGACCACAATGCAGTAAGATTAGATCTCAATTACAGGAGAAAAACTATTAAAAAATCCAACATATGGAGGCTGAACAACACGCTGCTGAATAACCAACAAATCACAGAAGAAATCAAAAAAGAAATCAAAATTTGCATAGAAACAAATGAAAATGAAAACACAACAACCCAAAACCTGTGGGACACGGTAAAAGCAGTCCTAAGGGGAAAGTTCATAGCAATACAGGCACACCTCAAGAAACAAGAAAAAAGTCAAATAAATAACCTAACTCTACACCTAAAGCAACTAGAAAAGGAAGAAATGGAGAACCTCAGGGTTAGTAGAAGGAAAGAAATCTTAAAAATTAGAGCAGAAATAAATGCAAAAGAAACAAAAGAGACCATAGCAAAAATCAACAAACCAAAAGCTGGTTCTTTGAAAGGATAACTAAAATTGACAAACCATTAGCCAGACTCATCAAGAAACAAAGGGAGAAAAATCAAATCAACAAAATTAGAAACGAAAATGGAGAGATCACAACAGACAACACAGAAATACAAAGGATCATAAGAGACTACTGTCAACAATTATATGCCAATAAAATGGACAACGTGGAAGAAATGGACAAATTCTTAGAAAAGTACAACTTTCCAAAACTGGACCAGGAAGAAATAGAAAATCTTAACAGACCCATCACAAGCATGGAAATTGAAACTGTAATCAAAAATCTTCCAGCAAACAAAAGCCCCGGTCCAGACGGCTTCACAGCTGAATTCTACCAAAAATTTAGAGAAGAGCTGACACCTATCCTGCTCAAACTCTTCCAAAAACTTGCAGAGGAAGGTAAACTTCCAAACTCATTCTATGAGGCCATCATCACCCTAATACTAAAAAGCTTTTTAAAACTTAACCTTTCATTATAGTATTAAGAGAACTGCAGACTTTTAAACACAGGAATCCTGATTCTTTTCTAAAAAATAAACATAATGCAATATTTTTCTCATTCTGTTTGTTTTATTTTACTATCATTTTCTTCTATGTGGTCAAGATGGAAGAAATAATAGAAGGTAGATTAATAGAACAGATCACATTACACAGTTATGAAAGCTAGGTCACAAACTTGTCTGTGAGTTTCCTCATCTATGATGAAAAAGCTATATGATTAATTGACTTACTCTGTTTGGGCTGCTAAAAAAAAAAATCCCATAGATTGGGTGGCTTATGCATTTATTTCTCACAGTTCTGGAGGCCAAGACTTCTAAGATCAAGATGCCATCAGTTTTGGTATCTGATGAGAGCCCACTTCCTGGCTCTTAGATGGCCATCTTCTCACTCATAGAAGGGGCCAGGGAATTCTTTGGGTCTCTTTTACAAGGGCATTAATCCTCTAATGATTTAATCACCTCCTAAAGGCCCCATCTTCAAATACCATCTCATTGTGGATTAGGTTTGAACAGATGAATTTGGAAGTTACATAAACACTTAAACATTCAGTCTATAGCCTTAATTAGATGATTCACAATATTGGTGAGGATAACATATTATTTTTTTCAGATAACACACTGTTTTAGGGCAATGGTTTTCAGTGTGTGGTCCATGCATCACATGGGAACTTATTAGAGATATGTATTTTGGGGCCTTACACCAGATCTACTGAAACAGAAACTTTGTGGATGGTACAGCTCTCCAGATGATTCTGAGGCATGGCCAAGTTTGTGAAGAACTGTGTTAAGGTAGGAGTCGTAAATTCTGTCTGGTTGCTTTGTGCCTAGGTAGAGGTAGTTACTTTGAGCTAGGCCTTAAAGAATGAGTCAGAATTCTGTATACCATATTTCTTCCTTTAGCTAAAAATAATTTGATGCATTTTTAAAACTAACAAATTTGCTATTGTGATGTTATAGGAAATAGCATTAGCTTTGTAGTTTCATATAGTTTACCTTTGTGCAGAATGATTTGGCATTATATATTAAAAACCTAGAAATTCCACTTTTGTTTGTTTGCTTTTTTTAAATTTTATTTTATTTTTAAACTTTACAAGACTTTATTCAAAGGAAATAGTTACTCAAATGTACAAATGTGAGGATACATGAATATTTGCCAAGCATTGTTTATAACAGTGAAAAAATGGTAATCTGCCTCAATGTTACTAAATAAATTATAACACATAAATCTGATGCAATTCTAAGTAACCATTTGTGCAGAGAGAGCAAATTAGTCAAGATGGTATGTTCAGGCTCTCTTGCCCTATGTTTTGCAAATAATGACTGTGTAACAGCTGAGATCACTTATAGTATTTTACATGTATGTCATGAGGTTTATGTAACAAGTGAGATCAATTATACCACTGTGCATGTGCATCACTAGGTACTCCTTTGGTCACAGGCTACTTTGTGCAGTAGGTATATATGAACTCCACCTAGAAAGCAGTGGCATTATTGCTGCATCATGGCTGTGTCTGTTGGGTCACCCACGACAGGAGAGAATATAGCATGTCTATTGCTACAGCTTTGGCATCAGCCAGGAGAGAATAATATTATGGCCGCTGAGCAGCCAGGAGAGAGGTTGTGTTGTGTTAGGTTATGCTATAGCTGCTGCTATGGCTGCTGCCTCGGCCAGGAGAAAATAAACATATCTATAGTTCCTCTGGCTCCTCGTGTCTCCTTCCAGCCTCTTAGCTTGTGACATACCTAGCCTGGGTTCAACTAAGAGTATGTATGGACAGTGTGAACAGCCAGACAGCATCAGGAACAGGATCAGCTATACAATTGTAGAAGTCAGCATGATGAAGAGCAATACACCATTAAATGGCTATTTAGATGTCTATTTATTGACAAGACACTACATTTTAAATTTTTTTTTTTTATTGGAGTATAGTTGCTTCACAATGTTGTGTTAGTTTCTGCTGTACAGCAAAGTGAGTCAGTTGTATGTATACATATATCCCTTCTGTTTTAGATTTACTTCCCGTTTAGGTCACCACAGAGCACTGAGTAGTTCCCTGTGCTATACAGTAGGTTATTATTAGTTATCTATTTTATACATAGTAGTGTATATATGTTAATCACAATCTCCCAATTAATCCCACTCCCCCTTACCACTCCCCTTTGGTATCCATAAGTTTGTTCTCTACATCTGTGATTCTATTTCTGCTTTGCAAATAAGTTCATCTGTGCCATTTTTTCTAGATTCCACATATGTGTTCATATAAAATATTTTTCTCTTTTCTGTTTTTTTTTTTTTCTTACTTCACTCTGCATGGCAGTCTCTAGGTCTCTTTATGTCTCTGCAAATGGATATTTCATTCCTTTTAGTATCTGAATATTGCATTGTATATATATACCACATCTTTTTTTTTTAATTTTTAATTTAATAATTTTAAAACATGTGTTCCCCATCCTGAACCCTCCTCCCTCCTCCCTCCCCATACCATCCCTCTGGGTCGTCCCAGTGCACCAGCCCCAAATCTTTTTATCCATTCCTCTGTCAAAGGACATTTAGGTTGCTTCCATGTCCTAGCTATTGTAAATATTGTTGCAATGAACATTGGGGTACATGTATCTTTGTGAATTATTGTTTTCTCCAAGTACATGTTTAGGAATTAGATTGCTGGGTCACATGGTAGTTCTGTTTTTAGTTTCTTTGAGGAACCTCCATACTGTTCTCCATTAGTGGCTATACCAATTTACATTCCCACCAACAGTGAAAGAGGGTTCCTTTTTTCCACACCCTCTCCAGCATTTATTGTTTGTAGATTTTTTTAATGATGACCATTGTGACCAATGTGAGATGATACCTCATTGTAGTTTTGATTTGCATTTGTCTAATAATTAGTGATGTTGGGCATCTTTTCATGTGCTATTTTTGCCATCTTTATGACAGGGCACTACAATCAGAGCAACTATGATTGAATATAAACTATGATTATAAAACATATATGTATATGAGTTAAAGTGGTAAAAATATCTTTATATACATCAGCTTGCAGATTTACAGCCACAGAATAAAATGTAAATGGTTATATACTAGAATGTTTGCATTGGAATTATTTGTGATAGATAGGTATATATTTTTATTTGTTTTTGCTTACATATATTTTCTAAAGTAAGGGATTCTCTGGTGGCTCAGTGATAAAGAATCTGGCTGCCAGTGCAGGAGCTACAGGAGATGTGGGTTCAAACCGGAGTCAGGAAGACCTGTTGGAGGAGGAAATGGCAACCCACTCGAGCATTCTTGCCTGGAAAATCCCACGGACAGAAGAGCCTCTGGTGGGTTTGCAAAGAGTCGGACGTGACTGAGTGTGCACGCTCACACACAAACACGCATTTTCTAATGTAAAACTCTATTCTTTGTGTGGGCTTCCCTGATAGTTCAGTTGGTAAAGAATCAGCCTGCAGTGCAGGAGACCCCAGTTCGATTTCTGGGTTGGAGACCCCAGTTCGATTTCTGGGTTGGGAAGATCCTCTGGAGAAAGGATAGGCTACCCACTCCAGTATTCTTGGACTTCCCTTGTGGCTCAGCTGGTAAAGAATCTGCCTGCAATGCAAGAGATCTGGGTTTGATCCCTGGGTTGGGAAGATCCCCTGGAGAAGAGAAAGGCTACCCATTCCAATATTTTGGCCTGGAGAATTCCATGTACTGTATAGTTCATGGGGGTCAAAAAGAGTTGGACATGACTGAGTGATTTTCACCCACTTTACATTCCTTGTGTAAAGAAATAATACACATTTCAAAACAAAGACTTTTAAGCAGACTTTATACACAGTTATTATTTGAGACTTGGAAATGTTCATTCTGTTAAAAAAAATGCATTTGTCCTGGAATATTCCTTTTGCTGTAATAATATACTGTCAAGTTTAGTGTTCTAAACTCTGGCATTTGTTTGTTTCTGAAAGTTTGAAGTAGTAGAAATTTTCCAAAAATTTGATTTTCTTCTTAGAAGTTCCTGGAAAATTAGAAATTGTTCTGTAGATGGAGACAAGAGACCTTGGTCTAACATTTGCTGCTAATTTTCTTTTCAAATTTGAAAATTTTAATTTCCCTGTTTTTGGTCTTAGTTTTCTCATCTATAAGAAGTTCTGAGATCAGAAGATCTCAATGGCTTGTAATAGTTTTAATATTCTAGGAATCTGCAATTAACTTAGAAACCAAACTATTTTCAGAGAATTATAAGAGAAGTATGATGTCTAAAAAAATAAAATAAATTCAAACTCTCTAAAATGCCATTTTAAATGTGTTTCTGATGTTACCAGGAAGTTATTGATACTTTTATTCTTTATTATGATTTCTCCATTAATGAAATTTTAAAATAAATTATGTGCTAAAATATCAAAAGATATTTGAATGTTGGCATACTTATGACACCTGGTGGTCAAGTCAAACATCACAGCTAAATTCAAATTCTCCAGATACTTATTTTTATCTTCTGGGTAAGACATTTTGCCCCTGATTCATCCATTCATCCTGTACTATTCAGTCATTCATTCAATAAACACTTAGTGGGCCTCTAATATGTACAAGACAATTACTAGACACTTTATCATGGAAGAAAGGAAGAAATAAGAGAATACATTTTTTATATGTCTGTGGTAGATTGCAGGCTATTCAAAGGAACATAATTAACTGCATGTAAAGGCAAATAATTGCAGCATGCTAGTGAGTGGGCTGCCATCTATGGGGTCGCACACAGTCGGACACGACTGAAGCGACTTAGCAGCAGCAGTGTGTGAAGTGCACTAAATATAATTATCAAAATTAGGGATACTCTGAGGTTGTAGAAGTGATCTGTGGTTTGGAGAGGTCAGGAAAACCTTTCTTGGAGGAAGTGAGCCTTACCTTTCTTGAGGCCTCAGTTTTCCTTTTTGTAAAATACTGGTAATATTTTATTGTTGCACAGGATTGCTGTGAAAGATCTATTGAGAGTGTATATAAAGTATAGCACCTTGTCCAAAGTAGGCATTCAGCGATTTTTAGCAATTATTATAACAAAATCAACGTTGATCAAGGAAGAGTTCATGTATATTAACTGTTCCTTAAGTTTTATTTCAAGAATAATTTTGTTCTACCTTATATGGCTTTTTATTAGTTGAACACAACTGAGAGTACACGCACGCACACACACACACACACCACACATAGAGAACATAAGACCAATTATTTTAGTTAGTTCAGTGACTAAACAAACCACAAAAAAGATAGTATTGGCCCTAGCTACATTTTGTTAAACTAACTGGTCGATTAGCAAAACAATCAACTCAGTGGTGGGGGGCAGGGAACAGCACATTTAAAGTAGCTGTTTATCGGAATGAACTGATTGATTGCAATCAACAATCAGTTAGTAAATACAGTTTATCAGAGAGCCCCATGTAGTCAACACAAATGAACCAAATAGGTTGTTTTGCACTGTATGAACTGTGCATGGGTGGACTGACTTTTTCATTTTTTTTTGACTTTTACATTTTTTAATTGGTTGTGTTTAGGCATTGTCCTTGACCCTATATTGCTTTCAATAGTCAATGTTAAGTCTGTCTTATTTTCCTTTTAATTTTATAAATGTGAAGCAAACTAACTGCTTTTACAAGTGATGAAAATCACAAGAGAGTATTAAGAAAGCATTTATCCTTTTGTCCTGCAATCAAATGCATGTTATATTTCCTAAAAAATCAAACATAGGGGTTCCTAAACTGTCATTTTCATGGGTAAAATAAGCTGTATTGTAGTCTCTTTTGACTAAAAGGAAAATGTTCTGATCCAAAGCCAAGTATAAGAACTATTTCATATCTGGGATGGATATTTAACCTGGATAATGGAAGATTTGAGAAATGACAGAATTGCTATCCTTAGATATTTCAAGAGTTTCATGCATAACAGGAAGTAGGATTTATTTAGTTTTGGTAGGCAAAACTGGTTGAAATGCCAGGGATGTGGGTTTTTGGCTTACTAGAGGGAAGGATTTCTAACAATTATGATTGCTAGAAATGTAACTGTCCACATTAACAACTTTTTCACTGAACTTGCCCTAAGAGCTGAAGTAGAGGCAACCCCTTTTGCTACATCTACCACCAGATATCCTTTAGTCCTTCACACACTCTGGTAGTTGCTTGCAATGGTTGCAAGGATAGTCTCAATAAACATGAACATCTGAAGCTACTGAAATTGTATTAATAAACACAGATCTCTAAAGTTACTGAAGCTTCAAGAAAGTGCAAAGTTATATAAACAGAGCTAATTGTGCTTTTAGACAAATTCTGAAAGAGACAATGGTTATCTGAGTTGCATTATTTTTTCCAAACCCTTATCTTCCCAAGGCCTAGTGACCAGCCAGCTCTTTCCCACGCCTTTATCCCACGTTTCATTCCTAAATGTTCATAGACTCATTTAAGCAGTCATCTAATCCCTGGTAAGGTTGCCACTCAAAATAGGCTGATGATAGGGCAAGACAGATCTCAAATTTTGACAATACAGATAGAATTGTAAAACCAAATGGAAAACAAGAATCTTAAAATATATGTTTAGGGACTATTTGTCAGTGAAGACTTGCTTGTTGGTTATCTCTGCAAGCTTGATTACTTCTTCTTTTGACTACTAAGAAAAAAACCTGACTGAGGCTACTGCCAATATAGTGATTTTTTTTTTTTTGATTCCCCAAAATATCTTCGACAATACTGTTATCCAGTTGTAGATTGGCAAGCTATTTTCAGTTTACATAGAAAAGATCTTTTGAATTTATCAAAGTTCACACTTGGATACCTCTTTGCTAGACAAGTTTATTTGTATACCCAAACATGGACTGATATGCCCTTGACTATATTTATAGACTATTTTCTGCAGAAATACTCATTCTGATGCTTTCCCTAAGGAAGGATGGGAAGCAACAGCACAAACAGTACAAGAGCAAAGTACACTGATCTTCAAATATCATTTCAGTACTCCCTCTATGCAGCTACTTACATCCTAAGATTTATCCCTAGTCTACGGGCCAACAGTATAGCCTTGTGGATTCTGTGTCACTTCATCAGCAAGAATAATAAAGCCATTATTTCCATAATCAACTTCTCTGTGGCTAATTGTGCTCACGTGCTGTCCTTACCCTTCTGGATTTACTATTAAATCAGCCACCATTGGCGTTTCCAGAGAACCCGTTTCTTTCTGTACTTTTACCTGAATTATCTCAATATCTATGCCAGCATTTGTTTCTTGACATGTAACAGCCTTCAGAGATACTTCTTTCTCCTCAGGCCCTTCAGGACCAGAGGCTGGAATAGGTACGATCTGAGCATCAGTGCTGCAATCTGAGTGATGGTAGGGACTGCCTGTTTGCCACTTGGAATTCTGAGAAATGTTGGATTAGATAACAACACTGAACACTCTGAGCCCTGACTTGCTGATTTAGGGTTTCAATACATTAGCATAGCATCTACTATTGGCATGATAATTGTAGTTGAACTTGGAAAGTTTGTATTCTCTGTTGTAATTATTACTTATTGTACAGGGAGAACAGGAAAACTTTTACAAGAATTCCAAGTTCTTCCTCAAACCACCAAAGATAAAAAAGGCTTTGTGTATGGTCCTTATATGTGTGGTAGTATTCACTGTGTGTTTCACACCTTACTACCTCAGTTTCTCATTCTTTATGGTGGTGAAGCAATAAACTCTTTTAAAACTGCTCCTTTCTTAAGAGCACTCTATTTTTCCATATAATTTCCCTGTCTCTTGTAAATCTAAATTGCGGTTTTGATCCAGTTGTGTATTATTTTAAGATCTCAGAATTTTCTGATGGATTTTCAGAAAGTGGTAGTTTGGTTCTTCAGTCATGTGTGAAATGCAAGGATAGTGCTTTGGAAATTCAGCATAGGAAAGAGGGTTTTAAAACTATCTCTCTTGAATTTTGGGACGCTTCCAAAGTAATGTAAGAAAAGAATTACTTTTAAAATTAAAAGAATAATCTATATGCTCTATGAATTTATCTATGTCATCTTGAAGATCTTTCTTTAAAAAAGTTTTATACTTAAATGTGCCTCAAACATGGCACTCTTCCATTCATCCTCAAAATGATGATTCTTAAAAAAAATTAATGCTTATATTTTCTGTCAAAATGGAAGCATTGTTCTATGGAGCATATGTATGACAAAATATCTTTCCTTACAGAAAAGGATAAATAAAATCAATTGTACACCTGTTCCTCAACAATGGGTACAAAATTTTCACCTTCTCTTGTAAGAAGCAAAATGCAAATTGAAAACAGATGGACACAGATGAATTGTCTACACATTTTTAAATGCACAGGAGAGTAACACAATCCTAGCCTTACCAAATAAAATATACAGAGGTGGAGTGGCCAAGGTGACAGAGAAGGAAGACCTGATCTCACCTTCTTCCACAGTTCAGTTAAGTTCAGTTCAGTTGCTCAGTCGTGTCCGAATCTTTGCGACCCCATGAATAGCAGCACGCCAGGCCTCCCTGTCCATCACCAACTCCCGGAGTTAACTCAGACTCACGTCCATCGAGTCAGGGATGCCATCCAGCCATCTCATCCTCTGTCGACCCCTTCTCCTCCTGCCCCCAATCCCTCCCAGCATCAGGGTCTTTTCCAGTGAGTCAGCTCTTCGCATGAGGTGGCCAAAGTACTGGAGTTTCAGCTTTAGCATCATTCCTTCCAAAGAAATCCCAGGGCTGATCTCCTTCAGAATGGACTGGTTGGATCTCCTTGCAGTCCAAGGGACTCTCAAGAGTCTTCTCCAACACCACAGTTCAAAAGTATCAATTCTTCGGTGCTCAGCTTTCTTCACAGTCCAACTCTCACATCCATACATGACCACTGGAAAAACCATAGCCTTGACTAGACAGACTTTTGTTGGCAAAGTAATGTCTGTGCTTTTGAATATGCTATCTAGGTTGGTCATAACTTTCCTTCCAAGGAGTAAGCGTCTTTTAATTTCATGGCTGCACTCACCATCTGCAGTGATTTTGGAGCCCAGAAAAATAAAGTCTGACACTGTTTCCACTGTTTCCCCATCTATTTCCCATGAAGTGATGGGACCAGATGCCATGATCTTCGTTTTCTGAATGTTGAGTTTTAAGCCAACTTTTTCACTCTCCTCTTTCACCTTCATCAAGAGGCTTTTAAGTTCCTCTTCACTTTCTGCCATAAGGGTGGTATCATCTGCATATCTGAGGTTATTGAGATTTCTCCCAGCAATCTTGATTCCAGCTTGTGCTTCTTCCAGCCCAGCGTTTCTCATGATGTATTCTGCATAGAAGTCAAATAAGCAGGTGAAAATATACAGCCTTCATATACTCCTTTTCCTATTTGAAACCAGTCTGTTGTTCCATGTCCAATTCTAACTGTTGCTTCCTGACCTGCATACAAATTTCTCAAGAGGCAGATCAGGTGGTGTGGTATGCCCATCTCTTTCAGAATTTTCCACAGTTTCTTGTGATCCACACAGTCAAAGGCTTTGGCATAGTCAATAAAGCAGAAATAGATGTTTTTCTGGAAGTCTCCTGCTCTTTTCATGATCCAGCAGATGTTGGCAATTTGGCCTCTGGTTCCTCTGCCTTTTCTAAAATCAGCTTGAACATCTGGAAGTTCACGGTTCATGTATTGCTGAAGCCTGGCTTGGAGAATTTTGAGCATTACTTTACTAGCGTGTGAGATGAGTGCAATTGTGTGGTAGTTTGAGCATTCATTGGCCCTGCCTTTCTTTGGGATTGGAATGAAAACTGACCTTTTCCAGTCCTGTGGCCACTGCTGAGTTTTCCAAATTTGCTGGCCTATTGAGTGCAGCACTTTCAGAGCATCATCTTTCAGGATTTGAAACAGCTCAACTAGAATTCCATTACCTCCACTAGCTTTGTTCGTAGTAATGCTTTCTAAGGCCCACTTGACTTCACATTCCAGGATATGTGATTCTAGGTGAGTGATCACACCACTGTGATTATCTGTGTCATGAAGATCTTTTTTGTACAGTTCTTCTGTGTATTCTTGCCACCTCTTCTTAATATCTTCTGCTTATGTTAGGTCCACACAATTTCTGTCCTTTATCAAGCCCATCTTTGCATGAAATGTTCCCTTGGTATCTCTAATTCTCTTGAAGAGATCTTTAGACTTTCCCATTCTGTTGTTTTCCTCTATTTCTTTGAATTTCCTCAATTTCTGACAAAAATGTGGTCCACTGGAGAAGGGAATGGCAAACCACTTCAGTATTCTTGCCTTCAGAACCCCATGAACAGTATGAAAAGGCAAAATGATAGGATACTGAAAGAGGAACTCTCCATGTCAGTAGGTGCCCCACATGCTACTGGAGATCAGTGGAGAAATAACTCCACAAAGAATGAAGGGATGGAGCCAAAGCAAAAAGAATACCCAGTTGTGGATGTGACTGTTGATAGAAACAAGGTCTGATGCTGTAAAGAGCAATACTGCATAAGAACCTGGAATGTCAGGTCCATGAATCAAGACAAATTGGAAGTGGTTAAACAAGAGATGGCAAGAATGAACATCGACATTCTAGGAATCAGCGAACTGAAATGGACTGGAATGGGTGAATTTAACTCAGATGACCATTATATCTACTACTGCTGGCAGGAATCCCTCAGAAGAAATGGAGCAGCCATCATGGTCAACAAAAGAGTTCAAAATGCAGTACTTGGATGCAATCTCAAAAATGACAGAATGATCTCTGTTCATTTCCAAGGCAAACCATTCAATATCACAGGAATCCAAGTCTATGCCCCAACCAGTCACGCTGAAGAAGCTGAAGTTGAACGGTTCTATGAAGACCTACAAGAACTTTTAGAACTAACACCCAAAAAAGATGTCCTTTTCAATATAAGGGCCTGGAATGCAAAAGTAGGAAGTCAAGAAACAGCTGGAGTAACAGGCACATTTGGCCTTAAAATATGGAATGAAGCAAGGCAAAGACTAATAGAGTTTTGCCAAGAAAATACACTGGTCACAGCAAACACCCTCTTCCAACAATACAAGAGAAGACTCTACACATGGACATCACCAGATGGTCAACACCAAAATCAGATTGATTATATTCTTTGCAGCCAAAGATGGAGAAGTTCTATACAGTCAGCAAAAACAAGACCAGGAGCTGACTGTGGCTCAGATCATGAACTCCTTATTGCCAAATTCAGACTTAAATTGAAGAAAGTAGGGAAAACCACTAGACCATTCAGGTATGACCTAAATCAAATCCCTTATGATTATACAGTGGAAGTGAGAAATAGATTTAAGGGCCTAGATCTGATAGATAGAGTGCCTGATGAACTATGGAATGAGGTTCGTGACATTGTACAGGAGACAGAGATCAAGACCATCCCCATGGAAAAGAAATGCAAAAAAAGCAAGATGGCTGTCTGGGGAGGCCTTACAAATAGCTGTGAAAAGAAGAGGAGCGAAAAGGAAAGGAGAAAAGGAGAGATATAAGCGTCTGAATGCAGAGTTCCAAAGAATAGCAAGAAGAGATAAGAAAGTCTTCCTCAGCGATCAATGCAAAGCAATAGAGGAAAACAACAGAATGTGAAAGACTAGAGATCTTTTTTTACACAAGCACACCACAGTTACAAATACTTACTGGTCAATTATTGATGAGAACAACCTGAACACTAACAGAAAAGATATTTTACAACTAAAGATGTAAAGAAGCAGCCACAAGATGGAAAGGAGGAGTGGACACACAGTATAGTCAAGAGTCATATCCCTGGGTAAGTGACCCCCAAACAGGAGAATAACTGCAATTGCAGAGATTATCCACAAGGAATAAGGGTCCAAGCCCCACACTGAGCTCCCCACGCCAGAGACATTTCACGGGAAAGATAAGCCTCTATAATATTTGGCTTTCAAGGCTAGTGGGGCTTACTTTCAGGAAAACTTAAGTGCTGTGGGAAATACAGACTCCCCTCTAAAAGGACACACACTAAATCTCACAAGCTCTGAGACCCAGGACACAAGTAACAATTTGAAAGGAACTTGGGTTATATTCACTTGCTGATCTTGGAAATTCTCTCAGAGAAGGCAATTGGGACTCACTCTAGGGTTATATACAGTGGTGACAGTCATTTTTGGACCTGTTGTCCTGTTGTGGGTGAGGCTAGGTTTTGTGTGTTGTGGTGAACAGGGCCAGTTCCAAGGGATCTCAGGGGTGTCCTGATGTTGGACCAACATCAGCAATGTTGGAAACACCATTTTGAGATTCTTTCTCTAACAGGCTGTTTGATGTAGAACCTCCTCTTAGCTCCCCTGAAACTGGCCCTACTCACCACAACACCCAGAACACAGCCTCACCCCCAACAGGACAACAGGTCTGTGAATTCAAGACCTCAGAGCTAGAGTACTCAGTATCAAGCTCGACCTACCAGTGGGCATGAACTAGCCCTTGGGTCCAGTCTTACTCCTCAGCAGTGGGAATTAGGCCTAGGATGATTGGGTCCTAGACCTTCTCACTTGTGGGTGGACACCAATTCTGGGACCTTTTCATACTGCACCCAGAGACCCCAGGATCCTGTGGGCCAGAACTAGCCCCAGAACTCTTTTGTTCCTAGCTCTATCTACTATTGGGTGGATACCAACTCTAGGACTCCATCCCATAGCCAGAGACCCCAGATCTTAGCTCTGCACATAATGTGCTGGTAGTATTTTTGGGGATCAAAACTTACCCACTAGTGGGAAGGCAGCAACATTAGGATACCCAGAGCACCAGATCCACCCATGAGGAGGTTGACACCAGCCCCAGGACAGCTTCAGCGTCTCAGCCACCTGCCTTCGGCCATGGCCCAGCCCAACAGCAGGTGGATACTAGGTATGGGATCCCAACCCTGCAGTCAACTACCTGGCACCATATACATGACATGGCACCATATACCAGTGGACTGGCACCAGTTTGGGAACTTTCCCGGTCATGCAGCTAACCATGGAAGGACCCTGCCCCATATACCAGAAGCTGGCAATCTCCACGCAAGGCAGGGCCTGGCAGCCAACTAGGTTAGGAGACAGCCATGCTTACAAGTTTCTATAGCTGTCAGCTTATCATAGCAGAAAGACCCACATAACCCATACAGAGGCCACTCCAAAAGCATATAGCTCTGGTGACACGAAGGAAGTATGCTGTTAAGCCCCATAGCATGTCTCCTACATAAAGCCATTTCTCTAAGATAGGGAAATGTAAACAGCTTACTAAATACATAGAAATGAAAGAAAATTAGACAAAATAAAGTGATATAGGAATATGTTTCAAATGAAGGAACAAGGAAAAAAAATCCCAGAAGAACTAATTGAATTGGAGATAAGCAACTACCCAATAAAGCATTCCTAGCAATAATCTTAAAGATGCTCAAAGAACTCAGGACAAAAAAAAACAGTTGGACACAGTTAGAACAGTAAAAAAAAGAGTTAGACAATATAAAGAGGAACCAAACAGAGATAAATAATGCAGTAACAATTAAAAAACACACTTAGATGAGTCAACAGTAGATTAGATAATATTATACTTAGGGATAGATCAGCAAACTGGAAGACATAATAGAGGAAATTATTTTAGCCAAACAGAAAAAGAAAATAGTAAAAAATATGGGAATATTTTAAAAGACCTCTGAGATGGCATAGGGATGAGATATGGTTATATAAATATATTAAATATATATATATATATATATATATATATATATATCATGATAAGCACAACTGAAAATCCATAATAGATGCAGAACGCCAAAAACTGAAAAGAATCCAAACATAACACTGAAGATAGTTACCAAATCATAAGGGAAGACAGCAAAAGTAAAATAAAGGAACACAAAGGAATATGTCTATCGGGAATTACTTTAGATATAAATGGACTTTACTTTCAAATTAAAAGAGAAGAGTGGCTGAATGCATATAAAAATAAAGCCCATATATTGGGCTGAGCAAAGAGTTCCCTTGGAGCCTCAAAAAAACTTTTTGGCCAACTCAGTATATGCTACTTATAAGAGATTCACCTAGGTTTTGAAGACACACATGAACAGAAAATGAGAAAATGGAAAAACATATGCCATGGAGTGGAAATGGAAAGAAAGCAGAGGCAGCAATATTTCTATCAAACAAAATAGACCTTAAAACAAACACTATAATAAGACAAAGAAGGACATTACATAATGATAAAGGGATATATACAAGAAGAATATATAACACTTGTAAGTACATATGTGCCCAGCATAAGTACATAAGTGCCTAAAGCAAATATTAACAGACATAAAGTAAGAAATTGACAATAACATAATAAACATAGGAAACTTTAACTTCCCACCTACACAGTGGACAGATCATCCAGACAGAAAATCAGTAAACACTGGCCTTAAAATTACAGAGTAGAACAACAAGAGAATAGAAATTCTTTTCAAGTGCACATGAAACATTCTCCAGGACAGATCACATGCTAGATGACAAAACAAGTCTTGGTAAATTTAAGAAAACTGAAATCATATCAACCATATTTTCTAACCACCATTCTATGGACTAGACTATAAATCAACTACATGGAAATAAACTGCAAAAATCACAAACATGTGAAGGCTTAAATAATGTGCAACTAAACAATCAATTGGGGAGGGCAGTCCTAAGATGGTGGAGGAATAGGATCAGGAGACCACTTTCTCCCCCACAAATTCATCAAAAGAACATTTGAACACTGAGTAAATTCCACAAAACAACTTCTGAATGCTGGCAGAGGACATCAGGCACACATAAAAGCAGCCCAGTGTCTTCGAAAGGAGGTAGGAAAAAATATAAAAGACAAAAAAGAGACAAAAGAGGCAGGGACAGAGCTCTGTCCTGGGAAGGGAGTCTTAAAAAGACAGACGTTTCCAAACACCAGGAAACACTCTCACTGCCGAATCTGTGGAGAGCCTTGGAACCACAGAGGGCAACATAACTGGGAGGAAAAATAAATAAATAATTAAAACCCACAGATTACAATCCCAACGATAACTCCCCCAGTGGAGAAGCAGCGCAGATGCCTGCACCTGCCACTAGCAAGCGGGGGCTGGACAGGGAGGCGCGGGCTGCATTGCTTAGAGTAAGGACCGGGCCTGAATGCCCTGAGGGCAATCTGAAGGAACTAACTTGGGCTAGCAAACCAGACTGTGGGATATCTACCATGCAAAAAGCCCTAACCTAAGACACCGCCAAGCCCACTCACAGAACAAAGGACTGAACAGAGCTAGCCTGCTGCAGACGATCCCCCTCCGGTGACAGGCAGCCAGAGCCAAGAGGGGGCAATTGCGGCCCCAGAGACACATTATCTACCAAACTGTAAGCAGGCTTCTTTGCTAACTAAGACTTCTTGGGGTTCTGGACAGTCAACATCCACCTGAGATGGTGTGCCGGCTGTACACCCAGAAAACTGAGCGGCAAGGATGGGGGAGGCGATAAGTCACAGTAACCGTGCTCGTCAAACACCTCATCACCTGAGCTGCTTGGACCTGGGAAGGGCACAAAACGGAGGCCCAACCGAGTCTGCACCTCTGAGGCCTACCCGAGTACCTGAACCTGAGCGGCTTAGACCTGGGAGGTGCATGTAGCCCAGGGTGGGCCTGGGATGGTTCCCAGTGGAGCAACCTAGAGCCTGAGCAGTGTGGGCAAGGAGGGCACACACGCCATGAGCTGGGGCACGCTCATTGTGGCTGAGACACTGCGAGCACACGCCAGTGTTATTTGTTTGCAGCGTCCCTCCCTCCCCACAGGGCGACCGAACAAGTGAGCCTAAAAAAGTGTTCAACACCACCCTCTTGTGTCAGGGTGGAAGACCAGCAAACAGAAGAAGTTAAAACTGAGCGAACCTCCTTGGAAGTGACAGATGCAACAGATTAAAATCCTGTAGTTAGTACTGACTACATCAGATCAGATCAGTCTCTCAGTCATGTCCGACTCTTTGCAACCCCATGAATCCCAGCATGCCAGGCCTCCCTGTCCATCAACAACTCCCAGAGTTCACTCAGACTTACGTCCATTGAGTCAGTAATGCCATCCAGCCATCTTATCCTCTGTCGTCCCCTTCTCCTCTTGCCCCCAATCCCTCCCAGCATCAGATTCTTTTCCAATGAGTCAACTCTTCGCATGAGGCGGCCAAAGTACTGGAGTTTCAGCTTCAGCATCATTCCCTCCAAAGAAATCCCAGGGCTGATCTCCTTCAGAATGGACTGGTTGGATCTCCTTGCAGTCCAAGGGATTCTCAACAGTCTTCTCCAACACCACAGTTCAAAAGCATCAATTCTTCAGTGCTCAGCCTTCTTCACAGTCCAAATATCACATCCATACATGATCACAGGAAAAACCATAGCCTTGACTAGATGAACCTTTGTTGGCAAAGCAATGTCTCTGCTTTTGAATATGCTATCTAGGTTGGTCATAACTTTCCTTCCAAAGAATAAGCGTCTTTTAATTTCATGGCTGCACTCACCATCTGCAGTGATTTTGGAGCCCAGAAAAATAAAGTCTGACACTGTGTCCACTGTTTCCCCATCTATTTCCCATGAAGTGATGGGACCGGATGCCATGATCTTCGTTTTCTGAATGTTGAGCTTTAAGCCAAATTTTTCACTCTCCACTTTCACTTTCATCAAGAGGCTTTTAAGTTCCTCTTCACTTTCTGCCATAAGGGTGGTGTCATCTACATATCTGAGGTTATTGATATTTCTCCTGGCAATCTTGATTCCAGCTTGTGTTTCTTCCAGTCCAGCGTTTCTCATGATGTACTCTGCATATAAGTTAAATAAACAGGGTGACAATATACAGCCTTGACGTATTCCTTTTCCTATTTGGAACCAGTCTGTTGTTCCATGTCCAGTTCTAACTGTTGCTTCCTGACCTGCATGCAGGTTCTCAAGAGGCAGGTTAGGTGGTCTGGTATTCCCATCTCTTTCGGAATTTTCCACAG
Organism: Bos mutus; assembly: GCF_027580195.1. Classification (NCBI taxonomy): domain Eukaryota; kingdom Metazoa; phylum Chordata; class Mammalia; order Artiodactyla; family Bovidae; genus Bos; species Bos mutus. Next base: position 64,400,747 of record NC_091646.1, on the reverse strand, counting down.
TTTATTGTGATCCACACAGTCAAAGGCTGTGGCATAGTCAATAAAGCAAAAATAGATGTTTTTCTGGAACTCTCTTGCTTTCTCCATGATCCAGTGGATGTGGGCAATTTGATCTCTGGTTCCTCTGCCTTTTCGAAAACCAGCTTGCACATCAGGAAGTTCATGGTACATAGGAGGGGCCTATAGATCTCGAGAAATATAAGCCGGATCAAGGAACTATCTGAAAACGAACTGACCCCACACTACCCACAACACCAGATAAAGTCCTAGATATATTTTTACTATTTTTACTATCATTCTTTTTTACTGATTTTTTAAAATTTTAAGTCCTCTATTATTCCTTTAATCTTTATCTTTATAACCTACTATTACTTCAAAAAAAAGAGAGAGCCTATTTTTTAAAGTAAACTTCAGTATATATATATATATTATAAATTTTTGTGACTTTTTTTTTCTTTAATATTGTTTTTTTGAAAAGTCAACCTCTACTCTAGATTTTTAATCTTTGCTTTTTGGTATTTGTTATCAATTTTGTACCTTTAAGAACCCAGTCTTCAGTACCCATTTTTATTTGTGAGCGAGATTACTGGCTTGACTGCTCTCTCCCCTGTTGGACTCTCCTTTTTCTCCACCAGGTCTCCTCTATCTCTTCCCTCTCCCTTCTCTTCTCTATCCAACTCTGTGAATCTCTTAGTGTGTTTCGGACGGTAGGGAACACTTACAGAACTGATTATTGGCTGGATCTGTCTCTCTCCTTTTGATTCCCCCCTTTATCCTCCTAGCCACCTCTGTATCCTTCCTCCATCTTCTCTTGTCTGTATAACTCCGTGAACATCTCTGAGCAGTCCAGTCTGTGGAAAGCACAGAAGGAGTGATTACTGGCTAGCTTGCTCTTTCCTCTTTCGATTCCACATCATCTCATTCGGGTCACCTCTAACCCCCTCATCCCTCTACTCTTCTCCATGTAACTCTGTGAACCTCTCTGGGTGTCCCTCATTGTGGAGAAACTTTTCATCTTTAACCTAGATGTTTTATCAACGGTGCTGTATAGATGGAGAAGTCCTGAGACTATTGTAAAAATAAGACTAAAACCCCAGAAGCAGGAGGCTTAAGTCCAAATCCTGAGAACACCAGAGAACTCCTGACTCCAGGGAACATTAATTGACAAGAGTTCATGAAATGCCTCCATACCTACACTGAAACGAAGAACGACCCAAGGGCCAACAAGTTCCAGAGCAAGACATACGATGCAAATTCACCAGCAACACAGGAACACAGACCTGAGCTTCAATATACAGTCTGCCCAAAGTTACTCCAAACCCACTGACATCTCATAACTCATTACTGAATACCTCATTGCATTCCAGAGAGAAGAAATCCAGCTCCACCCAACAGAACACCATCACAAGCTTCCCTAAACAGGAAACATTGACAAGCCACCTGTACAACCCCAGCCACAGCAAGGAAACTCCACAATAAAGAGAACTGCACAAACTGCCAGAATACAGAAAGCCCACCCCAAACACAGCAATATAAACAAGACGAAGAAACAGAGGAATACCCAGAAGGTAAAGGAACAGGATAAATGCCCACCAAACCAAACAAAAGAAGAGATAGTAAATATACCTGATAAAGAATTCCTAATAATGATACTGAAAATGATCCAAAATCTTGAAAACAAAATGGAATCACAGATAAATAGCCTGGAGACAAGGACTGAGAAGATGCAAGAAAGGTTTAACAAGGACCTAGAAAAAATAAAAAAGAGTCAATATGTAATGAATAATGCAATAAATGAGATAAAAAAAAAACACTCTAGAGGGAATAAATAGTAGAATAATTGAGGCGTAAGATAGGATTAGTGAGGTAGAAGATAGAAAGGTAGAACTAAATGAATCAGAGAGGAAAAAAGAAAAACAAATTAAAAGAAATGAGGACAATCTCAGAGACCTCCAGGACAATGTTAAATGACCCAACATTTGACTCACAGGAGTCCCAGAAGAAGAAGACAAAAAGAAAGACCATGAGAAAATACTTGAGCAGATAATAGTTGAAAACTTCCCTAAAATGGGGAAGGAAATAATCACCCAAGTCCAAGAAGCCCAGAGAGTCCCAAACAGGATAAATCCAAGGCAAAACACCAGAAGACACATATTAATAAAATTAACAAAAATCAAACACAAAGAACAAATATTAAAAGCAGCAAGGGGAAAACAACGAATAACACACAAGGGGATTCCCATAAGGATAACAGCTGGTCTTTCAATAGAAACTCTTCAGGCCAGGAGGGAATGGCTTAACATACTTAAAGTGATGAAGGAAAATAACCTACAGCCCAGATTACTGTACCCAGCAAGGATCTCATTCAAATATGAAAGAGAAATCAAAAGCTTTACAGACAAGCAAAAGCTGAGAGAATTCAGCACCACCAAACCAGCTCTCCAACAAATGCTAAAGGATCTTCTCTAGACAGGAAACACAAAAAGGGTGTATAAACTCGAACCCAAAACAATAAAGTAAATGGAAACGGGATCATAATTATCAATAATTACCTTAAAAGTAAATGTGTTGTATGCCCCAACCAAAAGACAAAGACTGGCTGAATGGATACAAAAACAAGACCCCTATATATGTTGTCTACAAGAGACCCACCTCAAAACAAGGGACACATACAGACTGAAAGTGAAGGGCTGGAAAAAGATATTCCACGTAAATAGAGACCAAAAGAAAGCAGGAGTAGCAATACTCATATCAGATAAAATAGACTTTAAAACAAAGGCTGTGAAAAGAGACAAAGATGGACACTACATAATGATCAAAGGATCAATCCAAGAAGAAGATATAACAATTATAAATATATATGCACGCAACATAGGAGCACTGCAATATGTAAGACAAATGCTAACAAGTATGAAAGGGGAAATTAACAATAACACAATAATAGTGGGAGACTTTAATACCCCACTCACACCTGTGGATAGATCAACTAAACAGAAAATTAACAAGCAAAAACAAACTTTAAATGATACAATAGACCAGTTAGACCTAATTGATATCTATAGGACATATCACCTCAAAACAATGAATTTCACCTTTTTCTCAAGGGCGCACGCAACCTTCTCCAGGATAGATCGCATCCTAGGCCATAAAGCTAGCCTTGGTAAATTCAACAGAAGTTGAAATTCAAGCATCTTTTCTGACCACAATGCAGGAAGATTAGAAATTACAGGAGAAAAAACTGCAACATAACATATGGAGGCTGAACAACACACTGCTGAATAACCAACAAATCACAGAAGAAATTAAAAAAGAAATCAAAATATGCGTAGAAATGAACAAAAGTGAAAACACAACAACCCAAAACCTGTAGAACACTGTAAAAGCAGTGCTAAGGGAAAGTTCATAGCAATAGAGGCATACCTCAAGAAACAAGAAAAGAGTCAAATAAATAACCTAACTCTACACCTTAAGCAACTAGAAAAGGAAGAAATGAAGAACCCCAGGGTTAGTAGAAGGAAAGATATCTTAAAAATTAGGGCAGAATTAAATGCAAAAGAAACAAAAGAGACCATAAAAAAAAATCAACAAAGCCAAAAGCTGGTTCTTTGAAAGGATAACTAAAATTGACAAACCATTAGCCAGACTCGTCAAGAAACAAAGGGAGAATAATCAAATCAATAATATTAGAAATGAAAATGGAGAGATCACAACCGACAACACAGAAATACAAAAGATCATAAGAGACTACTATCAGCAACTATATGACAATAAAATGGACAACTTGGAAGAAATGGACAAATTCTTAGAAAAGGACAACTTTCCAAAACTGAACCAGGAAGAAATAGAAAATCTTAACAGACCCGTCACAAGCACAGAAACTGAAACTGTAATCAGAAATCTTTCAGCAAACAAAATCCCAGGTCCAGACGGCTTCACAGCTGAATTCTACCAAAAATTTAGAGAAGAGCTAACACCTATCCTACTCAAACTCTTCTAGAAAATTGCAGAAGAATGTAAACTTCCAAACTCATTCTATGAGGCCACCATCACCCTAATACCAAAACCTGACAAAGATGCCACAAAAAAAGAAAACTACAGGCCAATATCACTGATGAACATAGATGCAAAAATCCTTTACAAAATTCTGGCAATCAGAATCCAACAACACATTAAAAAGATCACACACCATGACCAAGTGGGCTTTATTTCAGGGAGGCAAGGGTTATTAAATATCCACAAATCAATCAGTGTAATACACCACATTAACAAATTGAAAAATAAAAGCCATATGATTATCTCAATAGATACAGAGAAAGCCTTTGACAAAATTCAACATCCATTTATGATAAGAACTCTCCAGAAAGCAGGAATAGAAGGAACATACCTCAACATAATAAAAGCTATATATGACAAACCCACAGCAAACATTATCCTCAATGGTGAAAAATTGAAAGCATTTCCCCTAAAGTCAGGAACAAGACAAAGGTGCCCACTTTCACCACTATTATTCAACATAGTTTTGGAAGTTTTGGCCACAGCAATCAGAGCAGAAAAATAAATAAAAGGAATCCAAATTGGAAAAGAAGAAGTAAAATTCTCACTGTTTGCAGATGACATGATCTTCTACATAGAAAACCCTAAAGACTCCACCAGAAAATTACTAGAGCTAATCAATGAATATAGTAAAGTTGCAGGATATAAAATCAACACACAGAAATCCCTTGCATTCCTATACACTAATAATGAGAAAATAGAAAGAGAAATTAAGGAAACAATTCCATTCATCATTGCAACAAAAGAATAAAATATTTAGGAATATTTCTACCTAAAGAAACAAAAGACATATTATATATATATATATATATATATATAATATATATAAAACACTGATGAAAGTAATCAAAGAGGACACTAATAGATGGAGAAATATACCATGTTCATGAATCGGAAGAATCAATATAGTGAAAATGAGTATACTACCCAAAGCAATCTATAGATTCAATGCAATCCCTATCAAGCTACCAACAGTATTTTTCCAAGAGCTAGAACAAATAATTTCACAACTTGTATGGAAATACAAAAAACCTCAAATAGCCAAACCAATCTTGAGAAAGAAGAATGGAACTGGAAGAATCAACCTGCCTGACTTCAGGCTCTACTACAAAGCCATAATATAAAGACAGTGTGATACTGGCACAAAGACAGAAATATAGATCAATGGAACAAAATAGAAAGCCCAGAGATAAATCCACACACCTATGGACACCTTATCTTTGACAAAGGAGGCAAGAATACACAATGGAGAAAAGACAATCTCTTTAACAAGTGGTGCTGGGAAAACCGGTCAACCACTTGTAAAAGAGTGAAACTAGAACATGTTCTAACACCATACACAAAAGTAAACTGAAAATGGATTAAAGATCTAAATGTAAGACCAGAAACTATAAAACTCTTAGAGGAGAACATAGGCAAAACACTCTCCAACATAAGTCATAGTTGGATCCTCTATGACCCACCCCCCAGAATATTGGAAATAAAAGCAAAAATAAACAAATGAGACCTAATTAAAATTAAAAGCTTCTGAACAAAAAAGGAAACTATAAGCAAGGTGAAAAGACAGCCTTAAGAATGGGAGAAAATAAGAGCAAATGAAGCAACTGACAAACAACTAATCTCAAAAATATACAAGCAACTCCTACAGCTCAATTCCAGAAAAATAAGTGACCCAATAAAAAAATGGGCCAAAAAACTAAACAGACATTTCTCCAAAGAAGATATACAGATGGGTAACAAACACATGAATAGATGCTCAACATCACTCATTATCAGAGAAATGCAAATCAAAACCACAATGTGGTACCATCTCAGGCTGGTCAGAATGGCTGCTATCCAAAAGTCTACAAGCAATAAATTCTGGAAAGAGTGTGGAAAAAGAGACCCCTCTTACACTGTTGGTGGGGATGCAAACTAGTACAGCCACTATGGAGAACAGTGCGGAGATTCCTTAAAAAACTGGAAATAGAACTGCCTTATGACCCAGCAACCCCACTGCAGGGCATACATACCAAGGAAACCAGAATTGAAAGAGACACATGTACCCCAATGTTCAATGCAGCACTGTTTATAATAGCCAGGACATGGAAGCAACCTAGATATCCATCAGCGCATGAATGGATAAGAAAGCAGTGGTACATATACACAATGGAGTATTACTCAGCCATTAAAAAGAATACATTTTAATCAGTTCTAATGAGGTGGATGAAAGAGGAGCCTATTATACAGAGTGAAGTAAGCCAGAAAGAAAAACACCAACACAGTATACTAACACACATATATGGAATTTAGAAAGATGGTAATGATAACCCTGTATATGAGACAGCAAAAGAGATACAGATGTATAGAACAGTCTTTTGGATGCTGTGGGAGAGGGAGAGGGTGGGATGATTTAGGGGAATGTCATTGAAACATATATAATATCACATAAGAAATGAATACAGAATGCTTGGGGCTGGTGCACTGGGATGACCCAGAGGAATGGTACTGGGAGGGAGGTGGGAGGTGGGTTCAGGATGGGGAACACATGTACGCCCATGGCAGATACATTTTTATGTGTAGCAGAACCAATACGGTATTGTAAAGTAATTAACCTCCAATTAAAATTCATTTTAATATTTGGCAAAACTAATACAATTATGTAAAGTTTAAAAAATAAAATAAAATTTAAAAAAAAAAAAAAAAAAAATTAAAATTAAAATAAATAAATAAATAAACCATTAATGGATCACTGAAGATCTCAAAGAGGAGATTAAAAAAATACACGAAGAAAAGTACAAATGAAAACACAATGATCCCAAATTTATGGGATTCAGGCAAAAGCTTTTATGAGGGGGTAGTTTATAAAAGTGCAAGCTTTTCTCAGGAAACAAACAAACAACAAATCTCAAATTAAACCACCCAAGCTTACACCTATTGGAACTAGGAAAAGAAGAACAAAGAAAATCCAAAGTTAGTAGAAGGAAATAAATTATAAAGATCAGAGCTGAGGTAAATTAAATAGAAGCAAAAATCATAGAAAAGATCAATAAAACTAAGAGCTATTTCTTTGAAAAGATAAATCAAATCAATAAATTTTTTGTCAGATTCAAGAAAAAAGAGAGGACCAAAATCAATGAAATGAGAAATGCAAAAGAAGTACAAATTATACCAAAGAAATACGAAGTATCATAAGAGCTTACTATGAACTATATACCAATAAAATGAACAACATAGACGTGTACAAATTCCTAGAAATGTACAATCTTACAAGACTAAAAAAGGAAAAAATTGAAAATATGAACAGAACAATTATCAATAAGGAAATTGAATCAATAATTAAAAAATAACTGTCTTCTGAAGTCCAGGAACCTTTGTCTTCATGAATGAATTCTCTTAAACATATAGAGAAGAGTTAATATCTACTTTTCTCAAACTAGTCAATAAATTTGCAGAGGAAGAATTGCTTTTGAATTCATTCTAAGAGGCCAACATCACTCTTGTTACCAAAACCAGAAAAGGATATCACACAAAAAAGAAAATTACAGGCCAATATCTCTAATAAACATAGATGCAAAAAATCTCTACAAAACATTAACACAACAAATACAATGATATATTAAATAGGCCATGCATCATGATCAAGTGGGATTTATTCCAGGAAGAGAAGATGGCTCAATATCTGCAAAATAATATGATATATCACATTAAGAAATTGAAGAATAAAAATCATATGATCATTTCAACAGATGCAAAATAAGCTTTTGACAAGATTCAATAACCATTTATGATAAAAAGCTCTCCAGAAAGTGAGCATAGACAGAACACACACAATATAATAAGTATGTATATGAAAACCTACAGCTGACATTATACTCAATGGTGAAAAGCTGAAAGTATTTCTTCTAAGATCAGGAAAAAGACAACAATGCCCACACTTACCACTTTTATTTAACATAATATTGAAAGTCCTAGCTACAGGAATCAGGAATCCAAATTGGAAAGGAAGAAGTAAAACTGTTACTGTTTACAGGTGACATGATACTCTATACAAAAATTCTAAACATGTCACCAAGAAAACTACTAGAACTCATGAAAGAATTCTCTAAAGTATAGGCTACAAGATTAATACCCAGGAATCTGTTGCATTTCTATACACTAAAAAGGAATTTTAAGAAAAAAAGAGAAAGCAATCTTATTTACCATGACATGAAAAAGAATAAAATATATAGGGAAAATTCTAATTAAATAGGCAAAAGGCCTGTACTCCAAAAGCTATAACTCATTGATGAATGAAATTGAAGAAGACACAAACAGGTGCAAAGATATACCATGCTCATGGATAGGAAGGATCAGTATTGCTAAAATAACCGTACTACCCAAGCCAATGTACAGATTGAATGCAATCTCTATCAAATAACAATGTCATTTTCACAGAATTAGAACAAATATTTCAAAAATATGTATGGAACACAAAATATCCTGAATGGCCAAAACTTTCATGCTCCCTGATTTCAAACTGTACTATAAAGCTATACTACACTAAACTATAAATCAAAATTCTATGATATAGACACATAAATTAATGGTAGAGAATAGACAGCCCATAAATAAACTTCACACTTATATGGGGCAATTAATATATGACAAAGGAGGTATAAATATACATTGGGAAAGGATCACTCTTCTGGGAAAACAGGACAGTTACATGCAAAACAAACAAATGGGGTTACTTTTCACATGATATACAAAAACAAAGCCCAAATGGATTAAATACTTTAATATAACCACCTGAAATCATAATACCTCTAAAAGAAAACATAGATAGTATTCTGTGAAATCTGTATTAGCAAGATTTTTTGGATATGTCTCCCCAGGCAAGGGAAACAATAGGAAAAAATAAATTTAACTATATCAAACTAAAAAAAAAAAAAAGCAAACAAAAAAAATCCTTTTGAACAGCAAGGGAAACTATCAATGAAATGAAAAGGCTACATAGCAAATGGGGGGAGATATTTGTAAGTGTGTATCTAGTAAGACACTAATATCCAAGATATACAAATCACCATCAAAAAACTAAACAATTGGATTAAAAAATGGGCAGAGGACCTGAATATACATTTTCCCAAAGGCAACATACAGATGACCAAGAGACACATTAAAAGATGCTAAACATCACTAATAATCAGAGAAATGCAAATAAAAACTAAAATGAGATATCACCTCACACCTGCCAAATGGCAATTATCAAGAATTACAAAAATAAAAGTTTTGGCAAACATTTGGAGAAAAGTATACCCTTGTGCACTGTTGGTTGGAATTTAAATTAACACACTCACTATGGAAAAAATTATAGAAATTTCTCAAAGAGGTAAAAATAGGAACTATCCTACAATCTAGCAATACCACACCTGGATATTTATCCTAACAAAACAAATACAATAATTATATATGATATATGCACTGATATTTCTTGCAAAATTATTTACAATAGCCATTATAAGGAAGCAAACCCAGTGCCCAGCAATAAATGAATGAATATTGAAGATGTGGTACATGTATGCAATTTAACATTAGTTATAAAAAGAATGAAATCTTACTATTCACAATTACATGAGAGGACCTTAAGTTCAGTTCAGTTCAGCCTCTCAGTCATGTCTGACTCTTTGCGACCCCAGGAACCGCAGCATGCCAGGCCTTTCTGTCCATCACCAACTTCCAGAGTTCACTCAAACTCATGTCCATCGAGACGGTGATGCCATCCAGCCATCTCATCCTCTGTTGTCCCCTTCTCCTCCTGCCCCCAATCCATTCCAGCATCAGAGTCTTTTCCAATAGGTCAACTCTTCAGAAGAGGTGGCCAAAGTATTGGAGTTTCAGCTTCAACATCAGTCCTTCCAATGAACACCCAGGACTGATCTCCTTTAGGATGAACTGGTTGGATCTCCTTCCAGTCCAAGGGACTCTCAAGAGTCTTCTCCAACACCAAAATTCAAAAGCATCAATTCTTTGGCACTCAGCTTTCTTCACAGTCCAACTCTGATATCCATACATGACCACTGGAAAAACCATAGCCTTGACTAGATGGACCTTTGTTGGTAAAGTAATATCTCTACTTTTTAATATGCTATCTAGGTTGATCATAATTTTCCTTCCGAGGAGTAAGTGTCTTTTAATTTCATGGCTGCAATCACCATCTGCAGTGATTTTGGAGATCAAAAAAGTAAAGTCTGACACTGTTTCCACTGATTCCCCATCTATTTCCCATGAAGTGATGGGACCAGATGCCATGATCTTTGTTTTCTAAATGTTGAGCTTTAAGCCAAATTCTTCACTCTCCTCTTTCACTTTCATCAAGAAGCTTTTGAGTTCCTCTTCACTTTCTGCCATAAGGGTGGTGTCATCTGCATATCTGAGGTTATTGATATTTCTCCTGGCAATCTTGATTCCAGCTTGTGCTTCCTCCAGCCCAGCATTTTGCATGATGTACTCTGCATATAAGCTAAATAAGCAGGGTGACAATATACAGTCTTGAGGTACTTCTTTTCCTATTTGGAACCAGTCTGTTGTTCCACGTCCACTTCTAACTGTTGCTTCCTGACCTGCATATAGGTTTCTCAAGAGGCAGGTCAGGTGGTCTGGTATTCCCATCTCTTGCAGAATTTTCCACAGTTGATTGTGATCCACACAGTCAAAGGCTTTGGCATAGTCAATAAAGCAGAAATAGGTGTTTTTCTGGAACTCTCCTGCTGCTGTTTTGATTACCCAGTGGATGTTGGCAATTTGATCTCTGGTTCCTCTGCCTTTTATAAAACCAGCTTGAACATCTGGAAGTTCACAGTTCATGTATTGCTGAAGCCTGGCTTAGAGAATTTTGAGCATTACTTTACTAGTGTGTGAGATGAGTGCAATTTTGTGGTAGTTTGATCATTCTTTGGCATTGCCTTTCTTTGGGATTGGAATGAAAACTGACCTTTTCCAGTCCTGTTGCCACTGCTAAGTTTCTCAAATTTGCTGGAATATTGAGTGCAGCACTTTCACAGCATCATCTGTCAGGATTTGAAATAGCTCAACTGGAATTTCATCACCTCCATTAGCTTTGTTCATAGTGATGCTTTCTAAGGCCCACTTGACTTCACATTCCAGGATATCTGGCTCTAGGTGAGTGATCACATCATCGTGATTATCTTGGTCTTGAAGATCTTTTTTGTATAGTTCTTCTGTCTATTCTTCCCACCTCTTCTTAATATCTTTTGCTTCTGTTAAGTCCATAGCATTTCTGTTCTTTATCAAGCCCATCTTTGCATGAAATGTTCCCTTGGTATCTCTAATTTTCTTGAAGAGATCTCTAGTCTTTCCTATTCTGTTGTTTTCTTCTATTTCTTTGCATTGATCACTGAGGAAGACTTTCTTATCCCTCCTTGCTATTCTTTGTAACTGCATTCAGATGGGTATATCTTTCCTTTTCTCCTTTTCCTTTAGCTTCTCTTCTTTTCTCAGCTATTTATAAGACCTCCTCAGACAACCATTTTGCTTTTTTTGCATTTCTTTTTCTTGTGGATGGTCATGATCAATGCCTCCTGTACAATGTCACAAACCTCCATCCATAGTTCAGGCACTCTATCAGTCTAATCCCTTGATTCTATTTGTTCTTTCCATTGTATAACCATAAAGGATTTGACTTAGGTCATACCTGAATGGTCTTGTGGTTTTCCCTACTTTCTTCAATTTAATCTGAATTTGGCAAAAGGAATTCATGATGTGAGTCACAGTCAGCTCCCAATCTTGTTTTTTGCTGACTGTATAGAGCTTCTTCACCTTTGGCTGTAAAGAATACAATCAATCTGATTTTGGTATTGACCATCTAGTGATATCCATTTATAGAGTCTCATAAACCTCATAATATTTATTAATATCAACTTTATAGAGACTAGCCTTTTGCACATCTAACTAAAGTTTAACATTAAGAAAGAAGAAGTGAAGTCACTTAGTCATGTCCGACTCTTTGTGACCCCATGGACTCTAACCTACTAGCCTCCTCCATCCATGGGATTTTCCAGGGAAGAATACTAGAGTGAGCTGCCATTTCCTTCTCCAGGGGATCTTCCCAACCCAGGGGTCAAATCTGGGTCTCCTGCACTGCAGGGAGACTCTTTACCATCTGAGCCACCAGCAAAGACATTAAGACAACAAGACTGGACATCAGGTTATCTGAAACTCAGTCCCTATCCTAACATCACTTACTATAAGTGTGATCACTTACTATATAGTACTCTGCTATATGTAAATAATAATTAACTGGTCCTGATTCATTAAAATATATAATCTCAGTCTTGTGCAAGTCACTTCTGTGTTAGATGACTAATTCCATGGAAATGAATACTTATTCTCATTTAAATCTTTGAATGCTACTACCAGTAATCATGTCTTTATGTCTTGGTTTGACTCAGTTTACAAATTTGATGTTTAACTAACATGCATAGTTTGAATCAGGGTATCCAAAGGCAGAGGGCTAGCATGAGTCAGGTTTAAAAACAGGAATAGAAAGAAAGGAAGGAAAGAAGGAAGGAAGACACCTAACTTGGGAAGAAGATAAATAATAAGGTTGTAGAAAGGTTGAAGAAGATAAATAATAATGTTGCAGGGCTCCCTAACCTTGAGCCCAAACTAACCTTGAGTCAGCAAAATGGTGATAATTAACTCATTGAAAAAGATTATTTGCAGTCCTCCAGGCCTAGGTTCTGTTCTGTTTCTGTTTTCTCTCTGGCCCTGACTCTGTTACTGATTGACATGTACTGGTGGCTGATTTACTGATTACATAATTATGGAAGAAACTGTTTCTTTCACAGAGGAAAGAGCATTGGCATGCAGTTAGGATATCCAAGTTCTCAACCATACTCCGTTGCTCCTTTGCTGTAACCTGCCACAAATTATTAGTACTCTTTGGGCTTCAATTTTTTCTGCCAAATGAGAGGGTTGGATTTTATGATATATGAGATCCCTTCTAGTTCTGTCATTCATTGTCTCTAAGAAGGAATATCAGACTTTCTGAGAAAGTACAGGTACATTAATGCAAGTGTGTGGGACACTGGGGGAATAGTAAGGCACAAATTATCTGGGGTAGATTAGTGAAGGCCAAAGAAGGTTATAACTTGAAAGAAGCAAAGATTAAAGGCTGATATGCTTTATGATTGCTGATAATACACCCAGGCCCCTTTGTTTATCCTTCACTTATGTGGACACCTATGGACCATGCAGATTAGTACCATAGTCAGAGGACAGCTAGTAAAGATAAGAATAGGCACCAGAACTAAATTCAGTTAAAATGAGAAGTAAGAAACATCTAACCCCTTCCCTTGCTCTTCCCAGAAAGTTCAATTAGAAATTGGTTCAAGGAGAGGAATCAAGATGGCAGAATAGGAGGACATGGAATTCACCTCTCTTCACAAGTACATCAAGAATATACCTAAAAATGGAACAATTCTCACAAAGCACCTGTTGAACACTAGCGGAAGACTTTGTACATCTAAAAGAATAAGAAAAATCCCCATACCACTGAAAAAAAAAATTAAAGAGGAAACAAGAAGGATCCATCACACTTTGTGGAAGCTGAAAGTGAAGAGAAGTTCCCACACTCAGAAAAGCCTCTTCACAGTGGGGAAATAAACTGGGGTGGAAAGGAAACTTCAGGCAGGCTGGAGGGGAACACAGAAATCAGTCAGTCTGTGGGAGGCTGAACAGTGTAAGAAGTGTGCTTATGGTTCATACCACAACCTGGCATACCCCAGCCTGAGCCATGTGTCTCCTGATAAGAAGGGAGTTTGGGTGCTGGGAAGTGGGGTTTGAAGAGCAGACCCAGTGAAAGTAAAGCTGTTGGTGTCCTAAAGGACAGCTGAAGTGACAGCCTGAAGGGATGGGAGTGAGGAGATCCACAACTGAGAGAGTTTATGGAAGAAGCCTGGGCCACCGTAGAAGCAATATGTCATTGTTGACTGGTGTTCAAGGGGCAGGGCCACCATTGCAACCTCTTTACCCACCAACTGGTCCCTTCCTTCATGGGCACTGGGAAGGACACCTGTTTGAGTAGGCTCACTCCTCAAGCCAAAGCCTCCTCCACACATGCAGGCTCTGGGGTTCTGATCATCTCCATCCTGAAAGCCTCCTTTGGCCATGCAAGCTCCAGTGGACCTGCGAGGCTTTTTGAGAGTCAACCCTGGGCACCCCAGCCTGAAATGGTAATCTGGCAATGCTAGTACAGGCAGAGTGTTAAAACATGGGGTTAAGAGAGCAGATCTGGGGAGACGACTGCCATTGGCTGTGTGGAGATAACCTAAAGGGATGGAAATGAGGGGTTCTGGGAAATGAAGTGAGGGGCTCCACTGCCAAGAATGCTCCTAAAGGAAACATTGTCTGCCTTGGAAATATAACACGATTTTTTAGTGGTGCACAAGGGGCATAGCCACTATCCTGGTCTCTCTCCCCACACACCAGCTCTTGCATCCATTGGCGCTAGGAAGGACTCCCATCAAAGAAAGTGTGCCACAGTCTGTTGCAACTTCCTGCCAGTCTCTGCCACTTCAGGTTCTTTATGCACACCCCAATTGTGCCTGCCTTATTCCTCCCTGGCCTGAGTGAGTAACTGTGTCCCAGTAAGTTGCTACTTTTGCTCCTGATCCCCTGGGTGGAGAACATACTCCTGAAGGTAGTCCATAGGCAGAGGTGGGGGAAAAGACAAAGCTGAATCCTAGGGGTTGTGCAACCAAAGAAGAGCAACAGAAATCTCTCTGTGCAGCTTCACAAGTGGTGAATTAAATCTCTGAAGTCAGCATGATAAACCCTGCCTCTTGGGAATATCTGAATGGACAACAAATGCTCCCACAACTGAGACTGGTCTAGTCTTAGCATCTGTGGAAGTTGAGGACAAGTACACAAGGGAGCTGGGTCAGATCAAAGTTGGAGCTGACCCCACAGTGCCCACAGTACATCCAGAGACCTACCTAAAGGTACTGGAAGACCTCCTGGGGAGGTGAGGCTTAGTTGTGACACTGACAGCAGAGGACTCAGGAAAATAATATTATCACTATTATGTATGTTTCA
Source organism: Bos mutus (assembly GCF_027580195.1). Taxonomy (NCBI): domain Eukaryota; kingdom Metazoa; phylum Chordata; class Mammalia; order Artiodactyla; family Bovidae; genus Bos; species Bos mutus. The sequence goes on along the minus strand of NC_091646.1, from coordinate 64,385,618 downwards.
TTGTGTTCTTCTGTTTTATTATTTTCTTTAAAATTTTCAATATATTTATATTTTATTAATTTTTACTTTGCTGCATTTTCTCTTGTTTTTTTTTGTTTGTTTGTTTGTTTGTCTTACCTTTTTAATCTTTTATTTCAAATATTTTTGTGTTTTTTTGCCTTTATTCTTTTATTTTTTTGTTTTTCTCGTTCTTTGTTTTCTTGCTTTTTGTTTCCTTTATTTTTTGTTTGCTTCTTTTTTTTTTTTTTTTTTTGGTTTCATTTTGTTTTGATCATTTATCTTCAGTTCTGTTTGTCTGATTGTTTTCTTCTTTAGCTGTTACTTTTATTATTGATGTTTATGTTTGGTTTTATTTTTCTGTTTGCTTTCTTTTTCTGGCCATGTTATGTGGCTTGTAGAGTCTTTTTTCCCCTGCCAGAGGTTGGGCTTTAGCCTACAGGGTGGAAGTGGTGAGTCAACGGCTCTGGACCACCAGTGAATTCCCAGGCCCAGGAAATATGAATTGGTGTGGGGTCTCCCAAAGGTCTCCATCTCAGCACCAAGACCTGGCACCACCCAATAGCCTACAGGCTCCAGTGGAGGATGCCTCACATTAAACAACCAGGAAGATAGAAACACAGCCCCATCCAGCAGCAGACAGGCTGAGTAAAGCTGTATGGAGCTAACAGAGACCCCCAAACACACAAACCCAAGTGGTCCTGCCAATCAGAGGGACAAGGCTTAGCTCCAGCCACCAGAGTACAAGAACCAGTCCCTCCCAACAAGAGGCCAACACAAGGCCATGAACCAATCACAAGCACCAGGAGGCAGACTGTAGAAGAGGAAATATGACCCTGCAACCTGTTGCAAAGTATACCACAAACAGTAACTTAGACAAAATGAGATGACAAAGAAATATGTTACAGATGAAGGAGCAAGGTAAAAACACACAAGACTTAATAAATGAAGAGGAAATAGGCAATCTACCTTAAAAAGTATTCGGAGTAATTATAGTAAAGATGATCCATTATCTTGGAGATAGAAAAAAGACATGGCTCAGGAAGATAAAAGACATTTTTAACAAGGGCCTAGAAAAACTAAAGAACAAGCAAACAGTGATGAAAAACACAATAACTGAGCTGAAAAGTGGACTAGAATGAATCAATAGCAGAATAACTAAGGCGGTAGAATGGATAAGTGAATTGGAAGGTAGAATGATAGAAATAATTGCTACAAAGTAGAAAAAAGAAAAAAATGAAAAGTAATGAGGGCAGTCTCAGAGACTTCTGGGATATTTTAAACACAGAGACATTCAAATAATAGAAGTCCCAGAAGAAAAAAAGGACTTTGAGAAAGCATTTGGAGATTATAAATGAAACTTCCATAACATGGGAAAGGAATTAATCAGCCAAGTCTGGGAAGTGCAGAGAGTCCCATACAGGATAAACCTGAGGAGAAACACACTGGGACTTATATTAATCAAACTAACAAAAAATAAATACAAAGAAATATATTAAAAGCAACAAGAGAAAAGCACAAGGGAATCCCCATAAGGTTAAGAGCTGGGGATTTTTGGCAGAAACTCTGTAGACCAAAAGAAAATGGTTTAATATATTTAAAGAGATTAAAGAGAGAAAAACTACAACAAATATTAATATACCCAGCAAAGATCTCATTCAAATTTGATGGAGAAATCAAAACCATTACAAACAAGTGAAAGCTAAGATAATTTAGCACCACCAAATCAGATTTACAAGAAATGCTAGGCAGGAAGAAAAAGATCTACAAAAACAAAGTCAGAACAATTAAGAGGAACATACATATCAATAATTACCTTAAATGTAAAGGGATTAAAGTTTCAACCAAAGGACACAGACTGCCTGGATGAATATAAAAACAAGATCTGTACATGTGCTGTTTAGAAGAAACACACACTTCGGATACATACAGATTGAAAATGAGGGGATGGAAAAAGATATTCCATGCAAATGGAAAAAAAAAGAAAGTGGAAGTAACTATATCAGACAAAGTGAAAATTAAAGTCACTCAGTTATATCTGACTCTTTGCCATACCATGGACTATACAGTCCATGGAATTCTCCAGGCCAGAAAACTGGAGTGCCTTTCCCTTCTCCATGGGATTTTCCCAACCTAGGGATCAAAGCCAGGTCTACCACATTGCAGGCAGATTCTTTACCAGCTGAGCCACAAGGGAAGCCCAAGAAAACTGGAGTGGATGGCCTATCCCTTCTCCAATCCAGGAATCAAACCAGGGTCTCCTGCATTGCAAGAGGATTCTTTACTAACTGAGTTAAGAGGGAAGCCCATATCAGATAAAATAGACTTTAAGATAAAGACTGTTACAAGAGACTGGGCTTCCCAGGTGGTGCTAGTGGTAAAGAACCTGACTGCCAGTGTTAGAGACAGAAGAGACTTGTGTTCTATCTCTGGGTCAGGAAGATCCCCTGGAGAAGGAAATGGCAACTCACTCAAGTATTCTTGCCTGGGAAATCTCATAGACAGAGAAGCCTGGTGGGCTACAGTCCATACAGTTGCAAAGAGTCAGACATGACTTAGTGGTTAAGCACAAGAGATTAGGAAGGACACTATGAAATAATCAAGGGATAAAGCCAAAAAGGACATATAACAATTGTAAAAATATATTCAACAGACATAGGTACACCTCAATACATAAGGCAAATGTTAAAAGTCATGAAAAGAGAAATCAACCATGATATAATAATAGTGGGAAACATTAACACCCTGCTTACAATAGTGGACAGATCAGACAGAATACAAATAAGGATACAAGCTTTAAATTACACATTAGACCAGATAGACTTAATTGATATTTATAGAGCATTCCATCTAAAAACATCAGAATACACTGTCTTCTCAAGTGCACATAGAACATTCTCCAGAATAGATCTCATCTTCGATAACAAATCAAGCCTTGGTAAATTAATGAAATTAAATCATATCAAGCATCTATTCTGATCACGATGCTATGAGATTAGATATCGATTACAGGGAAAAGACAAAAAAAAGAAAACTGTAAAAACATGGGGGAAAATAACTAAATAACTAAGAGATCACTGAAAAAATCAAATAAATATATATCTAGAAACAAATGACAATGGAAACAAGATAATAAAAAACCTATGGGATGCAGGAAAAACCGTTTCAAGAAGGAACTATGTAACAATTCAATCCTACCTTAAGTAATAAGAAAAAAAAAAAAAAACCTTCTAATAAACCTCCTAACCTTACACAGAAAACATTAGAGAAAGAACAACAAAAACAAAAGACCCAAAGTTAGTAAAAGGAAAGAAATCACAAAGATCAGAACAGAAATAAAAAGAAAAAAAAAAAACAATAGCAATGATCAATAAAAGTAAAATCTGGTTCTTTGAGAAGATAAACAAATGGATAAACCATTAGCCAGACTCGTCAAGAAAAAAAAGAGAGAGGACTGAAATCAGTAACATTAGAAATGAAAAAGGAGAACACATAACTGACACCACAGAAATACAAAGGATCATAAAAGACTACTACAAACAACTATATACCAATAAAATGGACCACTTGGAAGAAATGGACAAATCCATAGGACAGTACAAACTTCCAAGACTCGACCAGAAGAAATAGAAAATATGAACAGACCAATCACAAGCATGGAAAGTTATACTGTGATTAAACATCTTCCAACAAACAAAAGCCCAGGACTAGATGTTTCTAGAGTTAAATTCTATCAAACATTTTGACAAGAGCTGACACCTATTCTTCTCAAACTCTTCAAAAAAAAAAATACTATCACAGAGAAGAACACTCCCAGGCTCATTCTACAAGATCACCATCAGCATGATTAAAAAAATCAGACAAAGATATTACTGTAAAAGAAACTTAGAAGTCAATGTCACTGATGAACACAGACAAAAATTCCTCAAGAAAATACTAGCAAAGTGAACTAACAACACATTAAAAGGATCACGTACTATGGTCAAGTGGGGTTTATCCCAGGGATGCAAAAGTGGATTCTTCAATATATGCACATCAATCAATGTGATACACAATATTAACAAACTGAGGGATAAAAACCACAAGATCAACTCAGTGGGTGCAGAAAAAGCTTTTGAAAATATTCAACACCAATTTATTATATACAAAAAAATAACTCTCAAGAAAATGGGCATAGAGGGAACCTATCTCAACATAATGAAGGCCATATAAAAGAAACCCACAGCAAACATCATTCTCAATGGTGAAAAACTGAAAGCTTTTCCCCTAAGATCAGAAATGAACAAGGATGTCCACTCTCACCAGTATTATTCAACATAGTTTTGGAAGTCCTAGCCAGGACTATCAGACAACAAGAAGAAATAAAAAGAATCAAAAATGGAAAAAAAAAGAAGTAAAATTGTCATTGTTTGCAAATGACATGATACTGTATATAGAAAATTCTAAAGATGCCACCAGAAAACAACCAGAGCTAATAAATGAACCTAGTAAAGTGTCAGGATACAAAACTAATACACAGAAACCTCTTGCATTCCTATAACCTAACAACAAATATCAGAAAGTGAAATCATGGAAACAACCCCATTTACATTCCAACAAAAGAATAAAATACCTAGGAATAAACCTACTTAAGGAGGTAAAAGACCAATAGTCATAAAACTGAAAGATACTGATGAAAGAAATCAAAGATGACACCATCAAATAGAGAAATATACCTGTTCTTGGACTGGAAGGATAAATATTGTGATAATAACTATCTTTCCCAAATCAACATAAAAATTCAATGTAGTTCAGTTCAGTCGCTCAGTCGTGTACGACTCCTTGTGACCCCATGAACCACAGCACATCAGGCCTCTCTGTCCATCACCAACTCCCGGAGTCCACCCAAATCCATGTCCATCGAGTCGGTGATGCCATCCAACCATCTCATCCTCTGTTGTCCACTTCTCCTGCTGCCTTCAATCTGTCCCAACATCAGGGTCTTTTCAAATGAGTCAGTTCTTCACATCAGGTGGCCAAAGTATTGGAGTTTCAGCTTCAACATCAAACTTTCAAATGAACACCCAGGAATGATCTCTTTTAGGATGGACTGGTTGGATCTCCTTGCAGTCCAATGCACTCTCAAGAGTCTTCTCCAACACCACAGTTCAAAAGTATCAATTCTTTGGTGCCCAGCTTTCTATTTAGTCCACTCTCACATCCATGCATGACCAGTGGAAAAACCATAGCCTTGACTAGACAGACCTTTGTTGGCCAAGTAATGTCTCTGCTTTTTAATATGCTGTCTAGGTTGGTCATGGAGAAGGCAATGGCACCCTACTCCAGTACTCTTGCCTGGAAAATCCCATGGACAGACGAGCCTGGGGGCTGCTGTCCATGGGGTTGCACAGAGTCTGACACGACTGAAGCCACTTAGTATCAGCAGCGGCAGGTTGGTCATAACTTTCCTTCCGAGGACTAAGCGTCTTTTAATTTCATGGCTGCAGTCACCATCTGCAGTGATTTTGGAGCCCAGAAAAATTAAGTCTGACACTGTTTCCACTGTTTCCCCATCTATTTGCCATGAAGTGATAGGACCAGATGCCATGATCTTAGTTTTCTGAATGTTGAGCTTTAAGCCAACTTTTTCACTCTCCTCCTTCACTTTCATCAAGAGACTCTTCAGTTCTTCTTCACTTTCTGCCATAAGGGTGGTGTCATCTGCATATCTGAGGTTATTGATATTTCTCCTGGCAATCTTGATTCCAGCTTGTGCTTCATCCAGCCCAGCCTTTCTCATGATGTACTCTGCATATAAATTAAATAATCAGGGTGACAAGATACAGCCTTGACATACTCCTTTTCCTATTTGGAACCAGTCTGTTGTTTCATGTCCAGTTCTAACTGTTGCTTCCTGACCTACATACAGGTTTCTCAAGAGGCAAGTCAGGTGGTCTGATATTCCCATCACTTTCAGAATTTTATACAGTTTGTTGTGATCCACACAGTCAAAGGCTTTGGCATAGTCAATAAAGCAGAAAGAGATGTTTTTCTGGAACTCTCCTGCCTTTTTGATGATCCAGTGGATGTTGGCAATTTGATCTCTGCTTCCTCTGTCTTTTCTAAAACCAGCTTTAACATCTGGAAGTTCATGGTTCATGTATTGCTGAAGCCTGGCTTGGAGAATTTTAAGCATTACTTTATTAGCATGTGAGATGAGTGCAATTGTGTAGTAGTTTGAGCATTCTTTGACCTTGCCTTTCTTTAGGATTGGAATGAAAACTGACCTTTTCCAGTCCTGTGGCCACTGCTGAGTTTTCCAAATTTGATGGCAAATTGAGTGCAGCACTTTCACAGCATCATCCTTCAGGATTTGAAGTAGCTCAACTGGAATTCCATCGCCTCCACCAGCTTTGTTCGTAGTGATGCTTCCTAAGGCCCACTTGACTTCACATTCCAAGATGTCTGGCTGTAGGTGAGTGATCACACCATCATGATTATGTGGGTAGTGAAGATCTTTTTTGTACAGTTCTTCTGTGTATTCTTGCCACCTCTTCCTAATATGTTCTGCTTCTGTTAGGTCCATACCTTTTCTGTCCTTTCATTGTGCCCATCTTTGCATGAAATGTTCCCTTGGTATCTCTAATTTTCTTGAAGAGTTCTCTAGGCTTCCACATTCTATTGTTTTTCTCTATTTCTTTGCATTGATCATTAAGGAATGCTTTCTTATCTCTCCTTGCTATTCTTTGGAACTTTGCATTCAAATGGGTATATCTATCCTTTTCTCCTTTGCTTTTCACTTCCCTTCTTTTCACAGCTATTTGTAAGGCCTCCTCAGACAGCCATTTTGCTTTTTTGCATTTCTTTTTCTTGGGAATGGTCTTGATTCCTGTCTCCTGAACAATGTCTTGAACCTACATCCATAGTTCATCAGGCACTTTGTCTATGAGATCACGTCCCTTAAATCTACTTCTCACTTCCACTGTATAGTCATAAGGGATTTGATTTAGGTCATACCTGAATGGCCAAATGGTTTTCTCCACTTTCTTCAATTTCAGTCTGTATTTGGCAATAAGGAGTTCATGATCTGAGCCACAGTCAGCTCCCGGTCTTGTTTTTACTGACGGTATAGAGTTTCTCTATCTTTGGCTTCAAAGAATATAATCCTTCTGATTTTGGTGTTGACCATCTGGTGATGTCCATGTGTAGAGTCTTCTCTTGTGTTGTTGGAAGAGGGTGTTTTCTATGACCAGTGTGTTCTCTTGAGAGAACTCTATTAGCCTTTGCTCTGTTTCATTCGGTACTCCAAGGTCAAATTTGACTGTTATTCCAGGGGTTTCTTGACTTCCTACTTTTGCATTCCAGGCCCTTATATTGAAAAGGACATCTTTTTTGGGTGTTAGTTCTAGAAGGTCTTGTAAGTCTTCATAGAACTGTTCAGCTTCAGTCTCTTCAGCATCATTGGTTGGGGCATAGGCTTGGATCACCATGATATTGAATGGTTTGCCTTGGAAATGAACAGAGATCATTCTGTTGTTTTTGAGATTGCATCCAAGTACTGCATTTTGGACTCTTATGTACTATGATGGCTACTCAATTTCTTCTAAGGGATTCCTGCTCACATAGTATAAATAATGGTCATCTGAGTTAAATTCACCCATTCCAGTCCATCTTAGTTCACTGATTCCTAGAATGTTGATGTTCACTCTTGTCATCTCCTGTTTGACCACTTCCAATTTGCCTTCATTCATGGACCTAACATTCCAGGTTCCTATGCAACATTGCTCTTTACAGCATCCAACCTTGCTTCTTTCACCAATCCCATCCATAACTGGGTGTTGTTTTTGCTTTGGCTCCATCCCTTCATTCTTTCTTGATTTACTTCTCCACTGATCTCCAGTAGCATACTGGGCACCTACCAACCTGGGGAGTTCCTCTTTCAGTGTCCTATATTTTTGCCTTTTCATACTGTTTATGGGATTCTCAAGGAAAGAATACTGAAGTGGTTTGCCATTCCCTTCTCCAGTGGACCACATTCTGTCAGACCTCTCTCCACCATGACCTGTCCGTCTTGGGTGGCCCCACAGGGCATGGCTTAGTTTCATTGAGTTAGACCAGGCTCTGGTCCATGCGATCAGATTGGTTAATTGTCTGTGACTGTCGTTTCAGTCTGTCTGCCCTCTGATGCCCTCTCTCAGTGCCTGCTGTATTACTTGGTTTTCTCTTACTTTTGATGTGTGGTATCTCTTCACGGCTGCTCCAGCAAAGCGCAGCCACTGTTCCTTACCTTGGACTTTGGGTTCAAGCAATCTTTGTCAAATTACCAATTCCATTTTTCACATAATAAGCAGGAAAAAAATCACAGTTTTTATGGAAATACAAATAACCAAAATTAGCCAAAACTATCTTGAGAAAGAAAAACACAGCTGGAAGTATTCACAACTATCACTTCAAACTACACTATAAAACTACAGTCATCAAGACAGTATAGCCCTGTCAGAAAAATAGAAATATAGATAAATAGAACAGGATTAAAGCCCAGAGGAAAATCCAATGCTCAGTGGTCACCTAATCTATGACAGAGTTGGCAAGAATATACAACGGAGAAAAGACAGTCTTCTCAGTAGGTGTTTCTGGAAAACTTGACAGCTAAAATTAAAATAATGAAATTAGAACAGACTCTAACACTATACATAAAAATAATCTCAAAGTGACTTAAAGACCTAACTAAAGGTAATGTCAGCACTCTAAATCTTTTCGAGGAAATCATTGGCAGAACACTCTTTGATATAAATCACAGAAGTTCTTTTTTGACCCACTTTCTAGATTAATGAAAATAAAAACAAATATAAAGAACTGGTATCTAATTAAACTTAACAGCTTTGCATAGTCAGTTCAGTTCAGTTTAGTTGCTCACATGTCTGACTGTTTGTGACCCCATGGACTGCTGCTCATCAGGCCTTCTTGCCCATCATCAACTCTTGGAGCCTGCTGAAACTCATGTCTATTGAATCGGTGATTCCATCCAACCATCTCATCCTCTGTCGTCCCCTTCTCCTCCTGCCTTCAATCTTTCCCAGCATCAGGGTCTTTTCAAATGAGTCAGCTATTTGCATCAGGTGGCCAAAGTATTAGAGTTTCAGCTTCAGCATCAGTTCTTCCAATGAATATTCAGGACTGATTTCCTTTAGGACTGACTGGTTGGATTTCCTTGCAGACCAAGGGACTCTCGAGAGTCTTCTCCAACACTACGATTGAAAAACATCAATTCTTCGGCCCTCAGCATTCTTTATAGTTCAACTCTCACATCCATACATGACTACTGGAGAAACCATAGCCTTGACTAGATGGACCTTTGGTGGCAAAATAATGTCTCTGTTTTTTAACATACTCTCTAGGTTGGTCATAACTTCTATTCCAAGGAGCAAGTTTCTTTTAATTTCATGGCTGCAGTCACCATCTGCAGTGATTTTGGAGCCCCCCTCCCAAAATAAAGTCTCTCACTGTTTCCATTGTTTCCCCATCTATTTGCCATGATGGGATGGGACCAGATGCCATGATCTTCATTTTCTGAATGTTGAGCTTTAAGCCAACTTTTTCACTCTGCTCTTTCACTTTCATTAAGAGGCTCTTTAGATCTTCTTCACTTTCTGCCATAATTGTGGTGTCATCTGCATATCTGAGGTTATTGATATTTCTCCCGGCAATCTTGATTCCAGTTTGTGGTTCATCAAGTCCAGCATTGCTCATGATGTACTCTGCATATAAGTTAAATAAGCAGGGTGACAATATACAGACTTGATATACTCCTTTAAAAAATCATTTTTGCCAGAGATAAATCCACGCACATATGGACATCTTATCTTTGACAAAGGAGGCAAGAATATGCAATGGATTAAAGACAATCTCTTTAACAAGTGGTGCTGGGAAAACTGGTCAATCACTTGTAAAAGAATGAAACTAGAGCACTTTCTAATACCATACACAAAAATAAACTCAAAATGGATTAAAGATCTAAATGTAAGAACAGAAACTATAAAACTCCTTGAGGAGAACATAGGCAAAATACTCTCCGACATACATCACAGCAGGATCCTCTATGACCCACCTCCCAGAATATTGGAAATAAAAACAAAAATAAACAAATGGGACCTAATTAAACTTAAAAGCTTTTGCGCAACAAAGGAAACTATAAGCAAGGTGAAAAGACAGCCTTCAGAATGGGAGAAAATAATAGCAAATGAAGCAACTGACAAACAACTAATCTCAAAAATATACAAGCAACTCCTACAGCTCAACTCCAGAAAAATAAATGACCCAATCAAAAAATTTGCCAAAGAACTAAATAGACATTTCTCCAAAGAAGACATACAGATGGCTAACAAACACATGAAAAGATGCTCAACATCACTCATTATCAGAGAACTGCAAATCAAAACCACAATGAGGTATCATTTCACACCAGTCAGAATGGCTGCAATCCAAAAGTCTACAAGCAATAAATGCTGGAGAGGGTGTGGAGGAAAGGGAACCCTCTTACACTGTTGGTCTGAATGCAAACTAGTACAGCCACTATGGAGAACAGTGTGGAGATTCCTTAAAAAACTGGAAATAGAACTGCCTTATGAACCAGCAATCCCACTGCTTGCATATACACTGAGGAAACCAGACTTGAAAGAGACACGTGTACCCCAGTGTTCATCACAACACTGTTTATAATAGCCAGGACATGGAAGCAACCTAGATGTCCATCAGCAGATGAATGGTAAGAAAGCTGTGGTACATATACACAATGGAGTATTACTCAGCCATTAAAAAGAATACATTTGAATCAGTTCTAATGAGGTGGATGAAACTGGAGCCTATTATACAGAGTGAAGTAAGCCAGAAAGAAAAACACCAATACAGTATACTAATGCATATATATGGAATTTAGAAAGATGGTAACAATAACCCTGTATACGAGACAGCAAAAGAGACACTGATATATAGAACTGTCTTTTGGACTCTGTGCGAGAGGGAGAGGGTGGGATGATTTGGGAGAATGGCATTGAAATATTGTATAATATCACATATGAAACGAGTCACCAGTCCAGGTTCGATGCATGATACTGGATGCTTGGGGCTGGTGCACTGGGACGACCCAGAGGGATGGTATGGAGAGGAAGGAGAGAGGAGGGTTCAGGATGGGGAACACATGTATACCTGTGGCAGATTCATTTTCATATATGGCAAAACCAATACAATATTGTAAAGTTAAATAAAATAAAATTTAAAAATATTTAAATAAAAGATTAAAAAATGCAAAAAAAAAAATCATTTTTGCCTAGTCACTGAAACCATAAACAAGAACAAAAGGTAAACCTCAGAATGGAAGGATATATTTGCAACTAAGCAACTGACAAGGGATTAATATACAAAATATACAAACAGCTCATGTATTTCAATATCAAAAGAAGCAAAAACCCATTTGAAAAATGACTGAAGAACTAAATAGACATTTCTATTAAAAAGTCATACAGATCGCCAACAAACATGAAAAGATTCTCAGTATCACTAATCATTAGAAAAATCCAAATCAAAACTACAGTGAGGTAACACCTCACAGCAGTCAGAATGGCTATCATCAAAAAATCTACAAAGAATAAATGCTAAAGAGGATGTGAAGAAAAGGTAACCCTCTTATACTCTTTGTGGGAATGTATATTGATATAGTTATTATGGAGAACAGTATTGAGGTTCCTTTAAAAGTAAAAAAAATAAAATAAAAAGAACTACCATATGACTCAGAAAACCCACTCCTGGGCATATATCCTAATAAAACCATAATTCCACAAGATACATGTACTCCAATGTTCATTGCAGCATTAATTTCAATAATCAGGATGTGGAGGCTACCTAAACGTTTATCAACACACGAATCAAGAAAGAAGATGTGGTACATATATATAATGGAATATTATTCAGCCACAAAAAGAAACTAATTTGTACCATTTGTAGAGAGAGGTGGATGGACCTAGAGACTGTCATAGAGAGTGAAATAAGTCAGAAAGAGAAAAACAAATACCGTGTAATATTGCATATATGTGGAATTTACAAAAATGACATGGATGTACTTATTAACAAAGCTGAAATAAAGACAGAGATGTAGAAAAAAAATGTGTGGATACCAAGTTGGGAAGTGTGGTGGGTTGAACTGGAAGACTGTGACTGATGTATATACCCTACCATATATAAAATAGATAACTAATGAGAATGAAGTTTATAACACAGGGTAATCTACTCAATGCTCTGTAGGTACCAAAATATGAAGGAAACCCTTCCTGTACATAGGAAACCCATCCTATGTATAAAAGAATGTATACATATAGTGGACTCACTTTCTTGTACAGCAGAAACAAACTCAATTTTGTAAAGCAACAATTCAGTAAAAATTAAAGAAATTTCTTCAAAACATTAATGCAAAAAGTTGGTAGCAAAACATTGTGCACATTACAATTTTAGTTTTGTTTATATAATTAATGGGGGAAAAAGCACACCAGAGTTGTAATAGTGATTATCTCAGAGCACAAATAACTTTCCTTTCTGTGCTTTTATGCATTTTAAAAATTGTTTTACTATAATATTCTTAATGGACTCCAGTTCAGTTCAGTTACCTAGTCATGCCTGACTCTTTATGAACCCATGCATTGCAGCACACCAGGCATCACCAATTAGCTTGCTCAAACTCAAGGCCATCGTCAGTGATGCCATCTAAACATCTCATCCTCAGTCATCCTCTTCTCTTCCTGCCTTCACTTTCCCAGCATCAGTGTGCTTTCCAGTGAGTCAGTTCTTTGCATCATGTGGCCAAAGTATTGGAGTTTCAGCTTCAGCAACAGTTCTTCCAAAGAATATTCAGGACTGATTTCCTTTAGGATTGACTGGTTTGATCTCCTTGCAGTTTCAGGGATTCTCAAGAGTCTTCTCCAACATCACACTTCAAAAGGATCAATTCTTCACCATTCAGCTTTCTTTATAGTCCAACTCTCACATACATACATGACTATTAGAAAAACCATAGCTTTGACTGGACAGACCTTTTTTGGTAAAGTAATGTCTCTGTTTTTTAAGAGCCTGTCTAGGTTGGTCGTATCTTTTCTTCCAAGGAACCAGCGTCTTTTAATTTCATGGCTGCAGTCACCATCTGCAGTAATTTTGGAGCCCCCCCCCAATAAAATCTGCCACTATTTCCATTGTTTCCTCATCTATTTGCCATGAAGTGATGGGACCAGATGCCATGATCTTAGTTTTTTGAATGTTGGGTTTTAAGTCAGCTTTTTTTGCTCTTCTCTTTCACTTTCGTCAAGAGGCTCTTTAGTTCTTCACTTTCTGCCATAAAGGTGGTGTTATCTGCACATCTGAGATTATTGATATTTCTCCTGGCAATCTTGATTCCAGCTTGTGGTTCATCCAGCCTGGTATTTTTCATGATGTATTCCGCATACAAGTTAAATAAGCAGGGTGACAATATACAGCCTTGACGTAATTCTTTCCCAATTTGGAACCAGCCCATTGTTCCATGTCGAGTTCTAACTGTTGCTTCTTGACCTGCATACCAATTTCTCAGAAGATAGGTAAGGTGGTCTCGTATTCCCATCTTTTGAAGAATTTTCCACAGTTTATTGTGATCCACACAGTCAAAGGCTTTGGTGTAGTCAATAAACCAAAAGTAGATTTTTTTTTCTGGAACTCTCTTGCTTTTTTGATGATCCAATGGATGTTAGCAATTGATTTTTGGTTCCTCTGCCTTTTCTAAAACCAGCTTGAACATCTGGAGGTTCATGGTTTATGTACTGTTGAAGTCTGGCTTGGAGAATTTTGAGCATTACTTTGCTAGTATGTGAGATTAATGCAATTGTGTGATCGTTTGAACATCCTTTGACATTGCTTTTCTTTGGGATTGGAATGAAAACTGACCTTTTCCAGTCCTGCGATCACTGCTGAGGTTTCCAAATATGCTGGCATATTGAATGCAGCACTTTCACAGCATCATCTTTTAGGATTTGAAATAGTTCAACTGGAATTCCATCACCTCCACTAGCTTTGTTCATAGTGATGCTTCCTAAGGCCCACTTGACTTCGCATTCCAGGATGTCTTATCCGGGTCATTAAGATCTTTCTTTTTAATAGTTCTGTGTATTCTTACCAACTCTCCTTAGTATCTTGCCACTTCACCTTAATATCCTCTTCTTCTTTTAGGTTCATACCGTTTCTGTCCTTTATTATGCCCTTCTTTGCATGAAATGTTACCTTAGTATCTCTGATTTTCTTGAACAGATCGCTCATCTTTCCCATTCTGTTGTTTTCCACTATATATTTGTTTGCTTTGTTTACTCTGGAAAGTTTCTTTTCTCTCCTTGCTATTCTTTGGAACTGTTCATTCAAATGGAAATGTCATTCCTTTTCTCATTTGCCTTTCATTTCTCTTTTCTCAGTTATTTGTAAGACCTCCTTTGACAACTGTTTTGCGTTTTTGCACGTCTTTTTCCTGGGGATGGTCTTGATCACCACCTCCTGCACAAGGTCACAAACTTTCATTTATAGTTCTTCAGGCACTGTATCTACAGGGCGAATCCCTTGAATCTATTTGTCACTTCCACTGTATACTCATAAGGGATTTGATTTAGATCATACCTGAATCTTCTAGCAGATTTCTCTACTTTCTTCAATTTAAATCTGAATTTTGCACTGAGGAGTTCATGATTTGAGCCACAGTCCACTTCTGGTCTTTTCTGTTTGTTTGTTTTGGCTGACTGTATAGTGTTTCTCCATTTTTGGCTGCAAAGAATATAATTGATCTGATTTCCGTATTGACCATCTGGTGACGTCCATGTGTAGAGTCATCTCTTTTGTTGTTAGAAGTGGGTGTTTGTTATTACCAGTGCCTTCTATTGGCAAAACTCTGTTAGCTTTTGCCATGCTTCATTCAAGGCAAAAGACCAAACTTGCCTATTACTTCAGGTATCTCTTGACTTTCCTACTTTTCCATTCCATTTGTTGTTGTTGGTGGTGGTGCTGTTAGTTCTAGAAGGTCTTGTAGATCATCATGGAACTGTTCAATTCATCTCCTTCAGCCTTAGTGCTTGGGGCATAGACTTGGATTAGTGTGATATTGAATGGTTTGCATTGGAAATGAACAGAGATCAGTCTGTCATTTTTGAGACTGCAACCAAGTCCTGCATTTTAGAACCGTTTGTTGACTATGAGGGCTACTCCATTTCTTCTAAGGGATTCTTGCCCACAGTAGTAGATATAATGGTCATCTGTATTAAATTCGCATATTTTGGTCCATTTTAGTTCACTGATTCCTAAAATGTTGATGTTCACTATTGCTACTCCTGTTTGACCATTCCCAATTTACCTTGATTCATGGACCTAAAATTCCAGGTTATTATGCAATACTGTTCTTTACAGCATCAGACATTACTTCCATCACCAGTCACATCCACACCTGGGCATTTCCACTTTGGCTCTGTCTCTTCGTTCTTTGTGGAGTAATTTCTCCACTCTTCTCCAGTAGCATATTGGGCATCTACTGACCTGGGAAGTTTCATCTTTAGGTGTCACATCTTTTTTATTTTCATACAGTTCTTGGGGTTCTCAAGGCAAGAATACTGAAGTAGTTTGCTATTCCATTCTCATTCTCACGTTTTATCAGAACTCTACCATGACCACTCAGTCTTGATAGCCCTACAGGGAATGGCTCATGGTTTCATTGAGCTAGACAAGGATGAAGCAGGGCAAATGCTAATAGAGTTCTACCAAGAGAACACACTGGTCATAGCAAACACTCTCTTCCAACGACACAAGAGAAGACTCTACACATGGACATCACCAGATGGTCAACACCAAAATCAGATTGATTATATTCTTTGCAGCCAAAGAAGGAGAAACTCTATACAGTCAGCAAAAACAAGACCAGGAGCTGACTGTGGCTCAGATCATGAACTCCTTATTGCCAAATTCAGACTGAAATTGAAGAAAGTGGAGAAAACCACTCGGCCATTCAGATATGACCTAAATCATATCCCTTATGACTATACAGTGGAAGTGAGAAATAGATTTAAGGGACTAGATCTGATAGACAGAGTGCCTGATGAACTATGGATGGAGGTTCATGACATTGTACAGGAGACAGGAATCAAGACCATCCCCAAGAAAAAGAAATCCAAAAAAGCAAAATGGTTGTCTGAAGAGGCCTTACAAATAGCTGTGAAAAGAAGGGAAGCAAAAAGCAAAGGAGAAAAAGAAAGATATACCCATTTGAATGCAGAGTTCCAAAGAATAGCAAGGAGAGATAAGAAAGACTTCCTCAGCCATCAATGCAAATAATTAGAGGAAAACAATAGAATGGGAAAGACTAGAGGTCTCTTCAAGAAAATTAGAGATACCAAGGGAACATTTCATGCAAACATGGGCTCAATAAAGGACAGAAATGGTAGGGACCTAACAGAAGCAGAAGATATTAAGAAGAGGTGGCAAGAATACACAGAAGAACTGTACAAAAAAGATCTTCAGCGTTGGTCCGGGGCCCACTCCCCCCACTGCCCATGGGCCGGGCCGCCACGCCCCCGCCAGGTTCTTCTGCGGGGGCCCTGCATGTGGAGCTGTCATCTCAGCAGTGACATCTTCAGAACATTGCTGCCTGGAACATTGTTAATAGCCATCAGCTCCTTGATACCTACTTCACACTTCACTTGTGTAACAGTGAAAAGGTATACAAAGAATTTTATAGGAGTGAAGTGATTAAGAATTCCTTGAATACAATATGGTGGAGTCTTGATTTTGGAATAATGCCAGACTGTCTGGATACATCTGTGTCTTGTTTTGTGGTAAAGATATGGGGTGGAAAGGAGGACATCTACCAGCTGTTGACTGAATGGAAATCTGTTTGGACTGGTTTAAATACCTGGGTCAGCAGATTCATGCCCGCAACCAGAATGAAATAATTCTGGGGCTGAATGATGGCTAATATGGTGCTCCATTTGAACATAAGGGTTATTCAAATGCTCAGAAGAATATTCGTCATCAGGTGCATCAGAACTGTGTTTGAAATTCTTATGATGTCTTCTCTTTGCTGCAGCTTCATAGAGCCCAGTGTGCAATTAAACAGACTCAGGTAACTTCAGAAAATTGGAAAGGGAATTGACGAAAAAACTAAAACTCACATCTACAAGCAATGGGCTGAAAAAAGAAAGTGAGTGTCTGCAATTAAAAATTTTGGTGCTTCGAAATGAACTGGAAAGACAGAAGAAAGCTTTGGGACAGGAAGTAGTCTTGCTGCATAAAGAAAAAATTGCATTACAGAACAAAGGAAGTACATTTTCAGCTGAGCACCTCAAGCTTCAACTCCAAAAGGAATCCCTAAATGAGTTGAGAAAGGAGTGCACTGTGAAAAGAGAACTCTTTCTGAAGACTAATGCTCAGTTGACAATTCGTTGCAGGCAGTTACTATCTGAGCTTTCCTACATTTACCCTATTGATTTGAATGAGCATAAAGATTACTTTGTATGTGGTGTCAAGTTGCCCAATTCTGAGGACTTCCAAGCAAAAGATGATGGAGGCATTGCTGTTGCCCTTGGTTATACTGCACATATGGTATCCATGATCTCCTTTTTCCTACAAGTGCCCATCCTGTAATTCATAAGGGATCTAGATCAACAATCAATGATAATATTAATGACAAGCTGACTGAAAAGGAGAGAGAGTTTCGATTATGCGCAAAAGGAGGAGAGAAGTTGTAGTTTGATTACGGTGTCTATCTTCTGAAACAAAAATAGAGCACAGCTAAGATATCAACATGAACTAGGGACTCCAGACTTGAGGCAAACCCTTTCTAACCTGAAAAACTTCATGGAGCATGGACTAACGGTCAGGTGTGACAGACATCACACCTCCAGTGCAAACCCTGTTCCAAAGAGACAAAACTCCATATTTGGGGTGCAGATGTAGGTTTCTCTGGGGGAATCCCTTCACCAGACAAAGGATACTGGAAACGGGCCAGCTCAGAGAGTGAGAGAGTCCAGTACAGAACCCCTCCCCCCAGTCATAACTCTGCACTTGTCCAGCCTGTGACCCTTGTGCCCTCCACAGGAGAATCTGACAGAAAGACAGCATCTGTCTTCCTCCTTGGACACCTCCTTGGACCTCTCCAAAGAAAACAAGAAAAAAAAAGGGGGGGTAGATCTGGGTGACAGCTTAAATGGAGGCCACATGAGTGTGAAAACTAGCCAGGAGCAAGGACAAACCCTCTCGGGGCCTCCGGCCACAATCAACAGCACCCTCCTGCCCAGTGAGTAGGCCAGCTTGTCTGGCGCCCAGCTCCCCGGGGGCTTCCACCCAGTCTCGGAAGCTGTGCTCTGCTTCACCGTGGAACAAGCAGAAGAGATCATTGGAATGGAAGCCACAGGCTTCACCTCAGGCGATCAGCTGGAAGCATTTAACTGCATCCCCGTGGACAGTGCTGTGGCAGTGGAGTGTGATGAACAAGTTCTGGGAGAGTTTGAAGAGTTCTCCCGAAGGATCTATGCACTGAACGAAAATGTATCCAGTTTCCGCAGGCCACGTAGGAGTTCTGATAAGTGAAGCAAGCGGACAGATGGTAGGACCAGGATGGAGTCACTGCTTGAAATGAGGATAAAGCTGCACTGGTTACCCTTTGTAGTAATTATGACACAAAATGAATATTAATGGAGGATATTCCTCAGAAAAATAGACTTTGTGAATCAAGGAGGGACTCAGGATCATTGTCTATCAATGGGCCAGATAAAGTTAGATTTTGCTTGCAAGATTTTGCTTTTCAGGCCTGACAATTGTTTTAAGGCAAAAGTCACTCTCTAGCTTGAGTCACCTTATAAGCATTTGTCTGCTTTTTTATTTACACTTATATGTTATCCTCAGAGGGAAGATGATAATATATAGATAATATAATGAACTAGCCTTTAGATTTTCATTGGATTTGCCCTCACCATAGTTTATGAAACTTTTGGGAAAATTGAATATTCAGTGGTCTCCTATAAAAGGCCCATTGGCCTCTGCCCCCAAGCTCCACAGTCAACCCAGCTGTTATGCCATTGGGGCAGTAGATGCCTTGTGCATCCTGACCCCAGAGAACATCACATTTGCTGGTTCTTTAATGCAGTTGCCATGACCTTCCACCTCTTTCAGTCAGCCATAACTTTGATGCAGCCCTCAGATTATATGAAAAACCTCACCTCTGGAGGATCCTAGGGGACCCTCAAGGACACTCCCCCCAAGGTTACTATAGTCAGACTATATCAAGTTCCCTCTGGGGGCCAAAGTTTTTATGTGGGTAGATGCTGTTGTCAAAAACTGGGTGTGCTTTCTGGCAATGTTCACTGTATAGATATCCCTATATGTAAATCCCATGTCAATTTATTAAATTTCAGTGGAAAGGAGGCATTGTGTATGATGAAATATGC
Organism: Bos mutus; assembly: GCF_027580195.1. NCBI lineage: Eukaryota > Metazoa > Chordata > Mammalia > Artiodactyla > Bovidae > Bos > Bos mutus. The sequence continues at coordinate 64,366,158 of NC_091646.1, read as the reverse complement.
GTAGGGAGTCAGGCTGTCCAGTGTGAAAAATGCAAGGCAGTTGATTTAGTTGGATTCAGAGACTAGATGAGGGATAGAATACTATTGGTATGTGTGCAATTACATAAATATTAAATTATGTTTTTGAAGTCCACTTTCATTTCTGGAGCTCAGATTTCATTTGCTATTGCTGTATATTTTATATACCCAAGGGCATTACCTCAGGGTTGCAAGCAGTTTAAGGAGATTTTATGCTTATATCCATGTATTAAATAGAAGAATAAAAATTGAGTTTACTTGAAAAAAAGAATCTTCACGACCCAGATAATCACAATGGTGTGATCACTCACCTAGAGCCAGACATCCTGGAATGTGAAGTCAAGTGGGCCTTAGGAAGCATCGCTACAAACAAAGTTAGTGGAGGTGATGGAATTCTAGTTGAACTAGTTCAAATCCTAAAAGATGATGCTGTGAAAGAGCTGCACTCAATATGCCAGCAAATTTGGGAAACTCAGCAGTGGCCACAGGACTGGAAAAGGTCAGTTTTCATTCCAATCCCAAAGAAAGGCAATGCCAAAGAATGCTCAAACTACCGCACATTTGCACTCATCTCACATGCTAGTAAAGTAATGTTCAAAATTCTCCAAGCCAGGCTTCAGCAATACATGAGCCGTCAACTTCCAGATGTTCAAGCTGGTTTTAGAAAAGGCAGAGGAAGCAGAGATTAAATTGCCAACATCCACTGGATCATCAAAAAGTAAGGGAGTTCCAGAAAGACATCTATTTCTGCTTTATTGACTATGGAAAAGCATTTGACTGTATGGAACACAATAAACTGTGGAAAATTCTGAAAGAGATGGAAATACTAGACCACCTGACCTGCCTCTTGAGAAACCTGTATGCAGGTCAGGAAGCAACAGTTAGAACTGGACATGGAACAGCAGACTGGTTCCAAATAGGAAAAGGAGTACATCAAGGCTTTATATTGTCACCCTGCTTATTTAACTTATATGCAGAGTACATCATAAGAAATGCTGGGCTGGAGGAAGCACAATCTGGAATCAAGATTGCCGGGAGAAATATCAATAACCTCAGATATGCAGATGACACCACCCTTATGGTAGAAAGTGAAGAAGAAATAAAGAGCCTCTTGATGAAAGTGAAAGAGGAGAGTGAAAATGTTGGCTTAAAGCTCAACATTCAGAAAACTAAGATCACAGAATCCAGTCCCATCACTTCATAGAAAATAGATGGGGAAACAGTGGAAACAGTGTCAGACTTTATGTTTCTGGGCTCCAAAATCACTGCAGATGGTGATTGCAGCCATGAAATTAAAAGATGCTTACTCCTTGTAAGCAAAATTATGACCAACCTAGACAGCATATTAAAAAGCAGAGACATTACTTTGCCAACAAAGGTCCATCTAGTCAAGGCTATGGTTTTTCCTGTGGCCATGTATGGATGTGAGAGTTGGACTATAAAGAAAGCTGAGCACTGAAGAATTGATGCTTTTGAACTGTGGTGTTGGAGAAGACTCTTGAGAGTCCCTTGGACTGCAAGGAGATCCAACCAGTCCATCCTAAAGGAGATCAGTCCTGTGTGTTCACTGGAAGGACTGATGTTGAAGCTGAAACTACAATACTTTGGCCAACTATTGCAAAGAGCTGACTCATTTGAAAAGACCCTGATGCTGGGAAAGATTGAGGGCTGGAGGAGAAGGGGACGACAGAGGATGAGATGGTTAGATGGCATCACTGACTTGATAGACATGGGTTTGGGTGGACTCTGGGAGTTGGTGATGGACAGGCAGGCCTGGCGTGCGGCGATTCATGGGGTCACAAAGAGTCGGACACGACTAAGAGACTGAACTGAAATGAACTGAGACAAGGATATGATCCATGTGATCTGTTTGGTTAAATTTCTACGATTGTGATTTTCATTCTGTCTGTCCTCTGATTAATAAGGATTAAAGGCTTGTGGAAGCTTCTTGATGACAGGGACTCTCTGTGGTTAATCTGGGTCTTGCTCTGATGGGCGGGATCATGCTCAGTAAATCTTCAAAGCAATTTTCTGTTGATGGGTGAGGCTGTGTTTCCTCCTTGCACTTTGGCCTGAGACCAAATTATGGTATGGGTAATGGTGGTAAATGCCAACCTACTTCAAACGGATTTATGCCAGCATGCTGCAGCTCCCAGAATTGTTGTATTCAGAGCATCTACCCCTGTAGCAGGCCACTGTTGAACCACGCCTCTGCCTGAGGTCCTGGACACTCACACACAAGTGGCTCAGTCCCTTGTGGGGTCACTGCTCCTTTCTTCTGGGTCCTGTAGTGCAGGTTTTCTTTGTATCCTCCAAGAGTCTGTTTCCCTAGTCCTGTGGAAGTTCTATAATCAAATCCCACTGGCCTTTAAAGTCAAATTCCCTGGGTGTTCTCAGTTCCTTTGCCAGATCCCCAGTTTGGAAAATCTCTGCAACAGATTAATTTCCAAAATATACAAATAAGTCCTAGGGTTTAAGACAGTAAGTACCATTATAAACAACTAATGGAATATAATGGAATAAGTAATATTGATAACATCAGTTTGCAAAGAGACTTAATCATATTAAATCAAGACCTGGCTGGTTCATTTTTCTGTTGTGAATTTTATCTGCATAAAAACTCCAATTTTAAAAAATAACTATCTCTGTATAGAGATAACCAAGAGTACTGCTAAGAGTTGTTTCTTCTCTTATTTTCAAATATTTGAAAAGCATTGAATTTAAAATACTTCAAAATCAATGCATCATCCTAAGTGTTCTTGATATGCATTACTAAAATAAAAATACCAATAACTTTATCAATTGCTTAATACATACCAGAGACTTTACATACACTATTTTACTTACTTCATGTACCTGAAGGTGTTGAAAAATATTTGAATATGTGATGATATTCTATTTTTGTGATTCAATGTTATAATTATATTAAGATGGTTGGTATTATTATCATGCTGCTTTTACTGATAGAAACAGTAAAGCTCCATGTCTATGCTCTTCCTGTTACAAAATATTTGCTTCCTATGTTTTGGAATTAGGCACCCCTGGATCCAAATTTCAGCTTCACCACTTTCTGCTCAGGTATCCTGGGACATTAAGGTATCCAAGTTAAATTTCCTCCTTTGTAAAATACTCTTAACAAAGGTTATTGTGGGTAGAGTTTAAATGGTATACCTGCACAATAATAAGTGGGCAATAAATATTAGTGGCTTTCCTATTTACTTCTGTTATTCCTAGGTGGTTTTTCAGTACATCTAACACAGTTAAAATTCCATTCACATGATTTTCAGAAGTGTCTTGGACTGAGTTAGAATTTCTGGATGACTATAGCACTTAAAGGTAGAGTCCTGCAACTGAACATTTATTATAGTGCCTCTGAAATACTTCTAGCTGTGAGTCATACCTCACCAACCATCCTGCAAGCTCCTAGAAAACAGAAGTCTTGTCCTGTACCTCTTTGAATTCTACCTGGAACTAGATGCAGAGTTGAAAATATAGCATAATGTTTGGGCAAAGGTCTATAAAGGGTGCTGTTACTACCTTTGACTGTATCATCTCAAGCAAATCATTTAACATTTCTGAGTCTGATTTTTCATTTTTAAAAATGGAGAAAAATAACATAATATCTACCTTATAGACTGAATGACAAAATGCACATAAAATATTAATTACAGTGACCAATACATAGTAAATGTATAAAAACTGGAGTTGTAATAATATTAGTATAAATTTCAGATATCAGTAAATACAGGATTGATTACTCTATTCCAAGCAATATACTATATTAATCATAGTCCTGTGAGGGTTTTTTATACTATGAAAGCCAGCACTTAAATATTTTTTTATTTATATTTTTCTTTATATGTTTTAATGTCATCTGAAAAATCATACTTTGCTATCACTGTTTTATCTATAAACATTATATTCTCATATTTATTAAAACATTTTATTTTTTCTATTTTTAAAATTTTAATTTTTAAAATTAGAGTATAATTACTTTACAATATTATGATAGCTTCTGCCATACATCAACATGAATCAGCTGTAAGAATACATATGTCTCTCTCTCTTGAACTGCATGTCCCATCCCACCCCTCTAGGTTGTCACAAAACACTGGCATTCTTGAGTCACAGAGCAAATGTCCACAGAGCAAATGTCCACTGGCTATTTTTTCACATGTGCATGTTATGGTAATGTATATGTTTCAATGCTACTCTCTCAAATCATCCCAGCCTTTCCCCACTGTGTCTAATAATCTGTTCATTACGTCTGTGTCTCCATTGCTGCCCTGCCAGTGGGATCATCAGTACTATCTTTCTAGATTCCATATATATGCATTAATATGTGATATTTGTTTTTTTCTTTATGAATTACTTCACTCTGTATAATAGGCTCCAGGTTCATCCAGTTCATTAGAACTGATTCATATATGTACCTTTTTGTAGCTGAGTAGTATTCCATTGTGTATATGTGCCACAACTTCTTTATCCAGTCATGGGTCAATGAACACCTAGGTTGCCATGGCCTAGCTATTGTAAATAGTGCTGGGATTAACATTGGGGTACATATGACTTTTTAAATTATGGTTTCCCCAGGGTATATGCCCAACAGTGGGATTCCTGGGGTACCAGTTCAGTTGCTCGGTCGTGTCCGACTCTTTGTGATCCCATGGACTGCAGCATGCCAGGCCTCCCTGTCCATCACCAACTTCCAGAGCCTGCTGAAACTCATGTCTATTGAATTGGTGATGCCATTCAACTATCTCATCCTCTGTCATCCCCTTCTCCTCCCGCCTTCAATCTTTCCCAGTATCAGGGTCTTTTCCAATGAGTCAGTTCTTTGCATCAGGTGGCTGAAGTATTGCAGTTTCAGCTTCAGCATCAGTCCTTCCAATGAATATTCAGGACTGATTTCCTTTAGGATTGACTGGTTTGATTTCCTTGCAGTCCAAAGGACTCTCAAGAGTCTTCTCCAATACCACAGTTCAAAAGTATCAATTCTTTGGCACTCATATGGTAGTTTTATTCCTAGTATTTTAAGAAATTGCCATATTGTTCTCCATAGGGCCTATATCAATTTTCATTCTCACCAATAGTGCAAGAGCATTCCCTTTTCTCTACATCCTCTTCATCATTTATTGCTTGTAGACTTTTTGATGATGGCTATTCTGACCAGTGTGAGATGATACCTCATTGTAGTTTTGATTTGCATTTCTCTAGGAATGTGCAATGTTGAGAATCTTTTCATGGGTTTACTAGCCATCTGGATGTCTTCTTTGGAGAAATGTCTCTTTAGGTCATCTGCCCACGTTTTGATTGTTTGTTTTTCTATTATTGAGCTGCATGAGCTGTTTGTATATGTTGGAGGTTAATCCTTCATCAGTAGTTTCATTTGCTATTAATTTCTTCCATTCTGAAGGGTTTTTCATCTTGCTTATAGTTTCCTTAAAAAAATCATTTAAGTTTAATTCAGACCCATTCATTTATTTTTGTTTTTGTTTCCATTACTCTAGAAGAAGAAAAAAAAAGAAGAAGAAAGTTAAGTAGCTCAGGTGTGTCTCACTCTTTGTGACCCCATGGACTGTAGCCTACCAGGCTTCTCCATCCATGGGATTTTCCAGGCAAGAATACTGGAGCGGGTTGCCATTTCTTTGGAGGTGGGTCAAAGAGGATCTTGCTGTGATTTATGTCAGAGTATTCTGTTTTCCTCTCTGAGTTTTATAGTTTCTGATCTTTTAGTTAGTTCTTTAATACATTTTGATCTTATATTTGTGTATGTTGTTAGGAGGGCTTCCCAGGTGGTCCTCATGGTAAGGAGCCTGTGTGCCAATGCAGTAGACATAAGAGATGCTGATTTGACCCCTGAGTTGGGAAGATCCCCTGGAGGAGGGCATGGTAACCCATTTCAGTATTCTTACTTAGAGAATACCATGGACAGAAGAGCCTGGTGGGCTATAGTCCTTGAAGTCACAAGGAGTTGGACAGGACTAAAGCAACTGAGCATGCATGCATGGTGTTAGAAGTGTTCTAATATCATTCTTTTACATGTAGCAAACCAGTTTTCCCAGCACCACTTATTGATGAGACTGACTTTTCTCTACTGTATAGTTTTGCCTCCTTTGTCAAAGATAAGGTGTCCACTAATGCACGGATTTATCTCTGGGATTTCTATCTTGTTCCATTGGTCTATATTTTTGGTTTTGTGCCAGTACCATACTGTTTTGATGACTATGGCATTGTAGTATAGTTTGAAGTCAGGAAGATTGATTACTTCAGCTCCATTCCTCTTTCTCAAGATTGCCTTGGCTATTTGGAATCTTTTGTGTTTTCATGCAATTTGTTCTGATTCTGTGAAAAATACCATTGATAGTTTGATAGAAATTGCATTAAATATATAGATTAATTTGGATGCATCCTCAGTCACTTTAGTCATGGCCAACTCTTTGTGACCCTATGGACTGTAGCTAGGCTCCTCAGTCCATGGCATTCTCCAGGCATAAATACTGGAGTGGTTCACCATTCCTTTCTCCAAGGGATCTTCCTGACCCAGGGATTGAATCCACATTTCTTATGTATCCTGCATTGGCAGGTGGCTTATTTACTACAAGCACCACCTATGAAGCCCAGATTGCTTTGGGTAGTAGAGTCATTTTCATTATATTAATTCTTCCAATTCAACAACATGGTATATCTCTCCATCTGTTTGTGTCATCTTTGATTTCTTTCATCACTATTTTATGTAGATGAAAAATTTCCATGTAGATTTTTTTCTCTTTAAGTAAACTTATTCCTAATTATTTGATTCTCTTGTTGCAATGGTGAATGGGATTGTTTCCTTAAGATCTCTTTCTGATCTTTCATTGTTAAGTGTATAGGTATGCAAGGGATTTCTGTGCATTCATTTTATATCCTGTGACGTCACTATATTCATTGATTGGCTCCAGTAACTTTCTGGTGGCATCTTTAGATCTTTTATGTAGAGAATTATGTCATTTACAAGCAGTGAGAGTTTTACTTATTTTCCAATCTGGATTGTAAAAATTTCTTTATCTTCTTTGATTGCTGTGGCCAAGACCTCCAAAATCTTGTTGAATACAGTGGTGAATATGTGTACCCTTGTCTTGTTCTTGATTTTAGCAGAAGCACTTTCAGTTTTTCCCCATTGAGTAGTATAAGGTTTCCTGTGGGTTTGGCATATGTGGCTTTATAACGTTGAAGTTTGTTCCTTCTGTGTCTACTTTCTGGAAGATTTTATTATTATTGTTATTATTTTTTATCATATATGGTTGTTGAATTTTGTCAAAGAATTTCTCTGGGTGTATTGGTATGATCATATAGTTTTATCTTTCAATTTGTTAAGATGTATCACATGGCTTTGCATATATCAAAGAATTCTTACATCCTTGGGATAAAGCCCATTTGCTCATGATATATGATCTTTTTAATGTGCTATTGGATTCGGTTTGCTAGAATTTTGTTGAATATTTTTGCATATATGTTGCAAAAATATATCAGCCTCTCATTTTCTTTTTTTGTATGGTGTCTTTGTCTGGTTTTGATATCAGGGTGATGGTGACTTTGTAGAATGAGTTTGGAAGTCTTCCTTCCTCTGAAATTTTCTGGAAGAGTTTTAGCAGGAAAGGTGTTAGATATTCTCTAAACTGTTGATAGAATTCGCCTGTGACACCATGTGGCCATGGGCTTTTCTTTTGCTGTTGTTGTAAGATTTTCAATACAGTTTCAATTTCTGTGTTTGTGATTGGTCTATTCATATTTTCTATTTCTTCCTGGTTCAGTTTTCGAAGGTTATACTCTTAAGAATTTGCCCATTTCTTCTGTGTTGTCTATTTTATTGACATATACTTGCTAATAGTAGTCTCTTAAGATCTTTTTTATTTCTGTGTTGTCTGTTGTAACTTCTTTTTCATTTCTAATTTTATTGATTTGGGTCTTCCTTTTTTTCTTGATGAGTCTGGCTAATGGTTAGTCAATGTGCTTTATCTTTTCAAGGAATCGGCTTTTAGTTTTACTGATATTTGGTATTGTCTACATTTCATTTTCATTTATTTCTGTTCTGATCTCTATGATTTCTTTCATTCTACTAATTTTGGGGGGTTTAATTCTTCTTTTTCTAGATGCTATAGGTGTAAGGTTAGGTTGTTTATTTTATGTCTCTCATGTTTCTTGTTTCTTGAGGTAGGCATGTATTGCTATAATCTTATTTCTTAGCTCTTAGCATTGTTTTTACTGTATTCCATAACTTTTGAGTAGTATTTTCATTGTCATATTTTAATAAGCATATTTTGACTTCTTTTTGATTTCTTTAGTGATCTGCTGGTTATTCAGAAGTGTGTTTTTTAGCCTCCGTGTGTGTGTTGTTGCAGTTTTTTTTTTTTCCTGCAGCTGATATCTCATTTTACAGTGTCATAATCAGAGAAGATGCTAGAAATGATTTTAATTTTTAAAAATTTACTAAGGCCTGATTTGTGATCCAAGATATGATCTATCCTGGAAAATGTTTCATGTGCACTTGAAAAAAAAGTGAGATTTCTTGTTTTTGGATGAAGTGCCCTATCAATATCAACTGGTCCAGAGTATCATATAAAGCTTGTATTTTCTTATTAATTTTCTGTCTGGATGATCTGTCTGTTGGTGTAAGTGAGTTACTAATGTCCATCACTATTATTATGTTACTGTCAATTTCCCCTTTAATAGTTGTTAACATATGCCTTACATATTGAGGTGCTCTTCTGTTGGGTGTATGTATGTGTGTGTGTGTGTGTATATATATATATATATATATAATTGTTATATTTTCTTCTTGGATTTAACCCTTGATCATTACATAGTGTCCTTCTTTGTCTCTTGTAACAGTCTTTATGTTAAAGTCTATTTTATCTGATATGAGTATTGTTACACCTGCTTTCTTTTCATTTCCATTTGCATGGAATATCTTTTTCTAGTCCCTCACTTTCAATCTGTATGTTTCACTAAGCTTCAGGTGTGTCTCTTTTAGACAGCATATATAGGGGTTTTGCTTTTATATCCATTCCATCAACCTGTAACTTCTGGTTGGAGCATTTAGTTCATTTACACTTAAAATAATTATTGATATATATAATCATTTACCTTATTGTTTTGCATTTGTTTTGTATGTCTTTTTTTGTGTGTTTCCTCGCTAGAGAAGTTCCTTTATTGTTTTATGTAAAGCTATTTTGGTGGTTCTGAATTCTCTTAACTTTTACTTGTCTGTAAACTTTTGATTTATCTTTAAAATCTAAATAAGATCCTTGCTGGGTAGAGTAATCTTGGTTTTAGGTTTCCCCCCTCATCACTTTAAGTATATCCTCCCATTTCCTTCTGGCCTGCAGCATTTCTGTTGAAAGAACAGCTGTTAGGTTTAAGGGAATCCCCTTGTATGTTCTGTTGCTTTCTCCTTGTTGCTTTTAATATTTGTTTCTGTGTTTAATTTTTGTTAGTTTGATTAATATGTGTCTTGGCATGTTTCTTCTTGGATTTATCCTGTTTGGGACTCTCTGGACTTCCTGGACTTGGGTGGTTATTTTCTTTCCCAATTTAGGGAACTTTTGACTATATTCTCCTCAACCACTTTCTCATGTCCTTTCCTTTTGTCTTCTTCTTCTGTGACCACTATGATTTGAATGTTGTTATGCTTAATGTTGTCCCTAATGTCTCTGAGACTGTCCTCATTATTTCTTTCTTTTTTCTTTATTGCGTTCTGCTTTAGTTATTTCCATCATTTTATCTTCCAGCTCACTTATCCATTCTTTTGCCTCAGTTACTCTACTGTTGGTTCCCTCCAGTATATTTCCAATCTCTATTACTGTTTGCTCATTGTTGACTGTTTATTCTTTAATTCTTCTAGATCCTTGTTAAACATTTATTGCATCTTCTTGATTCATGCCTCCAGTCTATTTATCTGTGCTTCTATTTTATTTTCAAGATTTTGGATCTGCTTTACTATCATTATTCTGAATTTTTTTCAGGTAGACTGCCTATTTCCTCTTCATTTGTTTGGTCTTGTGGGTTTTTACCATGTTGCTTCATCTGCTGTATGTTTCTATGTATTTTCATTTTGTTCAATTTACTGTGTTTGGGATCTCCTTTCTGCAGACTGGAAAGTCATAGTTCTTCTTAATTGTGGAGTCTGCCCACATGTGGGTAGCTGCCTTATGAAGGTTTCCTGGTTGGGGGAACTTGTGCCCTTTTTCTGGTGGATGGAGCTGGATCTTTTCTTTCTGAAGGGCGGTGCCATGTTAATAGTATGTTTTGGGGTGCCTATGTGTCTGGCATCACTTTGTGCAGCCTATCTGCTAATGTGCAGAGCTGTGCTTCTGTTTCTCTGCACAATTGACATGGGGCATCCATCTCTGGAGCTTTCTGGGCTTTGGGTTGAACTTGGTCTTAGTGTTGAGATTGAGGCCTTTGGGAGGGCTCTCACTATCAATGTTCCCTGGGTTCAGGAGTTCTCTGGTGGATCACAGTCCTGGATTTGGGTCTCCAACCTCAAGCGTTCAAGCCTGAGGTCTTAGAACCAAGACCTCACAAGTCACATAGAACAGAAGACAAAACTCCAAGACTTTTGGTGAAGGCAGCGCTCAACATCCCAGAATACCCAATGAAACTGACCCCAGAATCCTCTGATATTTCTCAGATCTCTGGATTTGTTGTGGGCAGTGTGGGGTCAGCTCATCCTCAGGTCTGGCCTTATGTCAGCTTATCCTTTCTCCTAAAGCTCACTGCTGCTGCTGCTGCTGCTGCTAAGTCGCTTCAGTTGTGTCTGACTGTGCAACACCAGAGACGGGAGCCCAACAGGCTCCCCTATCCCTGGGATTCTCCAGGCAAGAACACTGGAGTGGGTTGCCATTGCCTTCTCCAATGCATGAAAGTGAAAAGTAAAAGTGAAGTCGCTCAGTCGTGTCTGACTCCTAGCGACCCCATGGACTGCAGCCCACCAGGCTCCTCCGTCCATGGGATTTTCCAGGCAAGAGTAGTGGAGTGGGTTGCCATTGCCTTCTTTGCCTAAAGCTCACAGTTGCCCCTAAAGTCCCTGTTCCATGCACAGACATGAGGGAGCAAAGACCGAGGCTTAATAGGGCACATTTGTTACTCAGGCTACAGAGTAGGGAGAATATAACAGCCACAGTTGGGATGTACTGGGGAGTGTCTGCAGAGATAGAAACCTTCAGGATGTTGTTACAGTCTCTGGCAGGTCATGTATTCTCCCAGAGCAATTGTCTCCAGATCATGAGTCCCTTCAAAGAGCCAAGCTGTTTAAGCTCCCAGCAAAGTGTGGGCAGTAACCTGTGCCTGCTCACAGCCTGGTGGTAGCTGCCACCTCTGGGGCTGAGACAGTATCAGCTATGATTTTTTGTCCACTGCCTCACTTTCCCCTGCTCTGGCAGTGACAGTAGCTTCCAATTTCACAGCTGGTGCTCCAACTGGTTTTGATGCTTTTGGTGGCCACTGGTGGGCACTAAGCCACTGTCTGCACATGTGGAGTTAGTGTTCTGGCAACAAGGACTTCTTGCCACTCTGAGGTGCAAAGTCTTATCTCTGGACTTCCTCCACTGAGCTGAATTAGCCCCCTCAGCGTATCCTCGGAGAAGGTAATGGCACCCCACTCCAGTACTCTTGCCTGGACAATCCCATGGACGGAGGAGCCTGGTATGCTGCAGTCCGTGGGGTCTCGAAGAGTCAGACATGACTGAGCAACTTCACTTTCACTTTTTACTTTCATGCATTGGAGAAGGAAATGGCAACCCACTCCAGTGTTCTTGCCTGGAGAATCCCGGGGACGGGGGAGCCTGGTGGGCTGCCTTCTATGGGGTCGCACAGAGTCGGACACGACTGGAGAGACTTAGCAGCAGCAGCAGTGTATCCTCACAGCAACCCATCCTGGTCCTCTCTGTGGGATCTGACACCCACGCCTGAGCCTGGTACCCTGCCCCCACTGTCTGCTGTGGGCAGTGATGTGCAAGTTGCTTCTATGCTGGAAAGGGGTGTTCTGCAGTGATTTCTGTGGTGAATTTTCTCTCTTTTGCCTTCTGAGCCCCTGCTGTTGCACTCTCCTCTCAAGTTCTGAAGGTCCTCCCTGGCTCAGCCTATAGGGGGCTTTCCTAGTGTGTAGAAACTTTCTTCCTTTGAGACTCCCTCCCCAGGTGCAAATCCCCATCTTGAAATCCTTTGACTCTTTTTTTGTTTTTATCTTTTGCTTTACCTCATTCTAAGAAGATTGGCTTGCCTTTTTGGAAGTTGGGGGTCTTCTGCTAGTATTCAGAAGTTGCTCTGTAGGAGTTGCTTCATATTCAGATGAATTTGTGATGTGTTTGTGGGGAGGAAGGTGATCTCCCGGTCTTACTCCTGCACCATCTTTTTCTGCCCCACTGCTACCCCATGAAGGTTTTGATGCAGAGATTCCTTATTTCTCTGTATTCTGGCATTATTATCAGTGTGATCATTGCAGAATTGTTAGGGTGACAGGGCAACCTTGAACAGCAATAAGTATAGAAATATTTTACTTTTAATTGTTTTAAACCTCTTAGCTTCAGGATGATTTGTACTCCGTTTCTTATAATTAAGTCAGTGACGCCACATGGAAGAAATTCTAAATCAATTATCTTACTGTTCCAGGTTACTTGGCTGAGCAATGAACTTTGGTTGCTATTCATAAACCACTGGTAAAAACAGGATATAACATCACTTCCTTGGGTTTAAAATAAAAATCCCCTACAAGAGTAAGTGGTACAGTCAAAGTTAATATGTAAGACCAGACACTTAAAACTCATTAGTATTCAGCTGTTGATGAAGAAAGTTATAGGCTTGGGAATTTACCAGATAATAAATTTACCAAAGATGCATGACATCATAAAGAGATAATATAGATTGCTCATGCCTATTCTATTGGTCCAACCTGCCCTATTCAAAGTGAAATTTTGACTCCACTTTTAATAGAGTGGGCAAAGAAAATCCCTGCTGTACACACCAAAGCTTAAAATGTGCAGACTAGCATGCAGGCCACTGGTTAAAACACATGTCATATATTTGGCACTTGTAATTTCCCCAAATGAGTCTCATTCTTTCTTTTTGCCTGTTACAAAGACCAAACTGCTTTGTTCAAACATTTGGCTTATCAGTCAGCTCTAAATGAGTTTCTTATGGACTATGTGTTCTTCAGCAGCTTCCTTACAATTTAATTAGGAAGTGCAGTATATCCAGAAAAGAAGTAGTGAACACTACAGACATTGCAGAATAAGATAATTCTGTGGCCTCAGAGCTTGATAAATTTTGGACCCAGTGAATGTTTGAAAGGGCCTTTGAAGGGTAAAGGACAGTTATGATTTCATTGGGCAGAAGGCCTATTTTTCCTCATACTAGACTATTTTGTGCCTATTAGGATTAGTTTATCAATGCACTGAGCATACAATAGCTGTTTTTTTTTTTTTTTTTTTTTCCCATACCCATGTCTTTTCACTTACCCTGTACCTACTTCATGAATCTAAAGAAATAAGCTTTATAGACAAATGAAAATCTGTTATCTTCTAAGCCACAGAAATTTGCAAACTTAACTCAGCTTATGTTGAAATATAACTCCAAATATTCAGAACTGAACAGAGAAACCTTGACCGCTTCCTCCAAAACAATGAGTTTAACTTAATTATACTTTAGTCATTGATGTAGAACCCCTTGAAATTATTCCATATAGCATTCATCACCACCTGCATTTACATTAGTCTCTTTCTTAAGCACAGCCTGGCACTCCACTAAACATTCTTCAACTTTGGCAGACAGCTTAAATGCAGAAATAATCTCTTCTTCTTTGATTTTAAAATTGGCAATAAACTGAGCACTCAGAGAGACCTGATTGCAACTTGAGAAGTTGCAACACTTTAAATTTTGTTTCCCAAAGGCTCAAGGCTGCAATTAGAGAACTCTGAACAATCAATCAGCTGAGCTGTCTAACAGAGAATATAGCGTTCAGGCCAGAATAGGAAACCCAGTAAGTGCTTTAAATATCAATTTTGAAACCTTTAAAACTCAAGGTTTTGAAGATGGTAGAGGAATAGGATGGGGAAACCACTTTCTTCCCCACAAATTCATTGAAAGAACGTTTGAAAGCTGAGCAAATTCCACGAAACAACTACTGAATGCTGTCAGAGATCAGGCACCCAGAAAGGCAGCCCATTGTCTTAAAGGAGGTAGGACAAAATATGAAAGATAAAAAGAGAGACAAAAGAGGTAGGGATGGAGATCCATCCCGGCAAGGGAGTCTTGAAAAGAGAGAAGCTTCCAAACACCAGGAAACACTCTCATTGGTGGGTCTATGGTGAGTCTTGGACTCTCAGAGGGCAACATAACCAGGAAGAAAAATAAATAAATAAATAAATAATTAAAATCCACAGATTACATGCCTAATGGCTATTCCCAGCTGAAAAGCACCCCAGACGCTCACATCCGCCACTAGTAAGCAGAGGCTGGACAGGGAGGCATGGGCTGCATTGTTTAGGGTAAGGACTGGGCCTGAATGCCCCAAGGGCAATCTGAGGGAATTAACCTGAGATAGCAACCCAGACTGTGGGATAGCCGGGGAGGGAAAGAGAGAGAGGAAAAAGAGAGAGAGAGAGAACTATCCAGCGAAAAGGCCTAACCTAAGACACTGCCAGGCCTGCTCACAGAACAAAGGACTGAGCAGAGCTAGCCAGCTTCAGACTGGCCCATTCCCTGCCAGAGACAGGCAGGCAGGGGCAGCAAGAGCCAGAAAGGGGCAACTGTGGCCCCAGAGAGGCATCCTCTACCAAACTGCAAGCAAGCTTCTGTGCTAAACAAGAATATTTGGGATTCTGGACGGTTGACATCAGCTGGGAGGGTCGCAGCCAGAGATCAGCCCCCCAGAAGAGACACATAGCACACCCGAGAAGGCGCCCCCATTGTACACCCAGAAAACCAAGCAGCTGGGGCAGGGGAGGTGATAAGACGCAGCCCCCACCTGGGGGTGAGTGCACTCGCCAAGCACCTGGTCACCTGAGCTGCTCGGACCTGGGAAGGGCACAAAACACAGGCCCAACTGAGTCTGTGCCTTTCTGGAGTACCCAAGAACCTGAACCTGAGCGACTTAGACCTGGGATATGCATGCAAACCAGGGCCCGCCTCAGACAGTCCCTGGCGGAGGAACTTAGAGCCTGAGAAGTGTAGACCATGAAAGCACTCACGCCATGAGTGAGGGCAAACCCAATGTGGCTGAAACACTGCAAGCACTCCCCAACCACGACAACGATATTTGTTTGCAGTGTTCCTCCCTCCCCACAGAACAACTGAACAATTGAGCCTAAAAAAGTGACCACCATTGCCCCCTTGTGTCAGGGCTAAAATTAGACACTGAAGAGACCAGCAAACAGAAGAAGCTAAAATAAACAGAGGGAACCGCTTTGGAAGGGATAGGTGAAACAGATTAAAACCCTGTAGTTAGACTGACTACATAGGAAGGGGCCTATAGATTTTGAGAAGAAGTATAAGCCAGATCAAGGAACTATCTCAAAATGAACTGACCCTGCACTGTTCGCAACAGCTCCAGAGAAATTTCTAGATATATTTTTACTATTATCATTTAAAAAATTTTTAAGTCCTCTATTATTCCTTTAACTTTCATTTTTATAACCTACTATTACCCTGCAAAAAGACTATTTTAAAAGCAAACTTCATATATATATTATAATATTTGTGATTTTTTTTAATATGGTATTTTTGAGAATTGAAACTCTACTCTAGATTTTTAATATTTGCTTTTTAGTATTTGTTATCAATTCTGTACCTTTAAAAACCCAATGTTCAGTACCCATTTTACTTGGGAGTCAGATTACTGGCTTGTTTGCACTCTCTCCCTTTTGACTCTCCTTTTTCTCCACCAGGTTGCCGCTATCTCCTCCCTCCCCCTTCTCTTCTCTACCCAAATCTGTGAATCTCTTTGTGTGTTCTTGGCTGTAGGGAACACTTAGGGAACTGATTACTGGCTGGATCTGTCTCTCTCCTTTTGATTACCCCCTTTCGCCTCCAATCCACTCTAGCACTCTTGCCTGGAAAATCACATGGATGGAGGAGCCTGATAGGCTACAGTCCATGGGGTCGCAAAGAGTCGGACATGACTGAGTGACTTCACTTTCACTTTTCTCCTCCTGGCCACCTCTGTCTCCTTCCTCCCCCTTCTCTTCTCTGTGTAACTCTGTGAACATCACTGAGGGGTACAGAATGTGGAGAGCACATAGGGAAGTGAATACTGGTTAGCTTGCTCTCTCCCCTTTTGATTCCCCCTCTTCTCCTCCTGGTCACCTCTATCTCCCTCCTCCCTCTTCTCTTCTCCATGTAACTCTGTGAATGTCTCCAGGTGTCCCTCACTGTGGAGAAACTTTTCGTCAATAACCTAGATGTTTTATCATTGGTGCTGTATAGATGGAGAAGATTTGACGCTACTGTAAGAATAAGACTGAAAACCAGAGGCAGGGGGCTTAAGTCCAAAACCTGAGAATACCAAAGAACTCCTGACTCTAGGGAACATTAATCAATAAAAGCACATCAAAAGCCTCCATACCTACACTGAAACCAAGAACCACCCAAGACCCAACAAGGTCCAGAGCAAGACATACCATGCAAATTCTCCAGAAACACAGGAACATAGCCCTGAGCTTCAATATTCAGGTTGCCCAAAGTCACACAAAACCCATTGACATTTCAAAACTCACTACTGGACACTTCACTGAACTCCAGAGAGAAAAAATCCAGCTCCACCCAACAGAACACCAACACAAGCTTCCCTAACCAGGAAACCTTGACAAGCCACCCATCCAACCCCACCCACAGTGAGAAACCTCCACAATAAAGAGGAATCAAAATGGCCAGAATACGGAAAGGCCACCAAAATTCAGCAATCTAAACAAAATGAAAAGGCAGAGAAATACCCAGGAGGTAAAGGAACATGATAAATGCCCACTAAAACAAACAAAAGAAGAAGAGATAAGTAATCTACCTGATAAAGAATTCCAAATAATGATAGTGAAAATGATCCAAAATCTTGAAAACAAATTGGAGTTACAGATAAACAGCCTGGAGACAAGGATCGAGAAGATGCAAGAAAGGTTTAACAAGGACCTAGAAGAAATAAAAAAGAGTCAATCAATAATGAATAATGCAATAAATGAGGTCAGAAACACTCTGGAGAGAACCAACAGTAGAATAACAGAGGCAGAAGATAGGATAAGTGAGGTAGAATGCAGAATGGTAGAAATAAATGAAGCAGAGAGGAAAAAAGAAGAAAATAATTAAAAGAAATGAAGACAACCTCAGAGACTTCTGGGACAATGTGAAACGCCCCAAATTCGAATCATAGGAGTCCCAGAAGAAGACAAAAAGAAAGACCATGAGAAAATACTTTAGGAGATAACAGTTGAAAACTTCCCTAAAATGGGGAAGGAAATAGTCAGCAAAGTACTGCCGGAGTCCAGCTCCAGCAGCCAGCGATTCAACCTGAAGGGGTGAGCAGTGTCAGTGAGAGAAACTGAGGCAGCCTCTCATTTTAATTGGACTGCCTGTTTATTTCAAGCTTATGATTCTCTTTTATACTTTTACAAAAGCATTAGGTCAGAGGTTTGATATTTTTAGTTCCCATGAACCCAGATTTATTTTTCTCCAAAAATCATTGTTGCCCCTCAAAAGGAGTTCCTTCCTCAGCAATTCTCTTATCTACTTTTTCTCATGTGTCCTTGTGAATACACTGTAACTCATGCTAATGTCTGGGCTGCATACCACATTCCTCAGTTTAATTCTTATCTTTCTAAGTCCTGTTTTCCCCTAGTATCCTAAGCTCACTATTTCTTAGAAAGGGCTTCTACCTAATAATATCTCTAAAGTCCCTAATTTCTATAAGCTATAATAAAATATGTTAACATTACAGCAATCCTTAAATCTTTAGCTTCTATTTTAATTATTCCTAAGCCCTAAATTTAGCAAACTCCTTTGCCATAAACTTTTCTCACAAATGGGCTTCAGATAGCAATCCTTCCCATGGCCTCAAGCTGTGGCATGTGTGCTCACCCTGGAACACTTTTTGGTAAAAGTCCTTGAACAAATGTCAGAGATTAACTTTATAAACTATTCTTTGAGCACAGCTGCAGAAGGCTTTATGCCTTCTCATGCTCCTCTCAAAAACAATAAGCACCTTAATATTCTCTTCAGTCAACTCAGCCCAAGGAAAGGGAAAAACAAGTCAGAATCACAAAGCCTAACTCCTTCATTCTGGGTCTGTGCCTATGGAACAAAGGGAGGGGGTTTAGGGCCATGCCTCCATT
Source organism: Bos mutus (assembly GCF_027580195.1). Lineage (NCBI taxonomy): Eukaryota > Metazoa > Chordata > Mammalia > Artiodactyla > Bovidae > Bos > Bos mutus. The sequence continues at coordinate 64,347,787 of NC_091646.1, read as the reverse complement.
TTGTCAGTAATGCCTAACGTGGCTCCCTACAAAGTACAAGAAACCTAGAAAGTCCAAAACAGGATAAACCCAAGGCGAAACACCACAAGACACATATTAATCAAATTAACAAAGATCAAACACAAAGAACAAATATTAAAAGCAGCAAGGGAAAAACAACAAATAACACACAAAGGGATTCCCATAAGGATAACAGCTGATCTTTCAATAGAATCTCTTCAGGCCAGAAGGGAATGGCAGGACATACTTAAAGTGATGAAAGAGAAAAACCCACAAATCAGATTACTGTACCCAGCAAGGATCTCATTCAAATATGAAAGAGAAATCAAAAGCTTTACAGACAAGCAAAAGCTGAGAGAATTCAGCACCACCAAAACAGCTCTTCAACAAATGCTAAAGGATCTTCTCTAGACAGGAAACACAAAAAGGGTGTATAAACTCGAGCCCAAAACAACAAAGTAAATGGCAACTGGATCATACTTATCAATACTTACCTTAAATGTAAATGGGTTGAATGCCCCTACCAAAAGACAAAGACTGGAGGAGTGGATACAAAAAACAGACCTCTATATGTGTTGTCTACAATAGACCCACCTCAAAGCAGGGAACACATACAGACTGAAAGTGAAGTGCTGTAAAAGGTATTCCATGCAAATAGAGACCAAAGGAAAGAAGGAGTTACAATACTCATATCAGATAAAACAGAATTTGAAATAAAGGCTGTGAAAAGAGACAAAGAAGGACACTACATAATGGCCAAAGGATCAGTCCAAGAAGAAGATATAACAACTATAAATATGTACACACCCAACATAGGAGCACCACAATATGTAAAGCAAATGCTAACAAGTATGAAAGGGAAAATTTACAATAACACAATAATAGTGGGAGACTTTAATACCCCACTAACACCTATGGATAGATCAACTAAATAGAAAATTAACAAGGAAACACAAACTTTAAATGATACAATAGACCAGTTAGACCTAATTGATATCTATAGGATATTTCACCACAGAACAATGACTTTCACCTTTTTCTCAAGTGCACATAGAACCTACTCCAGGATAGATCACATCCTGGGCCATAAATATAGCCTTGTAAATTAAAAAAAAAAAAAAAATTGAAATCATTCCAAGCATCTTTTCTGACCACAATGCAGTAAGATTAGATGTCAATTACATGAGAAAAACTATTAAAAATTCCAACATATAGAGGCTGAACAACCAAAAAATCAAAAAGAAATTAAAATATGCATAGAAATGAATGAAAATGAAAACACAACAACCCAAAACCTATGGGACACTGTAAAAGCAGTGCTAAGGGGAAGGTTCATAAAAATACAGGCATACCTCAAGAAAGAAGAAAAAAGTCAAATAAAAACCTAACTCTACACCTAAAGCAACTTGAAATGAAGAACCCCAGGTTTAGTATAAGGAAAGAAATCTTAAAAATTAGGGCAGACATAAATGCAAAAGAAACAGGAGACCATAGCAAAAATCAACACAGCTAAAAGCTAGTTATTCAAGAAGATAAATAAAATGGACAAACGATTAGCCAGACTCATCAAGAAACAAAGGGAGAAAAATCAAACCAACAAAATTAGAAATGAAAATGGAGAAATCACAACAGATAACACAGAAATACAAAAGATCATAGGAGACTACTATTAGCAACTATATGACAATAAAATTGACAACTTGGAAGAAATGGACAAATTGTTAGAAGAGTAAAACTTTCCAAAACTGAACCATGAAGAAATAGAAAATCTTAACAGACCCATCACAAGCATGGAAATTGAAACAGTAACTAGAAATCTTCCAGCAAACAAAAGCCCAGGACCAGATGGCTTCACAGCTGAATTCTACCAAAAATTTAGAGAAGAGCTAACACCTATCCTACTCAAACTCTTCCAGAAAATTCCAGAGGAAGGTAAAATTCCAAACTCATTCTGTGAGGCCACCATCACCCTAGTACCAAAACCTGACAAAGATGTCACAAAAAAGAAAACTACAGGCCAATATCACTGATGAACACAGATGCAGAAATCCTTAACAAAATTCTAACAATCAGAATCCAACAACACATTAAAAAGATCATACATCATGACCAAGTGGGCTTTATCCCAGGGATGCAAGGATTCTTCAATATTCACAAATCAATCAACATAATACACCACATTAAAAAATAGAAAGATAGAAACCATATGATTATCTCGTTAGACGCAGAGAAATCCTTTGACAAAATTCAACATCCATTTATGATAAAAAAAAAAAAAAACGCTCCAGAAAGCAGGAATAGAAGGAACATACCTCAACATAATAAAAGCTATATATGACAAACCCACAGCAAGCATTATCTTCAACGGTGAAAACTTGAAAGCATTTCCCCTAAAGTCAGGAATAAGGCAAGGGTGTCCACTATCACCACTGCTATTCAACATAGATTTGAAAGTTTTGGCCACAGCAATCAGAGCAGAAAAATAAATAAAAGGAATCTAGATTGGAAAAGAAGTGAAACTCTCATTGTTTGCAGTTGACATGATCCTCTATGTAGAAAACCCTGAAGACTCCACCAAAAAATTACTAGAGCTAATCAATGAATATAGTAAACTTGCAGGATATAAAATTAACACCCAGAAATTCCTTGCATTCCTATACACTAACAATGAGAAAACAGAAAGAAAACTTAAGGAAACAATTCCATTCATCATTGCAATGAAAAGAATAAAATACTTAAGAATATACCTACCTAAAGAAACAAAAGACTTATATATAGGAAACTATAAAACACTGACGAAAGAAATAAAAAATGACACAAATAGATGGAGAAATATACCATGTTCATGGATTTAAGAATCAATATAGTGAAAATGAGTATACTACCCAAAGCAATCTATAGATTCAAGGCAATCCCTATCAAGCTAGCAACAGTATTTTTCAGAGAACTAGAACAAATAATTTCACAATTTGTATGGAAATACAAAATACCTCGATTAGCCAAAGCAATCTTGAGAAAGAAGAATGGAACTGGAGAAATCAACCTGCCTGACTTCAGGCTCTACTACAAAGCTACACTCATCAAGACAGTATGGTACTGGCACAAAGACAAAAATATAGATCAATGGAGCAAAATAGAAAGCCCAAGGATAAATCCATGAATCTATGGACACTTTATCTTCGACAAATAGGCAAGAATATACAATGGAGAAAAGACAATCTCTTTAACAAGTTGTGCTGGGAAAACTGGTCAACCACTTGTAAAAGAATGAAACTAGAACACTTTCTAACACCATACACAAAACTAAACTCAAAATGTGTTAAAGATCTAAACGTAAGACCAGAAACTATAAAAATCCTAGAGGAAAACATAGGCAAAACCCTTTCCAACATAAATCATAGCACGATCCTCTTTGACTCACTTCCCAGAATGTTGGAAATAAAAGCAAAAATAAAAAAATGGGACCTAATTAAACTTAAAAGCTTTTGCACCACGAAGAAAACTATTAGATCAGATCAGATCAGTCACTCAGTCGTGTCCGACTCGTTGCGACCCCATGAATCGCAGCATGCCAAGCCTCCCTGTCCATCACAAACTCCCGGAGTCCACTCAGACTCACATCCATCGAGTCAGTGATGCCATACAACCATCTCATTCTCTGTCATCCACTTCTCCTCTTGCCCCCAATCCCTCCCAGCATCAGAGTCTTTTCCAATGAGTCAACTCTTCCCATGAGGTGGCCAAAGTACTGGAGTTTCAGCTTTAGCATCATTCCTTCCAAGGAAATCCCAGGGCTGATCTCCTTCAGAATGGACTGATTGCATCTCCTTGCAGTCCAAGGGACTCTCAAGTGTCTTCTCCAACACCACAGTTCAAAAGCATCAATTCTTCGGTGCTCAGCTTTCTTCACAGGCCAACTCTCACTTCCATATATGACCACTGGAAAAACAATAGCCTTGATTAGATGGAACTTTGTTGGCAAAGTAATGTCTTTGCTTTTGAATATGCTATCTAGGTTGGTCATAACTTTCCTTCCAGGGAGTAAGCGTCTTTTAATTTCATGGCTGCAGTCACCATCTGCAGTGATTTTGGAGCCCAGAAAAATAAAGTCTGACACTGTTTCCACTGTTTCCCCATCTATTTCCCATGAAGTGATGGGACTGGATGCCATGATCTTCGTTTTCTGTATGTTGAGCTTTAAGCCAACTTTTTCACTCTCCACTTTCACTTTCATCAAGAGGCTTTTTAGTTCCTCTTCACTTTCTGCCATAAGGTTGGTGTCATCTGCATATCTGAGGTTATTGATATTTCTCCCGGCAATCTTGATTCCAGCTTGTGTTTCTTCCAGTCCAGCGTTTCTCATGATGTACTCTGCATATAAGTTAAATAAACAGGGTGATAAAAGACCGCCTTCAGAATGGGAGAAAATCATAGCAAACAAAGCAAATGACAAACAATTAATATACAAACAACTCCTGCAGCTCAATTCCAGAAAAATAAAAGACCTAATCAAAAAATGGGCCAAAGAACTAAACAGACATTTCTCCAAATAAGACATACAGATGGCTAACAAACACATGAAAAGATGCTCAACATCACTCATTATCAGAGAAATGCAAATCAAAACCACAATAAGGTACCATCTCACGCCAGTCAGAATGGCTGCTATTCAAAAGTCTACAAGCAATAAATGCTGGAGAGGGTGTGGAAAAAGGGTTCCCTCTTACACTGTTGTTGGGAATGCAAACTAGTACAGCCACTATGGAGAACAGTGTGGAGATTCCTTAAAAAAACAGGAAATAAAACTGCCATATGAATCAGCAATCCCACTTCTGGGCATGCACACTGAGGAAACCAGAATTGAAAGAGACACGTGTTCCCCAATGTTCATCACAGCACTGGTTATAATAGCCAGGACATGGAAGCATCCTAGATATCCATGAGCAGTAGAATGGATAAGAAAGCTTTGGTACATATACACAATGGAATATTACTCAGCCATTAAAAAGTATACATTTGAATCATTTCTAATGAGGTGGATTAAACTGAAGCCTATTATACAGAGTGAAGTAAGCCAGAAAGAAAAACACCAATTCAGTATAGTCATGCATATATATGAAATTTAGAAAGGTGGTGATGATAACCTTGTATACGAGACAGCAAAAGAGACACAGATGTATAGAATAGTGTTTTGGACTCTGTGGGAGAGGGCGAGGGTGCTATGATTTGAGAGAATGACATTGAAATGTGTATATTATCATATGTGAAAAGGATCGCCAGTCCAGGTTTGATGCATGAGACAGGGTGCTTGGGGCTGTTGCACTGGGATGACCCAGAGGGATAGGATAGAAGGGAGGTGGGAGGGGGGTTCAGGATGGGGACCACATGTACACCCATGGTGGATCCATGTCAGTGTAAGGCAAAACCACTTCAATATTGTAAAGTATCTGTGCAACCCCATAGACGGCAGCTCACCAGGCTCCTCCGTCCCTGGGACTCTCCAGGCAAGAACACTGGAATAGGTTGCTATTTCCTTCTCCAGTGCATGGAGGTGAAAGTTGAAAGTGAAGGCGCTCATTCTTGTTCCACTCTTCATGACCACATGGACGGCAGCCTACCAGGCTCCTCCATCCATGGGATTTTCCAGGCAAGAATACTGGAGTGGGTTTCCACTGCCTTCTCCATGTAAAGTAATTAGCCTCTGATTAAAATAAATACACTTATATTAAAAAATTAAAGAAAAGGACACCAAAAAAGAATTAAAAAAAAATAAAATTCAAGGATTCAAGTGTAGTATCTCAAAGGGAAATTTCATGTCTGTGTTATAAAGAGAAACCAAGTAAATTCCATGGTAATGGCCTTTTTGTAAATTCCTGAAAGTTGAGGTTAAGAAATCCAAGGAAAAAATATCCTAATGGTTACAGTTACTTTGACAAGAATTCCATTTCCCTCAATATGCCATCATGAGACTAGAAGAAAATTTTAAGAAAGTAAAGTTAGGGTATTTTCTCTGAGCTCCATCTCCATTCTAAAAAATTAGAAATAAGGAGGGAAAAACAAAACAAAACAAATAACCCCCAAATAAATGTTTACATTAATTTTATTGGGTTGGCCAAAAGGTTCTTTTGTTTTTTTTTTTTTTTTTCATAACATCTTATGGAAGAACCCAAACAAACTTTTTTGCCAATTCAATAGTTTTGCCTAGGCACACAAAGCGTTATATCTGAGGTGCATTTCCTTCTCAGTCACAGGTCTGATTTCAGAAGTTGACACCTGTGTCTTTGCTCTGGACAGTTCTACAGAAAACCATGCAAAAAATAGTTCATCCCCCCTCACCCATGCAAAATTTCAGCTTTTATCCCTTCTTAGTTATTCCCATTAAGCTACTCTTGCCCTCCTATTCTGATTTCAATTCCACCCTTTTCCCTTAGATACTAATGACTAAGAACAGTTTGTCCATAAAGAAGACTGTCATTTTAATTCATTCAAATTTGTATTTAACATCTATTAGGTGTAATGTCTTTTCATTCATCTGAACTGGGGGATGACGGTTTTAAACAAATACACAGACATGTGTTCATGTGTGTGCTTATGCACACAGGCACACACACATGCACACAGAAGTCTTTCCTGGAAATATTTCAAGGTAAGTCAGGTCGAAGAGATATTTGTCATGGAGTTTTTGGGTGAATGTAACTACACACCTTAATAGTTCTAAAAGATACCTATATTGAGAAAATTGAAAATTTGTCTAAGAAGGTTTTCCTCTCATCTTTCATAGAGAGGATGTGTTGAGATCTCAAAATAAGCCCTTTGTTTGTACTGATAAATTGACTAGACTCTCCAATGAAAGGATATCTCTCTATCATCCAAATTAGTAATGATTTTAGGTGGCCCAAATTATCTGAACTATCTTATATACAAATTAAGGATTAAGACAATCTCTTTAAAATACTTTTAACAGCAATAACAATAATTTATTTTATTGTCATTGGCAAACATGTTGAATGCATTTACTATATGCATATATACATATGCATACATATTTATATATACTGAATACTTCTTAAATTGCATTTATATTGACTAAAGTGAGCACTCATAAGTAGAGTTGAATATATATTATTTACATTTGGCAAGTGAGAAAAACTGGCAAAAGAATCATACATTTTTTTTTTCAATTCCAAAAGTTAAATAAGCAGCATATCTGAGATTATTAAATAGCTCAATAGCTATGTACTATACTACCTTTAAAAACTTGTAATTAGAATTAATTATATATCTCTTCTTTTGTTTCTGTAGTTACTCAGTAGGTAAATACCCCCCAACCCCCGCAAAACCACATACTTCGGTTTAAAGGAATGCTTATGGTACAGCAGAAGGGAGAATGTGCTGATCCAGAGGTATTTGTGAGGCTTTCATCCCTAAAAGAGTATAAATCCTGAATCGGAAAGGAAGGGACTATGAGAATTTGCAGGAGTGAAGAAAAAGAACAACTCACAGGGGTGGGAGAACTGCAGAGTTATGCATCAAGATTCAAATTTCACATTGCGGCCAGATTTGCAGAGACTGTGACCAAAACTGGGTGACTGGAGTGCAACATGGGGAATGCACGTCTTGGGCTTTATGTGCTACTAGGAAAATCTACCTGTACTCATAAGGCTGACTGTTTGCTAAACCCAGGGTAGGCACGGTAGGAGCTAAGAGGCTGGCAGAAGACTCGAGGAGACATAGGAACTGCAGATATATTTATTATCTCCTGGCTGACACAGTAGCCATATCAGTGGACACATTATTTCTCTACTCTTGTGGCCAACCCAATGGACACAGCCATGAAGCAGCAGTAATTGCCACCCCTTTATAGGTGGAGCTCATATATCCCTACAGCACAAACTAGCTCATGACCAAGTGAATACCACGTGATGTGTGTGCACTGTGATATAAATGATTTCAGCTGTTGCATAGTCATTATTTACAAAACATAGGGTGAGAGAACCTGAACATACCATCTTGGCTAATTTGCCCTCTCCCCACACTTTCCAAACCAAACCAATCCAGAGGACACAGCAGGAAAATAAAAACTGAAAGATTTAGTAGATTTCAGAAACATTTTTAGAATTGAAAGTGGCCTCAGAAATCATCTAATCTAACAATTTTTTTATAGAGGAGGAAAAAGGCCTGGGTGGATGGAGACAGGGATAAGTAGGCTACACACTTATTTAGTGAGAGAGCTGGAACAAGAGCTTTTTGTCTGTGTTTCTTTCCATTTCACTTTACTTCAAAGACAGATATTGCCTTGCAGCAAGGAAATAGCAATCTGAGTAGAGACACTTTAGAGTTAAAGGGAGACACCATTAGAAAAGACGTCTGCCTAATTACAGCTTTATAGATTACTTAAAAATTATACTAGCTACTCACCAGTTGCCTGCAGAGCCTGAAAGGTGAATGAATACATGGGCCTGTGTGCAGGAGGATTTGGTCAAGGGCAGAGTACAAATACTCAAGAGGAAAATAAAGGAGCTTCCATAACAAGGGAAACAACAGTGCACAGCTGTGGAATAACAAAAGAGTAACAAATCATGTTTGGAATTTCACAGCTTTGGGGGCAAATTTGCAAAAGTTGTACCTTATCCTGGGAACAGCAAGCGAAGTATGGGGAACACGTACTCTTATGTACCTGGTGTTCCAAGTTGGAGAGAGCTAGAAGCTTGGGAGAAGGAAGCCTTCCAAAAATCTACTGCATACCTGCTTTTTAGAAAGTCCACATATAAAACCACGCACACATGGACACCTTATCTTTGACAAAAGAGGCAAGAATATACAATGGAGAAAAGACAATCTCTTTAACAAGTGGTGCTGGGAAAACTGGTCAACCACTTGTGAAAGAATGAAACTAAAACATTTTCTAACACCATACACAAAAATAAGCTCAAAATGGATTAAAGATCTAAATGTAAGACCAGAAACCATAAAATTCCTAGAGGAAAACATAGGCAAAACACTCTCTGACATAAATCACAGCAGGATCCTCTATGACCCACCTCCCAGAATAATGGAAATAAAAACAAAAATAAACAAATGGGACCTAATAAACTTAAAAGCTTTTGTATAACTAAGGAAGCTATAAGCAAGGTGAAAAGACGGCCTTTAGAATGGGAGAAAATAATAGCAAACAAAACAACTGACAAATAATTAATCTCAAAAATATACAAGCAACTCCTGCAGCTCAATTCCAGAAAAATAAGTGACCAAATAAAAAAATGGGCCAAAGAACTAAACAGACATTTCTCCAAAGAAGACATACAAATGGCTAACAAACACATGAAAAGTTGCTCAACATCACTCATTATCAGAGAACCGGTCAGAATGGCTGTTATCAAAAAGTCTACAAACAATAAATGCCGGAGAGGGTGTGGAGAAAAAGGAACCCTCTTACACCATTGGTGGGAATGCAAACTAGTACAGCCACTATGGAGAACAGTGTGGAGATTCCTTAAAAAGCTGGAAATAGAACTGCCATAAGACCCAGTAATCCCACTTCTGGGCATACACACTGAGAAAACCAGAATTGAAAGAGACACGTGTACCCAGTGCTCATTGCAGCACTGTTTACAATAGCCAGGACATGGAAGCAACCTAGATGTCCATCGGCAGATGAATGGATAAGAAAGCTGTGGTACACATACACAATGGAATGTTACTCAGTTATTAAAAGGAATCAGTTCTAATGAGGTGGATGAAACTGGAGCCTATTATACAGAGTGAAGTAAGTCAGAAAGAAAAACACCAGTACAGTATATTAATGCATATATATGGAATTTACAAAGATGGTAACGATGACTCTATATGCAAGACAGCAAAAGAGACACAGACGCAAAGAACATACTGTTGGACTCTGTGGGAGAAGGCGAGGGTGGGATGATTTGAGAGAATAGCATTGAAACACGTATATTATCTTATATGAAATAGATCACCAGTCCAGGTTTGATGCATGAGACAGGGTGCTTAGGGCTGGTGCACCCTGAGAGATGGGATGGGGAGGGAGGTGGGAGGAAGGCTCAGGATGGGGAACACATGTACACCCATGGCTGATTCATGTGAACGTATGGCAAAACCCATCACAATATTGTAAAGTAATTAGCCTCCAATTAAAATAAAAATAAATAAAAGAAAAAAAAAATTTTAAAAAATACCATGAAGGATTATTAAAAAAAGAAGAAGAAGAAGAAGAAGAAATACCCTCACAGAAACACCTAGAAATCCTATCTTCTCACTCCATGCATGGACTAGTCAAATTGACACATAAAATTAGACATCATATTCCATAAGGGTAAAAGCAAAAAGAAATATGCAGAAATATTTTACTTGAATTTATAAATTTGTTTTTCACAGAAGTATGGATTAAGCAACTCTTGGAATTACTTTATATCCATTATAAGATTGTGCAAATAAATGTCTAGATTATATTTCTCAGCTATTAAAAAGAATGCACTTGAATCAGTTCTAATGCAGTGGATGAAACTGGAGCCTATTATACAGAGTTAAGTAAGTCAGAAAGAAAAACACCAATACAGTATATTAATGCATATATATGGAATTTAGAAAGATGGTAATGTTGACCTTGTATGTGAGACAACAAAAGAGACATAGATATAAAGAACAGACTTTTGGACTCTGTGGGAGAAGGTGAGGGTAAGATGATTTGTGAGAACAGCATTGAAACACGTGTATTACCATATGTGACATAGATCACCAGTCCAAGTCCGATGCCTGAAACAGGACACTCAAAGCTATTGCACCGGGACAACACTGAGGGATGGGATGGGGAGGGAGGTGGGAACGGGGTTCAGGATGGGGGACACATGTACACCTATGGCTGATTCATGTCAGTGTATGGCAAAAACCACTATAATATTGTTAAGTAATTAGCCTGCAATTAAATAAATGAATTTTAAAAATCTAATATATGCCTGCTTTTGCTGTTTGATATTTTACTAATCCTATAATTTAAAATGTGCATTTTTTCTTCTAAAGTTGCCTGAAGATAGGAAGCATAATGTTGAAAATATTAAAGTTAGCAAGCAAAAATGATTCAAATGGCATCAGGAGAACCTGGGTACAGTTATCTCTCAATATATTTTTAATACTTCAGTGAATCTTCTCTTCCAATACTCCACTCACACTCTATGTCCTTATTTTGCCCTTTCACTAGTCAAAATTCCCTTCTTCAACCCTCCATCCACATCTGCCCCCCCATAAAATCTCCAGAATCCCTAGTTTGTTCTCAGATCATAGATGCTGCTGCTGCTGCTAAGTTGCTTCAGTCGTATCCGACTCTCTGCGACCCCATAGACAGCAGCCCACCAGGCTCCCCCATCCCTGGGATTCTCCAGGCAAGAACACTGGAGTGGGTTGCCGTTTTCTTCTCCAATGCATGAAAGTGAACTCGCTCAGTCGTGTCCAACTCTTTGCGACCCCATGGACTGCAGCCCACCAGGCTTCTCTGTCCATAGGGCTTTCCAGGCAAGAGTACTGGAGTGGGGTGCCAATAGCTACCAGATCCTAAAATAGAATTTCCGTTCCTTGAAACAGCTGATAATACTAATTTATAACATGAATTGGATCACTGGTCAACCCAACTATACCTACAGCCCTCTGAGATGGTTTTCATCTTGTAATAAAAAGCTGGTTGGAGCCGGGTCACCTTTAAGGGACCTGGAAGGGAGTGTTTGGCCTCCGGAACCGCGTCGCGATGTGGTTCGAGGTTCTTCCTGGGATCGCCGTTATGGGCATGTGCTTGTTCATCCCGGGAATGGCCACCACGTGCATCCACAGGTTCAGTAACGGGGGCAAGGAAAAAAGAGTTGCCCATTATCCATATCAGTGGTATTTGATGGAAAGAGATAGGCGCGTCTCTGGAGTAAACCATTCCTATGTGTCAAAGGGTTTGGAGAACATTGATTAAGAAAACGTTTTCCTGGTTGATGAAGAACAACTCAGTCATGCTCTTCTATCCCTGCTAGTAGATTATGCAGCATATTGTGTAGCATGCATTGTATTTTGTAGTGTGTAATAAAAATAAAAAATAAAAAAAGCTGGTTGACTGAAGGTAATGTGTATTTAGGCCAGAGATTGGCAAATGTTTTCTGTAAGGAGTCAAAACAGTAAATAATTTTGACTTTTTGGCCATATGAAATCTATTGCAATTACTCAGTTCTGACTGATTTCAAAAGTAGGCATAGACAAAAATGTATTCATGAATAAGCTCATATATGAGTGAACATAGCTGCATTACAATAAAACTTCACTTATAAAAACAGGTTGGTAGTGGGGGTAGCTCAGCAGACTTTCTTCACAGAGCAACAAACATTTAGCTCATGAAAATTATAGAAAACAATTATTAAATTATATGAAAATTGCTCAAAGCAACACATAGGAAATGATGAAATAGTTACCCAAGAAAATCTACCAAATCTAATAAATCTCAGCAATAAAAGTTAGAGTCTGTGGCACTTAAGCTATGAGCTCCCATCCTCTGCCCTCCCCAGCTCTGTGTTATAGGAGCTTTACTGTAGGCATACTACAGTTTTACCTGACAGGGGCAGGATGATTATCTCATGCTCTCCTCTTGATCAATGTTGCTTAAGCACGATTCCAAACAGATCTAGCTGAAAGGACTGGAAGTTCTTCTGACTACCCAACTTAGACTCACAGAGTTAAGACTTTGCCTAAGAAAGGACAAAAAATGTGGGAGCCTGATTAACTCCATTCTCCTTTGCAGAGATCCTACTCTGAAAAAAACAAGCTGAGAAAAATCAAGTACTATCACACCCCACCTCCAAAATTCATGGCACAGGAAAGATTCACTCCTAGAAAAATAATGTGTTATTTTCCACTCTCAGCTCCTACTCAATGGCATAGAGATGTGAACAAGAGAAGAGGCAAGCCACAAGGAAAGAATGGAAAACTCCATACCTAAGTGAAGTCGCCTAGTCATGTCCAAATCTTTGTGACCCCATGGACTGTAGCCTGCCAGGCTCCTCTATCCACGGGATTCACCAGGCAAGAACACTGGAGTGGGTTGCCATTTCCTTCTCCAGGGATCTTCCTGACCCAGAGATTGAACCCTGGTCTCCCACTCTGCAGGCAGACTCTTTACCATCTGAGCCACCAGGGGCCTTGTCAAAACAGTGGAGATTTCAGCTAAGAACAATTAAGAGGCAGCCAGTAGCTCTGATATAAGCAAAACAGAAGAACAGCCAGAAGTGCAGTAGAGATCTCTAGAGAAAGAGAAAGCCATGAAGAACCCTCTTGGGATCACAGTAAACTCTTAGGGTTGGTAAGATTGTGTGCATGCACTACTAATGAGCAGTCAGAGTAGGACATGGGGTAGACTTGAAAGGATTCCCCAAACCACATACAGATAGATCAGCAAAAAGTGGAAGACTTCTTGGCTCAGGCAGCTTAAGCACAATATTTCTCAGGTATAAAAAGGAACAAAATTGGGTTATTTGCTGAGATGTGGATGGACCTAGAGTCTGTCATACAGAGTGAAGTCATAAAGAGAAAAGTAAATATTGTATATTAATGCAAATATGTGGAATTTAGAAAAATGACACAGATGAACCAATTTGCAGGACAGGAATAGAGACACAAATGTAGAGGATGCACAGATAGTAATGAAAGGGAATGGGGATGTGATAAAGTGGGAGATTGGGATTGACATATATACACTACCATGTATAAAATAGCTAGCAAGAACCTATTGTAAAGTGCAGGGAACCCAATTCAGTGCTTTGTGGTGACCTGAATTGGTGGGATAGCAAGGTGGGAGGATAATCCAAGAAAGAGGAATATATGTGTGTGTATATATATATATATATATATATATATATATATATAAAATTTAAATATATATATATAAATTTAAATATATATATATATATATATATATACACACACACATTTGATTCACTTCATTGTACAGCAAAAACCAACACAACATGGTAAAAGCAACTATACTCCAATAAAAAAGAAGTATATATAATAAAAATGAAAAATTCTAGAGATTTAAAATATAATAAGCAAAGTGAAAAATCAAATGAATGGACTCAAGGGTGCATTGTTTTCAGATTAAAGAATCAGCATGCTTTGTAATAGCTTATAATGCAAAGTAATCTGAAAATAATGTAAAGCTGAATCATTTTGTCATACAGTCAAAACTAATACAATGTTGTAAATCAACTTCCCATGTGTGCTAAGCCATCTCAGTCTTGTCTGATTCTGTGTGACCCCATGAACCATAGCCAAGTCCAAGTCCAAGTCCCTGTCCATGGGATTCTCCAGGTAAGAATACTGGAGTGAGTTGCCACATCCTTCAACTGGACTTCAATGAAAAAAAGAATCAGCAAACTTGAAAATACATTAACAGAGATTATGCATCTGGAAAACAGAAAGAAAAAGGAGTACAGAAAAATGAACACAGTCTGAAAGAGAGATGCTACAAGATGAAGCAGACTAACAGTGCTGCTGCTGCTGCTGCTGCTAAGTCGCTTCAGTCGTGTCCGACTCTGTACGACCCCATAGATGGCAACCCACCAGGCTCTGCCATCTCTGGGATTCTCCAGGCAACAACACTGGAGTGGGCTGCCATTTCCTTCTCCAATGCATGAAAGTGAAAAGTGAAAGTGAAGTCGCTCAGTCGTGCCCGACTCTTAGAGACCCCATGAACTGCAGCCTACCAGACTCCTCCATCCATGGGATTTTCCAGGCAAGAGTACTGGAGTGGGGTGCCATTGCCTTCTCGAGACTAACAGTAGCATAATAGAAATACCAGAAGGAGAATATAGGAATAAAGGAACATAAAATCATTTTCAAAAGAGATGGCGGTAAACTTTATCAATTTGGTGAAAAATACTAACCTTAACATCCAAGAAATTTAAAAAAGAAACTTAAATTCAGATTAATAGGAAGAAGTCCATAACCAGACACATAAGCAAAACAATGAAAGCCAAAGAAAGAGAAAAACACAAAAACAGCAAGGGAAAAACAATAACATAAGAGGAACCACTATTGGATTGACAACTGACTTTATATCAGGAACAGTGGAAGTCACAAAGCAGTGAAATGGTATGCTCAAAGTGTTGAAAGGGCGTAGGGGGATCAACCAAGAATTCCTTATGCAGAATAAATATTCTTCAAAAATGAAAGAGAAATGAAGGCATTCTCAAATAAACTAAGAAAGAGATTTTCTTGCTAGCAGACATGCATTGTAACAAATACTGAATAAAGTTTCTTTAGGCTAAAAGGAAGTGATACTACATTACAATGTAAAATAACATAGAAAACCAAAGAACTAAAGTAAAGATAACTACTCAGTTAAAAAAAAAAAAAGCATAATTACATATATCGTTCCCTTTCTTCTCTAAAATAATTTAAAAAGCAAGTGCATAAAACAATATGCATACAATTGCATCACAGCAACCATAATATATGTCTATTGAGCATATTGATAATAACAGTGTTGGAGTAAGAAAATTACTCTTGGTGGTAGTGTGAATCTACAGGAAGAAATGAAGAGAATCAGAGCTAATAAAAGAGAGTGAAATTATCTTTTTAAAAACTCTACAAATATATTGTGCTCTCATTCTTCTCCTAGCTTCTTTAGAAGAAACAAAATTATACATAGTAATAATTTTAACAAGGTATTGTTAATTTGTTCATATGTTTGTATATCTATATCTACAGAGTCTTATTTCTTCCAAAGTACCTGGAAGATACATATCTCCCATATGTCTTGTGCTTATATAGATTAGTACAGAAATGGGAGAGTAAATGAAGGAAGAAGAGACTGGCGGGATACAGTCAATGGGATTACAAACACTCGGGCAAGAAGAAATGACTGGATAAATGAAGCTATATAGGAATAAATTTCCTTTATTTTACTTTAATTAAGTTGGCATAAATCTAAAAGTAGATTCTAATAAATAAAAATATATGTATTAAGCATCTAAAAGTAGGTTCTAATGAATAAAAATATATGTATTAAGCCTAAGAACTACCAGCAAGAAAACAACTGAAAGCATTAATACAGCTAAAAACTCCTAAAGGAATAAAAATGGCATATTGGAAAATATCTACTTGGAAAACTCAGCGGTGGCCACAGGACTGGAAAAGGTCAATTTTCATTCCAATAACAGAGAAGGGCAATGCCAAAGAATGTTCAAACTACCGCACAATTGTACTCATTTCACATGCTAGCAAGGTCATGCTCAAAATCCTCCAAGCTAGGTATCAATAGAACGGGAAATTAAAACTTCCAGATGTACATGCTGGATTTAGAAAAGGCAGAGGAAACAGAGATCAAATTGTTGACATCCATTGGATCACAGCAAAAGCAAGAGAATTCCAGAAACACATCTACTTCTGCTTCATTGACTATGTTAAAACCTTTGATTGTGGATCACAAAAAAACAGTTGAAAATCCTTAAAGAGATGGAAGTACCAGACCATCTTACCTGTCTCCTGAGAAATCCATGTGTAGGTCAAGAAGCAACAGTTAGAAGTGGACATGGAACAACAGATTGGTTCAAAAGTGGGAAAGGAGTGTGTCAAGGCTGTATATTGTCAACCTGTTTATTTAACTTCCCTGGTGGCTCAGATAGTAAAGCATCTGCCAACAGTGCAGGAGGCCCGGCTTTGATCCCTGGCTTGGGAAGATCCCATGGAGAAGGAAATGGCAACCCACTCCAGCACTCTTGCCTGGAAAATCTCATGGATGGAGGAGCCTGGTAGGCTACAGTCCATGAGGTCACAAAGAGTTGGACACGACTGAGCAACTTCACTTTATTTAAGTTATATGTGGAGTACATTACGTGAAATGCCAGGCTGGATGAATTACAAGGTGGAATCAAGATTTCCAGAAGAAATAACAATAATTTCAGATATGCAGATGATACCACCCTAGTGGTAGGAAGTGAAGAGGAACTAAAGAGCCTCTTCATGAAGGTGAAAGAGGAGAGAGAAAAAAACTGGCTTAAAACTCAACAGTAAAATAGCTATGATCCATTCTACCAAGTTTTGCCTAGTTTTAACAGTACTCTTGCCTGGAAAATCCCATGGATGGAGGAGCCTGATCAGCTGCAGTCCATGGGGTCGCTAAGAATCGGACACGACTGTGCGACTTCACTTTCACTTTCATGCATTGGAGAAGGAAATGGCAACCCACTCCAGTGTTCTTGCCTGGAGAATCCCAGGGACGGGGGAGCCTGGTGGGCTTCCGTCTATGGGGTCGCACAGAGTCGGACACGACTGAAGCGACTTAGCAACAGCAGTGGCAGTAGCAAGACATAAAGAACAGACTTATGGACACAGGGAGAGGAGAGGAGAGGGTGAGCTGTATGGAGAGAGTAACATGGAAACTTACATTACCATATGTAAAATACATAGCCAATGACGGGGGAAAGAAAAACAACAACAACAACAACAAAAAACTAAGATCATGGCATCAAGTCCCATGGCATATATATGAGGAAACAATGGAAACAGTGACAGAGTTTATTTTCTTGGGTTCCAAAATCACTGTGGGAGGTGACTGCAGCTATGAAATTAAAAGATGCTTGCTCTTTGGAAGATCCCCTGGAGAGGAATGGCAACCCACTCCAGTATTCTTACCTGGAGAATCCCATGGACAGAGGAGCCTGACCCTGGCAGGGGGTCGCCAAGAGTCAGACAGCACTAAGCACATACATACGCACAGAAAACAAAAGAAAAAAAGCAAACTATGGAAATGCCAATAATAACATTAAATTTAAATAGATTAAATGATCTAATCAAAAGTAAAGAATTAGAAAGTTGAAATAAATTGAAAGAATATTCAACTATATGCTGTCTACAGTGGACATACTTTGTTTTCAAAGCTAAAAATAGGTTGAAAATAAAAGAATGGGAAATTATATATTAAACAAATAGTAACCAAAAATTAGATGGGGTGACTATACTAAAATCAGACAAAATAAACATTGTTACAAACACTGTTACTAGAGAGAAAGAGGGATATTTATAATATAATGGTGATTTCTCGTTAGTAAAATGGCATAATTATAAACATGTTTGTATCTGACAAGAGAGCTCCAAAATACATGTAGCACAAACTGATATATTTGAAGAGAACTAAGTCACTTTTAAAATGGATAGACTGATAAGGCAGAAAACCAATGAGGAAATATAAGATGTTAACACTATAATATACATTTATAGAAAAATTCAAGAAACAGCAGGAGAACACATACTTTTTTCTAGATAGACATGACATATTCTCCTTCATATACCTATACTTGGCCATAGATAAAGCATTATCA
Organism: Bos mutus; assembly: GCF_027580195.1. Taxonomy (NCBI): domain Eukaryota; kingdom Metazoa; phylum Chordata; class Mammalia; order Artiodactyla; family Bovidae; genus Bos; species Bos mutus. Next base: position 64,329,428 of record NC_091646.1, on the reverse strand, counting down.
AATTTGAAATGACTCAAACTATACCTAGTATGCACTTTGACTAAAACGAAAGTAAATTAAATTTGAACAATAACAATTTTTTTTAAACAAATATGAACACACTTGTAAATAACCACTATATCAGAGAAAAATGTGAAAGAAATTGTAAAACACATTGAGTTAAAACAAAACAAACACAAAATACTACAGTTCCAGAGCTTATGGGATGGAGAAAAATCACTGCTTAGAGGGAAATTTTATCCATCAGTTCAGTTAGTTCAGTCTCTCAGTCATGTCCAATTCTTTGCAACCCCATGAACCACAGCATGCCAGGCCTCCCTGTCCATCACCAACTCCTGGAGTACACCCAAACCCATGTCCATTGAGTCAGTAATGCCATCCAACCATCTCATCCTCTGTCGTCCCCTTCTCCTCCTGCCCTCAATTTTTCCCAGCATCAGAGTCTTTTCAAATGAGTCAGCTCTTCACATCAGGTGGCCAAAGTATTGGAGTTTCAGCTTCAACATCAGTCCTACCAAAGAACACCCAGGACTGATCTCCTTTAGGATGGACTGGTTGGATCTCCTTGCAGTCCAAGGGACTCTCAAGAGTCTTCTCCAACACCACAGTTCAAAAGCATCAGTTTTTTGGCACTCAGCTTTTTTTATAGTCCAACTCTCACATCCATACATGGCCACTGGAAAAACTATAGCCTTTCTAGATGGAACTTTTTTGACAAAGTAATGTCTCTGCTTTTTAATAAGCTGTCTAGGTTGGTCATAACTTTCCTTCCAAGGAGTAAGAGCTTTTTTTTTTTTAATTTCATGGCTGAAATCACCATGTACAGTGATATTGGAGCACCCAAAAATATAGTCAGCCACTGTCTTCACTGTTTCTCCATCTATTTGCCATGAAGTGATGGGACCAGATGCCATGATCTTAGTTTTCTGAATGTTGAACTTTAAACCAACTTTTTCACTCTCCACTTTCACTTTTATCAAGGGGCTTTTTAGTTCTTCTTCACTTTCTGCCAAAAGGGTGGTGTCATGTGCATATCTGAGGTTACTGATATTTCTCCCAGCAATCTTCATTCCAGCTTGTGTTTCTTCCAATCCAGCGTTTCTCATGATGTACTCTGCATATAAGTTAAATAAGCAGGGTGACAATATGCAGCCTTGACGTACTCCTTTTCCTATTTGGAACCAGTCTGTTATTCCATGACCAGTTCTAATTGTTGCTTCCTGACCTGCATACAGATTTCTCAAGAGGCAGGTCAGGTGGTCTGGTATTCCCATCTCTTTCAGAGTTTTCCACAGTTTATTGTGATCCACACAGTCAAATGCTTTGGCATAGTCAATAAAGCAAAAATAGATGTTTTTCTGGAACTCTCTTCCTTTTTCAATGTTCCAGCAGATATTGGCAATTTGATCTCTGCTTCCACTGATTTTTCTAAAACCAGCTTGAACATCTGGAAGTTCACGGTTCATGTATTGCTGAAGCCTGGCTTGGAGAATTTTAAGCATTACTTTACCAGCGTGTGAGAAGAGTACAATTGTGTTGTAGTTTGAGCATTCTTTGGCATTGCCTTTCTTTGGGATTGGAATAAAAACTGACCTTTTCCAGTCCTGTGGCCACTGCTGAGTTTTCCAAATTTGCTGCTATATTGAGTGCAGCACTTTCACAGCATCATCTTCCAGGATTTGAAATAGCTCAACGGGAATTCCATCACCTCCACCAGCTTTGTTCGTAGTGATGCTTCCTAAGGCCCACTTGACTTCACATTCCAGGATGTCTGGTTCTAGGTGAGTGATCACACCATTGTGATTTTCTGGGTCGTGAAGATCTTTTTTGTACAGTTCTTCTGTGTATTCTTGCCACCTCTTCTTAATATCTTCTGCTTCTGTTAGGTCCCTACCATTTCTGTCCTTTATTGAGCCCATCTTTGCATGAAACATTCCTGTGGTATCTCTAATTATCTTGAAGAGATCTCTAGTCTTTCCCATTATATTCGTTTCCTCTATTTCTTTACACTGATCACTGAGGAAGGCTTTCTTATCTCTCCTTGCTATTCTTTGGGAGTCTGCATTCAAGTGGGTATATGTTTCCTTTTCTCCTTTGCTTTTCGCTTCCCTTCTTTTCACAGCTATTTGTAAGGCCTCCCCATACAGCCTTTTTGCTTTTTTGCATTTCTTTTTCTTGGGGATGGTCTTCATTCCTGTCTCCTGTACAATGTCACAAACATCCGTCTATAGTTTATCATAAGAAATTATATTAAAAAGAAAATTTCACAAATCAGTAACCTAACCTTCCACCTAAGGCACAAGGAAAGAAGAGCAAATCAAACCCAAAGCAAGCAGGCAAAAGATAACGAATGGAAATTTATGGAAAGATTTTTAAAAAGAGAAAAATTGCACAAAAATTGCTTCTATTAAAAGATCCAAACTCTTAAACTAATAAGGAAAAAAAATGATTCACATTACTAAAATCAGGAATAAAATCTGAGTCATTGCTATTCGATTACACAAATAAAGGTTATAAAGGCATACTATGATATTCCTGTATGAAAAGAAGTTATGGAATGCCAACATTTATTTTTATTCAGGTATAGTTGATTTACAGTATTGTATTAGATTCTGCTGTACAGCACAGTGATTCACACTAACATATGTAGATACTTATTCTTTTTCATATTCTTTTCCATTATAGTTTGTTATAGGATATTGAATGTAGTTCCCTGTGCTATATAGTAGGATCTTTTTGTTTATCTATTTTATATATAATAGGTTGTATCTGCCAGACCCAAACTCCTAATTATCCCTCCCACCCTCTTATAATAACCATAAGTTTATTTTCTATGTCTATGCATCTGTTTCTATTTTGTAAATAAGTTCATTTCTGTCATATTTTATATTACACATATAAGTGATACCATGTGATATTTGTCTTTCTCTTTATGACTTGTTTCACTTATTATTATAATTTTTAGGTTCATTCATGTTGCTTCCAGTGACATGATTACTTTATTATTTTCTATGGCTGAATAGTATTCCATTGTGTGTGTGTATATTCATTTATTGATGGACATATAGGTTGATTCCATGTCTTGGCTATTGCAAATACCTCTGCTATGAACACTGAGGTGCAGTTATCTTATCAAATTAGAGTTTTCTTCAGTGGATTGCTGGAATCATATGGAAACTATTTTTAGTTTTTTAAGCAACCTCAATATTGTTTTCTACAGTGGCTGCACCAGCTTACATTCACACTAATAGTGTAAGAAAGTTCCCTTTTCACCACACCCTCTCCAGCATTTATTATATTTAAACTTTTTAATGATGGCCATCCTTACAAGCATTAAGTGGTACACCATTGTAGTTTTGATTTCTATTTCTTTAATAATTAGTGATATTGAGCATAATTTCATATGCTCATTGGCTATATGTACATCATCTTTGGAGAAATGTCTATTTACATCTTCTTCCTGCTTTTTTTTGGCTGAATTGTTTGTTTTGTTATTGAGTTGTAAAAGTTGTTTGTATAATTTGGAAATTAAGCTCTTGTTGGTTGCATCACCTGCAAATACTTTTCTCCAAGTCTGTAGGTTGTCTTTTCACTTTGTTTATGATTTTCTTTGCTGTGGAAGAGCTCATGTTTGAATAAGTTCCATTTGTTTAATTTTGCTTTTATTTCCATTGTTTGGGAGACTGACCTAAGAAAATATCGATACATTTTATGTACCAGAGAATATTTTGTATGTTCTCTTCTAGGAGTTTTTAGGCAACATGTCATATTTAAGTCTTTAAGCCATCTTGAGTTTATTTTTGTGTATGATGCATGGGTGTGTTCCATTGATCTTTCTGTTTTTTGAATGCTTCTGTTCCATGGATCTTTCTGTTCCATTGATCTTACTGTTTTGATTACTGTAGCTTTGCCATATAGCCTGAAACCAGTGAGCCTGATTCCTCCAGCTTCATTTTTCTTTCTCAAGATTGCTTTGACTTTTAGTGTCTCCATTTTTTCCAAGATCTTGGATTATTTTTGTTATCATCACTCTGAATTATTTTATCTGATAGATTGCTTATCTCCTGATCATTTAGTTGTTCTTACAAGTTTTTATCTAACTCCTTCCTCTGCAACATATTGCCTTGTCATTTCATTTTGTAAAACTTACTGTGTTTGTGGTCTCCATTCTACAGGTGGAAGGATCATAGCTCCTCTTCCTTCTGGTGCCTAACCCCTGGTGGGTGAGGATTGGTCCAGAGGCTTTTACCATTATCCCCTTGATAGAAGGTTTGATTGGTGTTGTGTTGATTGAGCCTGTCCTAGATACTGAATGGGGCTTCCCTTTGCTCTGTGGTTACCACTGCCCTTTAAGGGGAGTGTCTGCTCCATAGTTGTTGGATTAGGGCCCCCCAAATCTGTTTTTAAGATGTGATGTGACATAGGTGGGATTGGAGCACTCCCACTGGGAGAGAAGTTATGGAATAGTCCTCCTCTGGAGCTGTTCACCTGTGAGTATGCTTTATTGCTGTCTCCTTTCACCCTTTGTGTGGGTTCACAAATTCACTGTTGTTGCCATTGCTCTAAGTTTCACCTTAACTGTGGGTGTGTGGGAAACTGGCCCTGGTGACTCTTGGCTGTTGTTTTCACTCAGACACTTGTGCAGATCAACTGAGGCCAGGCCCCAGGGCTGCAATAGTTGTGTAGTAGTCACTCAATTGTGGGAGCTATGGAGGCAATTTGAACCCTGGTCTGGCCCAATCTCCACGTGTAGGTGCCCACAGCTGTTAAAATCAGACCCATTCCAGCTACATGAGGACATGTTCTTTTGGATGTTTCACAGGTGCTGAATTTAGGAAGCCGTCAACAGAGGTGTTCATGCTCCTATGTTCATGCAGCCAACAGGAGGGATTTCAGCTCTTCTTTCATAGTTTCCCAGCCCCTGGTGCTCAGCTGTGGCTTCAGCGTTTCCTCTGGGCAGATTTCCTGGTGGGAAGAGCCTTCTGTGCCCTCCCCAGACTCCCTCCAGGGACTGAAGGGTGGGTCCTGATACCCACTGGTGGATTTTGTAGTAGTGAGAGGTTTTCATATGTTCCCAAGTGATGGGGGTACTTTTGGCACCCACTGATAGATTTTCTAGTGGAGAAAGTTATCCATGCACTCCAGGGACAGCATGAGCTGGTCCTGGCACCTGCTGGTGGGATTTCTAATGTCAGGAGCTGTCCATGTGCTTCCAGGTCAGTGTGGGCAGGTCCTGGGGCTCCCTGGCCATAAGTCCTAATGGGGAAAGCTGTTTGTGTCTTTCTGGGACAGTGATGGTGGGCCCTGTGGCCCACTGGTAGAATTTTTAATGGAGAAATCTATCTCTGACCTTATAGGTGAGTTTGGCATCTTCCTATGGGTCTGGAAGAGGTGGCCAGTGCCAGCCTCTGAAGCTTAAGATGGTAGTAGTGACTAATCTCTGCACCTAGAACTCCTATAGGCTGTATCTTATTGCCTGGGAGTGCTCACAGAAATAGAAATTCTTCTGGTGGTCTCACCTCTCTCCTCATGTGCCTCCCTATAATGGTGTCTTGTCTCTCTGGTATGTCCAGGATTCTTCCTAGTACACCATCAGTTGCCATGGCCTGACTTCTTCAAACTGTTTCCACACCTAAACCTGGTCCTCTCCCTGAGACTGAGCTTTGGAGCCTGAGTTTCAGCTCCTGACACACCAACCAACACTGACACCGAAAGAGAAGTGCAAGGTGGTAGTGCTGACCCTCTGTGCAGGTTATTTTCCATTTGCCTTCCACAAATAGGTTGCTGCTATTTCCTCTTGGGCTTGAAAATTCCCACTCCATCCAGTCTAATATCTCCACTGGTGAGGGCCTTCCCAAAGGTGTGCGAAGCTTTCCGCCTTCAAAGCTCCATCTTGAGGGCACAGGCCCTATCCTGATTCCTTCTTTTTGTTTTTCCTTTTGTTCTACCTCATTATATGGAGGTTTTATTGTCTTTTTAGGCATCTGAGGTCTTCTGTTGGTATTCATTAACTGTTCTGTGTGACTTGTTCCACTTGTAGGTGTATTTTCAGTATTTCTGAAGAGGGAAGTGAACTCTGCTTCCTGCTCTTCTGCAATTTTTATCCCACCCCTTCTTATGTTTGATTACTATAGCTTTGTAATAGTCTATGAAGTCTGGGAGGATTATGCCTCTGATGTAGTATATCCTCAGGATTGCTTTGGCAATTATGAGTCTTTTAAGGTTCCATATAAATTTCAAGATTATTTACTATAGCTTTGTTAACAATGCCATGGATAATTTAACAGGGATCACATTAAATTTGTAGATTGCCTCTAGTAGTTTGGTCATTTTAACAATATTAATTCTTCCAATCCAAGACCATAGGATATTTTTCCATTTCTTTGAATCATTTTTAATTTCCTTTATCAATATTTTATAGCTCTAAGCATATAAATATTTCACCTCTTCAGTCAGGTTTATTCCTAAGTATTTTTGGATGCAATTTTATAAATCATTAGATGGCTTAACCTAAAATTTAGACAAGAGCTAACACCTATCATACTGAAACTCTTCCAGAAAATTGCAGAGGAAGGTAAACTCCAAAACTCATTCTATGAGGCCACCATCACCATAATACTACAACCAGACAAAGATACCACAAAAACAAGAAAACTACAGGACAATATCACTGATGAACATAGATACAAAAGTACTTAAGAAAATTCTACCAAACAAAGTCCAACAACATATTAAAAAGATCATACCTCATGACCAAATGGGCTTTATCCCAGAGATGCAAGGATTCTTCAATATTTGCAAATCAATCAATGTGATACACTGCATTAACAAATTGAAAGATAAAAATCATATGATTTTCCCAATTGATACAGAGAAATCCTTTGACAAAATTCAACACCCATATATGATAAAAAAAAAAAAAAACTCTCCAGAAAGCAGACATATACCTCAACATAATAAAAGCTACATATGACAAACGGACAGCAAACATCCTCAATGGTGAAAAATTGAAAGCATTTCCTCTAAATTCAGGAATAAGACAAGGGTGCCCACTCTCACCCCTACTATTCAACATAGTCTTGGAACTCCCAGCCACAACCATCAGAGAAAAAAAAGAAATAAAAGGAATCCAGATGGAAAAGAAGTAAAACTTTCACTGTTTTCAGATGACATGATTTTCTACATAGAAAACCATAAAGACACCACCAGAAAATTACTAGAGCTAATCGACGAACATAGTAAAGTTACAAGATATAAAATTAATATGCAGAAATCCCTTGCATTTCTACAAACTAACAATGAAAAATCAGAAAGAGAAATTAAGGAATCAATCCCATTCACCATTGCAATGAAAAGAATAAAATACTTAGGAATAAAGTTGCCTAAGGAAACAAAAGACTTGTATATAGAAAACTATAAAACACTGATGAAAGAAATCAAAGATGACACAAATAGATGGAAAAATATACAATGTTCGTGGATTGGAAGAATCAATGTAGTAAAAACGAGGATACTACCCAAAGCAATCTGTAGTACAATGCACTCCCTTTCAAACTACCAATGGTATTCTTCACAGAGCTAGAAAAAATAATCTCACAATTTGTACGGAAGCACACATAAGCCTTGAAATAGCCAAAGCACCTCAAGAAAGAATAAGGGAACTGGAAGAATAAGCCTTCCTGCCTTCAGACCATACTACATAGCTACAGTCATCAAGACAGTATGATACTGGCACAAAGACAAAAATATAGACCAGTGGAACAAAATAGAAAGTCCAGAGAAAAATACATGTGCCTATGGACTTCTTATCTGGGACAAAGGAGGCAAAAATATACAATGGAGAAAAGTCATTCTTTTTAACAAATGATGCTGAGAAAACTGGTCAACCACCTGTAAAAGAATGAAACTAGAACACTTTCGAATACCATACACAAAAATAAACTCAAAATAGATTAAAGATCTAAATGTTAGATGAGAAATTCTAAAACTCTTAGAGGAAAACATAAACAGAACTCTCTCTGACACAAATCACAGCAAGATCCGCTATGACTCATCTCCCAGAGTAATAGAAATAAAAAGAAAAATAAACAAATGGAACCTAATTAAACTTAAAAGCTTTTTCACAATGAAGGAAAAATATAAGCAAAGTGAAAAGACATCCTTCAGAATAGGGGAAAATAATAGCAAATGAAAAAACTGACAAATAATTAATCTCCAAAATATACAAGCAGCTCATGAAGCTCAATACCAGAAAAACAAACAACCCAATCAGTAAGTGGGCAGAAGATACAAATAGACATTTATTCAAAGAAGACATGCAGATCATTAACAGACACACACAAAAAGTGCTCAACATTGCTCATTATTGGAGAAATGCAACTGAAAACTACTATGAGATATCATCTCACACTAGTCAGAATGGCCATCATCAAAAAGTCTACAAACCATAAATCCTGGAGAGGATGTGGAGAAAACGGAACCCTCTTACACTGTTGGTGGAAATGCAAACTGATACAGCCACTATGAAGAACAGTGTGGAGATTTTTTAAAAAATCTGGGAATAGAACTGCCATACGACCCAGCGATCCCACTACTGGGCATCCATATCGAGAAAACTAGAATTGAAAGAGACACATATACCCCAATGTTCATTGCAACACTATTAATAGCTAGGATATGAAAGCAACCAAGATGTCTATCAGCAGATGAATGGATAAGGAAGTTGTGGTACATGTACACAATGGAATATTACTCAGCTATAAAAAGGAACACATTTGAGTCAGTTCTAATGAGATGGGTGAAACTTCAGCCTATTATATACAGTGAAATAAGTCAGTAAGAGAAGCAAAAATACTGTATATTATCGCATATACCTGGAATTTAGAAAGACAGTAACAACAATCCTATATTCAGGTCAGCAAAAGAGACACAGATGTGAAGGACGGACTTTTGGACTCTGTGGGAGAAGGAAAGGGTGGAATGATTTGACAGAATAACTTGAAACGTGTATTTTCATATGTAAAATAGATGACCAGTGCCAGTTTGATGCATGAAGCAGGGCACCAAAAGCCAGTGTTCTGGGACAACCCAGAGGGATGGGGTAGGAAGGGAGGTGGGAGGGGGCTTCAGGATGGTGTGACACATTCAGACCCGTGGCTGATTCATGTCGATGTGTGGCAAAAACCATGACAATATTGTAAAGTAATTATCCTCCAATTAAGATATATTAATTAAGAAAAATAAAGTTTTGAGTTTTCCTTTAGCTTTCCCTTTCTGTTATCTCATTGTTCATGTATAGAAATGCAACAGATTTCTGTGTATTAATCATGCATCCTTCTACCTTACTAAGCTTTTTTATCAGTTCCAGTAGATTTTTTGCATAGTCTTTAGGTTTTTCTATATGTAGTATCACTTCATCTGCATATAATGACAGTTTCACCTCCTCTCTTCCAATTTGGATACCCTTTATTTCTTTTTTGTGCCTGACTGTTGTGGCTACGACTTCCAATATGACACTGAATAGAAGTGGTGAGAGTGGGCATCCTTGTCTAACTCTAGGTTTTAGTGGGAATTCTTTCAGCATTTCACCATTGAGTATTATGTTGGCTGTGGGGGTTTTCATGAAGAGCTTTTATTGTGTTGCAATATGTTCTCTCTATACACACATTAGGATGCCAACAAATTTAATAACCAATAAAATAGACACATTCTTAGAAAGACACAAACTACTATATTGATTTTTGATGAAATAGAAAATATGAACAGATGTATATAACAAATATAATATATAATAAAAACTTCCCTAAAAGAAAATCTCAGGACTAATTGGCTTCTCTTGTGAAGTCTACCAAACAGTTAAAGAGGAATTAGTACTAATCCTTCTCAAAGTCTTCCAATAAAACAGAAGAGGAGAAATCATTTCATGCCCTACTCATTCTATGAGGTCAGTAGTACCTTACAAGTAAAGTTAGAAAAGATATCACAAGAAATGAAGACAAAACACTAATATCCCTTACAAATATAGATGCAAAATTCTTCAAAAAAAAAACACTAAATGAATCCAGTAATATGTAAAATATATTACATATCATTAAAAATAATACTTATATCAGGAATGAAAGGTTTGTTTGAACATCCAAAATCAGTGTTATATACCTCATTAATTAAAAAGAAAATATATAATTATTTCAATAGATACAGAAGAATCATTTGATGAAATCCAATACACTACCATTATAAAAACTGCTCAACAAAGTAAGGAATTTGAGAAAGGAATTTCCTCAACATGTTTAAGGACATCTATCAGCAATCCAAACCTAACATCATATTCTTGGTGAATGTGAAATTGAGTGTTTCTCCCCTGCTATTTGGAACAAAATAGATATTCATTCTCATCACTTCTATTCAACATAGTACTAACCTGGGCAAATAGATAAGAAGAATTACAACTCATTTAAATCAGAAAGAAAGAAATTATCTATATTCAGAAATGACATAATCTTCTGTAAAGAAAACCTTAAGAATTCTACTAAAAATATATAAGAATTAATATTAGAGCTAATTGTTCTAAAGTTAAAACTAAGAAACAAGGTTACAGTATATAAGATCAACATACAAAAATCAATTATATTTACATACCCTAGGAATAAACAACCTGAAGATGAAATTAATAATATAATTTTGTTTTATAATACTATGATATGTATCTATTATATAATAATATAACTTGCTATATGTTGCAATAATATAAAAATGAATGAATCAATAAAGTGGAAAACTTGTACATTGAAAACTACAAAACATCATTGAAAGAAATTAGAGATGACCCCAATAATGGAAGTGCATTCTTGATCTTGAAAATGAAAAAATGAAAATAAATTTAGAGAAGTCTCAATTTTCAACTTTAAACCTAATACAAGGGAGCAGTAATCAAGATCGTGTGGTACTAGTATTAATATGAGCTCAGTTACTCAGCTGTGTCAGACTTTACCAGACTCCTCAGTGCATAAGATTCCCCAGGCAAGAATCCTGGAGTGGGATGCCATTTCTTTCTCCAAGGGATCTTCCGAAACCAGGGATCGAACCTATGTTTCCTGCATTGGCATTGGATTATTTACCCCTGAGCCTTGAGGGAAGCACGCTCATATCAATTATAATGGCTATAATTAAAATAAAATTTAAAAAATAAATATACATGAACAACAAAAGAATACAGAAAGTAACGTGTTTACAAGGATATGCAGTAATAATTGGAACCCTTATATATTGCTTGTGGGATTGCAAAATAGTGTATTTAGTTTGGAAAACAGCCTGTTTGTTACTCAAAAGGTTAAAATGGAGTTGCCATAGGATCTAGTAACTGTATCCCTACATATTTACTCTAAAGAAATAAAAAAATTCCACTCATACAAAAATTTGCACAAAAGTTCTTAGTAGCCTTATTCATGATAGTCCAAAATTCAAAACAATCCAAATTTATATCAACTGATGAATGATAAACAAAATGTGGTATATCTGAACAATGAAGCATTAAACAAATATTAGAGTGGTGATGCATATTACAATGTGAATGAATCTTGAAAATATTATGCAAATTGAAAAAAGTTAGTCACAGAATGCCACATATTTTATGATTCCATTTATATAGAAGGTTCAGGACAGACAAATCTATACAGACAAAAAGCGTATTATTGATGGTTTTGGGCTGGAGGTGTGGAGGGAATGGAGAATGACTGCTAATGGTTTCCTTTTGGCATTCCAGTAATGTTCTAAAATGTCCTAAATTTGATTATAGTAATAGTGTACCACTCTTTAAATAAATATGAAGTTAATGGCATAAACATTAGATATGACCTGCATGTCATACCTTGCCAATTCCCAACTTTAGTGATAGAATTCCAATTTGTGGGATAGAGGAGAATGGTAGGTAGAGATTGGGCAATGGTTGGGAGAAATTAATTTTTCAGTCCTTTTCTAACACATAACACTTAAGTAAATCTATACAAATATGAAAGAAAGTGAAGTCGGGTAAATTTTCTTAAATAAATATACATCTAACATTAGCCTTATCAATTTCCCTCTTTTTTCTTTAGTTCCTTCACAGTTCTGAGCTACTGAAATACAAGCCCTATCCTTGTCAATAGGAAGATGATGAGACCTCTGTTGTTTTTGTTCAGTCGCTAAGTCATGTGTAACTCTTTGCAACCCCATGGACTGCAATGTAACCATCTCATACTCTACTGCCTCCTTCTCCTTTTCCCTTCAATCTTTTCTGTATCAGAGTCTTTTTCAATGAGTCAGCTCTTTGTATCAGGTGGCGAAAGTATTGGAACTTCAGCTTCAGCATCAGTTCTTCCAATGAACATTTAGGGTTGATTTCCTTTAGGATTGACTGGTTTGATCTTCTAGCTGTCCAAGGGACTCTGGAGAGTCTTCTCCAACACCACAGTTTGAAAACATCAATTCTTATGCACTCAGCCTTCTTTATGGTCAAATTCTCACATCCATACATGATTGCAGAAAAAACTATAGCTTTGACTATACACACCTTTGTCAGCAAAGGGAAGTCTCTGCTTTATTTTTTTAATTAATTAATTTATTTTAATTGGATGCTATTTACTTCACAATATTGTAGTGGTTTATGCCATTAATTGACATGAATCAGCCATGGGTGTACATGTGTCCTCCATCCTGAACCTGCTCCCACCTCCCTCCCCATCCCATCCCTCAGGGTTGTCCCAGTGCACTGGCTTTGAGTGCCCTGTTTCATGCATCAAACTTGGACTGGTCATCTATTTCACATATGGTAATACACATCTTTCAGTGTTATTCTCTCAAATCATCCTGACCTCACCTTCTCCCCAAAAGCTTGTTCTTTATATCTGTGTCTCTTTTGCTGTTCTTTATATCTGTGTCTCTTTGCTGTTCTTTATATCTGTGTCTCTTTTGCTACCTTGCATATACGATCATCATTACCATCTTTCTAAATTCCATATATATGTGTTAATATACTGTATTGGTGTTTTTCTTTCTGACTTACTTCACTCTGTATAACAGGCTCCAGTTTCATCCACCTCATTGGAACTGATCAAATGTGTTCTTTCTAATAGCTGAGTAATATTCCATTGTGTATATGTACCACAGCTTTCTTATCCATTCGTCTACTGATGGGCAATCTAGGTTGTTTCCATGTCCTAACTATTGTAATCAGTGCTGTGATGAACATTGGTGTACACGTGCCTCTTTCAGTTCTGGTTTCCTCGGTGTGTATACCCAGTAGTGGGACTGCTGGGACGTATGGCAGTTCTATTTCCAGTTTTTTAAGGAATCTCCACACTGTTATCCATAGTGCCTGCTCAGTTCAGTTCAGTTCAGTCGCTCAGTCATGTCAGACTCTTTGCAACCCCATGAACCGCAGCACGACAGACCTCCCTGTCCATCACCAACTCCCAGAGTTTACCCAAACTCATGTCCATTGAGTTGGTGATGCCATCTAACCATCTCATCCTCTGTCATCCCCTTCTCCTCCTGCCTTCAATCTTTCCCAACATCAGGGTCTTTTCAAATGAGTCAGCTCTTCGCATCAGGTGGCCAAAATATTGGAGTTTCAGCTTCAACATCAGTCCTTCCAATGAACACCCAAGACTGAATTTTTTAGGTTGGACTGGTTGGAGCTCCTTGCAGTTTGCATTCCCACCAACAGTGTAAGAGGGTTCCCTTTTCTCCACACCCTCTCAGCATTTATTGTTTGTAGACTTTTGGATAGCAGCCATTCTGACTGGTGTGACATGGTACCTCATTGTAGTTTTGATTTGCATTTCTCTGATAATGAGTGATATTGAGCATCTTTTCATGTGTTTGTTAGCCATCTCTATGTCTTCTTTGGAGAAATGTCCATTTAGTTCTTTGGCCCATGTTTTGATTGGGTCATTTATTTCTGATATTGAGCTGCATGTGCTGCTTGTATATGTTTGAGATTAATCCTTTGTCAGTTGTTTCATTTGCTATTATTTTCTCCCATTCTGAAGGCTGTCTTTTCACCTTGCTTATAGTTTCCTTCATTGTGCAAAAGCTTTTAAGTTTAATCAGGTCACATTTGTTTATTTTTGCTTTTATTTCCATTACTCTGGAAGGTGGGTCATAGAGGATCCTGCTGTGATTTATGTCAGAGAGTGTTTTGCCAATGTTTTTCTCTAGGAGTTTTATAGTTTCTGATCTTACATTTACATCTTTAGTACATTTTGAGTTTATTTTTGCGTATAATATTTGAAAGTGTTCTAGTTTCATTCTTTTACACGTGGTTGACCAGTTTTCCCAGCACCACTTGTTGAAGAGATTGTCTTTTCTCCATTGTATATCCTTGCCTCCTTTGTCAAAGATAATGTGTCCATAGGTGCATGAATTTATCTCTGGGCTTTCTATTTTGTTCAATTGATCTATATTTCTGTCTTTGTGCCAGTATCATACTGTCTCGATGACTGTATCTTTGTAATATAGTCTGAAGTCAGGCAGGTTGATTCCTCCAGGAAGAAATAGAAAATCTTAACAGACCCATTACAAGTCTCTGCTTTTTTATATGTTGTCTAGGTTTGTTATGGGTCTTCCCAGTTGGTGCTAGTGATAAAGAATCTGACTGCCAATGCAAGAGACATAATGAGATGTGGGTTTGATCCTTGGATTGGGAAGATCCCTTGGAGGAAGGCATGGCGACCCTCTCCAGTATTCTTGCCATGGATAGAGGAATCTGGGGAGCTACAGTCCATAGGGTGACAAAGATTTGAATACAACTGAAGTAACTTAGCTCACACACATGCTAGGTTTGTCACAGCTTTTCATCCAAGGAGCAAACATCTTTTAATTTTATGCCGCAGTCACCATCTACAGTGATTTTAGAGCTCAGGAAAATAAAATCTGTCACTGCTTCCATTTTTTCCCCCTTCTATTTGCCATGAAGTGATGGGACTGGATGCCATGATCTTAGATTTTCAATGCTGAATTTTAAGTCAGCTTTTCAACTCTCTTCTTTCACCCTCAAATGGCAAGAAATTATTGTGCTATTGTTGGATACCTGAAGTTCGTAGCCATACTCTGAGAGTACTCTGAGAGTGGGCTTAGAACTTATTACAAATTATCATTGTGACTTCGTATAATAATGTTATTGATAATAATAATAATAGCTAACATAAATTTAATGCTTACTTAGTACTTTGCTTATATTAACTTTTCATACTGTTCATGGGGTTCTATGAACAGTAATAAATATATTAACTTAAATATGCCTCACAATATCCCCACACAGTAGACTCTATTATTATCCACCTTGTACAAATGAGGACATTCAGACCCTGGGAAGTTAAACTGTTTGTCTAAGATTACAGGTGGATCTCTAGAGACTTTGGTTTTAATTATTGTACTATGTGATCATTGTACCTCAAGTTTGGGAAGGATCAGAAGAATTAGTGAGCTCAACAATTTTTTCCAAATGTTTTTAAAGCTTTCAAATTATTTATTTAAATCACTTTTACATAGGAATTATATATATATATAACATTTTAACATGGAACTCTTTGAGTTTTTTTTTTTTTTTTGCCAGTGTTCCTGCATTTCCAGATTCCTTCAAAAAGTGAAAATGAAAAAAAATGATAGAAGGGTTTTTAAAAATATTTTGGAATCTTTGACATGGCATAAGTTGCCTTCATGTGCTTAAAGTCTTCTGCAGCATCTCTGCTTTAGTAGGCTTAGGCTGACATAACAGAATAGACTGGGTGTCTCAAAAAACAGAAATTTATTTTGTCATAGTTCTGGAGCCTGGAAAGTCCCAGGTCCAGATTCTGGCAGGATTTAGGATTCAGTTTCTGGTGAGAGCTTTCTTCCTGGTTTGTAGATAGTTGCATTCTCACTGTGTCGTCACAAAGGGAGAGAGACGGAGACAGAGAGAAACAGAGAGAAAGGGAGAAGGTACTCTGGTAGCACTTCCTCTTTTTATAATGTCACCAGCTCTATTGGTGGAGAAGGCAATGTCACCCTACTCCAGTACTCTTGCCTGGAAAATCCCATGGATGGAGGAGCCTGGTAGGCTGCAGTCCATGTGGTCACTAAGAGTCGGACACAACTGAGCGACTTCACTTTCACTTTTCACTTTCATGCATTGGAGAAGGAAGTGGCAACCCACTCCAGTGTTCTTGCCTGGAGAATCCCAGGGACGGGGGAGCTTGGTAGGCTGCCGTCTATGGGGTCACACAGAGTTGGACACGACTGAAGTGACTTAGCATAGCATAGCTCCATTGGATTAAGGGCCCATCTTTTTAACTTCATTTAACTTTTAATATCCCCATCACAGGCCAGCCTCATCTCCAAATGTTATCACATTGGGGACTATGACTTCAACATAAGAATTTTGTAGACGCTTTGATTCACTGCACAGCAAATCCCATTATGAATATTCTAGCTTCTACTTTCATAACTTCTGGGGGACAAGGAACTCATTTGCTTGCCTAGGTTGTCTTTTTAAATTTTGACATAAATAACTGCTTGAATGTTTCTTTTTCTAACATTTAGGAAGCATATGTCTCTTGGAAATCTGCATTTATGGCTTCCTGATCTCCCTTTAGAATTGTGTTAATCAATCTGCTTATGTAAATAGCTTGGTTCTATAGCTGATGTATAGTGATTTCTGAATAAGATATTGTTATTCTTTTGTATAACAGCCATTGACTTATTTTAGGATAGAGGGCATGTGCTCCATTCCAAATTCCCAGATTCTGCACACTAAACTTCCTCAGTTCTTTCAACTGTCTTATCTGGTACCTTTTTATTTTGATAGATGTTCTCTTCTTATTGTAGTCTCGCCTCAAATTGGGGCCACCTGAACTTTATAAACAGTAAGTAGAGTTGACTAACTCAGAGTAGAATGTAAGTATCACCTCCATCATTCTAGATAGTTTATTTTCATTAATTCAGCCTAATATGGAATTTATTTTTTGCTATTGATGATGATTATTGCTCACTGCTCACTGATCCTGTGCCAAGTGTCAGCTGAAATTCCTCAGTCTTTTCTTCATATGATGCTACTTAGCCACGTTGCTCCTTTTCTCTAAGTGATTGATTACAATTTTGGATATAGAGTAAGGCAAGGGACTTTTCCTATTTAAAACTTATCTTATCAGAGCCATTCCTGTTTAGGATGCTCTTGGATCTTCAGTGATGAGCCTTTTCTGAAGCTCAACCACAGTTTCAAGTTTGCAGTAGGCATCTCATGCTATACAGAGAAATCCTGAGCCAAAGTGAGATATATATATATATATATATATATATATATATATATATATATGGTTTCCTTGTTACATGATGCTGTCAGGTTATATCTGCCTACATTTAGTTACTTAAGCAACAACTGAAGTAAAATGTACGTCTAAAATGATGTGAAGTGTCTGATACAGTCCCATATTTAACTAGCTTTGTGACTTTGAGCAATTCTCTTAGGTATTTAAATCATCTGTGGTTCATTTTCCTCATGTATAAGAGAGTATAACAATATCAGGGCTTCCCTGGAGGCTCAGTGGTACAAAACCCACCTGCCAATGCAGGAACCATGAGTTCAATCCCTGGATCAGGAGGATCCTCTGGAGAAGGAAATGGCAGTCCACTCCAGTATTCTTGCCTGGAGAATCCCATGGATAGAGGAGTCTGGTGGGCTGCAGTCCATAGGGTCACAAAAAGAGTCAGACATGACTTAGCAACTAAACAACAAATAATAATACCTGCTCTACTTATCTTCCAGGACTATTATGAATATAGCATATCACCACTTGTGGATAGCCTACCTAAGAATAAAGCCAAATCAGAGGAAATAAGAGTTTAGATATGACAAAAAATATCTCTGCTTTGATAGTCTGAGAACCTAAGTGCAGCAATGCTTGAAGTCCTGGAAATTCCAGGTACATAAGCTAACACATTTTTTAAAAATCCCGTTTAATTGGGTTTCTGTCCCTTACATATGAAAGTGTCCTGAATAAAACATGTAGGGTAGGGAAGAGGATGATTTGATAGAGATAATAATTGAGATGATAATCCCTGAGAGTTCAAGTGTCTATGCTTCTTTTCCTTAGTCAAGGCATATGGAAGGTAGAGGAAAGGAATAGCAATGAGACACATGTGGAGGCTTCAGAAAGGGGGAAATGACTTTGAATTCATCTATTGAGTATTCTATTAATTACTTGACAGGGAGCATGGCCTTTTGGGACAGGGGACCAGGGATTCACCTTCTCCCTACATAGTGGCAAGGGGAGCAGCTTTTCACTACTATTCATTTACATTTTACAAAGTTAAATTTTTCATACATAATGCCATATTCTCTAGGTTGAAGAATCTGTGCTTTATTCAACATTTCCTTTCCCTTTTTGTCATCTCTCCTCTTCTACCATTACTCATATCTGAAAGTACCAGCATAAACCTGAATTCAACACACTGAGGACCCCCTTTTCCACCAGTGACCCTCAGAAAGATAACATTGAGGGAGATAGAGATTAAGAGAGATTTATTTCTCATTCAGATCAGATGAATCGCTCAGTCATGTCCGACTCTTTGCGACCCCATGAATAGCAGCACTCCAGGCCTCCCTGTCCATCACCAACTCCCGGACTTCACCAAGACTCACATCCATCGAGTCAGTGATGCCATCCAGCCATCTCATCCTCTGTCGTCCACTTCTCCTCTTGCCCCCAATCCCTCCCAGCATCAGAGTCTTTTCCAATGAGTCAACTCTTCACATGAGGTGGCCAAAGTACTGGGGTTTCAGCTTTAGAATTATTCCCTCCAAAGAAATCCCAGGGCTGATCTCCTTCAGAATGGACTGGTTGGATCTCCTTGCAGTCCAAGGGACTCTCAAGAGTCTTCTCCAACACCACAGCTCAAAAGTATCAATTCTTCAGCACTCAGCCTTCTTCACAGTCCAATTCTCACATCCATACATGACCACAGGAAAAACCATAGCCTTGACTAGATGAACCTTTGTTGGCAAAGTAATGTCTCTGCTTTTGAATATGCTATCTAGATTGGTCATAACTTTCCTTCCAAGGAGTAAGCGTCTTTTAATTTCATGGCTGCAGTCACCATCTGCAGTGATTTTGGAGGCCAGAAAAATAAAGTCTGATACTGTTTCCACTGTTTCCCCATCTATTTCCCATGAAGTGATGGGACCAGATGCCATGATCTTCATTTTCTGAATGTTGAGCTTTAAGCCAACTTTTTCACTCTCCACTTTCACTTTCATCAAGAGGCTTTTGAGTTCCTCTTCACTTTCTGCCACTTTCTGCCAAGAGTGGTGTCATCTGCATATCTGAGGTTGTTGATATTTCTCCCGGCAATCTTGATTCCAGCTTGTGTTTCTTCCAATCAGCGTTTCTCATCATGTACTCTGCATGTAAGTTAAATAAGCAGGGTGACAATATACAGCCTTGACGTACTCCTTTTCCTATTTGGAACCAGTCTGTTGTTCCATGCCGAGTTCTAACTGTTGCTTCCTGACTTGCATACAAATTTCTCAAGAGGCAGATCAGGTGGTCTGGTATTCCCATCTCTTTCAGAATTTTCCACACTTTATTGTGATCCACACTGTCAAAGGCTTTGGCATAGTCAATAAAGCAGAAAGAGATGTTTTTCTGAAACTCTCTTTCTTTTTCCATGATCCAGCGGATGTTGGCAACTTGATCTCTGGTTCCTCTGCCTTTTCGAAAACCAGCTTGAACATCAGGAAGTTCACGGTTCACATATTGCTGAAGCCTAGCTTGGAGAATTTTGAGCATTACTTTAATAGCATGTGAGGTGAGTGCAATTGTGTGGTAGTTTGAGCATTCTTTGGCATTGCCTTTCTTTGGGATTGGAATGAAAACTGACCTTTTCTAGTCCTGTGGCCACTGCTGAGTTTCCCAAATTTGTTGGCATATTGAGTGCAGCACTTTCACAGCATCATCTTTCAGGATTTGGAATAGCTCAACTGGAATTCTATCACTTCCACTATCTTTATTCATAGTGATGCTTTCTAAGGCCCACTTGACTTCACATTCCAGGATGTCTGGTTCTAGGTCAGTGATCACACCATTGTGATTATCTGGGTCATGAAGATCTTTTTGGACATTTCTTCTGTGTATTCTTGCCACCTCTTCTTAATATCTTCTGCTTATTTTAGGTCCATACCATTTCTGTCCTTTATCGAGCCCATCTTTGCATAAAATGTTCCTTTGGTATCTTTGATTTTCTTGAAGAGATCTCTAGTCTTTGCCATTCTGTTGTTTTCCTCTATTTCTTTGCATTGATCACTGAATAAGGCTTTCTTATCTCTTCTTGCTATTCTTTGTAACTCTGCATTTAGATGTTTATATCTTTCCTTTTCTCCTTTGCTTTTAGCTTCTCTTCTTTTCACAGCTATTTGTAAGGCCTCCTCAGACAGCCATTTTGCTTTTTTGCATTTCTTTTCCATGGGGATGGTCTTGATCCCTCTCTCCTGTACAATGTCATGAACCTCATTCCATAGTTCATCAGGCACTCATTAGACTTAAAATAATTTCCATGGAGCTCATCCTGATTATACTGTATTGGATGAGATTTTTAACTCTCTTGGCTTTAATTTCCTCACCTGTAAAATGAGGAGATTGGACAGTTTAGTGGCTTGTAACCATTTTGGGGGATTACTATCTGAAAACTCTCAACTCACTAAGCTTTTCCTGCCAGGATGAACTTCCTGAGAGCAGATAATCCAAGGTGGCCCCAGTCTCATCCAAGTATCAGATTAAAATATGGACTTTCTCCCCACAAAGTTGCATGTATGTTTACACACAAAAATTTTATAAATACTTTCAGAGAATCCAGAACTTTCTGAAGTTCCTGCATGGCCCACCAGTAAAAACTCATGCACAGAAAGATGTCTAAGAATTCTTTTACTCCAATACTTTTTCTCTTAAGTGGTCAGCATGCTTGGCCCAAGGCAAAATTATGTGTGGACATAATTTCCATTCCTTTTCAGTTTTCCTTTCCTGTTAATTGTCCTGAAACTGCCAGGGTCTCTACTTAGAACAGATTTGCTTGACTAACCTACACAAAGTATGGAATATGAGGCTATCTATACATGTTATGCTTCTCAACAGAGTTTGCTTTTGCAAAAAGGACACAGAAGAGGAACAACAACAAAACATTTCTGAAATACTGACTTATCAGACCTGGTGGCAGATTTGTGAATGGGCTTTTGAGTGTTATAATATTTGCACAGAGTTTTACATTATACAAGATAAATGACTTTCTAGTCTGTTTATGGATAAGTGTGTTTCTTTCTCTGTTAGTCATTGTCCATGTGTGTATGTCTGAATACAGGCTGTATAATGTGATCTTGCTGGGCTTCAGCTGAATCCCTTATTACTAAAGGTCTAGTACAGTAGATATCCTTCTTAACTGTGCATGCATGTGTGTTCAGTTGCCTCAGTCATGTCTGATTCTTTGCGACTTCTGTCCATGAGATTCTCCAGGCAAGAATACAGGAATGGGTTGTCGTGCCCTCATCCACGAGATCTTCCTAACCCAGGGATAGAACCCAGGTTGCCTGCATTGCAGGTGGATTTTTTTACCATGAGCAGGTGGGGAAGCCCACCCTTCCTAACTACTTATGCTAATTATAAGGACTTAAAATAAGAAACAATAAAATCACCTTTGCTTTGGATTCTGGTTAGACTGTAGATCTTTTACTATGTTCCCTTGGGTGCTGTTCTTATTGGGAAATCCAATGCTCGTTTACATCTAAACTGTTGATTTCAGTATAATATTCTTGGATATTTTCAAAATAATAAAATAGGTTCCCTTCAGGCCCTAAACATGTCTTAATACATGATAACCACTATTACTTTTAACACTGTGTTCTGGATCATATATCTTTATTATCTAGATAAAGGATGAAAATTCAATGAACAAATTAAACTTTACTACTTTGGTTTTGTAAATGAGTATGATCTTGAATAAATTGGCTCTTATTATTTATTTCTCTGGAATAGAAACAACTTTCCACTAACTCCCCTCTACTTTTTTGCTAGATTCAGTAAACTGCTATAATGTGAATACTGTTTTATCATCTTCTTCCATGATTAAATAAGAGACTCTACCCCAAAGAAACACAAAGATACAGGTATCTGATATAAATGAAAACTTTGGCAAAAAAGGAGGGAGTTGAGTAGATTATCTACCTTAAGACTGCTTGAAATTTTGGTATTTAGAGATATATTTCAGTCCATTTAGAATGACTTGGGAGTTCCCTAAATATGGAATCTCCTTTATGCCATAATCCCATAACACCTAGACTATGATAATTTTTCTTTTGGCCTTGAACATCTCATGAATGTGCACTTATAAGTACTTTTATTGTCTCTATATTTATAATAATTAATAGAATTTGGTTTAAATATTATACTTTGCCAACAGGTACCACTATATCCTGAGAATCAATAATGATATTCTCTCTCCTGAAATCTTAATTTCAAAACTCCAAATCAATCCTCAGCATTTCTTGACTATCAAAACTGTGTAACTTGGGGAAAGTTAGTTAACATCTCTGAACCTGTCTTTTTCCAATTATAAATTGGGGACAAATAGTACCTAAAATATAAGGTTGTTTTGATAAGTAAATAATGAATCTAAAACAGGTATTGTAGAGCCTGGAACACTGCCAAACCTCAGATCATGAAATATCCTCTCCTTTCACACCAAAAAGTGTTTTACTTAAAGTAGGAATGAGTATAATTAGCATTTTAACTGATAACTCCCCCAGGAAAACAATTTAGGTACCTATTTTTAATGTATTTAACCTTTTAATTGCAGATTAAAACACATTTTACTTATACATTTATAAATGATGATGTGTTATTTTCATGAATTATAATGTGTTAATTCTATAAAATTACATAAAAAGGCATAAAGCTTTCTGCAGAATATACAATGCTAAAACAAATGCTGGCAATGAATAAATCACAACCAATGAAAGTTTAAGCTAATGAAAAATCTTAGAAAGGGAGAACCTTTGGTATTTAAAATTGCAGATATGAAAAACAGATATTATATTAATGATAATCTATATTATACCATGTAATATTTTATGTACAACACAACAAAAATATTAAATTGAAATTTGGTAATTTTAGAATTGTGAGGTAAAATGAAATATTTATTAAAAAGAAAATTATCTCCTTGAAGTAATCATAAAAGCTCAAACCTTTACTTCCACATTACTATATTTTATATTTCAAAATTAAATTTTTGAGAATGAATAAAGAATTATCTTGATCTGTAGATCTGTATCCTTAGTTTGAATGAGCTTGACTTTCTTTAAGCAAATCTAACTCAAAATATCCACTCCTTATATGACTGAGTGACTAACACTTTCACTTTATATGCACACACACACATACTTACACACACATGCAAATACATAGTTGTTATTCAGTCAACAAGTCATGTCCAACTCTCTGGGACCCAGTGAATTGCATCACACCAGGCCTCCCTATCACTCACCATCTCCCAGAGTTTGCCCAAGTTCATGTCCATTGAATCAGTGATGCCATCCAACCATCTCATCCTCTTCTCCTCCTGCCTTCAATCTTTCCCAGCATCAGGGGCTTTTCCAATGAGTCAGTTCTTCGCATCAGCAAAGACCATAGCCCCAACTATACAGAACTTTGTCAGCAAAGTGATGTCTTTGCTCTCTAATACACTGTCTAGGTTTGTCATAGCTTCCCTGCCAAGAATTAATTGTCTTCTAATTTCATGGCTGCAGTCACCATGTGCAGGGATTTTAGAGCCCAAGAAGAGGAATCTGTCACTGCTTCCACGTTTTCCCATTCTATTTGCCATGAAGGGATGGGACCGGATGCCATGATCTTAGTTTTTTTAACATTGAGTTTTAAGCTGGCTTTTTTACTCTCCTCTTTCACTCTCTTCAAGAGGCTCCTTAGTTATTCTTCAATTCCTGCCATTAAAGTGGTATCATTTGCATATCTGAGGTTGTTGATATTTCTCTCGGCAGTCTTGATTCCAGCTTGTAACTCATCCAGCCCAGCATTTTGCATGATGTGCCCTGCGTGTAAGTTAAATAAACAGGATGGTAATAAACAGTCTTTTCATACTCTTTTCTCAATTTTGAACCAGTCACTTGTTCCATATAAGGCTCTAACTGTTGTTTCTTAATATGAATACTGGTTTCTCAGGAGACAGGCAAGATGGTCTGGTATTCCCATCACTTTAAGGGTTTTCCAAAGTCTGTTATGATCCACACAGTCAAGGAAGGACTTTAGCACAGTCGACGAAACAGAGCAAATTTTTTTTTTTTTTTAATTCCCTTGCTTTCTTTATGATCCAGTGAATGTTGGGAATTTGATCTCTGGTTCCTCTGCCTTTTCTAAACCCAAATTGAACATCTGGAAGTTCTCATTTGATGTACTGCTGAAGCCTAGCTAAAAGGATATTGAGCATAACCTTACTAGCATGTGAGATGAGTGAAACTGTCAGGTAATTTTAACATTCTTTAGTTTTGCCCTTCTTGGGAATTGGGATGAAGATTGACCTTTTCCAGTTCTGTGGCCACTGCTGAGTTTTCCAAATTTGCTGGCATAAAGAGTACAGCACTTTACCAGCATCGTCTTTTAGGATTTTAAATAGCTTTGCTGGAATTCCATCATCTCCACGAGCTTTGTTGGCAGCAGTACCTCCTAAGGCCCACTTGACTTCACACTCCAGAATGTCTGGCTCTGGCTGAGTAACCACACCATCCCGGTTATCCAGGTTAACTTTTTTGTACAACTGTTTTATACAGTTCTTCTGTGTATTCTTGCCATCTCTTCTTGATCTCATCTTCTTCTATCAGGTCTTTACTGTTTCTGTCCTTTATTGTGCCCATCTTTGGATTAAATGTTACTTTGATATCTCAGATTTTCTTGAAGAGATTTCTAGTCTTCCTCACTGTGTTGTTTTCTTAATTTCTTTGCATTGTTCATTAAATAAGGCCTTCTTGTCACTCCTTGCTATTCTCTGGAGCTATGCATTCAGTTGGGTTTACCTTTCACTTTCTCCCTTTCTTTTGGTTTATCTTATATTCTCAGCTGTTTGTAAAGCCTCCTTAGACAACCACTTTGCCTTCTTGAATTTCTTTAACTTTGGGATTTTTTTTTTCACTGCCTCTTGTACAATATTATGAATCTCTTTCCATAGTTCTTCAGGCACTTTGTTTACTAGATCTAATTCCTTGAATCTATTTGTCACCTCCACTGTGTATTCATAGGGGATGTGATTTAGGTCATATATGACTGGCCTAGTGGTTTTCCCTGCTTTCTCTAATTTAAACCTGAATTTTGCTATAAGGAGCTGATAATCTGAGCCACAGTCAGCTCCAGGTCTTGTTTTTACTGACTGTATACAGCTTCTCCATCTTTGTCTACAGAGAATGTTCAGGATGGGGAACACATGTATAATTTTTTTAAAATTAAAATTGAATAAAAAAAAAAAAGAGAGAGAATGTAATCGATCTGATTTTGGTATTGACGGTTTGGTGATGGCCAAGTGTAGAGTCATTTCTTGTGTTGTTGAAAAAGGGTGTTTGCTATCACCAGTGTGTTCTCTTAGCAGAATTCCCTTAGTCTTTTCCCTGTCTCATTTTGTACTCCATGGCCAAAGTTCCCTGTTATTCCAGGTATCTTTGGACTTCCTACTTTTCCATTCCAATACCCTATGATGAATAGGACATCTTTTTTGGTGTTAGTTCCAGGAAATTTTGTAGGTCTTCATAGAATTGATCAACTTCAGTTTCTTCAGCATCCATGGTTGGGGCATAGACTTGGAATACTGTGATATTGAATGATTTGCCTTGGAAATGAACAGAGATTATTCTGTCATTTTTGAGATTACGTCCAAGTACTGTACGTCAGACTCGTTTGTTGATTATGAGGGCTCCTCCATTTCGTCTAAGGAATTCTTGCCCACAATAATAGATATAATGGTCATCTGAATTAAAATCACCCATTTCCGTCCATTTTAGTTCACTGATTCCTAAGATGTTGATGTTTACTCTTATCATCTCCTGCTTGACTATGTCCAATTTACCTTGATTCATGAACCTAACATTCCAGGTTCCTATACAATCCTGTTCTTACAGCATTGAATTTTACTTTTATCATCAGGCACATCTACAACCGAGCATTGTTTTACTTTGACCCAGCTGCTTAATGCTTCCTGGAGCTTTTACTAATTGTCCTCCTCTCTTCCCCAGTAACCTATTGGACACCTTTCCATCTGGGAGGCACATTTTTCAGTGTCATTTTTTTTTTTTTTTTGCCTTTTTATACAGTTCATAGGGTTCTTATTGCAAGAATACTGGAGTGGTTTGACATTTCCTCCTCCATACTTGGAGTAACAGGAAAATTTGGCTTTGGAGTACAGAATGAAGCAGGGCAAAGGCTAACAGAGTTTTGCTAAGAGAATGCACTTGTCATAGCAAACACTCGTTTCCAAAAACACAAAAGAAGACTCCACATAGACATCTCTAGATGGTCAATATCAAAATCAGATTGATTATATTCTTTGCAGCCAAAGATGGAGAAGCAAAACAAGACCAGGAGCTGACTGTGGCTCAGATCATGAATTCCTTATTGCCAAATTCAGACTTAAATTGAAGAAAGTGGGGAAAACCACTAGACCATTCACGTATGACCTAAATCAAATATCTTACAATTATACAGAGGAAGTGAGAAATTGATTCAAGGCATTATATCTGATAGACAGAGTGCCTGAAGAACTATGAATGGAGGTTCATGACATTGTACAGGAAACGGTGATCAAGACCATCCCCCCAAAAAAGAAAAGCAAAATGGTTGTCTGAGGAGGCCTTACAAATAACTATGAAAAGAAAAGAAGAGAAAGGCAAAGAAAAAAAGGAAAGATATACCCATTTTAATGCAGAGTTCCAAAGAATAGCAAGGAGAGATAACAAAGTCTTCTTAAGTGATCAATGCAAAGAAATCGAGGAAACGAATAGAATGGGAAACACTAGAGATCTCTTTAAGAAAATTAGAGATACCACGGAAACATTTCATGCAAAGATGTGGTCAATAAAGAACAGAAATGGTATGGACCTAACAGAAGTAGAATATATTAAGAGGTGGCAAAAATACACAGAAGAACTATACAACAAGATTTTCACAACCCAGATACTCACGATGCTATGATCACTCACCCAGAGCTGGGCATCCTGGAATATGAAATCAAGTGGGCCATAGGGAAGCATCAATATAGACAAAACTACTGGAGGTGATGGAATTCCAGTTGAGCTATTGCAAATCCTAAAAGATGATGCTGTGAAAGTGCTGCACTCAATATGCCAACAAATTTGGAAAACTCAGCAGTGGCCACAGGACTGGAAAAGATGTTTTCATTAAAATCCCAAAGAAAAACAATGCCAAAGAATGTTCAAACTACTGCACAATTGCACTCATTTCATATGCTAGCAAATTTATGCTGAAAATTCTCCAAGCCAGGCTTCAACAGTACATGAACAGTGAACTTCCAGATATTCAAGCTGGATTTAGAAAAGTCAGAGAAACCAGAGATCAAATTGCCAACATCCATTGGATCATGGAAAAAGCAAGCGATTTCCAGAAAACCACCTACTTCTGTTTTATTGACTATGCCAAAGCCTTTGACTGTGTGGATCACAACAAACTGTGGAAAATTCTGAAAGAGATGGGTTACCAGACCACCTGACCTGTCTCCTGAGAAATCTGTATGCAGGTAAAGAAGCAACAGTTAGAACTGGACATGAAAAAACAGAATGATTCCAAATCGGGAAAGGAGTACGTCAAGGCTGTATATTGTCACCCTGCTTATTTAACTTATATGAAGAGTACATTATGACAAATGCTGGACTGGATGAAGCACAAGCTGGAATCAAGATTGCCAGGAGAAATATTAGTAACCTCAGATATGCAGATGACACCATCCTTATGACAGAAAGTGAAGAGGAACTAAAAAGCCTCTTGATGAAAGTGAAAGAGGAGAGTGAAAAATTTGGCTTAAAGCTCAATATTCAGAAAACTAAGATCATGGCACCCGGTCCCATCACTTCATGGCAAATAGATGGGGAAACAGTGTCAGACTTTATTTTTCTGGGCTCCAAAATCACTGCAGATGGTGATTTTGGCCATGAAATTAAATACACTTACTCCTTGGAAGGAAAGTTATGACCAACCTAGACAGCGTGTTAAAAAGCAGAGACATTAGTCAAGTCTATGGTTTTTCCAGTAGTCATGTATGGATGTGAGAGTTGGACTGCAAAGAAAGCTGAGCGCTGAAGAACTTATACTTTTGAGCTGTGGTGTTGGAGAAGATTCTTGAGAGTCCCTTGGACGGCAAGGAGATCCAACCAGTCCATCCAAAAGGAGATCAGTCTTGGGTGTCCACTGGAAGGACTGATGTTGGAGCTGAAACTCCAAACTTGGCCACCTGATGTGATGAGCTGACTCATTTGAAAAGACCCTGATGCTGGGAAAGACTGAGAGCAGGAGGAGAATGGGACAACAGAGGATGAGATGGTTGGTTGGCATCACTGACTCAATGGACATGAGTTTGAGTAAACTGCAGGAGTTAGTTATAGACAGTGAGGCCTGACATGCTTCAGTCCATGGGTACACAAAGAGTCAGACACGACTGAGCGGCTGAACTGAACTGAATATTTCTTATTGAAATCCTGCCATTCTTAGTAGACTCAGCCTACTCTCTCCTTCCCCTGTAATACTTTCCTGAGTTCCATCCTGAATTTCCATTTCTCACTCCAGTCATTACCTTACTTCTGCTGTGAAATCTTGCAACCTTAAATGTGACATTATTAGACCCTTATCACATATATGTTGCTTCATATTTGTGGCAATTGCATAATGTCTTATCTGGCTAACTAGATGCTAAAAATTTGTTCAGACGTGGTACCCTGCCCTTTGCTATCACTTGTTTCCCACACTTTCCCCCTCATTCTCTCCTCCCAAGCTGCATTTGATCCACTTGTCTTTCATTTAGCAATTTTGAAAATATTTGCTGAATGGAGTATGAGAGGGAAAGAGCATCATAATAAACTCTAGAGAAACCCAAAGCAAATAGAAACTTTTTAAAAAATAAACAAACACAGCATTACCCCCATATTCTGCCAGACCTTGGAGTACAGAATAAAAAGAAAAAGCAGGGGTAATATATTTTGGTCTATTGTCAGCATACCTGACTTAAGGAAAATTTAGATTAATTTACTCTCCCCCCACCTTTATTTTTCCCCAACTAGCTCAGGACTATTCTCACCATAGGTATCATAGTGTAAATTCATTAAAGACTATTTTTGGAAGCTTAGTTTTCCCATCCTGGAATCTCTTCAGTTTTCCTTTATGACTTGTTCCCACTATCTACTTCTGTCTTTTCAATTCTAATTAAATCATTTACACTAAGATTTTAAGTAAGTACATTTTTAAGTGAGCATCAGAATTGGAAAATCAACTTTAAAAAGAAGAAATGCTTACCTCCAAAGGGCTGGTGTCGCAGACATTAGTGAAGGAAGCATTTTAAAGTAGAGCCCTACAGGTTCTCCATATAGTATATCACACAGATATGTCCTGGTGTGAGACTGGACCTGCACTAACATACTTCTTTCTCCTATGGCCTACATGAAAAATGTCCTCTCTCTGATCTAAAAATCAAATCTTGGGAAGTGCTTTTAGCTGTCTCTTGTTCATCTTCCAGTGGTTCTAATGGTGGTAATGTGGTAGGGTGTGTGTGTATGTTCATTCACCAAGTCATGTTCAATTCTTTGCAACCCTATGAACTACAGCTTGCCAGGCTCTTCTGTCCATGGGATTCTCCAGGCAAGAATACTGGAGTGGGTTGCCATTTCTTCCTCTAGGGGATCTTCCCAACCCAGGGATAAACCCACATGTCCTGCATCTCCTTCATTGGCAGGTAGATTCTTTACCACTGAGCCCCTGGGGAAGTCCAGTGGTAAAGTATTAGGTGCCTAATACAGTATGGTGCTAAACTCTGGGGCTCCAAGGTTCCATCTTCAAGAGATTGTGGTTATGAATATTAGCTACAGGAAACAAGCCTCTTTTCACTCAGTCCTCCCTAAACTGAAAGGAAATGAGTGCTTACCTACAGTTCCTGGTCACAAAGGTTCTGAGGGAAATGGGGAATGGGTGGACAGGATATGGTGAGTTAAATATCTCCAAACCTCTTAAGTAGTAGGGTATTTATTTCATTGTTAAGACTTTGAAGATTTA
Source organism: Bos mutus (assembly GCF_027580195.1). Taxonomy (NCBI): domain Eukaryota; kingdom Metazoa; phylum Chordata; class Mammalia; order Artiodactyla; family Bovidae; genus Bos; species Bos mutus. The sequence goes on along the minus strand of NC_091646.1, from coordinate 64,299,102 downwards.
AACATAAAAGAATACTCTAGGCAGAGGTCATCCCTAGCTTGACCTCTCCTATTTCAAGCTACCTAAGGGACATCCTCTTGAAGAGATCTCTACTATTTCTCATTCTATTGTTTTCCTCTATTTCTTTGCATTGATCACAGAGGAAGGCTTTCTTATACCTCCTTGCTATTCTTTGGCACTCTGCATTCAAGTGGGTATATCTTTCCTTTTCTCCTTTGCTTTTCGCTTCTCTTCTTTTCACAGCTATTTGTAAGGCCTCCTCAGACAGCCATTTTGCTCTTTTGCATTTCTTTTCCATGGGGATGGTCTTGATCCCTGTCTCCTGTAAAATGTCACAAACCTCCATCCATAGTTCATCAGGCACTCTATCTGTCAGATCTAGTCCCTTAAATATATTTCTCACTTCCACTGTATAGTCATAAGGGATTTGATTTAGGTCATACCTGAATGGTCTAGTGGCTTTCCCCACTTTCTTCAATTTAAGTCTGAATTTGGCAATAAAGAGTTCATTATCTGAGTCACAGTCTGCTCCTGGTCTTGTTTTTGCTGACTGTATAGAGCTTCTCCATCGTTGGCTGCAAATGATATAATAAATCTGATTTCAGTGTTGACCATCTGGTGATTTCCATGTGTAGATTCTTCTCCTGTGTTGTTAGAAGACAGTGTTTGCTATGACCAGTGTGTTCTCTTGGCAGAACTCTGTTAGCCTTTGCCCTGCTTTATTCTGTACTCCAAGGCCAAATTTGCCTGTTACTCCAGGTGTTTCTTGACTTCCAACTTTTGCATTCCAGTCCCCTATAATGAAAAGGACATCTTTTTTGGGTGTTAGTTCTAGCAGGTCTTGTAGGTCTTCATAGAACCGTTCAACTTCAGCTTCTTCAGCGTTATTGGTCAGGGCATAGACTTGTATTACCGTGATATTGAATGGTTTGCCTTGGAAATGAACAGAGATCATGCTGTCATTTTTGAGATTGTATCCAGTACTAACCCTAACCCTGCATCTTGAGAAACCTGTATACAGGTCAGGAAGCAAGAGTTAGAACTGGACATGGAACAACAGACTGGTTCCAAATAGGAAAAGGAGTACGTCAATGCTGTATATTGTCACCCTGCTTATTTAACTTATATGCAGAGTACATCATGAGAAACGCTGGCCTGGAGGAAGCACAAGCTGGAATCAAGATTGCCAGGAGAAATATCAATAATCTCAGATATGCAGATGACACCACCCTTATGGCAGAAAGTGAAGAAGAACTAAAGAGCCTCTTGATGAAAGTGAAAGAAGAGAGTGAAAAAATTGGCTTAAAGCTCAACATTCAGAAAACTAAGATCACAGCATCTGGTCCCATCACTTCATGGCAAATAGATGGGGAAACAGTGGCTGACTTTATTTTTCCGGGCTCCAAAATCACTGCAGATGGTGATTGCGGCCATGAAATTAAAAGACGCTTACTCCTTGGAAGGAAAGTTATGACCAACCTTGATAGCATATTAAAAAGCAGAGACATTACTTTGCCAACAAAGGTCTGTCTGGTCAAGGCTATGGTTTTTCCAGTAGTCATGTATGGATGTGAGAGTTGGACTATAAAGAAAGCTGAGTGCAGAAGAATTGATGCTTTTGAACTGTGGTGTTGGAGAAGACTCTTGAGAGTCCCTTGGACTGCAAGGAGATCCAACCAGTCCATCCTAAAGGAGATCAGTCCTGGGTATTCATTGGAAGGACTGATGTTGAAGCTGAAACTCCAATACTTTGGCCACCTGATGCGGAGAGCTGACTTATTTGAAAAAACCCTGATGCTGGGAAAGATTGAGGGCAGGAGGAGAAGGGGACGACAGAAGATGAGATGGTTGGATGGCATCACCAACACCACAGACATGGGTTTTGGTGGACTCTGGGAGTTGGTGATGGACAGGGAAGCCTGGTGTACTGCAGTTCATGGGGTCACAAAGAGTGGGACACGGCTGAGTGACTGAACTGAACTGAAGTGAAGGGACATCCTTAGACAGGGTGTGTCCACTTTGGTACTTGAACACAGTAGTTGAGGGTCTGTGAGAAAAGATAGTAGTAAAGATTACAGTCATCCACTATCTATGCATGTGGCCAAAGGAAACCTAGTTTCAGAAAAAGGCTGCATTCACAAATAGGCTGTGTATTACCACAGTCTCAAAGCTGAGTGCAACCACAAGATTGAAAGACAATGCACTGTGGTCCTATAAATAGAAATGAGAATTTCTCCGTTAAGTGTAAAGCTTTGCAGACTGTATGTGTAGCCCATAGTGTTAGTCCTGCATCATTAATTAGAGAGAGAGAGAGAGAGAGAGAGAGAGAGAGAGTACATGCACAAATGTTAGTTCAAGCTGCCCGTGGAAAACGGAAATGTTCAGTGTTCAGAGTGGCTTGCATATTTCACTCTGACATCTCACTATCATGTTTTTCAATATGATAGTGGTTAGGCAATGCAGATAATTTTTTTCTTTTTTCTCTTGCTTTCTTCATTTTTCTTTTATTTTGTTTTCTATTTACGCTTTCCTTCCAACCTTTATCCCTCCTTTGTTTCTCTTGTGTCTTTCTTTCTTTCTTTCTTTCTTTTTTTTGGTAGGGATTTGTAGTGAAGAGAGATTGGATTAGTTTTTCTCAGAACAAAGAGAAACGCTTAAATTGATCAGTAGCATCCATGTTGGAGTGGTTCATACATGAATTATTTGGATATCTCTGGAGAAAACAGAAAGAAGTTGAAATGGTAAGCTCCACTTTTTAAATGCATATTAGCTGTTATCTGTGCCTTTCACCTTTGATCTCTTCGACTGACCTCTTTACACCAGATTCTGGGCAAACTGTCAGATCTAAGGGTGGCATGGATGTAGTAAACCTGGACCATCCTTGTATGTCATTTCCTTGGTATTTGCACAAACAAAAATAATTGTACAGTTGGCTACCTGAGGTGGGAAGGAGGAAGAATCTTTGAACTTGGAGAAATATAAGTTTGACATAGAGAGGTTTTTCATAATGTGTTTCCATCAGTTGATACTGAATAAAAATAGCCTATGGACATTCATGATTTAATCAACTCTGTATTAAGTAGAGTTGCTTATATGAATGTTCAGGATTGTTTTTATCTACTCTTTGCTATAACTCTTTGGAGATGATATTTTTACCTGCCAAAATATTACATTTGTGACTTTTTCAAAATGAGCTATAATAAGAAAACAAGAAGACCCTTATCAACATGAATGTGTGTTCCTATTAGCTTGTACAAGTTACATATTTTCACTCTAAATTATAATTTAAATTATAATAAATGTTAGCTATAGAGAATTCTCTTTCAAACAAAACATTTCAGTAAGAAAAAACACATTTCTAATGAGAGGGGAAATAAGAAAGATAACAGACACAGTTGCTCATACATAAGCTGTATCTATGAGAATAAATAATCAGTATATTTATAAAGTCAACAACAGATAAAATAATTTTGAATTAAGTTTGCATTTTATACATTTATAATTGACAACTTATTTTGAAAAAATGTAAGTGAAATTGTTTTCTAGTATGCATGTTGTTTTTCTTTTATGCTCAAAGAGAAAATATTAATGAAGATACCTTCAAAATTTCAAACTCCCTGGGTTGGGAAGATCCCCTGGAGAAGGGACTAGCAACCCAAACCAGTATTCTTGCCTGTAAAATCCCACTGATGGAGGAGCCTGGCAGGCCCCAATCCATGGAGTCACAAAGAGTTGGACACGACTGAACAACTAACACACTCACACTCAAATTTTAAGTGATGAGTCTATCAATAGCATGTAACCACTAGAAATTGCATCCCAAGATTAAAAGAAAGGAAATTATATATTCTTATGGTGCAACAAGACCCAAGATTAAATTCCAAATGGTTTTCCTTCTCTCTTCTCTGCTGTTGACAATTGTGTGCAAGGGCTTCATATTATAATGCTATAATATTTCCAAGGAAGAAAAAGGTTATAATTTTATTCAACTAGCAAAGCTTACATTTATTTTTTAGAAAGCTTTCTGTCATTCAGCAAAGAGTATATATTTCTGAGTGTTTTAGTTGCTGTAAATCTCAGATATGGTGGCAAAAGCACCAATCTCATAGATGGGATTTAAATTTTTTAGCCCAGGGAAAGATTCCATACTAGTGAATATTTGGAATACATAAATGCCATCCTCCAAGAAGTCTGTGCCAGAGGAAGATTTTTTTAATTACAAAAATTTTCTTTGCACTTGTGAACACATGTACCACTCTGCCTTGCTAATGTTTACAATAACATTTCTGTGAGACAGGAACCATCTAGTGTATCTATTCTGTTGGGGCCAGCAAATATAGTACAGAACATTGTAAAGGTGAATAAACACATGAGGGTCATTGACTCTTCCAAAAAGTTCACTGAATTTCCACCTAGGGATTCTTAGGAATGAATGAACTCAATTATCCCCCTTAACACTAGGTTCAGTTCAGTTCAGTCACTCAGTTGTGTCTGACTCTTGGCGACCCCATGGACTGTAGCATGCCAGGCTCCCCTGTCCATCACCAACTTCCAGAGTTTGCTCAAATGCATGTCTGTCGAGTTGGTAATGCCATCCAACCATCTCATCCTTTTGTCTTCCCCTTTTCCTCCTCCCTTCAATCTTTTCAAGCATCAGGGTGTTTTTTAATGAGTCAGTTCCTTGTATCAGGTGGCCAAAGTATTGGAACTTCAGCTTCAGCATCAGTCCTTCCAATGAATACTCAGGACTTATTTCCTTTAGGATTAACTGGTTTGATCTCCTTGCACTAAGATAGCTGAAATTAAAAGGAGAAACAAGCATGCTTTCTGTCTTTCTCTGATAGACACTTTTGGCACCAATCAGATACCTAAATCCCTTTCTTAATAATTGACAATATATTTGTTTCTTCCAAGAGATTTTGCTCTGCTGGAAAATGAATGCTATTCACAATATGGACTGATTTATTATTTATCTGATTTGTTTCATTTTTAAAAAAAATCAATTTCAAAACTGCAAAAGGACATGTTTTCTTGATATTTGTAATTAAGGTCACATCAATGGATATAATTAAGCCATCTTGATTACAAAGATGAGTAAGACAGTGGCTCCAAACTACAGAAAAAAATTTGTGTTCTAAATTTACTATAACAAGTTGAAAATCTCTTTCTCTCTTTTCTTCTTGTAAAATGAAATTGTTGAAACTAATGAACATTCTTGGCAACTTGACAATAATATATTGTGATACTAGTGAATCAAGGATATGTACTAGACATTCTTGTAAAGAATCTGAAACAAAAGACTGGTGTTATCTTTAAACACAATGATATGACAAAGTTAGATAACTTTTATTAAAATTCTATCAGAGGTACTCTAAGATAAAGTTATGCTTATACATGCCTCTCACAGTGGAAAGTTAAATAATTATCTAAATAATTCAGTTAATGTTGATAAAGGAAGATCATAACTTGGGTCCAATAAGCAAACTTTTCTTTAGTAGACACAGTGTTGTTCTCTTCCTGTTTTTGTCCAATATACTAGGTTAGTTTAAATTTGTAAGTATAAAAATAATTTAGAAATTTCTATTTTTTTTCTTGGGTGGTAGGGATGTGCAGAGGGGATTTTAAAATCTATGTTATCCTGCTCCTTATTAATTTTTATAACCAAGAATTTTACTGATTTAATATTCTAAAGATATATTTGCCATTTTCTCCATATTTCCATAATAATAATGTTAATAACATCTGTTTCTATCTCTTTTGATTCAATTTTGATTGGTATCTAATTTTTTTTCTTGTTTTGTTGTTGGTTAATCATTTTTTCCTTTCATCTTAATATTTTTTTAATTCTAAAAGTACAAGTAGACCTCTTTTTTCTAAGAATGCTAAGCATAAAACTGGGTAGTACTAATTTTATTTAATATAATAAGGGAAATTTCAGTCACTTAACCTAGCATTAATCTCTCTGTGGAAGAGCCACTGATGATAGAAATACCCAGTTTGATTATCAAAATCAAGCACAGTCCATGTCAAGACATCAGGTATAGTAATGTCTTTCCCTCTGAAAGTCTATGACTTCCAAATCTTATCAGGTCTTAAAAAAATGAATTGTTTTAATTTCACATCAATGGATATGATAAATTCACTCTATTTATGCTCTACCTAGCTGAAGCACAATAAGAATATGACATACTGTGAAGCTATCAATTAGCTTCACAATTAGGGTTAATTAGGGAAAGTAGATTTTTGGGACTGAGTTATACAGAGTGTGTGATCATACTCTGAATTTTGAGTTGCTCAGCTTTTCTCTGGCCACTTGCTAGAAGAGCCTTTTGGTCACAGAAAATAATGTAAACTTCATTCAATTTTGGACCACGAAATTTGACTAATCAAAGCACTGTAAAGACATTTTGCAATCAGCAGAGACAAGAGTGCTATTTCTCAGAATTCACAGAAGATGGCTTGGAATGTATTTTACATAGAATTACTTGTTAATAAGCATCTTGATTCAAAATTACAGTTGTAATAACTGAATATTAAGAAATGTCACCTGTGTATCTGAGTCTTTTCTAGGGGAAAAAAATCGCTGAGGAAATTTAAAGCTCCTTGACCTCTGGGAATCAGTAAATTGAAAATCCCTGTGATATCATTCAATAAGGAAGAGATGTTAAGGTTGATTAACCTGGGTTATAAGTTGCTCCTTGACTGGGACTTGGGAAAAACATATAGAGCCAGAATAAAAACTTATACTAAACAAATATCTGGAAAATATGGCATTATGGTTAATCATGCTGGCTCGTATCCAAATGCAGTGTGATCCCCAATATGCAGGATGCTTTAATACATTGGATAAAGATGCAGTCTTTTCCCCAGCCTTTTCATTTAGTCACATATTTGTGAACTTGAAGCAAATATTTTGATATGAAATGTAAATGAAAGGTGAATCATCCTAGTAAACTCATCTCCAAAGAATTATGATACTGCCTTGGAAATTTTAATTCTAATCTAGTAATGAATTCGTGCATTAACTCTCTTGTCATATTAGGCCAAAGAATGGACAATACTCTTATGCAATGATAGTTTATTCTCTTTTCCCATGAAGTTTTAACATTTTCATTAAAAAAGATGGATTGTCTAATAGTGTGCTTTCAAAATAAGATTTTAATTTCACATTACCCTTTTTTAGATTTGAAAAATTCATTTTGGAATATAAGTTAATTTTGATTTGCTCAATCTCACTCTTAAGCATGTTGATTTCATTATCCTCATGAAAAATTCCGAGTCTTTCTCTTTCTTCTATTATTACAATTCTGGGAGATCAGTCTAGTTTTTATAAGAAAGGAAAAATAACTAGAATTTTCCAATATGATTTATGAGTTTAGATATACATTTAGTGGTTCCAAAATCCTCCTCAAAGCTCAAGCTGTGAACTCTGTGGTCTAAGGGTCAACATCAAATTCAGGCTATCCTTGAGCTGTTTTCTCCCCAAGGAACTAATGCCCTAATCAAAATCATGTATCTTCCTAGTAATGACTCCAGAAAAAACTGCTAAATAATTAATAAGCTACCTATAGCCTACGATTAACCAATTTTTAAAGCCTATCTACTACAAGCCCTAACTTTGCTTTTGAGTTCTATACCATCAAAAATAAAAATGATTATTATTTATTGTGCACTTATGATGTGCACTAAGCATTGGGCAATAACTCTTACTTCTCAATAATAACTTTATTATCTCCCCCCATCTTATAGATGAAGAAAAGCAATGTGAAAGAAATTAAATAACTTACTCAACGTTTTACAACTGTCTTGTTCAGATGGTAATGACAACCCTGTATGCGAGACAGCAAAAGAGACACAGATGTATAGAACAGTATTTTGGACTCTGTGGGAGAGGGAGAGGGGGATGATTTGGGAGAATGGCATTAAAACATGCATAATATCATATAAGAAATGAATCGCCAGTCCAGGTTTGATGCAGAATACAGGAAGCTTGGGGCTGCTGCACTGGGATGACCCAGACAGATGGTATGGGGAGGGAGGTGGGATGCAGGTTCAGGATTGGGAACACATGTACACCCATGGCGGATGCATGTTGATGTATGGCAAAACCAATACAATATTGTAAAGTAAAAAAAAAAAAAATTAAAATTAAATGTTAGTTAAAAAAAAATTTCAAACCCAATTTTGTTGGTTGTCAAAGCCTTTTCCATTACACTAGGCTGTCTCTATATGACAATGTCACATCACACTATTTTGACCCTTTCCATTTGAAATCAACAGAGTTTATAGCAGAAGGAATCAAGTTGTACCAATTTTGAAATAGGTTGTCCTTTTATTAGGTTTGGGCTGAGTAAACTAGGAAATAAGAGAGTATAACACATAAAATGAGAAATAAAAATGGATTAAAAAAAGAGATCATAGAAAGTATAGATGAAGTACTTTAATTCTCTTTAACCAATCTATATGGTGTGATGACTACTTTTTCAGTGTAGTATGGATAATAAGAGGAGTCATAGAAGATAAAGCTTCTGCCCTCATGGGGCTTATTTACTTGAGGGAGATAAAATAGCCCACACTAAACCTGAATATACAAAACCGATTTAGAAAATACATTGTGTTTTGCATTAAACAGAGACTCACTATCCACATTTACATTTAAGCTGATGTGACACAAAAAGTATTTTAGCCTGGTTAGGCCATTCCTATGTGTCTGAGTCTTTCCTAGAAAAAAAAAAAAACACCCTGGAGAAGGCAATGGCAACCCACTCCAGTACTCTTGCCTGAAAAATCCCATGGACAGAGGTGCCTGGTAGGCTGCAGTCCATGGGGTCCCTAGGAGTCCGACACGACTGAGCAACTTCATTTTCATTTTTCACTTTCATGCATTGGAGAACAAATGACAACCCATTCCAATGTTCTTGCCTGGATAATCCCAGGTACAGATGGGTCTGGCAGGCTACATCCATAGGGTTGCAAAGAGTCAGACGTGACTGGAACAACTGTGCATGCATGCACCAACCATCGGAAGAAAAAGTAGAGCTATATTTATATTAGTGAATCATTTTTTTCCTTAAGATCAAGGCTTTGGTGTTACAGGATGTATGTCCCAGATTCAGAGCACAATCTATGGCTATATAACAGAAAGAATTAGTTGTAATCTAACATATATAAGTTTAGAAGTTCAGTGGTATAATATCTGACCCACCTGGTTACAGAACTCTGTGTAAAAATCATTTTGATATATGGCAAAACCAATACAATATTGCTTCTGTTGCTGCGTTGCTTCAGTCGTGTCCAACTCTGTGCGGTCGACCCCATGGACTGCAGCCTACCAGGCTTCTCCATCCATGGGATTCTCCAGGCAAGAACACTGGAGTGGGTTACCATTTCCTTCTCCAATACAATATTATGAAGTTAAAAAAATAAAATAAAGTTTAAAATAAACAACAATAACAAAAAACAAAACAAAACAAAATCAGAGGAACAAAGTTTTAAGATAGTTCATCTCCTGATAATGTTGGTTATCCCCTCATGTCTTTCTTATCTCTGCAATGCCCCCTCATCCCCCACCCATGTCTATGTTTCTTTATCCAAGAAGAAACAAAAGAAAGAACTTAAGACATCTACACCTGATTTAGAACTCTAAATCATACTTTCTGCAGGCACCAGTTACATACATGAGCTTCAAGGTGTGCTCCTTTGGGACTGGTTTGGGTCATAACCTGAACAAGACAGCAAAATTTCCTGTTTTCAGTTTCTCTGTCTGTAAAAGCCGTGTGATAAAGGGTACCTCTTTCTATAGAGTATGAATCATCATGCTAATGCTTAATAGATACTTTGCATTCCTCTGGTCGGAGTTCCTCTACACAATTTGTAAAAGTGCCATGTGTGCTTGGATTGAAATCACACTGGGAAAATTAGGTTGCACCTGTCTTTCATCTGACAGATTTCCTTCAGCACATGAGAGCATTACATTTGGTCAAGTTTGCAGTTTGAAATGCTTATAAGAAGGATAATAGCTATACACATTAGAGCAGAATAAATGAGAAAGAGAAGTGTAGTAAGTCCCCTATATACAAACGAGTTATTTTCTGAGAGCACGTTTGTAAGTCCAGTTTGTTTGTACATCCAACAAAGTTAACCTAAGTATCCAACTAACAGAATCAGCTAGCTATATAGTACTTTACTGTAATAGGTTTATAATACTTTTCCCACAAATAATACATAAAAAAACAAACACAAAAGATAGAGAAGACATTTTCAATCTTACAATACAGTACCTTGGGAAGAACAGTAGGACAGTACAGTAACTGTCATACAGGGGCTGCCATCAAGAGAACAGGTAAGAAGAGTTACTGACTGGAAGAGGGAGAGAAGGTGGAAGATGACAGAGCTGAAGGATCTTCAGCAATATAAAATGGAGGGCAAACCTCAATTTCACTCATGCCTGATGTTGTTGGAACACATGCTTGCATCTTTGAAAGTTCACAACTTGAAGATTCATATGTAGGAGACTTACTGTATGAGTTTTATGGATTGGTGAAATCACTGCTTTTAGAAATGCCTTGGGCTTCCCTTGTAGCTCAGTCAGTAAAGAATCTGCCTGCAGTGCAGGAGATCTAGGTTTGATCCCTGGGTTGGGAAGATCCCCTGGAGAAGGAAATGGCAACTCACTCCAGTATCCTTGCCTGGAAAATCTCATGGACAGAGGAGCCTGGAGGGCTGCAGTCCATGGTGTCGCAAAGAGTTGGGCACAACTGAGTGACTAACACTTTCTTACTTGTGGTATCAGAAATAGAGACACGGATGGAGAAGAATACCTTATGGAATGGCCTAACCATGCTAAAAACTATTGTGGGTTTGTACCCTAAATATATGGCAGATTTTACATAGCTTGACATTTGAATTGCTCAATTTAGTATTTGATTTTACTAATTTCTCTTGTTTTGTTTATCATGTCACTGCTACCAGTCTACAAGCTTTTGAGGAGAGAGACTGTGTCTCCTTTCTTTTTATCTCCAGTGGCATCTAGCATGGTGACTTGACTTACTTTATGATATTGCTCATCTCATTGCTTAATTCCTTTTTCTTTGATAATTTAACAAATTATAGCATCAAGAAAGGCGCTAAAGAGGAAAAAAAGAACAATTGTCTCATTTTGGTTAATTTCTTCCAGTCTTGTATGTCAGCAGAAATGGATGTCTGAGTGTCTGTGTTTCTCTATGTGTGAGGAGTGGGATATGGAGAGAGATGAGAAAGAGGAAAGAATAGATGAGTTTTTGCATAAAGATCGCTGGTTTCCATGTCATTGCAGAAAGAAAAATGAGAGACATTTATTTCTGCTGATCTTTACATTCACCATTAGTTAGTAAGTTGGCAATCTTAATAATATACATAAAGTTTTCATTCAAATGATTAGACTGTATGAAGGGAAGAGAAATATGTGTGGATACACACATATTAGAGAATACACAGTTGAGAGAAAATGTGATGTAGATAAACACACACACACACACGGATTTTGAATTAAAACTTAAGCTGTAGTTTTGGCTTAGTTATTAGCTTCCTATGTAACTCAGGAAGAATCCCCTACTTCAGTTACCTTGTTTGTAATAGCTAAATCATTAATAGGGATTATTAAGTTATTAATAGAGATTTAATAAAGATTAGTAGTCTAATCTTTATTTTAAATGCTCAGCCTGACAGAAATTTAAAAATTATAATAAGGCTCACTGAATCATTATGTCATCTTTGGGTGTATTGATGTAAACAGCATGGCGTTCCAAATGCTCAATAAATATTTGCTGTCTGAAATTGTTGAATTACTTACTCCATGTATAGGCTACTGAACCAGTGTTAGTGTAGGAAATAAGGGCTCTAACCTGATTAGCAGGTTTCCCTGTTGGCTCAGTGGTTAAGAATCTGCCTGCCAGTGTAGAAGAGGAGCCTGGTGGGCTACTGTCCATGGGTGCACAAAGAGTTGGACATGACTTAGCTACTAAACAAAAAAGAGTCTAATTAAAACCTCTCCCTTACTCTCCACCTATGATACCACACTCATTTTGCTTAGGTCTGCCAAAATTTCCATGATTTAGTTAATAATAAACTGCTAGGAAAATGTCTGCATGTTTTTTGCGAAGGTCTTGGATAATGTCTTAGAGTTCTCTATCATTAATGCACTAGCTTAATTTCTCAGCTTAAAAGCAGAGATAGTGACCCTATTTGTGACCCCATAGACTGTATCCCACCAGTCTCCTCTGCCAGTGGGGTTTTTCAAGCAAGAATGCTGGAGTGGGTGGTCATTTCCTTGTCCAGGGGATCTTCCCAATCCAGGAATTGAACCCACATCTATTGCATTGACAGGTGCATTCTTTATCACTGAGCCCCCAGGAAGCCCCTCGATGGGAATCAGTTCAGTTCAGTTCAGTCACTCAGTCGTGTCTGACTCTTTGTGACCCTATGAATCGCAGCACGCCAGGCCTCCCTGTCCATCACAAACTCCTGGAGTTCACTCAGACTCAAGTCCATTGAGTCAGTGATGCCATCCAGCCATCTCATCCCCTGTCGGCCCCTTCTCCTCCTGCCCCCAATCCCTCCCAGCATCAGAGTCTTTTCCAATGAGTCAACTCTTTGCATGAGGTGGCCAAAGTACTGGACTTTCAGCTTTAGCATCATTCCTTCCAAAGAAATCCCAGGGCTGATCTCCTTCAGAATGGACTGGTTGCATCTCCTTGCAGTCCAAGGGACTCTTAAGAGTCTTCTCCAACACCACAGTTCAAAAGCATCAAATCTTCGGTGCTCAGCCTTCTTCACAGTCCAACTCTCACATCCATGCATGACCACAGGAAAAACCATAGCCTTGACTAGACGGACCTTTGTTGGCAAAGTAATGTCTCTGCTTTTCAATATGCTATCTAGGTTGGTCATAACTTTTCTTCCAAGGAGTAAGCGTCTTTTAATTTCATGGCTGCAATCACCATTTGCAGTGATTTTGGAGCCCAAAAAAATAAAGTCTGACACTGTTTCCACTGTTTCTCCATCTATTTCCTATGAAGTGATGGGGCCAGATGCCATGATCTTCGTTTTCTGAATGTTGAGTTTTAAGTCAACTTTTTTCACTCTCCTCTTTCAGTTTGTGCAAATCAGGAAAGTCTGCCTAAGATTGTATATCTTGGATTGGATATGGAATCCAGGCAGGTAGGCTTGTGATATGAGGCCTCTTGATCAGACCTGAGGTGATGAAGTACTGGAAAGAAAGAACACAAATTTTCTTCTTATTTTTCCAATTTTTATTTAGAATTGAGGTAAGGTAAGGTAAGTCACTTCAGTCGTGTCTGACTCCGCAACCCCATAGACGTTAGCCCACCAGGCTCCCCCGTCCCTGGGATTCTCCAGGCAAGAACACTGGAGTGGGTTGCCATTTCCTTCTCCAATGCATGAAAGTGAAAAGTGAAAGTGAAGTTGCTTAGTCATGTCTGACTCTTTGTGACCCCATGGACTGCAGCCCACCAGGTTCCTCCGTCCATGGGATTTTTCAGGCAAGAGTACTGGAGTGGGGTGCCACTGACTGAGTCTATCTGCCAAATCCAATTTTCTACTAGACTTATAATATCAGAACCTTAGGGATAATTCAGTCTCTCATTTTACACACAAAAAAAGATGAGTCCCAGAGATGGAAGGAACTTTCCTAAGATTATATCACTAATTACTGATATGGCCAAAACTAGAAGTCAGGAATCCAGTGCCTGGCCGGTGTTCATTCCCCTACATCCTGCTTTCTCTCAGCTTAAGTAACCTGTTCTGGGAGTTGAAAAATCCAGCAAGTAAAGCAGAATACTTCTGTAGTATATGGCTCTTTTAGAAGTAATCGATGAAGTGACTCCAAAGTAAAAATCCACTTGTTGATACCTTGCCTGACTCCTGTCCATGAAATACAATAATTTAAATGACTTTAAAAAATAGTTCTTGAGAATATTTACCATCTTAGAATCTACTTCTAGCCAGCTGGATTTTCTTGGTAGAGTTTATGATTAATCTGTGACTCTGCTCAGTCACTGAATTATGTCCCTATAGTTTGTCCTCAGATATCTGCCCCACTTTGGTGGTATAGTTGAACTTGGATAGCTCTTGTTTTACCTTCTAACAAAGTACCAGTAGAGATCATAACTTTGTAACTTCCTGTCCGGGCTTTGGTTCAAAGCCACCATGACAGACTTCTGTGGATTCTGGGGCATCTGAGAATGCATTCAGCTTACTCATTGTCTTCTCATGTCTATTTCTTTCACATTGTTACCTTCTTTTAATGACAAAGCAGTTTAGAAAAAACTTCAGTCTACTTTATCTACACTATTAATTTTCTTCATCAGGCCATTTTAAAGCCTATATTGAGGAGTTTCTGTGTGCCTAGCATCCTAATTACTATGTCTTAAAGGCAAGAAGAAAAAGACAAACAACATGCATTGGCTATCTATTGTGTGTCAAGCATACTCTTACTGACTTTTACTTGGTATACCTCATGTAATCTTAATAATATACCCCAGGAACAGGCATTATTTATTATACTCATTTTACAGAATGGAGAAAGAGGGCAAGAGAGAAAGAGAAGGAGAGAGAAAGAGAGAGAGAGAGAGAGAGATATTCCCCAACTGACCCTGGTGTTTGAACTCTAATATGTAGTCTCTTTGAAAGGATCCCCTTCCTGAAGGAACTGGCAATCTGATGAGAAAAGACTAGCTTGAATCAAACTTGTTTAGGTGGCAGCTGCTATGTTTATTGCCTACCTCTTGTCTTTCCTGCTCTCTCTTTCCTATTGTAGAAATCTCTGCTAAAACTTCTGCAATCTGGCTTCTCAGGTAATCCTACTATATCGCACCATGTAAGGCTAATCTGCCTCTGCATTCATTTATTTTCCTTCTTCTACCAAGTAAAAAAGTATACATATATATTTGTATTTCATCCAATTCACCTTTTATGGTGAAAACTAGCTTATCTGATTGATTAATCAGTTAATGTGAAAATCCTCCCTGTAGCACTTTTATTTTAATAGGAGATTGTTGGAGACAAAGTGCCCTAAAGGATAGCATCTATACTGGTGTATTTAAGGCAAAGTGGCAAGTCTGGGCAAGAAATCATTGGGTAAAGTGGAGCAGAGAGGAGCAGATGTGGAGTGTGGTTTTTTGATGCCTCTAAATCACCCTACGTAGGAAGACATCTATAATCATTGCAAGGATACCTGTAAGGTAGTTTTGCATACAAGTTAGTCTCTCTTCTTAGCACCGGCTGTGCTAACAGCCAGTGGCCAGCTTGGTTTCCTTATATGTGTATTCACTAATTAAACAGCTGTGGTCACGAGAACTCAGAAAAATCACTAACTGAGAAAAAGTCAGTTTCTACATTCCAAGTGTGTTGTGAGTTTGACTACAAGTTGTTGAGATTTTCCTGGGGAGCTCATCAAAATGAGGAGCTCCTTATGAACAAGGAAGGACTGTGAACCCAGCACTGACATCCTTATCCACTTATACCCTTTCAAAAAGCTACTAAGTCAAAAAGAGATGTCAGATGGTAGTAAATGGATTCCTGCTCGCTCTACTTTGCTGTCACTAAGGGCTAAGGTAACTCTTTTCATGCTCTCACTTGTCCACAGTAATCTAATTCTAGGTTCTAAGCATCTGCTTTCTGAAATTTGCCAGCCTTCTGTGAGAATGCTCTTCCCACTGTTCTTGACCATGGTTCTTCTATGTTCTTTCAGGCACGAATGAATCAAAGCAGCCGGATTCCCAATGGCTTCCTAAAGAGACCCTGTTGCTCTGATTAAAGAATTTTAATGGCACTGGAGAAAACAGTAGGTATTCAAACATTACCTTGACTTCTCTTTTTTCATCATCCTTAAAAGAGTGTGCTTACACTCTGTGGGCCCTGGAAAGGCACTAAGAGCCTGTCTCACATTTCCTGGTCCACTTGACAGATTACCAGGTGATGACCAGGTAAATTACATTTATCTTAGGCAATAAATGTAATCTTATAGAACATGAAAGGCCACAGTTTATAGAGTATTTGATAGAATGTTATTTTTATTAATAGTGTCCCATTGAGTCATATTGGAATCTGAGACAAAGGGAAGAATAAGTTTAAATTATATATATATATATATATATATATATATATATAATTATTATTATTATTACTCAACACACATTGGCCACACTAGTCATACAATAGAGAATAATATGTGTGTGTTGAGAAAGAGTATTCCATTTGCTGGAAAGGAAGATTATAGTAGCTATAGGTGACTCACATACATATTAGGCAAACATCTATTCATTGATTGGTAAGCTTAAAATCAATAATCTTAGGCTAAGAACAGATTTTAGAGATGGGGGGGATTTGGTATGCTTCTATTGGCTTCTTTGTCTTGATGTCTATTCTTAAAAGAAGAGTATTACTGAAAAATCAGCCTAGATATCTAACAATCAGAAGTGAAAATATCTAATACTTAAGCTTACTCTAAAATATCATGAGTATAAACCAAATTGACAAACCTTAAGCTAGACATATCAAAAAAAGAGAGAGGGCTCAAAATATATGAAAGAGAAGTTATAACAGATGGCACAGAAAGACAAATTACCATAAGAGATTACTATGAAAAATTGTATGTCAAAATATTGGACAACTGAGAACAAATAGTAAATTCCTAGAAAAAATATAATCTTTCAAGACTGAATCATGAGAAAATAGAAAATCTGTATAGACATATTACCAATAAGGAGACTGAAGGATTAATAAAAAATCTCTGAAAAGGAAGGGTTAGTCGGGGACTTTGGAATTGACATGTACACACAGCTATATAAAATGGATAACCAACAAAGACCTACTATATAGCAGAGGGAACTCTGCTCAATATATGTAACAACATAAATGAGAAAAGAATTTGAAAAGGAATGGATGCATGCATATGTATAACAGAATCACTGTGCTGCACACATGAAATTAACATGACATTGTTAATCAACTATACTCCAACATAAAATAAAAAGTTAAAAATATCTCCCAACAAACAAAGGTCTAAGATTAGATAACTTTAATCATAAATTCTACAAAGCACGAAAAGAAGATTTAATACCTACCCTTCTCAAACTTTTCCAACAAATTGAAGAGGAAGAAATCCTTCCAAATGTATTTAATGAACTGAACATTACCCTGATATGACAACCAGACAAGGATACAACAGAAAAAGAAAACTACAGGAAAATATCTTTAATAAACATAGATGCAAAACTCAACAAAATATTGGTGAATCTAATTCAATAATATACTAAAAGGATTATATACCACAATTGATTAGGATTTATACTAGAGATTTAGGGATGTCTCAACACATACAAATAAATCAATGCAATTCATCACATTAACAAAATGAAGGATAAAAATCATATGACGAGCTCAATAGATACATGAGTCATTTGAAAAAAAAAATTCCACATACATTTGTGATTAAAATCTCAACAAAATAGTTAAAAAGGGAAGATAATGCAACACAATGAAGGCCATATAAGACAAAACCACAAGTAAAATCATATTCAATGTTGAAAGCTTTTATTCTAAGATTAGGAACAAGATGAGGATTCCATTTTCATCACTTTTATTCAACATAGTATTAGAAGTCTTAGCCACATCAATTAAGCAAGAGAAATAAATTAAATGCGACCAAATTGGAAAGGAAGAATTAGAGCTGTTAATATTTTCAGAAGAAATTATACTGTATATAGAAAACACTAGAGACTGCACCCCAAAATTTTTGGAAGTAAGTGAATTCACAAAAGTCACAGGATACAAAATCAATATACAGAAATCTGTGGTGTTTCTATATACTATTAATGAGCAATCAAAAAGAGAAATTAAGAAAACAATCTCATTTATTATTGCATAAAAATACTAGGAATAAAATTAACCAAGGACTTAAAATACCCATACACTGAAAATTATAAGGCATTGATGAAAGAAGTGGAAGAAGATATAAACAAGTGAAAAGATATTCTATGCTCATGGAATGGAGGAATTAATATTGTTAAAATGTGCATACTGCCCAAAGCAGTCTACAGCTTCAGTGCAATGCCTGTCAAAATTTCAATGGCATATCTCATAGAACTAAAACAATGCAGTACAATACATAACTACAACAACTAATACTAAAATTTGTATCAAATAGAGGGTTCAGGATGGGGAACACATGTATACCTGTGGCGGATTCATTTCGATATTTGGCAAAACCAATGCAATAGTGTAAAGTTTAAAAGTAAAGAAAAAAACAAAACAAAACAAAACAGAAGATCCTGAATAGCCAAAATAACCTTGAGAAAGAAGAAAACTGGTGGCATCATGCTCCCTGATTTCAAACTCTACTACAAATTTATAGTGATTCAAACTGTATGGTACTGGTATAAAAACAGCCACACAGATCAATGAAACAGAACTGAGAGCTAAGATATAAGCTCACACATATGGACAATTAATTCACAACAAATGAGCAAAACAGTGGAGAAATGACAGTCTCTTCAATAAATGGTGGTAGGAAAATTGGACTTTCACATGCAAACAAATGAAACCAGCTTACACAACATACAAAATTAACCCTAAATGAATTAAAAATTTGAATATAAGATCTAAAATCATCAAATTCCTAGAAGAAAACATAGGTGGTAATCTCATTGACATCAGTCTTAGCAATGATTTTGTTGATCTGACACCAAAAGGCAAAGGAAACAAAAGCAAAAGTAAACAAATGGAACTACATCAAGCTTACAAGCTCCTGTACAGCTAAGGAAACCATTCTCAAAACAAAAAAGTAGCCTACTATATGGGGGAATATATTCTCAAACAGTATATCTGATAAGGGGTTAATATCCAAAATATTTTGCTGACAAAGATCCATATAGTTAAAGCTATGATTTTCCCACTGTCATGTATGGATGTGAGAGTTGGACCATAAAGAAGGCTGATCACTGAAGAGCTGATGCTTTCGAACTCTGGTGTTGGAGAAGACTCTTGAAAGCCACTTGGATAGCAAAGAGATCAAACCAGCCAACCCTAAAGGAAATCAGTCCTGAATATTCATTGGAAGGACTGAGGCTGAAGCTGAAGCTCCAATACTTTGGCCACATGATGCAAAGAACTGACTCATTGGCAAAGACTCTGATACTGGGAAAGATTAAAGGTAGGAGGAGAAGGGGATCACAGAGGTTGAGATGGTTGGATGGTATCACCAGTTTGATGGAAATGAGTTTGATCAAGCTCTGGGAGTTGGTGATGACAGGGAAGCCTGGTGTGCTGCAGTCCATGGGGTTGCAAAGAGTCGGACATGACTGAGTGACTGAACTGAACTAAATCCAAAAGATATGGGCTTCCTAGGTGGCCCTAGTGGTAAAGAACTTGCCTGCCAATAGAAAAGACATAAGAGATGTGGGTTCAATCCCTCGGTCACAAAGATCCCCTGGAGGAGGACATGGCAACCCACTCCAGTGTTCTTGACTGGAGAAGTCCACTGACAGAGGAGCTTGGTGGGCTACAGTCCATAGGGTCACAAAGAGTTGGACATGACTGAAGTGGCTTTGTACGCATGCTCCTATGGTCTATGTTCAATTCCTGTACCTTGTAGATACAGCAAACATTAATGGTTATAAGAAGGGAAGGAGGTTGGGGGAGTGGTTGAAATGGATGAAGAAGGTCAACTTTGTTGTGAAGGACGGTAACTAGACTTGTAGTGGTGAACATTTTGGAGTTATCCAAATGTTTGATTATAATGTCATATACCTGAAACTTACATAATAAAAAATCATGTGCAAAATGACTACACAGATCACTTAAACATGGATAAAAAAAAAAGCCCCTAAATATGGTCGCTTTGGGTTATATTCCTAACCATGAGGTCAGTGTTTTAATAAATAATACAATACTTTGTAGTGAACGTATCATTTGTATGTTAATGTGTGCATGGCTAACAAGTATTTAGTGTATGGATTTATGGATATGTGAAAGCCAACCTGAAGCCACTCCATCCTTGCTTTCTTGTTGTACTTTCTCATAAAAGGCGGAAGAGCCTCTTCTCAAGATTACTTGAGACATTTCCCCTGAGGTGATGAGCATAACTGGAGAGCTCAGTAAGACAAAGAGAAAAATTTAGGCAACTGTCCAAAATGTATAATGTTTGTAACAATCATAAATCAGTGACTAGTGATAGGTTGAGTAGGTTACACCGCTACTGATATATTTCTATTGTCTTTTGTGAAATAAATATCTGTTGGCTCAATTAATGGACCATACTTCCATGGGAAGTATTACAAATGAAAGTGCTGCTTTAGCCTGAATTCCAATCATGATATAAAATTCAAATTAACTAAGGACAATTCAAATGCATTTTCATTTCTGAATAACCATAAAAGTCCATAAACAAGATATAACCTCAGGCTCAAGAGAGAAAAAGAGAAATACTCAACTACTACAATTAGCAAACAAACAAACAAAAAGCTAAACAAGACAAATAACAATAAATTCTTTGTATTAATAGGTATGTAGTTTGCAATTTGTATTAATAGGTATGCAACTTGTAATTTATGTAATTTGTTTAAATGATTTCCTCCTGGAGACATTAGCTAGCATTTGGTTTTTGGCCACACATTTATGAATATTTATAATTATTTTACACTGTGTAATGCTAAGAACTTGTTCATTTTATTTAATATATTTATATAGCACTTGGTGTAGAATCTTAGAAATATCAACTCCTCATACCCATAGAGAAAGGCATTGTTATCTCATTTTACAGATGAGGCAATTGAAATGTAGAAATCTTTGTGTTACTTGCCCAAATTCAACAGCTAGTCAGTTGCAGAGCCTCAGTTTGGAAACACAAAGACTGGCTCCAGAGTCCATTTTATTGTCAACTACAAATGATGCCTCATTATTTGTAAAATATTTACATATTGTGCCATAATTATATATGCATGTACATGAAAACACGACTCAGCCAGTAAAGAATCTGCCTGCAATGCAGAAGATCCCAGTTCGATTCCTGGATTTGGAAGATCTTCTGGGGAAGGGATAGGCTATCCACTCCATATTCTTGGGCTTCCTTGGTGGCTCAGATGGTAAAGAATCTGCCTGCAATGTGGGAGACATGGGTTCAATCCTAGGTTGGGAAGATCCCCTGGAGAAGGGAATGGATACTGACTCCAATATTCTGGCCTGGAGAATTCCATGGACAGAGGAGCCTGGCAGGCTACAGTCCATGGGGTCACTAAAAGTCTGAATGATATGACTAACACTAACATGAAAACATATATATATGGCATAGAATGCCAGAGTTATTTAAAATCCAGAAGTAAGGGAATTCTCTGGTGGTCCACTGGTTAGGATACTGTGCTTCCAATGCAACAGGCATGGGTTCAAGCCATTTTCAGGGAACTAAGATTCCAAAGCATGTGGTGCAGCCAAAAATAGTAATAATAATAATAAAATAAAATTCAGAACTAAAAGGACAACATACTAGTGCTAGAAGTGCTGTTAAACATTATTTGGCTTAACCTACATATTTCAAAGAAAAAAATGGAGGCCCAGATAAATTGACTTGCTCAAGGTCACACAGATATTCAATGGCAGAAGTGAAACAAGAACTGATGTTTTCTCACTCTCAATCTGATATTATTTTCATTTCACTAAGTTACCTTTGCTATTATTAATTTAAGGAAGTATATCATCATTTATATTTTTAATGAGTATCACCTTCAGATCTTCATTTTTCAAAGCTATATGCTTATAATCTTTGCGACCCCATGGACTGTAACCTACCAGGCTCCTCTGTCCATGGGATTTTCCAGGCAAGAGTGCTGGAGTGGATTGCCATTTCCTTCTCCAGGGGATCTTCCCGACCCAGGGATTGAACCCAGGTCTCCTGCATTGTAGACAGACACTTTACCATCTGAGCCACCAAGGAAGTCCTAATAGTGATGTCGTGTTTCACCAAATAGTCTTATAACTTATTCTTTGAAATTATCTTTGAGACTGAGTTGAGCTAATTAAGAAAACTGAGTCTTAATACACTGTGATCATATCTTGTTTTTGGCCAAAAAAGGCATTTTTAACTTGATCCTTAAACTTCATTCTTCAGACTTATTTCTGAATAACTTTTAACTGTTTCCAAAATTCAACTACCATTAAAAGACAAAGACTTTTCACCACAGGATTATTCTAAAGTATGTGGGGCAAACTCTGAGTGTAATTCTAAAGGAGAGTTCCAAAATGTTCCTGAGCAATAGGAATGTAATTGGAATAAGCATATAACTTTTCAAAGTGACAGCCTAGGAAAGACAAATTCAATTGGTTGCTTGCTTACTGATAAATTTGTTTGTTTGTTTTGAAACATATTGTTCCATCTATTTAAGCATTTTAATTTCTCGGCAACATCTTGTAAATATTAGTGTACAGCTTTTTCACATCACTTGCCAGATATATTTCTAAGTATTTCATAATTTGATGGTATTATAAACATTATTTTCTAAGTTTCAGTGTCCAACTGTTCATTAATAGTACATAAATATAAACGGATATCTCTTTATTGACATGTTTTCTGGAAACCTTGCTTTATTCATTTTTTTAACTGGCAGTTTTTTTTTTTTTACTGTATTTTTAAATAGACAATCATGTCATTTAAAAACAAAGATTATCTTGATTCTTCCATTCTAGTCTGAATGCATTATTTTCTTTTATCTTGCCTGGTTGCATTCGCAAGTTGTACAATGTTGTATAGAAGGAAAGAGAGCAGACATTATTTACTTACTCTCAATCTTAGGAGGAAAGAATTCAGTCTTTCACCATTAAATAAAATTTTAGCTGTAGGATGTTCCTAGATGTCCTTTATTTTTTATTTTTATTGAAGTATAATTGGTTTACAATGCTGTGTTAGTTTCTGGTGTAAAGCAAAATGACTATGTGTGTGTGTGTGTGTGCATGTGTGTGTGTTTTCAAGTTATTTTCCATTATAGGTTATTATAAGATATTGAATATAGTTACACTTTGTTGTTTGTGATAACTTTATTTTTAAAATATATTACCACTGTAAGGAATCCAAAGTCTTAAATGTTAAAAGCATGCATGTGCTGCATTGTGTTTCTTGGGTTACTTTTCCCAGATAAATAAGTTCAAATGGAGAATACCATTCATGCTCCCAGGCAAAGGAAATTTACTAGAGATGAATATATTGGTGTGTGGTATGTAGGATATGTTGATAATACAGTTGAAGATGTTGTGAAAGTAATGAGAAAGTCAGATAGAACTAGAAATAAGAAAAAAACAAAATAACAATGTGACAGAGAAGGTCAGATGAAGTAAGTTGCAGTCTAAACAGGGGGCAGAGAAGAGAAATAGGACAGAGTGAAGAAGGGGATTAAAGAAAACTTTAAAGTTTAAATTTTGAGTTATTAATGATATCAATGATCTGCCCAGTATTGAGAAGGACAAGGAAAAAGAAGGGTCCCAGTTTTAGATAAATTTGCTATTTAGGATTGCTAGCCATTTGTTTCAACCTTCCTCTTAGCTTATCTGTGAAGTCTTGTCAAAATAATCGATGGGCAGTTAGATAAGAGGCCAGTCATGGAACTAATGATGGAAGCACATTAACACTTGATGAATATCTTAAAATGAAAAGAATCATATTTCTCATATTTGCAGTTCTCTGTCACTGAAGTCAATCACTGAAACAAACAATTGTTAAAATGTTGCAAAGAAAACAGGAAGAAAATGAAATGATTAAATTTAAATGAATATCAAGAAGTGGTGAGCCACTTAGTTTTCAATCCAGTGATGTAAAGAGTCATCTCAAACCAGCCAAGCACTGAAAATAACACCATTCACTGGAAATAATCCTTTTATTTACTGTCACCAGTTTTGGTTTAGAAGTACCTTCTCTCTTTAGCCTTCCATAAGACACATTTAAGGGAAAGATATAAGAAATAAATAAAGAGCAAGCTTCTGCCTAAATTGCTTCTAAACTCACTCTAGGCCAAATTAATTCCCTAGGCATATAGGTATCCAGAAATCCAGCTGTACTCTGATTAGATAATGACAGAAATGTAAGCAATTGCCTTATGTCAGAAATAAAAGTGAGCAAGCCAGCAGGTAAATGTAATAGGGAAAAATATAATCTTTTCTCAACTGCAGGTTTTAGGAACAAGTGCTTGTTCAACACAGTTTCAGTACTTGGTAAGTCCCCTGGGTATGATGGGGGAGGGAGTTGTCATTTCCTGCCAAAAGAAAGCAGCAGGTGGTGGTTTAAAAAAAAATAAAAATAGCACCACATTACCACAAAGAAGTATGCTCTTCCATTCTGGTGTGTGTGTGTGTGTGTGTGTGGTAGGAGGGTAATATTTTTTAAACTTGAGTTGATTTTATTTGCATTTCCTTTAATTGTAATACAATTCAGCTGTTTAAATGTATACTGAAAGTTGAGATTTTTTAAAAAGGCACTAAGTTTGTTTTGAGTTCTGTACTCTGCCTCGGGGCTTCCCTTGTGGCTCCATGGTAAAGAATCTGCCTGCTAATGCAGGAGATACGCTTTCAATCCCTGGATCAGGAAGATCCCCTGGAAAAGGGAATGGCAATCCAACTCCAATACTCTTGCCTGGAAAATCCCATGGACAGAGGAGCCTGGCGGGCTACAATCCATAGGGTAGTAAAAGAGTCAGATGTGACTTAGTGACTACATAACAACAACAATTCTGCCTTAGTTCAGAGGTTGCAGGTAAATATGGTAACATTGTAGCTGAATTATTTTTTAAATGATAGGTGAGCATGGAAGATTAGCAGGGTCACTGTTGCCATGAAGGAGGGATTTTCTTTTTGATTGTTTTTGAAATTTCTTCAATTTGATCTCCAAACACTTATATGAATATATTTGATTGTTTTGAGGAAACTGTGGATGAAATCATAATCAGTTCAATGGTATGGCATCCAGAACAATTATTTTATCCACTGAGAGATGACTAAGAAGGAAGAACAAATTTTCCTGCTATTAAAAAATTCAGATGTGATCCTTAGTAAATAAAAAAAGGAAATTCTTTAAAAAGAGGTTTGGTAATCTTCAAATGCTTTGCAGTAGCCACTATCAATTATTAAAACAATAGCTGGAAATCACTAAATATGTTTTTAGATTTTATAATTTCAAGAGCCTTTAAGTGACATACTTCAAAAATTATACAAAACTGGATAATTGGAAAAAAAAATATCTTACAGCCATGCAGGAGAATTTGTATTCAAATTTAGTAGGCATCTACTAAAGGTCTGCCAATGAGCATTTAGTACTGGTCTAAGTGTTGTGAGAGTTGGACCATAAAGAAATCTGAGTGCCAAAGAATTGGTGCTTTTGAACTGTGGTGTTGGAGAAGACTCTTGAGAGTCCCTTGGACTGCAAGGAGATCAAAACCAGTCAATCCTAAAGGAAATCAGTCCTGAATATTCATTGGAAGGACTGATGCTGAAGCTGAAACGCCAATACTTTGGCCACCTTATGTGAAGAGTTGACTCATTTGAAAAGACCCTGATGCTAAGAAATATTGAAGGCAGGAGAAGGGGGCAACAGAGGATGAGATGGTTGGATGGCTTCACAGACTCGATGAACATGAGTTTGAGCAAGTTCCGGGAGTTGGTGATGACAGGGAAGATGCTGCAGTCCATGGGGTTGCAAAGAGTCAGACACGACTGAGTGACTGAACTGACTGAAGTGTTGTGACAGATATGTGGATGATTAGGACAGAGTTCCTGTTCACAAAAAGCTAACAATTTAGCAGTTATATAGACAACTAACTATACTATTAGTCAGGCCCCATCAGAAGGTTTGTATGCATGCTAAGTCGCTTCAGTCATGTCCAACTCTTTGTGACCCTATGGATTGTAGTCCACCAGGCTCCTCTGTCCATGGGATTCTCCAGGCAAGAATACTGGAGTAAGTTGCCATTTGCTACTCCAGGGGATCTTCCCAATCCAGAAATGGGGTCGAACTCGAGCCTCCTGTGTCTCCTGCACTGGCAGTAGTGTTCTTTACCACTAGTGCCACCTGGGAAGGAGAGCTAATTCCAATCTGAATGACTCAGAGTCTTGGAGGAAGAAATGAAATTATCAAAATTCTCTTTTCTATCAAGATTTTTTTTTTCAAAGTGGGAAAGTGAGGGTGGGGGACTGGACCTTAAAAACTTTCAGACTAAATTAAAAGAAAGAGAGAGACATTAAAAGGTACACAATATATTCAAGGTCAGCCTGGCATGGTGAAAGCCTAAGACATTTGGAAGAGTATAATAAGAGATCATGCTAAAGAGACAAAATAGAGCTTTGAATGTCAGATATTTTAAACCATCAGTGTGAATATTTGAAAGATTTTGCATAAGTTCATGATTTGCTTTATCCTGTATCTGATAAAGATATCTGTAGAAATATGTTCATCTAAAATAAGAAAGGTGTGCTATTTAACATAATAAAAAGGAAGTTGGGCTATTGCTTATGCTAAAATGTTGTAAACAGAGATAAAATATGAATGTTTGTTCCTCCTGAAATACTGCTAAGTGCTACTGATACTATGCTAGAAAGGTACAAAAAGTTTGCAGCTGCTGGTGGGTATTCTTTATTTGCTTACCTATTCATTTTACGTATGAACACTATGTTTTGAGTCAAGACAGAATAGAATCTAATCATCTTTCTGTAATAACGTCTGCAAAAGACTTTGGAAGAAGGGATTTTCAGGGTTTCTTTTTTATGCTTTTCAACTACTACAGACTGCTAGAAAACAGTGAATGCTATAGATCTGCTTTTAAAGCCAAAGAATAAGATTAATGAAGGACATTGACTTGTTCTTCATTATATACCAATCTTACAAATATTTCCACTCACTGAAAAATTACCTTATTTACTAACAGAGCATTATGAAATGAAAACAAATATACAAAATTCCAATCAACTATTGGCCATGCATCAAGCTCCAGGGGCTGACATAATCCCAGGCTTAACTTCAGATGGAGTCTGTGATCCTTCTAGGACACCTCAGCCCTGTCTTAAAGAAAAGTAAAATGTCTGGATATTTGTGAATTTAGTACTTTAAAGACTGGTGTGGGATGAAAAGAGTGTCATATGAAAGGGTTCTATATTACCCAATTTTCACTATTTGTTTTCAATCAACATATATATGATGCCATCTCCAACATATATGACAACAGTTCTGGTGAGGACCTATAGAATAATCTGATGTTTGATATTTTGTACCTGAGGCATCCTTATTCCAGATTTGGGCTACAGTGACCTCCAGGTGAATATGTCATTACCTTGTTCTTAGATCATGAGTAGAGTAGATTTGACACAAGAGTCTATGAGTTTAGTCTGGGACTTGCCCCACTTAACACCCCCATACTCTTCCTTTTGGAGACAGAGCAAAGGAAACATATACCTACTCTACTAACATTTTATATTCATAATTATTTTCTCAAATGTGGTGGCTTATAAAAGAAGAAGAATATGGGAAGAAGATGCATTAGCAGTTATGTGCCATCCTCTCTGCTTCCATCTAAAGCCAAGGGACATGTACCTGTCATAGCATTTCTGTCACTGTTAGAAAATTAGTCAAGGAATCCAATAATCTTCCTTTTCAGTGACACTTTAGTGTCAATAATTAGAAAGATATCTCTAAGAGCCAAGAGTTTCCAGAAGACTCAGTTTGTTGCTGCTGAAAGGAGAAGTGTAGGACCACAGTAATTGTTCCTGGTATATGGTCACTTCTTGGACAATATACATTATCTGCCATTTAAAATTCAAAATTAAGATTGCCCTTTGTCAGATTAATTGCCTTGTTCTTGGGATATCAAATGTTCTCTGGTAATTTTTCAGAGTAGTTACTGAAGTCTCTATGAGTACTTTTTAGGGCTTTTTACTGAGGGCTAACTAATTCCTTTTTGCCATTTGTACTTTAGTATTTAAAATTTAATTCTAAATAATTTTTCATAAGGATCCTTTATGAAGTTTCTGAAGACCCCAGTGTCTTCTGAGAAGCTTCCACATTTACTTTCCTTTTAATAAACCAAATACTATACACTTTGAATAATATAGTGTGGAGAAATGGCTCCAAATTACAAGTAAAACACAAGTAATGGTGGAAAGTTGAAATTACTAAGTACCAAGACCAGAAACATCAGATACACTAAGTAGAAAGGCAAAGGATGCAAAAGTTCTGAGGTCTATTACAACATGATCCAGAAATTCTGAGTTTGTATGAAGTAGTGACATTCCTCAAGAAAAGTTACTAGGTTTAAATTACAGGACTCTATCTTTAAAGGTGGGAGGCTGATATCCCAAGCCAAAACTCTCTGTATAAGGCTAAAGGCTTATCCTTAAGAAAAAGGAGTTTGGACTCCAGCCAACAAATGGGAAAGGGCTTTTTCTTTCTTCTTTCTTAAAGCAAGGAGTTTGGGCAATTCATGAATTTACATCACAGTAGGTAGTTACCTACATCTCAAAGCAAGGCCAACCCTGGACTGAGGTCCTGGAGACTGGTTTAATTTTCGACTTCATGCTTGCCCTTTTTACTAAAACTCATAAGGTTTGTTTCAGTTCAGTTCATTTCAGTCACTCAGTCATGTCAGACTCTTTGCGACCCGATGAATCGCAGCACGCCAGGCCTCCCTGTCCATCACAAACTCCCGGAGTTCACTCAGACTCACGTCCATCGAGTCGGTGATGCCATCCAGCCATCTCATCCTCTGTTGTTCCCTTCTCCTCCTGTCCCCAACCCCTCCCAGCATCAGAGTCTTTTCCAATGAGTCAACTCTTCACCTGAGGTGGCCAAAGTACTGGAGTTTCAGCTTTAGCATCATTCCTTCCAAAGAAATCCCAGGGCTGATCTCCTTCAGAATGGACTGGTTTACTTATCCACTTTCACAGACTATTAATCATGTGAAGCACTGGATACTTTGTTTGGATACCCTCTCAAACAGAAAATTGCAAGAAAGAGCTGCAAAAAAAAAAGGGGGGTGGGCAGAAAGACTTGATTATCTTGGACCTTAGTTTATTTTTTGGAAGCTTATAATTTTACTTAAAAAAAAAAAAAAAACTTTCTTGCCCAAATGCTCATGTATGGCCTCAGACACAAGGTGAACATTCAAAAGAGCTGAGGAAAATCCCCACAGCCCTGTCAGCACTGAGAACAGGAAATACGTACAGTTTTCCCACCATAACAGCTTGTGATCTTCTCATCACTTCTATAAAACTGAAAATATTTTAAATGTAATGTGTAGAATTGAACTTTGTAAAATGGTTACTTGTATTTTAAATAGAAAGTTATATGCACTATGTTTGCCCAGGGATCATATTTTGAGAAGCTTTGTTTAAGAAAAAAGGAAAGACTAAACATAGACACCTATAAATCACGTGGATAAGAGCAAGACCCTAAGACATGAGAGCTGTCTAAGAAAAAACTAAGTTTTTTAATGAATGGCAGAAACAAGAAAGTGGATAGTGGCTAAACTAAGTTTTAATTATCAGTACAGATTTCAACACCTTCTGCAGTCCCCCAATCAAATATCAGTTGGTATGCCCTGGTCTCTAGGATGAGAAGTGATTGTGAACTAGGATATTTGAGAAAAAGCAACATGACTGGGCATTATCATTGGTGATGTGAAATTGAGTGATGACCTTCCCTCTTTCTCCAAATAATTAAAAGTGCACTACTCAGAGCAGAGGAACAAGATGCCCAATCTGCTGGAGAGGAACTGTGCTTCAGATCTGAAAAGAAACATTTAGACTTGGCTAAGTGAAACTTTCCAGTAAAATAATAACTGTAGATAGCTGCTTTGTCTGTCCACACAAAGATATTTCCTCCCTTCATGTATCTGGCCTATTGGGGAGTCATAGATGCCAGAGATAAGGGAAGTTGGGAACATGATTAGATATGGTATGTATACAGAATACCTCTTTCTAAAATAAAAATTCTGATGGAACATTCTCTCTAGAAGAATTAACCAGGTAAAGACTTTCTAAAAGTATTTGCTTACTGAACTGTATTCAGCTCTTAGACACAGTTGCTGGGCAGGTTTCCTGGAAATACTGTAAGCTATTTGACTCTGAAGATTTTCAAAAGTGAAAGTAGCAAGCACATTGCCTGGCAAATGATAAATGCTGAATAACTATTTGCTTAATAAATATTGGATGAACCCAATACATTCAAGACATAGTTCTAAGTGTTCCAGAGGATATAGAAGTACATAAGACTAAACCCCAGACTTCAAGAATTTTCTGGCCTTGTTGTGGTAGAGTGGGGTGAAAAGGGGCAGAGGCATAAATAAAACGAGTTACTAACCAAAAAGCAGAAGTATATGCTTTAATGGAAGTATAAATGGGGATTTTAAAAGGAGTTAGGACAACAACAATAAAGTTTCCATGACGAACTGGAAATTTGAGAGAGGTCTTCATAAATAAGTAGGACTGCTATGCAAAACAAAAAAATGATATTCCAAGCTGGGCAACAGAATGAGCAAAATCTATTTGTTGAGGAAGAAAAAGTCAATTTGAATGGTATGGAGCTCAGTTTGGCTGGAGTTCTTGGCACATGAGAACACTGGAAGACAAAATTTTAAACGTTGATGGCACTCTATTGATTTCCAGGAAGCCATTGATTTCCAGACTATGTATTTTGTAATTTGTTGGGCAAAAGGAAGCCATTAGTGCTTTTTAAGGATCTCATTTAAAGGAAAAAGATAAAGGAAGAGGTAGAGAGATAAATTAATAAACCCCTGAACTAGAGTAAAAACAATGCAATTTAAGGAATAATATGATTATGAAAAATAATGCAGTTGCAGAAAGTACTAAAAATAAGAATGTTGGTAATTAAGCACTTATGTACTATCAGTTCAGTTCAGTCGCTCAGTCGTGTCCGACTCTTTGCCACCCCATGAATTTCAGCACGCCTCCCTGTCCATCACAAACTCCTGGAGTTCAATCAGACTCATGTCCATTGAGTCAGTGATGCCATCCAGCCATCTCATCCTCTGTCGTCCCCTTCTCCTCCTGCCCCCAATCCCTCCCAGCATCAGAGTCTTTTCCAATGAGTCAACTCTTCACATCAGGTGGCTAAAGTACTGGAGTTTCAGCTTTAGCATCATTCCTTCCAAAGAAATCCCAGGGCTGATCTCCTTCACAATGGACTGGATGGATCTCCTTGCAGTCCAAGGGACTCTCAAGAGTCTTCTCAAACACCACAGTTCAAAAGCATCAATTCTTCGGCGCTCAGCTTTCTTCACAGTCCAACTCTCACATCCATACATGACCACAGGAAAAACCATAGCCTTGACTAGATGGACCTTTGTTGGCAAAGTAATGTCTCTGCTTTTGAATATGCTATCTAGGTTGGTCATAGTTTTCCTTCCAAGGAGTAAGCATCTTTTAATTTCATGGCTGGAGTCACCATCTGCAGTGATTTTGGAGCCCCCCAAAATAAAGTCTGACACTGTTTCCACTGTTTCCCCATCTATTTCCCATGAAGTGATGGGGCCAGATGCCTTGATCTTCATTTTCTGAATGTTGAGCTTTAAGCCAACTTTTTCACTCTCCACTTTCACTTTCATCAAGAGGCTTTTTAGTTCTCTTCACTTTCTGCCATAAGGGTGGTATCATCTGCATATCTGAGGTTATTGATATTTCTCCCAGCAATCTTGATTCCAGCTTGTGCTTCTTCCAGTCCAGCGTTTCTCATGATGTACTCTGCATATAAGTTAAATAAGCAGGGTGACAATATACAGCCTTGACATACTCCTTTTCCTATTTGGAACCAGTCTGTTGTTCCATGTCCAGTTCTAACTGTTGCTTCCTGACCTGCATACAGATTACTCAAGAGGCAGGTCAGGTGGTCTGGTATTCCCATCTCTTTCAGACTTTTCCACAGTTTCTTGTGATCCACACAGTCAAAGGCTTTGGCATAGTCAATAAAGCAGAAATAGATGTTTTTCCAGAACTCTCTTGCTTTTTCCATGATCCAGTGGATGTTGGCAATTTGATGTCTGTTTCCTCTGCCTTTTCTAAAACCAGCTTAAACATCTGGAAGTTCACGGTTCACGTATTGCTGAAGCATGGCTTGGAGAATTTATTATGTAGGGTGGCTCAATTATCACATTGACTCTCTAAGTTAGGTACTATGATTATTCTCATTTATCAATGAGAAATTAAAGAATTGGAGAAGTTTAATGATACAACCAAAGTTGCACAGCTATTAATTTAAAAAGCAAGAATTTAAACTCAAATAATTCTGACTCCTAAACATATGTTATTTCCCCCATAGTACACTATCTTCCCCTCAGGAACCAGTTTGGAAATGGAAAACAAATGACAACGAGTCAATGCCTCCAAGACTTTGAGACAACCTGGGAAAACATGGATGAGCTTAACAGCAGTGAAGAAGTCAGGAGTAAAAACTGGTTTGAAGTTTTGAGGGATGATGATTTTTGTATAAGATACATTGATGTTTATAGTCAAATGATTTTACTTACTGAAAGTATTTCATTGAATAAATACTGAGCACTTACTTGTGTTTTCCACAGTCCTTGGTGCTGTTTTAAGGCAAGTAAACAAAATATACAAGAATCCTTGTTATCTTGGACTTTGCATTCTAGTAGGGAAAATATATGAAAACAAAATAAGTAATAATCAAAGAGTATGGTAGCTATGACTGGAAATGAGTAAAATAAATACTAAAGGGAGATAGGAAGTGTTAGAGGTGAGCTTCAGTTTTAAATAGGCAGATAAGGGAAAGAAAAACTCATGAAAATGTTCCACTTGGGTAAAGATCTGAAGGGGGCAAGGAAGTAAGGCACATACATAACTAGGTTAAAGCATTTCAGGTACAGGAAACTGCCAATTCAAATGCTTTGAGACGAAAATATTATTGGTCTGTTCACCTCACAGCAAGAATGATAGAATTGCTGGAGCAGAGTTCAAAGGGGAGAATCATAGAAGGTGAGGTCAGAAGAGTAACCAGGGGCCAGATCGGATAGGTGACATAGGCTGTTTGTTGTAAGAACTTTTATTTTTTCTCTGAGTGAGATGAAAATACATTAGGAGATTTATCAAAGACACATGATCTGACAAGATATGCCATATTTCATTTTAGTACATATATAATGTTTATTGTAGACATTATACAAGAGTCTATAATAGCACCTATAGATCTTATAATAGGAACTACCATTATGTCCTCATCCAGGATCACTTCCCAGAAATAAGAGCTTCAAGAGCAAAAATTTGTCAACATTTTAAGATGGTAAGTATAATTAGACTGCTCTTTAGTCAATATTGGAAACTAAAATATTCACTAGGAATGTATAAAATAGTGCATTTGTACACATCCTCGAAGGAAATGGATTTTGTATAAATAGATATTGCTTCATTTTCATAAGTTGAATTCTGAGATGATGATAAAATGTCCAAAAGAAGAGGTGATATATATTCAGGAAGAGAGCGACTGCTCGATTGACATGTAGATTTAAAGCCACTGACTGTGATAGGAGAGGTGAATGTTCGTTAGAGGTTACTAGATATATTTTTTAACTTCTGATTTCTAATCAGTGACATTAGCAGGTGATGATTTCTATATATGGGCTTCTCCAGTGGCTCAGTGAATAAAGAACCCACTTTCAATGCATTTGACACAGGAGATGCAAGTTCAACACCTGGGTTGGGAAGATCCCCTGGAGAAGGGCATGGCAACCCACTCCAGTATTCTTGTCTGGAGAATCCCATGGACAGAGGAGCCTGATGGGATACAATCCATAGGGTTGAAGAGTTGGACACAATTAAGCATACATGCACACATGACTTTTATACATAAACAGTTAAAAGGAGGTTGAAAAACCAGGGTTTGTGATTTTTTGGTCGTCCACCTAATTTTGCCTGCCACATAATCAAAGTCACTACCTGTGAAAATATTTCAAAGATATATTTCAGTTTGGAGGCTAAACAATCTAATTTTAACCACTTTTTCAGCATCAACTTTTATTATTACAGTCATGCTTCTTTGTGTTTTATGACACCATCTCTCTATTTCCTTATATGAGAAATCTGAAGTATTTAACCTCATCAATCTGCATGCCTAGTTCATATCATTCATCAGGATGTTTAATTAAAGTATGTAACATATCTTGAACAAAATGTGCTGTTCTACTTACCAGGCAATTGAGGCAAAATAATAACAATAATAATTCCTTCAGGGGCTGAATCAAGCCTACTTCAAGCCACATGGATTTGATAATCCAAAGCAGGATGTTTTATAATTCCTATTTCATTTCTGTTCTTCCCTCATATCTTTAAAGTCAGTTACGTCCTCCTGGATTTCAGCAGCCTTGAGGTAACTATCCATGCCCTTAAGTTAAAATTTGTTTTAGAACAAAGATTGTGGACCTAACTGGGTCAACTTTCTGGAAATTTTGAATCTTTGTACTGATGTTGTCTTGCATAATTGAAAAGTGTCTTAATAACCCATGTTAATGGAAGTATTTAAAGAGAGGCTAGTTGCCCACATATTTTCAGACATCTGGGAAATATTTGAACCAAATCAGTGGCCTCTGAATGATGATTCAAGGACAAATGCTGGGTTGGCTGTATCTTAATTATATAGAGATCTTTTAAAAATACAAATTCCAGGCCTTAAACACTGACTCAGAATTTCTGGGGGAAACACTGGGAAGTCTAAGGAAAGCTATAATTTTTTTTAAACTTCCCCAGGTGAGTCTGATAATCAGTGATGTTTGTGGTCTATATCAGAGCCTCTCAAATGTTAACATGCCTAAGAATCACTTGTGGTTCTTCTTAAATTGCTGATTGTTATGCAGCAGGTTCCAGGTAGGACTTGAGATTCTTCTGCATTTCTAATAAACTCTTAAGTAATGCTGAGTCATGTATCATATTTTGAGTAGTAAGGAGCTAGATTACTTCTCAGATTCCTTCTAGCTATACTCTCTTGTGATTCTAAAGTGCCTTATGGAACTTGTGTCTATCACCCTTACTCATGTCAGAACTTTCCATTAATGGTAATAGATTTTTCTACACATAAGCTTTTTTTGTTTTTGCAAAAACAAGATTTTTAAATTAAATTTTAATTTAAATTAAATTAAAATTGTAATTAACTTTTAAAAATTTTATTTTTTTGCAAGACAATAATTGGCTTTCTTTTTTTTTTTTCATTTGCAGTTCTGACTTTGTTTTCAACACATAACTGAGAAAGTCCCAGGAAGCTGACCCATCCAAGTCAATCATCTCTGAAGAGTTGTAGACACACTAAGTACTAGAGTAAACCTTTCTTCTATGTGAGCCAAAAAAAGAGAAAAACAACCTGCCAAACACCAGTAAAGAGATGACTATCATCGTATGGGAATTTGAAGAGCTTCTATATGGCACATTCATGATCCAAATGGGAGAGGATCAGCCCTCATAATGTCTCAGAAGGCCTTTTAACTGAGTAACAAGAAGGGGAAGTTATAATAGCTTGTCATCTGTGCTTGCACATTAGACTTCCAGGTAGTTAATGTAGACAAATTCAAAGCAAATATGCAGGTAGTTCTTTGAAAAGCCCCCAAATCATGTTTAGAAGCTCTGACCAATGCAATAAAAAGGAAGTTATTCTATATTCAGTTTCTCCAGCCCATCGATGATCAATCTTTCAGAAAGAGCAGTAGTAGATTGTAAATTTAGATTTTTAACCACCATTTAGCAAAGGCAGCTTCTCTAGAAACAAACATGACTGCTAATGACACGTGTGCTGAGATCAATAGAGACAACACAGATTCCCGATACTTCATCTATGCTGTGACATACACTGTCATTCTTGTGCCAGGTCTCATAGGGAACATATTAGCCTTGTGGGTATTTTATGGCTATATGAAAGAAACCAAACGGGCTGTGATATTTATGATAAACCTGGCCATTGCTGACTTACTACAAGTCCTCTCCTTGCCCCTGAGGATCTTTTACTATTTGAATCATGACTGGCCATTCGGGTCTGGCCTCTGCATGTTTTGTTTCTATCTGAAGTATGTCAACATGTATGCAAGCATCTACTTCTTAGTCTGCATCAGTGTGCGGAGATTTTGGTTTCTCCTGCACCCCTTTCGCTTCCATGACTGTAAACAGAAGTATGACCTATACATCAGCATTTCTGGCTGGTTGATAATCTGCCTTGCTTGTCTGCTATTTCCTCTCCTCAGAAGCAATGATGACACCCCTAGCCACAGAACCAAATGCTTTGTGGATCTTCCTACCAGGAATGTCAATCTAGCTCAGTCTGTTGTCATGATGACCATTGGCGAGTTGATTGGGTTTATCACTCCTCTTCTGATTGTCCTATTTTGCACCTGGAAAACAGTTTTATCACTGCAAGATAAATATCCTGTTGCACAAGACCTTGGAGAGAAAAAGAAAGCCTTGAAGATGATTCTAATATGTGCAGGAGTTTTCCTAATTTGCTTTGCACCTTATCACTTCAGTTTTCCTTTAGATTTCCTGGTCAAGTCCAATGAAATTAAAAGCTGCCTAGCCAGAAGGGTGATTCTAATATTTCATTCTGTTGCCTTGTGTCTTGCTAGTCTGAATTCCTGCCTTGACCCAATCATATACTACTTTACCACTGATGAGTTCAGAAGACGGCTTTCAAGACAAGAGTTGCATGATAACATAAAACTCCATGCAAAATCACTTGTGAGCAACCACACCACATCAATCGTGTCAACTGAATTATGTTAAATTAAAAAAAAAATGGATGTGAACTGAAGTATATTAGAACATATTTGCAATACTCCTAGCTACTGGGAAGTAATCACAGCAAGCACTCAAAGCTTTTCAGTTATGCTCTATCTTATCTATATGAAGATTTCATGTCTTCATAACACAATCTATTTAGAGCATTATATTCCACTATCATTAATGTTGATATGTCCTTGTAGTAATTTATCATAAAGTCTTTAAGATTTAAGCTCTAAAATTTCAGTGACATACTATATGCACATGCTTTCAGCAGGAGTCAGTAGTTTTATCTGTGAACCTAAGATACAGAGAGATAATTAGCTTGAACTCATTTTAAGCACTTGGTTTTGTTACAATGGACACTGAATTTCTTTATATTTAGAAACAATGTAGTTGTCTATTTATACTAGTAATCACAGTTTATATCCCAATATCATGTTTTAGTTGTCTTTTTTTTCAGTTGTCTTTAAGTAGGATAGGCAATATATTATTTTGTGAAACAGTGTTATAAACATGGACCATTTTGATCTTCTATATGTGATTATACTCTTGAGTCTGAAGACTCAAATAGCTATTTCCTTCATTTAAGTATCAGTATGAAAAATCATCTATCACATCGATTAATAGAATGAAAATCTGAACTAAGGCCTCTGATATGTTTAAAATAAGAACAAGAAACTAATTCACATACTGTCTATGACTGTATAAATTGCCATATTTAATCTATCCAGGGCAGGTAGCTTATCAAAGTTCATATAATGTGACCCACATTGTCTTTAAAGGTCCAGGAGAAAGCATATGCATGATAATCACAGTTCTGATTCTCTTAAACTATTTCCAGACAGCACCTTTAAAGACATATATATCTTTCAAATAAAGAAAGTGTCCACTATGCTTCTAGAGTGACATTGAGATACCTGAGAGGCTACTGCACTTTCTGAGCCTATACAAGAAACAGTGCACTAAGTTTAGGCAAGAGCAAAAAGATAAAAGTTATTTTTTACTTTTAAGTGGCAACTATCAGGCTACATTCAGAAGCCAGAGTAAGATCTAGAAGCAGACAGGCATGTAGACTCATGCCTGTCTCAGTAATTTTTTTGATCCAGCTTTGCTCCAGTCATACTATTCTAAGGCCAGTACAGCCTCTTCCAAGGCAACTGGGAAAGTCAATTTCTCCCCTGTTGAGAAAAGTGCAGAAGATTAATTTTGGCGACATCGGGCACCTATTAAAATGCCTTGCCTAGTAATACCTGTTTAGATCTAGTATGCAAGAAACAGACCTAGAATATGAGTAGCAATTAAACCTGAGGTCTTAAATATTAGAATACTTTGAAAAATATTTTGGCAAACAGCTCTAACTTTTAAAACATGCTTTAATTAAAATCTGTGAGGTATATAACACAGATAATTCTGGCCTGGAAGGAATGTGAAAATCAAAGAAGAGCTCCATCATATATACAGGAAAGGAGTTATTTTAGACACACAGTTATGCTATTAAGACTTTTGGGGGGATTAGTGAAATCAAAGTGAATTCTAATATCTTAGATGAATGGAAAAATTTCTAATCTTTTCTCTAGACAAGTGTTGATTTGCTTGTACTTTGTTATGAAAATATTATCCTGTTAGAAGACTGACTTTTTACTGCTAGCAATAGTGTATGTATCTATCTCCTAATTGTTCATGGTAAGGATGTGCTAAATGAGTTCTAAAAAAGTGGTAAATTGTGTTTTAAAATGAGTAACTGTAACTATGTCTAGTCTATTTGCTTTAAAGTGATTTGTGTTTGACCATAATTTAGTGTTGTAATGGGATCAGAAGTAATAATTTTGTGGGTACTTGTAATGAGAAACTTGTCTATATAATATGTGTTTACTAGTTTCTATATTATCATGAACTACACTTTTAGGGTCATTTGGGGGAGACCTGTGATTTAATTTCATTAATGTATTAATTTCACTTTAAACATACCTGTTATCTTAAAGAGGAAAAAATATTTCCAGGAGATTACTGAACTTCTTAGAGGAAATTTTGAGGTTAGAGCCCATTTATGAAGCAGTCCAGGAGTCCTTGAAAATTATTTATGTCATTTGAGAAAAGTACAGAGAGAACAAGCGTCCAGTGTTCTTATGCTGCTTAGCTAAGAACTACCACTTCTCTTCAGGTTTGCCCATCTAAGTTTGTATTTAATGTTGTGATTTACTTTATTAACCCCTTTTCACCATGAATATGCTTTGTCTTCTATTCCCTTGTTCTAGTCAGTAACTGATCAGTCTATTCACACTAAGGTACTAAGGACTAATGTTAGCTTAACATTAATTTGCCTAAAAATATCTGAATTCTAGGCCTTAGGGATGAATTTTATCTCAAAGTGTAAATATTTTGTTTTAATGGAGTGATTAAAAGCACTGAAACAGACTAGAAAGAACGATATTTTGAAGAAAGTGGGTCTTAGAGCAGTGCCTTTCAGATTACATATGGTAAATAAATACCTACTTTGCTTACCATGATGGGGATGCCATATATATATATATATACATACATATATACAAATACCTATTTATTATACTAATACCTGGCCTATACTAAGTTTAGGCCACAACAAAAAGATACAAGTTATTTTTTTACTTTTAAGTGGCAACTATCAGGCTACATTCACAAGCCAGAGTAAGGTCTAGAGGCAGCCAGTCATGTAGACTCTAGAGTCCTCAGTAATTTTTTTGGTCCAGCTTTGCTCCAGACATACTATTCTAAGGCCAGTACAGACTCCACCAAGGCATCTGGGACTGATTGGAGTGATTTCCATGTTATTATTATTCTCATTATTGTTATTATTATTATATTAAAATGGTGTATACATTTTCATTGTCACTTGGTTAAGCAACTAATTCTGTTAACCTGTAATTCCATGAAAAGGAACCATCTGCCCTATGGACAACAGAACAAACTATATTGGTCTGAAAGGGTGCATAAGTGGAACTCTTGTGCAACTTCATTTTTATATCATCTTTTTGTTTTTATTCCCAATACACTGTGAAAATGTTGATTTGTAATGTATTTATATTTATAATTTATAATACACATTTTTATAATAAAGATGGTCTTTGTATTTGCATAAAAATTTCTGTCCCCAGAATTCCATGTATATATAGCCAGTTTTTCAGCAAACTGATGTAATTGAGAATCTTTGTCAGTATTCTCAACTACATGGATAGTAAGTTCTCTGAGGCTCTACTCTCCCTTTCTCTCTGGAGTGTTGCATACTATTTTCAAATGGAAAGATAAACCACTTCCCCAACCTACCTTACACTTGCCCTCCACTCTTCCCATAAACAGAATCTTTACTATCCACACTCTGCTAAGATTATTCCCTATCCTCACTTGTTGACCAAGTTATTCTAATGACTTAAATACTTGTACTTGTTAGAGTATAGTCTTTTGGGAAGAAAAGGAGATGAGGAGAAAGAAAGAATGTTTTCTATTTAGTTTTAAGAGTTTTTAAGACTCAATATTTTGATTTTCCGTATAGTTTAGCAGAGGAAAAGCTATCATTCACTGTATCCTTCTGCTCTTAGCAAAACATATTTCCATAAACAATGAAATAAAACAAAAAGTGAAGTCAGGGCAATTGTCTCTGGCTCTCCTCTCATCTTAGTTATCTTCCTTCCACTTTAGCAACTCTCTCATCTCACTATATTCCTAGTACTTTCAGGAGGCCCAAGTGTCTTCTGAAATAACAAAGTTGTTATAAATTACACATTTTGACTGCTGCAGAGAAATTTTCCTAGAAAGTGGTAAAGGATTTCCCAAGAAGAAATTTCTGATGTTTTAGTAGACTTCAAGAACATAATGGGATTTAAATATGGGATTTGCCCACACTTTAAATGTCCTCAAATAAAGTGCATTCCTCCTATGTGCCTTCCTGAAGCCAATTCAGAAGTGATCCCACTGCCATCACTGTACTATATTTTGAGGGGAAAAAAGTAAAAGATGAATTCTCAAGTAAGTGTGGCTCTTTCAACTTATTTATTCCTCAACAATTAAAGGATGTGATGTGTGTTTGAGGGGTGGGAGGTGAACTATAACTTTCTTGAACACAGACCATTTCTTCAGCAGTACTTCCTCAGTCTTAACCACTTACTTGATTTTTCCAAGACCATATTTCTTCTACTTTTTGTTGGCTAGGTTCTCTTCATCTAATTCCTTACTGAAAATTTTCTGATTCATCTATAGTCATAGCCCTTATTTAAGGGCTTAAATTTGCCTTTTTGGACATCTTCAAGGAATAATAGAACAACTGCTCCTTCATAGGGGTAGGCTATAATTAGGCTATCACTCTCACCCCAGTATCTTTCTCTCAGCTTTGCTTCTGAAGCAAAAGAGAAGATCCTGCAAAAAAAAAAAAAAAAAAAGAAGATACTGGAGTATCAGCAGAAACTCTAAGGTCAGGAGTGAGTGGAATGATATATCCAATGTTGAAAGATAGAAATTGCCAACCAAGAAAACTTTATCTGACAATGGTATCTTTCAGATAAGAGGAAGAGATAAATGTTTCCCCAGTCAATTGCTGAGGGAGTTCACCACCACTAGACCTGCCTTGAAAGAAATGTTGAAAATTCTTCAAGCTGAAATGAAAAAACACTTATCAGTGGCAGGAAAACCTGTGAAAGTACATGACACACTGGTAAAGATGAAAGTCAGATTCAGAAAACCATAACTCTATATTAGGATGTTGTATTAATTGCTCAATTATAGTAAAAAAAAAGGAAGAGAGTAGAAAAAATAACTATAGCTACCATAAATTGTATTATAAACAAATACATGGCATAAAAAGAAGTAAATTGTAACATCAATTATATGAAAAGAGTAAAAGAGTGGAGCTTTTATAGGCATGCAAAGATAAGTTGCTATTAACTGGAAATGGACTACTCAGAAACCTAGACTAGATCTACAAAAGACAAAGAAAGGGGAAACAAAGAATACCACCATGGAAACTAACCAATTTATAAAAGTATGTAGAGACAGAGAGAAAACAAAACAATGGAAATACAAAATAGTCAGAAAGTTATTAATAAGATGTTATAAATATGTTCTTACTTAGCAATAATTAGTATAAATATAAATGGATTGAACTTATCAATCAAAAGTCATATAGTGACTGGATGGGTTTAAAAAAGAAAAACAAGACCCAACTATATACTGCCTAAAAGAGGCCCATTTCAGATTTAAGAACACACATAAACCTGAAGTGAAGAGATTAAAAAAGATATGAAAGTGGAAACCAAAAGAAAGTGGGGTGGCTATACTTATATCAGACAAAACTGAGTTTAAGTAAAGAAAGGACACGAGACAGAGAAGTTAAGATATGCTTCATTAAAAGAATTAATGCATCAAGAAGATGTAATAATCATAAATATGTGCAAACCAAACATTGAGGTACCTAAATATTTTAAGTAAACACCAATAGCTCTGAAGAGAGAAATAGACAGCAATGCAATAATAGCAGGGGATTTAATTCATTGTTATTTAGTCCCTAAGTCATGGCCAACTCTTTTGCGACCCCATGGACTGTAGCCCACCAGGCTCCTCTGTCCACGTGATTTCTCAAGCAAAAATACTGGAATGGGTTGCCATTGTCTTCTCCAAGGAATCTTCCCAACCCAGTGATCAAACCTGCATTGGCAGGCAGATTCTTTACCACTGAACCACCAGGGAAGCCAGGAAATGTTAATACCCCACTTTCAAAAATGGATGAATCATCCAGACAGAAAACCAAGAAAGAAACAATGGATTTAAACCATACATTATAGCAAGTGAACCTAAAAGACATTTATACATTATTCCATCCAACAACAGCAGAATGCATATTCTTCTCAAGTACACACAAGACATTCTCAGGGATAGATCATATAAGACATAAAATAAATCTTAGCAAATGTAAAAAGATTGAAATAATAATATCTAGTATCTCGTTTGACCACACATTTCTAATATGAAACCAGATATCAACAGGAAAACTGAAAAAAAATCTACAAATATGTGGAAACAAAGCAACACACTTCAAAACAACCAATAGGTCAAAGAAATCAAAATGAAAATCAAAGAATATCTAAAGTCATTTGAAAATAGAAACACAAATCACCAAAACCTAGGGGCATCGCAAAAGCAGTTCTGAAAGGAAAGTTTATAGTGACAAATGCATATATTAAGAAATTAGAAATATCACAAATAAAAAACCTAAAATTGCACTTCAAGGAATTAATAAAATTAGAGCAAAGCAAACCCAAAGTTAGGAAAGAGAAGGAAACAATAAAGATTGCAGTATAAAATAACAAAATGAAGATCAAAAAAGAGAGGGAGAGAGAGAGAACGTCAAAGAAACCAGTGAGACTACTATGAAAAGATACATGTCATCAAAGT
Source organism: Bos mutus (assembly GCF_027580195.1). Lineage (NCBI taxonomy): Eukaryota > Metazoa > Chordata > Mammalia > Artiodactyla > Bovidae > Bos > Bos mutus. The sequence goes on along the minus strand of NC_091646.1, from coordinate 64,255,884 downwards.
AAAAAAAAAAAAAAAAAAAAAGGTAGATAACATGGAAGAAATGGATAATTCCCTAGAATCATAAAGCCTGTCAAAACTGAACTAGAAAGAAATAATATGAACAGACCATACAATATTTGTCCAATACACAAGGAATTGAGTCAGTAATCAAAAACTTTGAAAGATGAGCAACAATGTGTCAACAAATAGGATCACCTAGGAGAAATTGAAAAATTCTTAAAAAACATACAACTTATAAAATTGAATCAGGAAGAAATAGCAAATTTGAATCTACCATTTACTCTTAAGGAGACTGAATCATTAAACAAGTCTCTCAGAAAAGAGCAGAATCATATTGCTTCAAAGATGAATTTTAACAAACATATAAAGAAGAATTAACACCAGTATTTCTTAAACTATTCCAAAAAAAAAATCATAGAGAATGAAACACTCCCAAACTCATCTTATGAGTTTAGTATTATCTCGATATCAAAACCAGAACACTACTAGAAACAAAAATTATGGGTCAATATCCCTGGAAAATATAGATGCAAAATTTTTCAATAAAATACTAACAGATTGAATTCAGTAGGGCATTAAGAGATCATTCACCATGATCAAGTGGGACTTACCCAGAGATGCAAGTATGCATCAATATATGCAAATCAAAAAATGGGCCAAAGAACTAAACAGACATTTCTTCAAAGAAGACATACAGATGCCTAACAAACACATGAATAGATGCTCAACATCACTCACTATCAGAGAAATGCAAATCAAATCCACAATGAAGTACCATCTCACGCCGGTCAGAATGGCTGCTATCAGAAAGTCTACAAACAATAAATGCGGAGAGGGTGTGGAGAAAAAGGAACCCTCTTACACTGTTGCTGGGAATGGAAACTAGTAAAGCCACTATGGAGAACAGTGTGGAGATTCCTTAAAAAACTGGAGGGATGGTACGGGGAGGGAGGTGGGAGTGGGATTCAGGATGGGGAACACGTGTATGTCCATGGTGGATTCATGTTGATGTGTGGCAGAACCAATACAATATTGTAAAGTAAAAAAAAAAAAAATATATATATATATATATATATATATATATATATTCTTTACTAAAGCAGTTGTCAAATTTTTGACCTTAAGACCCCTTTCATTTATTAAAAATTATTGAAGATGTCAAAGCACATTTATGTAGATTATACCTGTTGTTATTTACTCCTTTGGAGATTAAAACTGAGAAACTTTTGAAATGTTTAATTTACTAAAATAAAAAAAAAAATAAACAGATTGCATGTTTAAAAAAAAAAAAACTATAAATAGAACTGCCTTATGACCCAGCAATTCCACTGCTGGGCATACACACTGAGGAAACCAGACTTGAAAGAGACACGTGTACCCCAGTGTTCATCACAGCACTGTTTATAATAGCCAGGACATGGAAGCAACCTAGACATCCATTGGCAGATAAATGGATAAGAAAGCTGTGGTACATATACACAATGGAATATTACTCAGCTATTTAAGAGAATGTATTTGAATCAGTTCTAATGAGGTGGATGAAATTGGAGCCTATTATACAGAGTGAAGTAAGTCTGAAAGAAAAACACCAATACAGCATAATAATGCATATATATGAAATTTAGAAAGATGGTAATGATGACCCTATATGCGAGACAGTAAAAGAGACACAGATGCAAAGAACAGACTTTTGGACTCTGTGGGAGAAGGCAAGTGTGGGATTATTTGAGAGAATAGCATTGAAACATATATTTTATCATATGTGAAATAGATCCCCAGTCCAGGTTCGATGCATGAGACAGGGTGCCCAGGGCTGGTGCACTGGGATGACCCTGAGGGATGGGATGGGGAGGGAGGTGGGAAGCAGGGTCAGGATGGGGAACACATGTATACCCATGGCTGATTCATGTGCATGTATGGCCAAAACCACCACAATATTGTAAAGTAATTAGCCTCCAATTAAAAACAAACAAACAAACAAAAGAAAACAGACGTGGCCCATCCCAGAGCTGGCATCTAGTGAAGGAAATCAATACTATATATATATATATATATATATATATATATATATATATATATACACACACAAATCAATTAATACCTCACTTTAACAGAATGAAAGGAAATAGTCATATGATAATCTCAATAGATGTAAAAAGTCTCTCAACAAAATTTAACATCCATTCCTCATAAAGACTCTATAAATTTGGCATAGAAGGAGCATACCTCAATAGAATAAAGACCTTATATGACAAATGCACAGCTAACATCATACTCAATGGTGAAAGAAGTACAAAACAGTGGTGCATATTCTCACCACACCTATTCAACACAGTATCAAAAGTCTTAGCTGGGAAAATCACAGAAGAAAAAGAAAAAAAAAGCATCAAAATTTGCAGGAAATAAGTAAAATATTCTCTATTGGCAATGATTTATATATATATATATATTTATTTATTTATTTATAATAGCACCAAGAGTACACAGAAATATATTTACCTAAGGAGATAAAAGATCTCTAATCTAAAAACTACAAGACATTGAATAAAACACAAAGAAAGGGAAAGATACCTAGGTCCAGGAGGAATTAATATTATTAACATGCCTATTCTATCCAAAGGCATCTATGATTCCAATGCAATACTTATCAAGATTCCAATTAAATATTTATAGAATTAGAAAAAAAAAAACTCCTAAAATTTATGTGGAATGACAAAGAACCCTGAATAGCTAAGGAAATTCTGAGAAAAGAACAAGGCAGGTGTCATCACACTTACAGATTTGAAGCTATACTCTTAAGGTATAGTCATCAAAAGAGTATCAGATCAGATCAGTCACTCAGTCGTGTCCGACTCTTTGCGACCCCATGAATCGCAGCACGCCAGGCCTCCCTGTCCATCACCAACTCCCGGAGTTCACTCAGACTCATGTCCACTGAGTCAATGATGCCATCCAGCCATCTCATCCTCTGTCGTCCCCTTCTCCTCCTGCCCCCAAAATAGTATGGTGCTATTATAAAACAAACAGATGAGTGCAACAGAATCAAGAGCACAGAAATAAATCCGACTATATATAGTCAACTGATATTTGACAAGAAAGTTGAGAATACTCATTGGAAAAAATGATAGTTTTTTCATTAATCGGTCCTGGGATATTCACATGTATAAGAATGAAACAGAACCAATATCTTACAGCACTTGCTAAAATTAACTAAAATATATAAAAGAATTAAATGTAAGACCTGAAACAACAAGACTGCTTGAAAAAGCAGGAATAAAGCTCTCTGACCTGGATCTTGTAATGTTTTTTTATGACACCTAATGTAGAAGCAATAAAATAAAAATAAACAAGTGGGACTACATTGAACTAAAAAGATTATGCAAAGCAGAAGTGGTCATCAACAAATTGAAAAAAGAAATTGCAGAACGGAAAAAAAATATTTGCAAACCACATAGCTGATAAGGGGTTAATATACAAAATATATAAGGAATACATACAACAAAAAACAAGCAAAAAAAGCAGACAAAAATATCCCAATTTAAAATAATAGAGCTAAGAACCTGAGTATATATTTCTCCAAAGAAGATATATGAAGTGCTATTAGGTACATAAAACGATGCTCAACATTACTAGTCATTCAGTTCAGTTCAATTCAGTAGCTCAGTCGTGTCTGACTCTTTGTGACTCCATGAATCACAGCACGCCAGGCTTCCCTGTCCATCACCAACTTCCAGAGTTTACTCAAACTCACGTCCATCGAGTCGGTGACGCCATCCAGCCATCTCATCCTCTGTCGTCCCTTTCTCCTCCTGCCCCCAATCCCTCCTAGCATCAGAGTGTTTTCCAATGAGTCAACTCTTCGCATGAGGTGGCCTCATTAGGATAGAGCAAATTAAAGCCACAATGAGATATCACCTCAGTCCTGTTAGAATGGCCTTTATTAAATAGACAAGAGAAAACAAACGCTGGCATGGATGTGGAGAAAAGGGAACACGTGTGCACTATTAGTGAAATTGTAAGTTGGTGCCGTCACTATAGAAAACAGTATGAAGGATCCTCAAAAAAAAAAAAAAAAAAAAAAAAAAAAGAAAACAGAACTGTTATATGGTATGATCTGGCAATTCTATTTCTTAGAATATATCCAATGAAGATAAAAACAGTGTCTCAAAAAGATATCTGCCCTCCCATGTTAATAGCAGCATTACTTACTGCCGGGGTCCAGCCCCGGCTGACCCAGGATATTCGGAGAGACGGCATAGGTGACCTATTTATTTAAATATTTATCAAAGATATAAAGAGTAATAGAATGAGGATAGCTCAGTGAGGAAATTCAGTGGAGAAAAGAGGCTGAGTAGCTTGGTTTACGTGGGAGACCAATAAAACTTCAAGACAAGAAGTTTGCACCACTTACGTAGGCCGCAGGTGTCCTTCCTTCTCCCAAAGGAGAGGAGACACTGAGGCCTCCCCGGTCGGGTCTTAGAAGCCCAGGCATAATTAGCAAGCATGGAGGGTTCCGCACTCCAGATGGAGACTCAGCCAGAATTTGAGAGAGAGTGACATGGGGAGACCAAGTTTTGGTGAACAAGGCCCACACTTTATTTTCCAAAGTAGTTTTTATACCTTAAATTGTGCATAGAGGATAATGGGGGAAGGGGTGGAGTCATGCAAGGACAGCAGCTCCTGGTCCTAATCGAAGCCAGGCTTTCAAACTTATCATATGCAAAAGTTCAGGTGAATTACATCATCTTCTGGCCAGGAGGCCTGTTAACATTTTAAGAAACTTATCTTTCTCTAAAGGTGATTATTCCAAAGTCAGGCACCAGCCTCCAAAAAAAGCATTGGACAAAGCTGCATTCCTATAGGGCAAAGGTGAGGTGGGCTCAATCAAGAAAAGAATTAACTCAAGGGTCCAAGGTTACAAACATTGAGGCTACTACTTACATTTCTATACACCCATTATATCAATCAATACACTGCCAAGGACACAGTAGGTAAGGAGTATGGAGACTTAGCAGCAAACATTGGCCCAATAAGTGAAAAACCCTTCACCAATACAATTTCTAATCAATCTTTTAACTACTCAAAGGAATCTGTGTTTAGACAGTTTAGAACATCTCCTGCCTCTCACAGTTGGGAGGCTCTGAACAATCACATGTGGCCGGAAAAACCTATTCAGGCAGGCTAGAGGATTTCCAAAGTAGTTTGTAGGTTAAACACTGTCACACCCAGGAATTATTAACTGGAGCTGTAAGCTAACTCTTTTTCAGAGAGAGAGAGGTAGTGGGGACAACCCCCGTAAAGTCAGAGGTGTAGGTGAAAGCACAAAGCAGAAAGTAGGCAGACTCTGGTTTTGGGGTAAATGCTCGAGAATTTCCAGGGGACTCCTGAGGCTCGATCCCGCCTTTGCGTTTGCGAGCCTCCTTCCTCATGACCTTTGTCATGGTGGAGTTCCTCACACTGGCTCCCAGCAGTGATAGAATTCAGTTGAGCTATTCAGATCCTGAAAGAATGATGACAAGGAAATAACTGTGGACTGAAGTCTGTCCCTAGGATTCTCCAGGCAAGAACACTGGAGTGGGTTGCCATTTCCTTCTCCAATGCATGAAAGTGAAAAGTGAAAGGGAAGTCACTTAGTCGTGTCCAACCCTCAGCGACCCCATGGACTGCTGCCCATCAGGCTCCTCTGTCCATGGGATTTTCCAGGCAAGAGTACTGGAGTGGGGTGCCATTGCCTTCTCCATTATACACCACGACTAATAGTAAATGTGATACACCATATCAGTAGAATGAAAGACAAATTTTATATGTTCATCTCAATAGAACAGAAAAAATTTGACAGAATACACAATTCTTTTATGATAAATATTCTCAACAGATTGGGTAGAGAAAGGACACATACTAACACAATAAAGGTCATAAACTACGAACACATAGCTAACATTATATTCAGTGGAGAAAACTGAAATCATTTTCTCTAAGATCAGGAGCAAGTAAAGGTGCCTTCTCTCTCCATTCTTATTTAACATAGTACTAGAAATCCATGCTAGAGCAATCAGCTAAGACAAATAAATATTATAAAAGGCATTTGAACTGGAAAGAAAGAAGCAAAATTGTCACTATTTGCTAATGATATGACTTTATGTTGAAAATCCCCAAATATCAACTAAAAGCATATTGGATATAATCAATGGATTTTTGCAAACTTGCAGGATGTAAAATCAATACACAGAAATTAGGTGATTGTGGAAACAGTGTCAGACTTTATTTTTGGGGGCTCCAAAATCACTGCAGATGGTGACTGCAGCCATGAAATTAAAAGACACTTACTCCTTGGAAGGAAAGTTATGACCAACCTAGATAGCATATTCAAAAGCAGAGACATTACTTTGCCAACAAAGTTCCGTCTAGTCAAGGCTATGGTTTTTCCAGTGGTCATGTATGGATGTGAGAGTTGAACTGTGGAGAAAGCTGAGCACCGAAGAATTGATGCTTTTGAACTGTGGTGTTGGAGAAGACTCTTGAGAGTCCCTTGGACTGCAAGGAGATCCAACCAGTCCATCCTAAAGGAGATCAGTCCTGGGTATTCATTGGAAGGACTGATGCTGAAGCTGAAACTCCAATACTTTGGCCACCTCATGTGAAGAGTTGACTCATTGGAAAAGACTCTGATGCTGGGAGGGACTGGGGGCAAGAGGAGAAGTGGACGACAGAGGATGAGATGGCTGGATGGCATCACTGACTCGATGGACGTGAGTCTGAGTGAACTCCGGGAGTTGGTGATGGACAGGGAGGCCTGGCGTGCTGCAATTCATGGGGTCGCAAAGAGTTGGAAATTATTGAGTGACTGAACTGAACTGCACTGAACAATAAGAAATCTGAAAAATAAAGTTTTAAAAATATCCAATTCACAATAGCATTAAACACAATGAAACATTTAAGAGTAAAATTATCCAAGGAATTGAAAGATCTGTGCAATAAAAACATATGAGACCTTCTTGAAAGAAATTGAATAAAACACAAAAATGGAAGGATATTCTGTTTTCATGGATTGGAAGAGTTAATATTGCTGACTCAAATGTCCTTGCTACTAAAGTCATCTATAGATCCAATGCAACCTCTATCAAAGTTCCAATGATTTATTTTATAGAAATATAAAAACAATTGTAAAACCCGTAAGGAAGCACAAAGGATCATGAATAGCCAGAGCAATCATAAGAAAGAATAAGAAAACACAAGTCATCACTCATCCTGATTTTAAACTACTAAAGTCATATGGTACTGGCAAAAAAAAAAAAAAAAAAAAAAAGACACATAAATCAATGGAACTTAAAAGCCCAGAATTAAACCCCTACATAAATGGTAAGCTAATATTTGATAAGGAAACCTGGAGCATCCAATGGGGAAAGGACAGTCTCTTCAAGAAATGGTGGCGGGAAAACTGGCTAACCAACAGAAGGAAAAATGAGTTTGGGTCCTTATATAACTCATTCAAAAATATTAAATCAAAATGGATTGAAGACTTAAAACATAAGGCCTGAAAATGTAAACATTTTAGAAGAAAACAGGAAAGACTCTCCTTGACATTTGTCTTGAAAATGTTTTTTTGGGTACAGCACCAAAATCACAATCAAAAAAAAAAAAAAAAATCACAATCAAAAGAAAAAAGTCAATAAATGGGACTACATCAAATAAAATTTTCTGCAAAATGAAAGAAACAATATCAAAATGAAAAAGCAACCTGCAGAACTGGAGAAAATTTTTACAATGAATTGAATCAGGAGTTAATATCCAAAATTTATAAAGAACTCATTCAATTAATTCATTATAAAAAAATCTGATTCAAAAATGGGAAGAGGAGATATACTTTTGTCCAAATGGCCAACGAGTATATGAAAATGTGCTTAACCTTGCTAATCATGAGGGCAATTAAAATGAAAACTTGGATGAGATATTATCTCAGACCTGTAAAAATAATGATTATCATGAAGACAAGAGAAAACAAGTATTGAATAGCAAGGATGTGGAGAAAAGGAAATCCTTGTACACTGTTGGTGGGATTGTAAACTGATTTAGCTACTATGGAGAACAGCATTTCTATGCCTCATAAACTAAAAACACAACTACCACGTAATCCAGCAAGACCACTTCTGGGTATATCAGTTCAGTTCAGTAATTCAGTTGTGTCCAACTCTTTGTGACCCCATGGACTGCAGCATGCCAGGCTTTCCTGTCCATCACCAATTCCCAGAGCTGTCTCAAACCATTGAGTCGGTGATGCCACCCAACCATCTCATTCTCTGTTATCCCCTTCTCCTCCTCCCTTCAGTCTTTCCCAGCGTCAGGGTCTTTTCCAGTGAGTCATTTCTTCACATCAAGTGGTCAAATATTGGAGCTTCAGCTTCAGTATCTGTCCTTCCAATGAGTATTCAGGACTGATTTCCTTTAGGATGGATTGGTTGGATTTCCTTGCAGTCCAAGGGACCCTCAAGAGTCTTCGCCAACACCACAGTTCAAAAGTATCAATTCTTAGGTGATCAGCTTTCTTTATGGTCCAACACTCACATCCATACATGACTATGGGAAAAACCATAGCTTTGACTAGACAGACCTTTGTCGGCAAAATAATGTCTCTGCTTTTTAATATGCTGTCTAGGTTTGTCATAGCTTTTCTTCCAAGGAGCAAGCATCTTTTAATTTCATTGCTGCAGTCAACATCTGCAGTGATTGTGGAGCCCAAGAAAATAATGTCTGTCACTGTTTCCACTGTTTCCTCATCTATTTGCCATGAAGTGATGGGACTAATGCCATGATCTTAGTTTTTTGAATGTTGAGTTTTAAGCCAACTTTTTCACTCTCTTCTTTCACTTTCATCAAGAGGCTCTTCAGTTCCTCTTAACTTTCTGCCAAAAGGGTGGTGTCATCTAGCTATATACTTAAATTAAATGATAATTGGTTATCAAAGAGACATACACAGTCTTATATTTATTGCAGCATTATTCACTATAGTCTAGATATGGACATAACTTTTGTCTGTCAACAAGAGTCAATAAAGAATGTATATATATATATATATATATATTATAAGCTGAAGAAAATGAGCAAGGCATACATATAATATTTACTTTTATGTTATTCTATTCTGGTATTAAAAATGGAAATTCTGCCATTTACAACAATGTGGATGGACCTTAAGGACATCATGTTAAGTAACACAGAGGAAGATTGATACTATGTGACTTCTCTTGTATGTGGAATTTAAAAAAAGAAATGAAAATAATTAAGTCAGAGAGCAAAATGTTAGAACCAGGAGCTGCAAGGTGGAAAAACAGGGGAGATGTTTTTTAAAAGTACATATGTGCAACTAGTAGATAAACAAGTCCTGGAGACCTATACACAGTATAGTGATTACAAACAACAAAACTGTATTATAAACATTAAACTTGCTAAGAGATAACATCTTCATCCTACCACACGAGGAAATGTTAATCACGTGATGCAATAGACTTTTTTTTAATGCTACAATGGCAATTACATTGCAATTAAATGTATCAAATCACTATATTTTATACTTTAAACTTACGTAATGTTATACGTCAAGTATATCTCAATAAAAATACATATTTTGAAAAGGGAAACAGACAATGAGGGTAAATAAGTTGAACTCTGTTTTCTCATATACTATTGTTTGAAATTCTGTATCAACAGACAATTTTTGCTTTATAGCATACAAAAACAGTTTAGATTTATTGTTTATCATAAAGGCTTTGCAAGATCTTCTGGTGCCATTAAACTCATCTAAGAGGAAACATATTCATCTTATTTTTTTTTGCATTGTGTGCATTTTCTTGTGTTTGTTTGACTATATATAGATAGATAGATTTATATATGGTTTTTTTCTCCTTGTTCTTTGCACAGAACTTCAAATACTCTTGGGGTTTCCAGAGTGGTACAAGTATATTTGTTATGCTGATAAATTAACTTATTAAGGAGTACCTAGATAGCTTCATAATGGGGGATGGGTCACCAAAAAGAGCAATTATATGATTAGAATGTTGGAACTCTGAGTCAGACTAATGTTCAGGATGGGAAGAGAGGCTGCAGATTCAGTTCAATAACTTGACAACTTAATCAGCCATGCCTTCATAGTTAAAACTGGAAAAAAAATATCTGAAAGTTGAGATTTGGAGGAGATTCCTTGTTAGTGGACATATTGAGATCCTGGGAAGTCGGCACTGTCTGACTCTACTTGAACAGAAACTCTTGCACTCAGAACCCTCCCAGACCTTGCCCTATGTATCCTTATCTGGATACACATATGTATATATTTTATTTAAATTTTATTTTATTTTTAAACTTTACATAATTGTATTAGTTTTGCCAAATATCAAAATGAATCCGCCACAGGTATACATGTGTTCCCCATCCTGAACCCTCCTCCCTCCTCCCTCCCCATACCATCCCTCTGGGTCGTCCCAGTGCACTAGCCCCAAGCATCCAGTATCGTGTATCGAACCTGGACTGGCAACTCGTTTCTTACATGATATTTTACATGTTTCAATGTCATTCTCCCAAATCTTCCCACCCTCTCCCTCTCCCACAGAGTCCATAACACTGTTCTATACATCAGTGTCTCTTTTGCTGTCTCATACACTGGGTTATTGTTACCATCTTTCTAAATTCCATATATATGCGTTAGTATACTGTATTGGTGTTTGTCCTTCTGGCTTACTTCGCTCTGTATAATAGGCTCCAGTTTCATCCACCTCATTAGAACTGATTCAAATGTATTCTTTTTAATGGCTGAGTAATACTCCATTGTGTATATGTACCACAGCTTTCTTATCCATTCATCTGCTGATGGACATCTAGGTTGCTTCCATGTCCTGGCTATTATAAACAGTGCTGCGATGAGCATTGGGGTACACGTGTCTCTTTCCCTTCTGGTTTCCTCAGTGAGGATACACATATGTATATTTTATAACAAAATAATAATTGTAAACAGAACACTTTCCTGAATTCCAAATCATTCTAGTGAATTATTTAGCCTAGGGGCATTGTTGGAGGCCCCAAATTGTAGCCAGCTGAACAGAAGTGGGATCACTTGAATATATATGAAACTTGTGGTTAGTTTCTGAAGTGTTGGTGGTCTTATGAAGGACTTGCTCTTGTGGGGTCTGTGTTAACTTTGTGTAGTATCAGAATTGAACTGTAGGATAACTTGTTTGTGTCAGAAAATTGGTGGCAGAGCAATACTGGAAATCTAGACGTAACTATATTTTCACTCTCAACCACATGCAACTTTGAATAGCAAGACCGTCCCTATAAACTTATTTGTGTCAGCTAGCAGAGAACTTGTTAGAACAATTACTATATTCTTAGATAAATAGTCCTTCTAATGCAAACAAAAATTGAAAGATCTAGTTGATTTAATAATTTCCAGTAACTAAGTTGAAAGATATAATAAAGAAAATAAAAAGGAAATGAAGCCAGTGGTTTCACCAGTAACCAGTAGTTTAAATTACCAGTTGACTCAGTGGTTTTTAAAAGTCCAAATTTATTTTCTTGCAATAGACACAGCTCTGAATCAAAATGTTAGTCTTACAAAATAGTGTGACACTTGAATTTTGCATACTTCAAAAACTTAATATCTCCTCAATGAGAACAATCTGTTCATCTTGGTTTTAAGCTGTCATACTTGGTTGTATTCCAAATCCATTTAAACATGATTTAAAAGCATGGTAAAGCCTACACCTGAGGCAAAATAGAATTAGGCCAAGAAGAGCATTATAAATGTACCTAACAATATTAAACAGGGTTAAGGTTAGGTTAGGTTTAGTCACTCAGTTGTGTCTGACTCTTGCAACCTGATGGACTATATAGCCTGCCAGACTCCTTTGCCCATGGGATTCTCCAGGCAAGAATACTGGAGTGGGTTGCCATTTCCTTCTCTAGGGCTTTTCCCAACCCAGGGATAGAATCCGGGTCTCCTGCATCGCAGGCAGACTCTTTACCAACTGAGCCATCAGGGAAGCCCCATATTAAACAGAAACTCAAACAAAAAGAATGAACTTCCTCAAAGACATTGCTTGGGAAGGAAATTCTCTAGTCCTCTATGAATCCATCCAACCTGATAATTGCTCCCATGGGACCTTGCAGAGGTATTTAAAAACCATTTTGAAAAATCCAATCACTGCTGGACTTAAGGTAAGAATCATGGAACATTCTAACTCTTTGTTTATCAACTATAATTCTAGTCTATCATTTCTGAATATGTATAAAATACTCCAATCATCCTTTCTTATCTAACGCAAACTATATTGGGTTCCGGATTTGGGGTCTGAACTTGACTTAATAGGTGTAGGGAAATTCCCATCAGTACCTCTGCCATTGCTCAATTTAGGCTCTGAGTTAAGCAAGACAATTATTTACTAGCAAATCTTCTAAACTGAGATAGTGTAACTGAATGTGGGGTCCGGCTGCTCACTGCTCAAAAGCCATTAAAGAGGACAGGGTGGTGGAAAGGAAAGTTTGCTTTATTTTGGATGCTGGCAAGCCAGAGTGGGCAGGGTGAATGCCTTTTAAAAGTCTGACTTTTCTCCCCCACCCCAACAATCAAGGAACAAGTGTTTCTGTAGGCTGAGGGAGGTGTCTACATGTAGAAATATATATCTTGAGATTGGTCATTGGTGGTCTGGCCAGCAGCAACTTGATTGTTTCAGGTACAGTTAATCTTCAGTTTGATGGTTGGATAGTTGCCATTTCCTTGAGGCTAATTCTTGGAATTGTGATAGCTTATCTCATGTCTAAAGTCTGGTCATTATGTAGTTAACTTTTTCCACCTGGTGGGGTTTCATTATCTATAATGTTGCTCACAGGATATGGCTCAGAATATTGTCTATAGTCCTAGAGATGAACTAAAAATCCTTGACTATGCTCAATGACTAAGCTATTAACATTTGGTCTGCTTTAACTGTTTTTCTTTGTTTCTGCATGTTCTCACTTCTGTGATTAAACTCATTCTTTGGCTATTTTTTTCCCACAGACAAAAGGCAGATTGAGGACATGAAGGGCAAAGACCATAGGGCCCTGCTCAGTTTCAATAGTTTACTGCAAATCAGTAGCTTGTATATAATAACCTTGGAAATGCAATTTGAATTTTACTTAGCAATATGATTAAATAGTTCATAACTAAAGAGAAGTTTGGAAAATAAAATGTAGCCAGAATAAGAGATGGAATTCTGGGTTGAGCCCTTTTAAGTTTCCTTGTCTACTGGTTAGACTCATCACAACCTATGTCATTGACTTTATTTACTTCTATCAGTTTCAGATACCTCTGGGAATTAATAAACAGTGTCTTCTAAAATTGCTGCCATAAGTATGAAGAGGTAGGGGAAGAACTATGGGTTTTGGAGACAAGAGGGTGAGTAAGGATCATTAGAACTGCTGGAGAAGCATGTGCATTTAGAAAAGTAGTTTCTAATAATAAAATATACTTAATATAAATAATTTGCAAAGTTTTTTTTTCCCCTTTGAAGCATTTTTTTTCCTTTTCCTGTTTGACTATGAAAATAAAACAAATTAGTAGCCATGATAAGTAAAGTGATCTACAATGTGTTGTAGTTCAACATTAACTAGAATAGAAAAGTTGTAGAAATTCACTTGTCTTAATACTTGCACTAATTAAACAGTTAAATATTGAATGAATACCGTGCAACATGATTTGTGTTAGGCACTAGGGATATGAAGAAAATAATAACAGTTTAGCTTAATGGTACTGTCTCAACTTTCACCTCATATTTGCTTCTCAGAGCATTTTAAACCTGTTTCTTCTGTCATAATTTTATTATTTATCCACCTAATAGCAAATATTTTTTGACAAACAACTAGTGCCAGGTACTAGCTGGGCATTGTGAGCTTACCATCTAGATAACTTATGGTCAAAATTATGTACATTTATACATAAATTTCTGTGTTTAGTTTCCAAGGTAATATATATATGGCTCAGTGGTAAAGAATCTGTCTGCAATGCAGGAGACACAGGTTTGATCCCTGGGTTGAGAAGATCCCCTGGAGAAGGAAATGACAACCCACTCCAGTATTCTTGCCTGGAGAATCCCATGGAGAGAAGAGCCTGGTGGGCTATAGTCCATGGGGTCACAGAGTCAGACACGACTGAAGTGACTTAACACACATGCAAAGGAGGACATGAGTCTGCTTTGTATTATTATTATTATTATTTTTAAAGAGAGGCATGAGTCTAAAATGAGGTTTAAAAAAGATATCACTAAAATAGATGATTGAGTCTCTGATTCTGAGGGTAAGTTTCATTAGGAGTAAAAAGCTCATTTCTATTTTTATAGGCATATGTCTGAGTGAAAATGGAGATTTATGCTAGTTATTTGGATCACTGTAGTAAGAAACAAGCTTATTTTAACAAATTAGGTTAAGCTCCCCCCCTTTTTTCTCTTACCATCACTTTTATAGAAAAGCAAAGTGAAATTCATAAGTCTTTAAATTTTATCTACAGTTTAGTTAGCTTTCATACAGTATTTTGTCCTGTGACAAATTAATGTTTCTGAACTCTATTATGTTATTATTATAATCAATAGATTTCTACTATAATCTTAGGAGGTTTAACAGTCTTTGGAACCTCTGTTTTTTAATGTGTAAACTCAGGTAATTAGACTATGATTTGTACAGATCTTTCCATTATTAAAGTTTTATAGTTTTATGAAATTATCTGTATTGTCTGAATAATTAGAAATGTTACTAAAAGTCTTTATGCCATGGTGTATGAAGGTAAGAATATCCCTGTCTTTAGGTCACCACAAAATTATTCTAGATTGTAAAATAGCAGTGCAAACTTTAGCAGTACAGGCATAGCTCACAAGACAGTCATTTCAGAATTTAGTATTTTATGTCATAGTTCGCACCTTATGATAAAATGGGTATCTACCTCCATCAGTTTAGGGAGGAATAATGCAAAGAGCTACTACATTTGCCTTTGATTTCCTTCTAAGTGTTCTCAAATCCCTAGAAAGTATTCAGGCAAATTTTCATAGATCATCACAGCAAAGCTGTCCAAGATTTGGATTTTGTAGTTCAGAAAATATTCCATAATGTAAAAATTAAATGAGACTAACAAAGGTTGTGTTTTACCAAGCACATTAAAGCAAATCACCAACGAATTAGGGAAACTATTACCTCTATTTCAATTACATTTAATTTTAAAGAATATACTCAAGGAGAGACTCTCAAGATGGCAGAGTAAGAGGTGGAGTTCACCTTCCTCTGCACAGATACACCAAAAATGGATATAGGGCTTCCCTGGTGGCTCACTGGTAAATAATCCAACTGTCAATGCAGGGGACAGGTTCAGTCTCTGGTACAGGAAGATCCCACATGCCATAGAGTAACTAAAAAGAATCAGAGAGAGAAATTAAGGAAACAATCCCATTTACCAGTGCAATAAAAATAATCAAATGTCTAGGAAAAAAATCTATCTAAAAAGGCAAAATATCTATATGCAGAAAGATATACACTGATGAAAGAAATCAAAGACTACTTAAACTGATAGAGAGATATAACATGCTATTGGATTTTAATAATCAATATTATGAAAATTACTAACTATCCAAAGCAATCTACAGGTTCAATGCAATCCTTATCAAACTACCAATGTTATTTTTCATAGTGGTAGGCTGCAGTCCATGGGGTTGCCGCGAGACAGACACGACTGAACGGCTTCACTTTCACTTTTCACTTTCATGCATTGGAGAAGGAAATGGCAAACGACTCCAGTGTTCTTGCCTGGAGAATCCCCAGGATGGGGGAGCCTGGTGGGCTGCCGTCTATGGGGTCGCACAGAGTCGGACACGACTGAAGCAACTTAGCAGCAGCAGCAGCTAGAACAAAATATTTCACAGTTTCTATGGTAACACAAAAGACTTTGAATAGCCAAAGCAATCATGAGAAAGAAGAATAAAGCTGGAAGAATCAACCTTCCTGACTCCAAAAAATACTAGAAAGCTACAATCATCAAGAAAGAATGGAACTAGCACAAAAACAAAAATATAGATTAATGGAACAAGATAGAAAGCCAAAAGTTAAAGCCATGCATCTGTGGACACCTTAACTTTGACAAAGGAGGCAAGAATATACAATGGAGAAAGACAGCCTCTTCAATAAGTGGTGATAGGAAAACTAAACAGCTACATGTAAAAGAATGACTAGAGCATTTCCTAACACTTTACACAAAAATAAACTCAAAATGGATTAAAGACTTAAAAGCAAATCCAGAAAATATAAAGCTTGTAGAGGAGAACATAGGCAGTATACACTTTGACATAAATGGCAGCAAGATCCTCTTTTACCCATCTCCTAGAATAATAGAAATAAAAATAAAAATAAGCAAAGTGGACCTAATTAAGCTTGAAAACTTTTGCACAGCAAAGGAAACAATAAATGAGATTAAAAGACCAGCTTCAGAATTGGAGAAAAGAATGCAAATGAAGCAACTGACAAAGGATTAGTCTCCAAAATACATAAAGGACACATACAGGTCAATATCAGAAAAACAAAAAGCCCATTCACAAAATGAGCCGAAGATCTAAATGAACATTTCTTCAAATATAGCATACAGATGGCCAATAAATACATGAAAAGATGATTAACAAAGTTTATTAGCAGAGAAATGCAAGTCAAAATTACAATTACCTCACACCAATCAGAATGGCCATCATTAAAAAAAAAAAAAAAACTACAAACAGTAAATGCTGGAGAGGATGTGGACAAAAGGGAACCCTATTGAATTGTTGGCAGGAATGTAAATTGGTGCAACCACTATGGAGAACAGTACGGGCATTCCTTAATAAATCAGGAATAAAACTACCTCATGACCCAGCAATCCCACTACTGGACATATACCCTAAGGAAACCACAATTAAAGAAGACACATGAACCCCAATGATCATTATAGCACTATTTACAATAGCCAGGAAATGAAAGCAATCTAAATATTCATCAACAGATGAATGGATAAAGAAGTTGTGGTATATACACATATAACCATAGAATATTGTTCTACCATTAAAAAGAATGAGTTTGATTCAGTTCTAGTGAGGTGATGAATGTAGAGCCTGTTATACAGAGTGAAGTAAGTGAGAAAGAAGAAAAGAAATATCATATATTAAGGCATATATGTTGAATCTAGAAAAATAATGCTGATGAAAGTATTTACAGAGAAGAAATGGGCACAAAAACATAGAGAATGGTCTGGTGGACACAGTGGAGGAAGGAGAGGGTAAGATAGACTGAGAAAGTAGCATTTAAACTTATAAAGTATCATGTGTAAAAGATAATTAGCAGGAAGTTGCTGTATAACACACTGAGAACAGCCTGGTGCTCTATGATGACCTAGAGGGGTGGAATGTAGGGGGAGTGAGGGAGGCTCCAGAGAGAGGAGTTATATATTTATTACTATGACTGATTCACATTAATGTACTGCAGGAAACACTATACAAACTTTTGTCAACAGAGTAATGTCTCTGGTTAGTTATAGCTTTTCTTCTAGGGAGCAAGGGTCTTTTAATTTCATGGCTGCATGTGAAGCACTGATTTGGAGCCCAAGAAAATAAATTCTGTCACTGTTTCCATTTTTTCCCCATCTATTTGCCATGAACTGATGGGATTGGATGCCATGATCTTCATTTTTTGAATGCTGAATTTTAAGCCAGCTTTTCCACTCTCCTCTTTCACCTTCATAAGAGGCTCTTTAGTTCCTCTTCACTTTTTACCATTAGGGTGGTGTAATCGGCATATCTGAGGTTATTGATATTTCTCCCGGCAATTCTGATTCCAGCTTTTCAACCCAGCATTTCACATTAAATAAGCAGCGTGACAATATACAGCCTAGATGTACTCCTTTCCCAATTTGGAACCAGTCCATTGTTCCATGCCCAGTTCTAACTGTTGCTTCTTGACCTACATTCAGGTTTCTCAGGAGGCAGGTAAGGCGGCCTGGTATTAACACCTCTTTAAGAATTTTCCGCAGTTTGCTGTGCTTCACACTGTCAAAGGCTTTAGTGTAGTCAATGAAGCAGAAGTAGATGTTTTTCTGAAACTCTCTTGCTTTTTCTATGATGCAATGTATGTTGGCAATTTTATCTTAACAGTATGAAAAGGCAAAAAGAAGAAGACATAACGATTATTAATATATATGCACCCAACATAGTAGCACCTCAATACATAAGAAAATGCTAACAACTATTAGAGGAGAAATTGACAGTGATACAGTGACAGTGGGGAACTTTAATGCCACTCGCACCAGTGGACAGATCATCCAGACAGAAAATTAATAAGGAAATGCAAATTTTAAATAATTTATATCTACAGGGCATTTCATCCAAAAATAATAGATTTCACTGTTTAACTCTTACAACTCAAGAATAAAACATCCAATAACTCATTTAAAATGGGAAATTATTTGAATAGACTTTTATTCAAAGTTGATATACAAAAGCCAGCATATGAAAATAAGCTAAATATCACTAGTTATTTGAAAATGTAAATTAAAATCACAGAATACTAGTTAATACCCACTAAGATAACTATAATAAATGAGATAATAGCAAATGTTTGAAAGGCAGTGAAAGTATCAGAACCTTCATATATTACTGGTAGAATGTAAAATTCTGCATCCACTTTGGAAAACAATTTGATGTTTCCTCCAGGAGTTACACATAGAGTTATCATACAAACAAGGCATTCTACTCCTAGATCTCTACTAAAGAGAATTAAAAAGATACATCTATGCAAATATTTGTGCATGAATGTTCATTTCAACATTTTTCATAATAGTCATAAAGTGGAAACAACCCAAATGCTATATTCATATAATGGAATACTATTTGACCATAAAAATAATAATGAAACATGATGCATTCTATGAGACATAGATGAACCTCAAAATCAGTGAAAAAAGCCAGACTAAAAGTGGCATGTATTATATGAATCTAGTTGCATGAAATATCAACCATAGGAAAATTCATTGAGACAAAAGGCACATTCGTGGGCCTGGGGATATGAGGAAATAGGGAATGAGTACTAATGGATATGGAGTTTCTTTTTGGAATAATGAAAATTTACTGGAATTAGTGGTGATTTTTGCACAATTTTGGCAGAACTAACAACTAACAACTACTAAAACTTAAATGTGAAATTATAAACTGCAGTGTTATTTGTAAAATAATTATTTTTAATCAAAATAATTAAAATCTGTTTGACCCTCCCTCACATTCACTCCATGCTTAAATATTTTGTGAAAATGAAAGTTGCTCAGTAGTGTCTGACTCTTTATGACTCCATGGACTTCTCCAGGCAAGAATACTGGAGTGGGTAGCCTTTCCCTTCTCCAAGGGATCTTCCCAACCCAAGGACTGAATCCAGGTCTCCTGCATTGCAGGCGGATTCTTTACCAGCTGAGCCACAAGAGAAGCCCAAATTTTTTTTTTCACAAATATTTGTTGATGTTGTTGTGAGCATCTGCTAAATGTCTGACAGTATACTAGATCTTGACAGTGCTGACTCTAGTTGGCTAATCTCTATAATGCTCTGCAATGGTTACTGCTTATTGACAGGATTTTATCTGATAGGCTGATTTTTGGTATGATAAGCCACAAATTTTCCTGACTAAGACATCTACAGGAAGACAGTTTACAGAGTACAGGCTCACCTAGCATTCAAAACATCTTCCTGTACCTTTATAAAAGCACTTGACTACAACAAAGAGTTTCTCTCAATTTTGTTACATGAAATGAAACTCCTTTTGTTTAACACTACAGTTCATGAAATGCTTTCTCAGATGTTTTCTCATGTAAGGACCCCAAATAAAAAACCTCTATCTAGTCACCATAACAATGATAATTCCATTTGCATAATGAAACCAAGGTCCTTAGAAGCTAAGATATTGAGCTAAAGTTATCACTTTACTTGCTAGAAGCAGAATTAGCACTACAATCCAGGTTTTCTGATTCCAAAATCATCATTCTTTTCTCTATACCAGTAACTTTTTTTTTTCCAATTTCATAAATTAGTGCATGGAAAAATGGATATTGCCATGGGATTGCTGATATTTTATTTTGTCAATAGATTAGTAAGTAAAAATAAATAATAGCCACCAAAAATTAGGAAGAAAATAAACAGAGAAGATAGGAGAAGTCTTTAAGTTAAATGCTTTAAATTTATAAAATACTTGTCACATTCTCCCAAATTTCTCATTTTACTTTAGATTGATGAAGTCTTCCTCATGGGCAGTCACTGGCCAACTACTTCTGGAAGATAGCTAGTTTCATGTTTGAGGAAAACTTTCTATGTATTTCATTGATAGAATAATGAATTAAGTTCCTTTATTGCCAATATCATCTTGAACTCGGGTAGCAATAATGTTCACATATTCTCCAATTTACTTATCTTGATTTGGCCAAACATGATTATTCTTGTTTGTAAGTAAAAAAGCATATTTTAAGTGAAGCAAACATAATATACAAAACATATAAACTAAAAGAATAAAAGCACAAAGTATTCTTCCTCCCACTTCCTGGGGGTTTCAGAATATTTCAGAATATTCAAAGCATATGATTATCTTGTGTGCTATATATAAAACATAATTACTTTTGCTTCCTTCTTAACTGCATTTTGGGCCATTTTAGATTATGATTACATTTACAAGATATCAAGCCAGAAAGAGAAAAACAAATATTATATGTTAACACATATATTTGAAATCTAGAAAAATGGTACTGATAAACTTATTTGCATGGCAGAAATAGAGACACGGACATAAAGAATGGACTTGTGGACACAAGGGAGAGGGAGAGATTGGGGCAAATTGAGAGAGAATAGCATTGACATATACACACTACCATGTATAAAATAGCTAGTGGGAAGCTGCTGTATAGCACAAAGAGCTCAGCTTGGTGCTTTGTGATCACCTTGAGGGGAGGATGGGGGTGAGGGGGGATGGGGGTGGGGTGGGAGGGAGGCACAAAAGGGAAGGGATATATGTATGCTTATAGTTGATCCACATTGTCGTACAGCAGAAACTATCACAACATTGTATAGCAATTACACTCCAATTATTTAAAAAAGATATTTGTAAGAAAGAAAACACTTTAGCTCATTACTCAGTTGATTTAACTTCATGATTCTCAATGTATGGATGACTACAAGTATCTGGGTGATTGAAATTATCAGTCTATAAAATGTGTCCATGGTTAACAACATTGATGAATGAAATCATGCTGTGATGTTGATTAAGATTGAATTCGATAATTGTTAGGTAAATGTTGGGCTGCTGAAAGGCTAAATGGATGGATGAATAGATGGAAGGATGGATATATAAGTGAATGGATGAAGAAATTTCATTTCAGTACTATTTGTGTAAATGCTATTTAATGTTTAAAACATTAATAATATTATGTTGCTCGGGTCCTATGATTCACAGTATTTTGTATTATTTTACCCATAAATACTTCATTTATCCAGTTTTTAACAGTTTCCATGTAAATAAAGTTTCTATGTAGTATACTTAGCACTTTAAGTACTGTATTAGTTTTCTATGTTTGGAGTACAGATTACCACAAACTACATAGCTTAAAAAAACAGAAATTTGTTTTCTTATAGTTCTGCAGCTCACAAGCCCCAAATCAGCATTGGCAGAGCTCTTGTACTTTTTTCCTCAAGGATCTGGGTAGAATCCATTTCATGTCTCTCTCCTAGCTTCTGGTGGCTGGTCGTAATTCTTGACCTTCCTTGCCTTTCTCCACAGTACTCGAATCTGTCTCCATCTTCATATTGCCTTCTCCTCTGTCTATATCTTATCCTTTCTTGTCTTATGAGGATATTTGTCAACGGATTTAAGGCCCTTCCAGATAATTAAGGATGACCTCCTCATCTCAAAATCCTTAACTTGTGAAATACCTTGTTTTCCCAAAGAGGTAACATTCCCTGGTTCTAAGAATTAGGACATAGACATATTTTGAGGGGGCACCAGTCAACCTGCTACAAACACCAAAAACATTTTAAGCAGGGTTGTTTCTAAAGATAGTTATTTATCTGCCTTATTAAGTAGAAGATAGTTAACATAAGTCTATCCTAATTGCTCAGGTACTTCACTGTGTAGTTTACATATACAGTGAAATTTTCATGAGGTATGCAGAGCTGTTTGCTCCAATACTGAGTGCCTCTGAACTAACATTGCTTCTTTAATTCTTGTATATTTTTAGAGTGTTTCTGTCCCTTCTCTTTTTGTCAGCTGTAATTTCTTAATCCTGTGTTAGTATTGACTCTCATTTCCCTATTCTAATTTAATGCTTCTAATATTTTGTAATAATAATGCTTGCTATAAGTATTTATAAAATAATAATCAGTAGTTTAAAATTATTTAAATATTGCAAAATTCTGGGTAAAACAAAAACATAAATTCTAACTAATTTACATATAGCATTTAGACTCAACAATATGAAAAGATCTGACATGATAATTCATATTTAAGACACAGATTTAATTGAGTGTGAAAACTCCACTGTATAATTTGTTTATCTATAAGAAAGAAAAGTGCTTTAATATATTAAGAAATATTCATTTCTCACAATTAAGATGGTGCCATTCTCATTCTAGTCCACATTGGTCAGATGAGATTTTTGTCACATTTTATGACATACTTAAATGAATTCAAATAATCAGAGGAAGGTGACTAATATATTGAGAGGTTGAAAGCTTGACTAAGGAAGTATATATATGGTGAAACTAATGATGAACATCCTGGGGATGCTGGACAAGGGGAGGAAAGAGACTTCTTGCTGTCTGTACATAGAATAATGGTTGTCATGTATAAGAGTGCAGGAAGCTAATCCTTTCATGTAACAGATGAAAGAAATATGACCAATAAATGGAAGTTAGGTGGAGATGGACTTCCATTTATAATATAGAACATATGAGCAGTTCTTAAACAGGTTGTTTATGAAAGTATAAGTTCCACATTACTGAAAAGGATTCAACTGAGATTGACTTTTATTTATGAGGTAGAAAATATGCTGAAGAAGTTTCTTGCTAAAAAAAAATGTATATATCTATAATTGGAATGTTGTGAAACATTTTATTTAATGTTGTGAAAATTTTATTTAATAGGCTGCTACTGCTGCTAAGTCACCTCAGTCATGTCCAACTCTGTGTGACCCCATAGACGGCAGCCCACCAGGCTCCCCCGACCCTGGGATTCTCCAGGCAAGAACACTGGAGTGGGTTGCCATTTCCTTCTCCAATGTATGGAAGTGAAAAGTGAAAGGGAAGTCACTCAGTCGCGTCCGACTCTTCATGACCCCATGGACTGCAGCCCACCAGGCTCCTCCGTCCATGGGATTTTCCAGGCAAGAGTACTGGAGTGAGTGCCATCACCTTCTCCGTTTAATAGGCTAGCTTATAACTAAAGTGAAATATGCATCTAAATGCTGGCAAGAGAGCCACGAGGCTGTGGCCATTGGCTTTCTAACCCTCTAATGTCTATGCCTCTTTTTAGTTTTATGTTTGTTTTCTTTTTCTATTCATTTGATTCCCTCATCTAGTTTATGCCTTAAGTCACAAGGGGCTTTAGTCTGTAAACATCAAGAGTATATTAGACACTGAGACTTGACAGGGAGATTATTCTCACCCTAATTGATCTAGTTCTATTTCTTTAACTGTTAATTGTATGGTTTGAAGCAATTTTCCAAACTGTTTGGATTTTAGTTTCTGCCCAGTGTAAAATAATTTAAATAAAACTTGTATTTCTTTGTTGTTGAGAGAATATGCACGTGTGTGTAGGTGCATGTGTATATGTAAGAAAGACATCAAAATCAGCAACCAAGGCAAGGTATTATTAATGAGCTAACTCTCTTAAACATGAGTTTTAGCAGTTTAAATAAGTTTGTTCCCCCCCCCCCGCCCCCATGGGAAGTCCTCCACAGGTGCATGTTTAATTGTAGTGGGGATAAGAGAATAGACTTAACTCAGTCGTTAGTCAGTTATTCATTACTAACATTCCAGACGTTTTCTCCCTTGAAAATGAAAAAAAAAAACTTTTCTCTGAGCTGGAAATATTTTCTAGGGGCAAATAAAATATTATTTGGGGGACTGGAAAACAATCCCATCCTCAGAAGCATTGCCAACTTTGTAGTTTCTCAGATAATCACTCCATGAGCATAACACAACAGATATTTTAAACAAAAACAAATTAAACCCCCTCCCCCACCCCCACTGTGGACCCTGGAATTTCTGAAAAACCACAGAATACAGCTACTGACTCCCTCTGCTGGTGAACTGCAAAGAATTGGTGAAGAAATTGCAGCATTATTCAACATAAGAAATAGTGGCAAGTGAAGCCTAGCTCTAGAGAGTTGGCAGCTAAACTTGTGTAAGGCTCTGTGAATAATCATAAGGAAGATATATGGCGTTTTCAGGAGCTTTAAGCAACTGAAGACCCATTTAAGTTAAATATTGATACATAATCCCATATATATCTAGTTAATTCTGGCTTGGATAAAGGTATATGATTCAATACAAACAAACACAATAAAAAGCTGAAGTCTTCAAGCCTCACCCCCCAGACTACAGAAAGCTATGATATTAGAGTTTAATTTTAGGGTCTTTGAAACTGTTACCTAACAATGCTGATATATAAATACTACAGAGAAAAGTTAAAATGGTATTAAAAGGCAACCAAGAAAAGCACCAAAATTTTTCTAATTCTTTTGATATTCCACTGAAAGTGCAGGGCTTGTCTTATCAATGAATATTAAAAAACATTCCATCCCAGATTTCTCTGTGATAACATATCATGTTGAGAACAAAATATCTGTTATCCAAGTCCTATATTCTTTAGGACATCTAGAACATCTAGAGTATCAGAGCTGAGACTCTGATGGCATCACTGTTTCTGGAATCTAGTATGTGACTATGCATTAATCATTGAAGAAATGTCAGTGTAGGAGAGAACAAAGATTAATTTACTCAGAAAAAACTGGGAAATAAGCACATATTCTCACTCTTAGAGTTAGCTTCACCCCAGAAAAGAGGCCTTGAATGAGGCGTGTAGTCACTTGATAACTTTTACATTTTCTCATTATCAATAAATACCCTTCAGTTCACACACACTTCAGAGATTACTATGTTTGCTTAGAATTAGTAAAATTTGGAATTTCTCTCAACACTCCTAGGTCATGGTTGCCAATTTATAGATAAGTTCACTAAGGAGAAGCAAGTTTATTTGGGTTTTCCTGGATGGTAATATAGATATGATGATGATGGTATATATTTATTAATATATTTCCTTATATTATATATATATATATATAATTTCATTAAATCATCACAAGACCCTGTGAAATATAGGACCTATTACTATGACCATTTCATATATGAGAAAATCGAGGTTAAAAAAGGGTTAAATAGTTTTCTCAAGGTTACACAACTATTAAATTGCAAAGTTGGAATTAAGATCTCAGGCAGTCTGACTCCCACAAGGTGTAGAGCCTCCTTGCTGCTGCTGCTGCTGCTGCTAAGTTGCTTCAGTCGTGTCCGACTCTGTGAGAACCCATAGACGGCAGCCCACCAGGCTCCCCTGTCCCTGGTATTCTCCAGGCAAGAACACTGGAGTGGGTTTCCCTTTCCTTCTCCAATGCATGAAAGTGAAAAGTGAAAGTGAAGTCGCTCAGTCGTGTCCAACTCTTGGCGACCCCATGGATTGCAGCCTTCCAGGCTCCTCCGTCCATGGGATTTTCCAGGCAAGAGTATTGGAGTGGGGTGCCATCGCCTTCTCCAAGAGCTTCCTTAGTTGCTGCTAATAATTGAATAATCATGACTTGAAAACAAGTTCCTACCTGCAATGCTAATATTCTTGTCATTCTCTTCTGACCTACTAAAGACCTACTTTCTTTGCACCATCAAAGAAACTGAAGGGCTACATTTTAAAGGGTCATGGTCAAAGGAATTATGTCTTTATGAAAATACATAGATAGCTGGAACTGTAGCCTGCAAAATTTACTTATAACCCTGAGTACCCTTTTTAGCCAAGGGAAAGGTGGTAGTCCAACAAATGAGTCTGTAGGAGAGAAAATTTGAAGTTCCAAATACAACTTGACAAACACAGAAAATTATCATTTGCTATTGCTGGAGGAGGCTGGAGTTAGCGCATCCCCTTTACAAGTTGGTTTCTCTATGTCTCACTTGAGCGGCTGTTTCCATAGACACCCACACATCAGTTTCCCAGCTTAACCACATTCAAACAAGAATGCAGGCTTTGGTTGCAACAGCTGTGAACTGTTTTACCATGTGTCTAACAGGCACGGCTTATCTACTTTCCTCTACGTGTGCAACAGGACAACAGGGGGTTTCAGCAAACAGTAATAAAAATTTTTCTGAACAACTCTTAGAAATTCCAAAACTGAAGAAACATATTTTGATCTATATGAAAGAAGAAAAAAATCAGAAAGAAAGGAGGAGAAACTTTTATCTGTCCTTGGCTTTTGGGGACAGGGGTGGGGCAATAGTGACTGGTACTAAACTATTTCACAAATGCAAAATTGAAAACACATGCCTTTCTCCTATGTCTGAAACAAAGTGGTGGGTCCCTGGGGACCCATAGAGGAAGGTGGTGGGGTGTGGAAATCACTGTGGGCACTGAAAAGTACTTGAATAATAAGCTAATACTATTCACAGGCCACTTGGCTGTGTTTATTTTGAACTTGTGCTAATGATAATTAAAGAAAATAATCAAATTAAATTGTTTAAAAGCATTTACTTTCTGATAAACTGGGGAAAGTAACATTGTATTATTAATAGAAGTTTCCATAGAGAGAAAATACGTAAGAATTATCTTTAAAATGTACATGTGTGAAAAAGATAGATAGCAAACTTATCAATTGGCCTAGAAACTTTTGGAACAGACACGCTGAAAGAGTGTGCATGCATATACACACAAACACACATACATTCTTATATGAAGCCTTTGTGTACACATAGTACACAAAGCTTGTTTGCTTGTGCATATCTTATTTTAATATAACATATATCAAACATGCCTCACATTGAGGAGTGCTTTGAAGTTCAATGTAACCAATCAGACAAACATTCTGTACTTAGATGAAACCTAGTCACAAAGAGGGCATGATGAGGAATTCTAAGTCTTAAAATAGTGATACCAATACAATATTGTAAAGTAATTAGCCTCCAATTAAGATAAATAAATTTAAATTAAAAAAATAAAATAGTGATAGAAAGCGATTTCAACTCACATAATTATCACAAAAAAACCCTATGATATAGACTCTATTGATACATTATATGAATGAAGAAACTGAAGCACAAAAGTATTAAGTGACATGCCAAAAATTATTTTACTATTGTGAGGTTCAGCAAGGATTTAACCTCAGGCAGTCTGGTACCAAAATCTACTCTTAACCTTTGTAGTCAGCAAGTGGAAAGAAGTATTCAGAATCCAGTAGGAAAAAGTGAATGCTGACCAACCTCCACTCTGTCTCTAAGCATCTAGAACATTCTGTGAGTTACTGTCTATATCAGTGGGTGAATGGGTGGGATTTTAAGTGGTAAAGATATTTTAGACAGGGAGAGATGTGCTGCTTTAAAAGTAGTTTTTATTTGATGGAAAATGGACACAGCAGAGATTCTTGTTCTCCCTTAGCGACAGTAAGAGTACTGTTAAAATAGTGCATCATCTGGATCTTGCCCTATATTACATTTCTTTAAAAAAAAAAAAGTCATGTTCAGAATGATTAGGTGGTGACAATAATTCAACTGGGTCTTCAAGGTTCTCTTACCCTTGTCTATTATTTTGTGGTTCAAGAAAATAAACAACTTGGTCATCCAGCATCTTCTGTTGCAACTTGAATGGAACTGAGTTGCTATAATATTCATATTCATGAGTGAACTATATAAACATTATAGTAAATAGTTCATATAAAGATTGCTTTAATCTTTAAAGCACTCTTTAGCTAGTGTGTGATTTATTCTTCTGTGCTCAAGGAAGCATTTCTCAGCTTTACAGACTCACATATCTTCCCAGCTTTACAGACTAAAATATCTTTTCACTTGTAAATAAAACTTTTAACAAGCAAAGGTTTGTCATCTTTCTTCAGATTCATCTTTCAGAGAAATTTAATCTCACTGAGTAGAAACTGGGCTATTTGAAATGTGTAAACTAGGATGCCAATGTTTTCATTTCAATACCCGCCTGTACAAATACAGTAAAATCATGGATTAGACAAATAAACCATATGAAAGTGAAAGTGTTATACAAGGCTCCAAATATAGGCAGTTCTAATAATCCTCTCACTCATGTTAATTACAGATGCTTTGCACAGATAGACTGCTGGCTTTGTCTAAGGGCAAGTATACTATTATTATTCTTTGTTTATATTATTTTATTTTATTGCAAGGAGTAGAGACAACCGAGAAACTGTTTCAGCATGGCTAGTTTTTGAATAATCATGAAATTTGATTTGGAGCCTAAAAGAGAAGGACAGAGCAAAAATTTTAGAGGTAGTATGATCGAACTGTTGGTTAAACAAAAGAGCTCAGTAATAGGCACGTCCAAGTCAATAGAGTTGAATCATGGCTTCAATATAAGGGGCAAAGGAACATCTCTGGTATTAAGGCAAAGTCTTTCCATCATTTTTCCTGGGTACAGTCCCAGGCCTGCTTATAGGAGAGAAGGAAATAAGTGATTCATGATCCTGGTTGAGCACATTTAAAAGCCTGGCAATTATCAAAAAGATTTGACTTCAGGATAAAAAATACATGAAAGTGGATACGAGGTATTTATTAAACAATTTAATATTTCCCAAATAAAGTGCTTAGACTATTTCTTATAAAAGATAATCCCCACATGAGCTCCTTTAGTGGTAATTAATAAAATAAGGTTAATGTTATTTAAGCAACAATCATAAAATTCTTTTAAATATAATATCATCATATAAAATATATCAACAACTATCTAGATGTGAGGCAGAATTATTGCAAACATTAAAACTTAGGACTGGTTCTTTAGAAGTTTGACGATTACGTGAAATTATTGAGGTGGTTGGGTAATAAATGAATTTCAACAAATGGGTACCAATAAGTTGCATTTGAAGATTAGTAGTTATGTGAAACACATAAACTTTTCTGATGAAGAAAAGCCGTGAAGTCCCTGGAGGCTCTACTTATAAAACTTAAGCTGAACTGAAGTTACCCTCTTTATGAATTTTGCACATTTTTAAAGTGTTGAAATATGACCTGATCAACTGCTCAGGCTATGGAAATGTTTCACACCAGGCTGGGGGAGTCCATGTATTCACATTTCAGTTACAATTAGGAAAGGAATAGAAACTGGCAGACATTGAAAGACTATGATTCAACTTGGGGATTACTCCTGAAAAAGAGTCATGGAACTACAAGAAGGAGAAGAGAAGGTGTAAGATAAGGGAATTTGAGACCTTGCTAACAGTGTTAGATTTTCCCTAGGTTTAAATGAACAAGTTACTATGTTGAGATCCTTACCATTGAGAACTGCAGAGAGAAGTTGCTATTGAAATATTGTAAAAAAAAAAAAAATAAAGGAAATATACTGTATATGTACAGACATGAAAATTCATGGAGTTTTAAAGCAATTTAAAATATTTGAGCCCAGTTGGAAATGACTACTTTTGTCTCTGTACTATTCATTAGTAACATCATCATTTACCTGTTTCTTTCCCTGGGCCACGTATTTTCACTAAAACTTGAAAATATAGGCAAAAAGAGAATCTTTAAGAGGGACAGAAATAGACAGACCAATCCTAAAGTTGTTTTCCTTTTTTTAATGGTACCATTGGAATTTGAAAAGATTTTATTTTTTCCCCAGAGTCACGAAACAGTGTGGGTGGAGTTATTTCGTCTCAGTGGAAAATAAGGGGATAAACATTGGGGTACACACCTATACCCTAAAGTGCCAATGAGCTCAATTCTCTTTTCCCCTGTGTTATAGTAGTCACTCAGTCATATCTGACTCTTTGCAACCCCATGGACTGTAGCCTGACAGGCTTCTCTGTCCATGAAATTCCCCAGGCAAGAATATTGGAGTGGGTTGCCATTCCCTTTTCCAGGGGACCTTCCTGACCGAGGGATTAAACCCCAGTCTCCCAGATTGCAGGCAGGTTCTTTACCATCTTAGACACCAGGGAATCTTTCCCCTGTGTTATGATTAAATGCAAAAAAGGGACCCATGTAGTTTATTTTTATTAATTTAAAGATAGATATAAGCTACATTAACCTCACTGCCTCATCTAATAAAAATTCTGTTTTTATTTTTAAGATAAGAATTATTCATACATCATTTTTTAAATTATTGGAATATAGTTGATTTACAATGTTGGTGCATATATACTCATTTTTTTTAGATTCTTTTCCCATTACAAATTAGATTATTTTCCCATTATAGGACATTACAGAATATGAAGTAAAGTTCACTGTGCTATACAATAGGTCCTTATTAGTTATCTATCATGAATAGTACTGTGTATATGTCAATCGTAATCTTCCACTTTATCCCTTTCCCTGTCACCCCCAATAACCAGAGTATGTTTTCTACACCTGTAACTCTATTTATGTTTTGTAAATAAATTCATTTGTATTATTCTTTTTAGATTCCACATATAAACAATATCATACGATATTTGTCTTTCTCTGACTTACTTCACTCAGTATGACAATCACTAGGTCCATTCATGTTGCTGCAAATGGCACTATTTCACTATTTTTAATGAGGAGTAATATTCCATTGCATATATGTAGCACATCTTTCTTATCTGTTCCACTCTTGGGAGACATTTAGGTTGCTTCCATGTCTTGGATATTGTAAATAGTGCTACAATGAACATTATAGTGCATGTATCTTTTCAAATTATGGTTTTCTCCAGATATATGTCCAGCAGTGGGATTGCTGGATCATATGATAACTCAACATCACTAATTACCAGAGAAATGCAAATCCAAACTGCAATGAGGTTATCATCTCACACCAGTCAGAATGGCCATCATCAAAAAATCTACAAACAATAAATGCTGAAGAGAGTGTGAAGAAAAGGGAACCCTCCTTACATTGTTGGTGGAAATGCAAACTGGTACAGCCACTATGGAGAATAGCATGGAATTTCCTTTAAAAAA
This sequence comes from Bos mutus, assembly GCF_027580195.1. Lineage (NCBI taxonomy): Eukaryota > Metazoa > Chordata > Mammalia > Artiodactyla > Bovidae > Bos > Bos mutus. The sequence continues at coordinate 64,224,651 of NC_091646.1, read as the reverse complement.
ACAACTAAAAATAGAGAACTCTTTAAATATCATTAAACATAGAATTATTTTTCACCAAAGTTGCAATTCTGTTTTTACACACACATTTAAACTTTTGCTAAAAATGTCTTTTACCCACTGCATCCATATCGGTATCTCCCAATCTCTGTTAAAACTTAGATTCTCATTTTCTAATAAAAAAAAAAAAATACTCTCCTGAAGGTCACTAGTCACTTCCCTGATCAGTATGTAATCTCTTCTCAAGTCCTCACTGCCTTTGGCCTTTATAAAGTGTTTGACACTGTTCACCACCACTTTTTGAAACTTTTTTCTCTTAGTTTTCTTAAGCCAATAGCTATCCTGATTTTCTTTCTACCCGTATTTCTTTTCTTTTTTTTTTTTTCCCCTTTTGGTACAAGCCTCCCCCTGCCTAACCCTTAAATGTTTTTCTTCTCCAAGTTATATTAAAGGCCTATTGCTCTTTTCCTAGTACTGCCTGTTCACACTGTGCAAGCACATCTATTTTCTTTCATCTTTTTTTCTTCCATTTTAGTACCACATTTTCTTTATCCATCTATCAATGGGCATTTAGGTTGCTTGTATATCTTGGCTATTGTAAATAATGCTGCAATGAACATCTGAGAGCACATGTCTTTATTAATTAGCTTTTATTATTTCTTATTTTCTTTGGATAAATACCTAGAATTGTAATTGCTGGATTGTATAGTTATTCTATTTTTACTATTTTGAGGAATGTCTATATTGTTTTCCACAGTGGCTGCACCAATTTACAGTCCCATCAATAATAGTGCATGAGATATTTTTCTCCACATCTTTGCCAATACTTGTCATTCGTTTTATTTTGATAATAGCTATTATGACAGGTATGGAATATTGTCTCTTTATGGTTTTAATTTGCAATACCCTGATGATTAGTGATGTTGAGCACATTTTCATATGTCTGTTGGCCATCCATATATTTTCTTTGCAAAAATGTCTATTCAGTTTTTCTACCTTTTTAAAAACCTTTTTATTTTATATTGGTGTATAGCCAATTAACAAACAACATTGTGATAGTTTCAGGTAAAAAGCAAAGAGACTCAGTCATATAGATACATGTATCGATTCTCCCCCAAATCCCCCTACCATCGAGGCTGCCATATAACAGTGAGCAGAGTTCCATGTGCTATACAATAGATCCTTGCTGGTTATTCACTTTAAATATAACTGTGTCCACATGCCCATCCCAAACTCACTAACTATCCCTTCTCCCCATCCTTCCCTCCCTGCCACCATGCAACCATAAGCTTGTTCTCAAAGTTTGTACTGAGTCTGTTTCTGTTTTGTAATTTAATTTGAACCATTTCTATTTAGATTCCACATATAAGGATCCTCACAAAATGGTTATTTTTTGTGCAAAAGCTTTTAGTTTGATGTAATCCCATTTTGTTTGTTATTATTTAGTTTTATGGTATAAACAACTTCTACATTGATGACTCCTAAATCTCTAGCCTTGTGCTCTCTCCCTTTTGGTTTCAATGGTATTCTGAGATCTGTCTTTTTTCAGAGATAAAAAGATATCTGAAAACATTATTCTTAGCTTTTCTGTCTTTATTAGTCCTTAGAGATAATTTATTACTATGTTAGATGTTATTTGAAAGTAAAAATCAGAAGTTTATTCACCTGAAGACAAAAGGAAAACTGTGTGTAATGATCTATTCAGTTGTATTACAAGACCGGGTAGTTATATTCAAGAAAATTAGAGATACCAAGGGAATATTTCATGCAAAGATGGGCACAATAAAGGGCAGAAATGGTATGGACCTAACAGAAGCAAAAGAGATTAAGAAGAGGTGGCCATACACAGAACTGTACAAAAAAGGTCTTAATGACCCAGATAATCATGATGATGTGATCACTCAGACATGCCAGACATCCTGGAGTGTGAAGCCAAGTGCACCTTAAGAAGCATTACTATGAGCAAAGATAGTGGAGGTGATAGAATTCCAGCTGAGCTATTTCAAATCCTAAAAGATGATGCTGTCAAAGTGCTGCACTAAACATGGTAGCAAATTTGGAATACTCAACAGTGGCCACAGGACTGGAAAAGGTCAGTTTTCATTCAAATATCAAAGACGGGAAATGCCAAAGAATGTTAAACTGCCTCACAATTGCATTCATTTCACATGGTAGAAAAGTGAAAAGTTAAAGTGCTATTCATTCAGTTGTGTACGACTCTTTGTGATCAGTGGACTATACCCACCATATTCCTCTGTCCGTGAAATTCTCCAGACAAGAATACTGGGGTGGGTTGCCATTTCCTTTTCCAGGGGATCTTCTCTACCAAGGGATAGAACCCAGGTCTCCTGCACTGCAGGCAGATTCTTTACCATCATTCATTGGAACATAGTAAAAGAAAGGGAATTACAAAAAAACATCTACTTCTGCTTCATTGACTACACTAAAGTCTTTGACTGTGTGGGTCACAACAAACTGTGGAAAATTTTTAAAGAGAAGGTAATAAACTGCCTTGCCTGTCTCCTAAGAAACCTGTATGCAGGCCTAGAAGCAACAGGTGTAAGCAGACATGGAACAACAAAAGTGGTTCAAAATTGGGAATGGAGTACTTTAAGGTTTTACACGGTCACCCTACTTATTCAATTTTTATGCAGAGCACATTATGTGAAATGTCAGGCTAGATGAAGCACAAGATGGAATTGAGTTTGTCAGGAGAAATATCAATAACATCAGATATGCAGATGATACCACTCTAATGGCAGAAAGCAAAGAGGAACTAAAGAGCCTTTTGATGAAGGTGAAAGAAGACAGTGAAAAAGCTGGCTAAAAACTCAACATTCAAAAAACTAAGATCATGGCATCCTGTTCCATCACTTCATGGCAAATAGATGGGGAAAAAATGGAAACAGTAACAGACTTTCTTTTCTTGGGCTCCAAAATCACTGCAAATAGTGACTGCATCCGTGAAATTAAAAGATGCTTATTCCTTGGAGGAAAAGATATGAAATACCTAGAGAGCTTATTAAAAAGCAGAGACATCATTTTGCCAACAAAGGTCCGTATAGTCAAAGCTATGGTTTTTCCAGTAGTCATGTATGGATGTGAGAGTTGGACCATAAAGAAGGCTGAGCATTGAAGACTTGATATTTTTGAACTGTGGTGTTGGTGAAGACTCTTGAGAGTCCCTTGGACTGCAGAGAGAGATCCAATCAGTCAATCCTAAAAGAGATCAGTTCTGAATGTTCATTGGAAGGACTGATTCTGAAGCTGAAGCCCCAATATTTTGGCCACTTGATGCAAAGAACTGACTCATTGGAAAAGACCCTGATGCTGGGAAAGATTGAGGGCAGGAGGAGAAGGAGATGACAGAGGATGAGATGGTTGGATGGCATCACCAACTAGATGGACATGAGTTTGAGCAAGCTCCAGAAGATGATGAAGGACAGGGAAGCCTGGTATGCTGCAGTCCATAGGGTGGCAAAGAGTTGGTCTGAACAACAACCATATGCCTGAAGGAAATAAAACTAGTGGTCATTAATCTTAAACTCATATATCTGGTCCATTGTAAATTGGCCAGGGACCATGAAAAGGATTGTGACTTAATCGTAGGATCAAGAGAAGCCATAAAGATGTGAAGTATCTTGACCTTTAAACTCATTGGTTAGAAATAAGGTGATTTAAGAACAGGAGCCAACCAAAAATGTACAGATTAAGGTTATAAAAACTGCTGTAGGTCCCACCTTGAGGGTACTTGCAGGGACTCTTTACCCCCTCTCAGTGTCTATCCTGAGAGCTTTGTACTTTGCTCCTCTTTAATAAATCCTGTTTGCTTGCTACCATAAGTGTTTTCCATTCTTCCTGGATTCTATTCTTTGGCTCCACAGACGGGAACTCAGATTCCCATTTCAGTAGGCAAGTTGCTCTTTCTGTAGATGACCTAAGTAGTTCTAATGCTTTGGGAATGAATGAGCACTGAGCCAACAGCTACTGTTAAAAAAAAAAAAATAGTACTGAATGCAGGGAGAATAGGGAGGTAGATAGAAAGTAATTTCATGGTTTAATTCCTTTTTTGTAGTGACCGTTCATGAAACAACAGAATCTAGGATTAACAACAACTTGGAGGTTATATGAACCAATATTTCCCACATTTTAATCATTCTTTTACCTCCTGTATGATTTTTCCATATCTATTTATCACTACTCAATAAGTATTGAGTGAAAAGCATTATTGAAATATATATTGAGTGAAAAGTGAAAGTGTTAGTCACTCAGTCCTGTCTGACTTTTTTGTGATCCCATGAACTATAGCCCACCAGGCTCCTCTGTGCATGAAATTCTCTAGGCAAGAATACTGGAGTGGGTAACCATTCCCTTCTCCAGGGCATCTTCTTGAACCAGTGATTGAAGCTGGGTCCCCTACATTGCAAGCAGATTCTTTACCATCTGAGCCACCAGCCAGAGAGTATGCATATTCAAATATATTCTATTCAAATGTAATTTTATTTAAAGTTATTCAACTTCTTTTAAAATGAAATATTAACTACCATATGTTCAGAAATCAAGTGACATCTGACATAAAGAGATGATAATTACAAAAAATAAGTACTAATTATATAAATAGCTATTAAAAATAAAATGTTTGCCCATACATCTCCCCAAATTATATTGAATGCCACTTGTGACAAACGAGTTCAGGTCTACATCTGCTTTGTATCAATAGGGTATGTAGAAAATAGCTTGTTTCCCCAAAAGCCTAGTTCCTGTCTTAGGTCACACAGCAAGGCCATGGCAAAGATAAGAATGACTGATTTGGTTACCAAAATGTTTCACTTACTGAGAACAATAACTTCTTTTCTGTATTCTCCATGGAGACACATTGTACACTAAAGGTCCTTTGAAAAGAGAGCTACTTTTGAGGCCTAATAAGTTGTCACATAACTTTTCCCTTCCTAAATTCACTGGCAAACTTAGAACTTCACCACCAGTTATGAAGGGTGCTGATGTAACAGTCAAAAAATTAAAAAAAGGAAGTAAAATATGGGACAGGACATCACCAGAGTTGGTGAGGGAAAAATCTTGATATAGATGTATTCACATGTGCAAAGCCTCAATCTCCACAGACGGAACAGGAAATTAGACACTAATCACATCTCCTAACAGCTGCATAAATCTTGTGGACCCATGAAAAAGACAGCCAAGCAGCCAACTATGAACACAACACCCGGTTTAACTGAAAAAGTTAGTGATTAAGAAAGAGTTCAGAGTATAGGAAAGAAAGAAGCAGAAGCTAGCATCAGAGATATCTCCAAATCAGCAATTTTCAGGATATGTTTTCCTGGTTTTAACAAACAGCCCAATTCCCTATAGTTTCTCCATTTTTATCTCCAGACATAGGCAGTGAGAATTGGTGTTGAGTATAATGCTTCAAAAACAAGTCCAACCCCAATTTAGCATAAACAGGATTACAGTAATAGCAGAAGTCTCCAAATAAAACTTAACATTAGTTTATTAGCTTAAGTAGCTTTACTACTTGCTATTAGCTGTAAATGAACATTAGCCAAAACCTAGCTAAATTACACTAAATGTTTTCAAATGACTTTAACTAGAAATGAAAAATTATAAAGACCTCTGCTGCTGCTGCTGCTAAGTCACTTCAGTCGTTTCCGACTCTGTGCGACCCCATAGTCGGCAGCCCACCAGGCTCCCCCGTCCTTGGGATTCTCCAGGCAAGAACACTGGAGTGGGTTGCCATTTCCTTCTCCAATGCATGAAAGTGAAAAGCGAAAGAGAAGTCGCTCAGTCGTGTCCGACTCTTAGCGACGCCATGGACTACAGCCTACCAGGCTCCTCCATCCATGGGATTTTCCAGGCAAGAGTACTGGAGTGGGGTGCCATTGCCTTCTCCGATAAAGACCTCAGAAGATAATTTAATATAACCATATTTAATAATCAGGTGGAGAAATTAAAACCCAAAGAGATATGGGACTAGTATATAGTAACATAGCAAATTAGCATCAGAACTGCTGCTAGAATCCAGATGTCCCAATTGCCAATATAATCCTATTTCTTAATATCATATTGTATTTGGTCATCAGCTTTCCTCTCTCTTTCTCTCACTTTCCAGTCCCTCTCTTGGTTTAGGAGGTTTCTGCTTTTGCAAGTACAGGGTATTTTTTGAGAGAATATTCTCTTTGAAAACTAAAATGACAGTGTCCCATTTAAGAAGGTGAATTTTTATTCAAAATCAAACTCAATTCCAAGTTCATCAAACTCTAGCTTTTTCCCAGCCAGGACTTAATATTTTTGCCCTATTGCCTCATACCAACTTGACTCTAAACCAACTCCCAAATGGATAATTTAACTCTAACCTAGATCTCTTTTTTCATGCACCTGGCTTCATTTATACTTTGTACTTTTCAACATATTTGCACTGTCTGCACAAATTAGATTTTCTAAAGACCCCCTGTTCCCCTCAACCTTTATTTCCCCATATTTGTATGTTTTTTTCCTAAAAGGTTTTCAAAGTGTCAATCGTTTGCTCAGAAATTTTCTTTAAGGAGATAAAACAAGCCTTTATAGAAAGAACTGTTTTTTGCAAATGCTAATTATACTACTGAGCTAGTGCCTTTCTTGGCAAATTGTCCCTTATAGTTAGAAAAACAAATAAAAAATGACAAAGTATGAAAGTTGAAATAAAAATTCAAGGTAAATAACAGAAGCCTTTGGAGAAAAGTCAAATGACCCATTTACCTTAGTAGATCAAAGGTGAGAAATACATTGGATTTCATGAAGTGAAAGCCATTATTGGTCACTTTTCTATCTGGTTGTCTTCTGGAGCAGAAAAATAGTTGCAAAAATTATTTGGAAAGTATGATCTTCTCCCACCTCTAAATTTCATCTTTGATGTTTTTGTGCTTACTAGCTTATTTAACTTACTAAATAACAAGGGTTTTTGCTTATTTATTCCTTTACTTAAGTTTTGTAGGGAGGGGTTTCTGTTTATTAAGTTAGCTTTTTGTTACAGAAACTTGTAGTTGTCATCTGTGCTGTGCAATCAGAAGGCACACATTGTTCCTGTTTGAGGTGTTTAAAAGATATATTCTCTTTCAGGAAAATCCAATACATATATATATAGCCAGAGTCTCAATTTCCCTACCCTTGATCTATTTTACTGACACTTCCCTGGTTCTATTACCCTACTGATCATCTGTCAGCATTCTCTGTACCTATATATTGAGTGGTTGATGACAGAGGAATTGCTTTTTTTTAATTGATTTGCTGTCCTTGAGAATTAAAGTTTTAATACATAGATTATCAAATGGCTTTGGAAATATTCTTTCAAAATAATTGTTGCAGAATCAAATTATATTAAGAAATATCCTGCTCTCCTCCTCACTCATATTCACAAACATACACACCCTGTAGATTAGTTTATTTTTCTGGATAAATTTAAAGAAATAAACAGAAATATAGTGCAAATAATAAACTTATAGTCTCCACAACTGTGAACCTAATTATATTCTCTTTAAAGCAAAAGCCTCCATTTTAGCACATTGTAGTGTACTCTGTCAAATAGGCACAATTTCATTAGCAGGGACTTATTTATAAAATGTTGACTGGCATTAAGACAGCCTTTATAAGAAATTTTTAATCCAGGTCATGATCATAGATCATTAAAATCTATAGATTATACATAATGGTGTAATTTCCAGTTACGTAGCTGCCCACCAACATAGTACTTTGTGAAATACTCTTTACTATAGAAATGTTCAAACATAAACAAAATAAATAGAATTATGTGGTGAACCTTAATATACAAATAACAGTTTTAATAGTTAAGAACATGTTGCAAATCTTGTATTTATTTGCCTTCCTTTACAAATTTTACTGAAGAATTCTAAAACAAATGCCAAATGCAATGTCATTTTATCCATGGATGGTTAAGTAAACATTTCAAACTTGTAAGAACATTTTTTTTTTTTTACATTGTTACCATACACACAACTCTTTTTTTACTGGGATTGTTAGTTTCCTGTATTACAAAAGTCCCCACAGAAGACTGAGAATGCTGGAATCTTATTCCAACTCAGTCAGTATCCAATTCTGTCATCCCTTTGGACCTCAGCTTCTCCTTTTGTCATATGAAGAGTTACTTATAATATCTAAGATCCCATTAATCTCGTAGATTCTGGATTTAAATAGCAAAAATGATTAAGCTTGAGAACCTATATTTTGTTATTCCCCCATTAGAGAGGTATAAGATAAAAGAGGATTAGAAACTCATTTCTAAACTACATTAAGAAACTGAGAACAAAAGAGATTTTTTTTTCACTAATTTCAAAAGTTAATGAAATAAGTTTCAAGCATGATTATTTCTATCTTCTGAGGAAATGTTTCCTGTAACTGCCTATGCAGTGACACTTGATAATTATTTGAAAACCATAATAATGCGGTTTCATTATTCTAACCATCTTCTTTCTTAAAGGGCCAGCACTGGCTTGACAGAAGTGCTCCTAAAGCCTGTGGTGCCCTCTTCTGACTCTTCACTCAATAGGGTGAGTCAAAGCTTTTGTTTCTATAAAAAATATGTAAAAATTCGTATCTGACACAGGTTCTATGAAAGAAATCTGACTACAGCTCCATGGTGTATACTTAACAAATTCTTCCAGGTTTCAGTTTTGAAATTTGAGAATTGTTCCAGAGAAAAAATAATACTGAAATTTGAAATGTGATAGCAATTTCACTCAAGCAACATGCCTGTGTAAGAAAATCTTAGGAAAAGAAGTGAAAATATTATGCTAAAATATCTAAATGAATTACAAAAGATAACTACTGAGTTAAAATTCAAACTTCATGCCATTAACTGTGCGCCTTAGTGCAGAGAAGCAAGATGGACTGTTCTGAACAACTTCTACTCTGCACTTTAAAATTAATTTAAGAGTCTCTACTCAGAGATAGATACTCTTTTTGAAAACTTTCAATGTTTTATCTTACTCCACATTATGCACTCAAGCTCATTTCCTTTCTTATCCCTTGAAAAGTGAAAGTGAAGTCCCTCAGTCGTATCTGACTCTTTGTGACCCCATGGACTGTAGCCTACCAGGCTCCTCCATCCATGGGATTCTCCAGGCAAGAGTACTGGAGTGGGTTGCAATTTCCTTCTCCAGGGGATCTTCCTGACCCAGGGATCAAATCCGGGTCTCTTATCCCTTACAAATGTTGTTAAAGTGATCTTTCTAAGAAAATGACCCCTTCTTTTCCTGATAGTCATCCAAGCAACTGATATCCCCCAAATTTTGAGGCGCATCACAAATTTTATTTGCTAAAAGAAATCTTTTTTGAATGTTCCACTTTACATGTCCCTTTCTCTCTTCCCAGTCCCTATATCTGGAATCACACTATAGTAATTCCATTATACTATAATATAGTGAGACTGACTCCATAAACTATGGTTCTGACAAAAAGTTTAAATTCACTTTAATAGTCACATGATATTCTCCATTTTCTGATTTCTAGTATGTTTGAATTCTGATTTGTCCTTCCATTGGCTCTTAAACTTTAGAAATAAAAAAATATACTTACATGTTTGAAAGTTTCTCAAAGGACTGGACTCAGTATCATTCTTAAAGCTCCAAGTTCTCTTCCTGTTGGGTCATCTAGTGTTGAAATCTATATCAGACAGGGAATTGAAACTCCTCAGTTAAACAAAAGACTCAATTAGCTTAGGTAACTAGCTTTCTGATCACCTCAATTAGATGGGTCCCATTTCCACACCCTAGCAGTCAGTCTTCGCTGGTCAGTTTTAAAATTCACATAAAGCAGCTAGTACTTTTGACTACACATTAATTATATCAAAACATTCAATAAAATCAAGTATTAAAGTCACTGTAGAAGAGTATTTTTTCCATTTCTTGAAAGCTGTTTGTATTTGCTGAAAGAGCCATCTCCTGGTTGCATTTTTTACTGGAGCCAACTCTCTCACCAATTTGTTTGGTAAGATTAACTGTAATTGTCAATATGGCTTCAAATAGAGAATGGAAAGTAGAAAACTAAAAATTAATGCTGAAATATTAATGTACAATGACATCTAATGCAGGATGAAACTGGGTGGGTCTTGCTATGTCTCTGCAAGAAGTGTTCAGGGACACTGAGCTTCTATGCAAACTAAAGATTGTCATGAAGTGGATTATTTTGCCATTTGAGAAGGGATAAATATGAGCAAACTTTAAGCTGATCATTGATGTCTATGAAGAAGTGTTTGCATGACTGATATTCTTATGTTAGAACATGAAGCCAGGGTGGTTTATTTTGAAGGTATCCCTTCTCCTCCCTAAAATGATTATTTTGTTTAGCCTATCCCTGGGACAGTACTGAGTCAGCGCTATGCACCTGCATCCCTTCTACTCTGTGACACGGTTTTTTGAGAAATCTTACCTTCCAGTTATCTTTATTGATGCTCTGTTCCTTTTTCTCAGATGACCCACATCATTTCTTTTATGTTCTTTAGCACCTCTATTCATTACTTCAGAAAAAAAAAAAAATGGTCTTTTTAAAGTTTAGTACTCAAGCCTTATTCACATTTCATTACCCAGTTTCTTTTGCAGGCTTTCTCAGATGTACCTGAAGAAAACGAATTGATAAGAATCCAAGACAAAGAAGTGCCAACTTACTAACTTGTGATTGTGACATTTCCTTAGACATAAAAAATTCTAAAGTATTTTGACATGTTTAGTAGATTAAGTTAACACCTACAAATCACTGGTCATGAGACTAGAGTTGCTTTCATTCATTTGTTCAGTCAAGCTTATATTTATTATTGAATACATATTTTTGAGCATTTACTTCAAGCCAGGTGGTGTTCTGAGGGTGATAATACAGTCAACAAATGATGAGCCTTACTCTTACAGTTTATTGGGGAAGAAAGAGATTTTCAAAATCTAAAAATAAATATTTAAATTTAAAATTGTAGCATTATTTTTAAAAATGAATAAATTCTCGTGAGAAAGACTTTTGTGTTGGAGAGGGAGCTACTTTGGAAGGGATAATCAGGAAAGTCCTCTCTGAAGAAATGACATTTAAAATCATAATGAGAGTGTTAATAGCCTCGGTAGGGAGGCCAGAGGTTCTTAAGCAGCAGGAGGAAATAAAACTGCAAGTGGCAGACTTTTTTTTTTTTCTTTTCTCTTCCAATCCTGTGTTGTCATGGTGACACCTGGTTCCACCTGAATTATCTCAAATCTTGAGCTAAGCAATGTGGTTTTTCTCATGGAAATATCTTCCTTAAGCTATGTTAAGGAACTATGTATTTCCTTGGAAATCTGCCTTTCTTCAAGATTCATGTCAATTGTTTTATGACCCAGGATGACTCACCTTATGCCAGTGCTATCTCAAAATGCACGTTGTGGGTAAGGGGCCTGGTGCATCTCTCTCACTTTTGAAGTGTTTCCTTTCTCTAATTAGCAGCTTGCTAATAGGTGTATAACTTTTGCTAAAAACCAGCAATGGGGGGACTCTTTCTGTCCCTTTCTGGTGTCTATGTCAGAAGCTTTCTCTGTATCTTTTATACTTTAATGAAACTTTATTACATAAAAAGCTCTGAGCCATCAAGCCTCTTTATTGGTCCTGGATTTGAATACCTCTCCTCCTGAGGCCAAGAATCCTGGCATCCTTCACAACTCATACCAGCGGTCTTTAATATCTGAAGAATGATAAAGATCTAGGCAGTAGTGAAGGTGGAAGTGGAGATTAAGGACATCACAGAGGGGAACAGAGTGTTTCAAACCCTTGAGGTGGGGAGAAGTATGGCCATAGAGAAAAGGGAAGAAAATGGCACTATAAGAGCGGGGAAAGCTTTGCTGAGAAAAGAGTAATTTGCCCCATTTTTCCTGCCTTTTTGCTTGAGTTGGTACATCTCATCTTATCGTATCTTGCTCTTAGGTTGAAATTTATACCTTAGGCTTTTCTCAGGCCTTTGGACTCAGATTGAATTATACTGACAGTAGAATGAGGAATCTGAGGGTGTTAATGGGAAATATCTCTTTATATCAATTGTTAACATGTGGGACAGACAGACCAAATAATATCTTATTAGTTCAGTTCAGTTCAGTCGCTCAGTCATGTCTGACATTTGCGACCCCATGAATCGCAGCACGCCAGACCTCCCTGTCCATCACCAACTCCTGGAGTTCACCCAGACTCACGTCCATCAAGTCAGTGATGCCATCCAGCCATCTCATTCTCTGTCATCCCCTTCTCCTCCTGCCTGCAATCCCTCCCAGCATCAGAGTCTTTTCCAATGAGTCAACTCTTCGCATGAGGTGGCCAAAGTACTGGAGTTTCAGCTTTAGCATCATTCCTTCCAAAGAAATCCCAGGGCTGATCTCCTTCAGAATGGACAGGTTGGATCTCCTTGCAGTCCAAGGGACTCTCAAGAGTCTTCTCCAACACCACAGTTCAAAAGCATCAGTTCTTTGGCGCTCAGCCTTCTTCACAGTCCAACTCTCACATCCATACATGACCACAGGAAAAACCATAGCCTTGACTAGATGAATCTTTGTTGGCAAAGTAATGTCTCTGCTTTTGAATATGCTATGTAGGTTGGTCATAACTTTCCTTCCAAGGAGTAAGCGTTTTTTAATTTCATGGCTGCAATCACCATCTGAAGTGATTTTGGAGCCCCAAAAAATAAAGTCTGACACTGTTTCCACTGTTTCCCCATCTATTTCCCATGAAGTGATGGGACCAGATGCCATGATCTTTGTTTTCTGGATGTTGAGCTTTAAGCCAACTTTTTCACTCTCCACTTTCACTTCCATCAAGAGGCTTTTGAGTTCCTCTTCACTTTCTGCCATAAGGATGGTGTCATCTGCATATCTGAGGTTATTGATATTTCACCTGGCAATCTTGATTCCAGCTTGTGTTTCTTCCAGTCCAGCGTTTCTCATAGTGTACTCTGCATATAAGTTAAATAAGCAGGGTGACAATATACAGCCTTGACGAACTCCTTTTCCTATTTGGAACCAGTCTGTTGTTCCATGCCGAGTTCTAACTGTTGCTTCCTGACTTGCATACAAATTTCTCAAGAGGCAGATCAGGTGGTCCGGTATTCCCATCTCTTTCAGAATTTTCCACACTTTATTGTGATCCACACAGTCAAAGGCTTTGGCATAGTCAATAAAGCAGAAATAGATGTTTTTCTGGAACTTTCTTGCTTTTTCCATGATCCAGTGATGTTGGCAATTTGATCTCTGGTTCCTCTGCCTTTTCTAAAACCAGCTTGAACATCACGAAGTTCACTGTTCACATATTGCTGAAGCCTGGCTTGGAGAATTTTGAGCATTACTTTACTAGCGTGTGAGATGAGTGCAATTGTGCGGTAGTTTGAGCATTCTTTGGCATTGCCTTTCTTTGGGATTGGAATGAAAACTGACCTTTCCCAGTCCTGTGGCCACTGCTGGGTTTTCCAAATTTGCTGGCGTATTGAGTGCAGCACTTTCACAGCATCATCTTTTAGGATTTGAAATAGCTCCACTGTAATTCCATCACCTCCACTAGCTTTGTTCATAGTGATAGATTAATGTAAGTGTGTCTGAGTGAAGTCAGGGCTGGGGTACAAATAAAGAAGTCACAGTTGGTATTGAAATTTTGGATTAAATATGGATACATTTCCGTCCTATGTGTGCATGCATGCTCAGTCGTGTCTGACCCTTTGCAACTCCATGCACTGTAGCCCACTAGGCTCCTCTGTCCTTGCAATTTCCCAGGCAAGAATTGGGTTGCCATTTTCTCCTCCAGGGGTTCTTTCCAACTGAGGGATTGAACTCATGTCTCCTGTCTTCTGCATTGTCAGGCAGATTCTTTACCACTGCACCACCTGGGAAGCCCTTTTCCATCACCAAATAGAAATAAAGTTTAAAGGAAACAACGTTTGACACTTGGAATTAATGAAGCTATTTGGGTTTATGTTTAGTTATCTTTCCTCTAATTATTGGTCAGTATTCAAAATCTTTACCACCTCCAGAATATAACAAGCATGGGAAAGAAGAAAAGCGTAACTGTTCACATGGCAGTAAGTTTCAATTCATTGATATTAATAAAAAATAGGTTAACCATAGGAATATTTCCAAATACCAATGTGGCATCTAAGTGAAAATGCACACAGCCTTTCAAATGGAACATATTTGTACTTATGAATAGTTCTAATAAATTATTTGATGTACACCTTAAAATTATTTCAGAATTTTCATTTTTAAAGCTCTCAATTTTCCCCATTACAATGAACAAATAATTTACCTTTAAATAACAAAGAAGTATGGTTGGAGACTCCCCAAACTAGTAAACAGTAAATACAGATTTTCTGGAGAAAATGAAATACAAATCCAATAGAAAAAAAAAAAAAAAAAATGAGGCCTTGGAAATGGCAAGTTTGTTAGCCTGAGTTCATTCCCTGGAAAGTCATCAGATAGTTAAAGGTAGATTAAACAGTTAATCACTCAAAGCCTTTACAAACTGAGGGTCGAGTCACACCAATTTCTTTTCTTTTTTTAAATTTTATTTATTATTTTTTTTCAAATCAACAGTTTTTATTGTCTCTTTAAAACATCACAACTGAGTCCATAGAACCATCTGCTATCTTGTTTCTGCAGCAGGATCACTGAGATCTTATTCATCAGCCTGCTGAACTGTTCCTTTTTCAGAAACATAGATACCATCCAAAAATTTCCTGATATCCTTGTTTTTGACTGTGGTGGCTTGCTGAATCAAAACAGCTGAATTTGACACAAGTTCAATGTCATTTCCTTCAAGAATCAACTCATCTTTCTGGGCTTGAGATACTGAACAGGCAACCCCTGGCCTCATTCGAACCCTGCATATGTATTTTTCACCCAAAAAATTTCGGATTTCCACAAGAGAACCATTCTCCTGAATAACAACGTTGATGGGGAAGTGGGCATACACCGACCTCATCTTGTAACGGAAACCCAGTGTAACACCCTTGATCATGTTCTGTACATGACTACAGATTGTGCGAACAGTGGCCAGTTCCTTTCTGTTTCCCCACCATTTGTCAACTCGGAGCCTCTTCTTTTTCTTTCCAAGGAGACTGAGTTCTACATTGATGTGATTGAAGTCCCTCCGCAGGGTGCCTCTGGGGCCCTTCACAATAACTGTCCGTCCCTTCACGTTAATGTCAACATTTTCTGGGATGTCGGCAGTCTGGTTGCTAAGAATGGTCTTCATTCTTGCAAAATTTTATTTTTTAATTATTTTCTTTATTTTAATTGGAGGCTATTTACTTTACAATATTGTAGTGGTTTTTGCCATACATTGATATGAATCAGCCGTGGGTGTACATGTGTCCCCTATCCTGAACCTCCTTCTCAACTCCCTCCCCATTCCATTCCTCAGGGTTGTCCCAGTGCATTGGCTTTGAGTGCCCTGTTTCATGCATTGAACTTGGTCTGGTGATCTATTTCACATATGGTAAAAAACGTGTTTCAATGCTACTGTCTCAAATCATCCCACCCTCGCCTTCTCCCACAGAGTCCAAATGTCTGTTCTTTATATCTGTGTCTCTTTTGCTGTCTCGTATATAGGGTCATCATTACCATCTTTCTAAATTCTATATATACGTGTTAATATACTGTATTGGTGTTTTTCTTTCTGACTTACTTCATAATGAACTCTATAGATAGAAAAGTTTAGACAAAGTTTAGAGTTTCAGTAGACTTTTGAATCACTTCTATGAAATTTATCTACAGACATGTTGATAAAACACAGTTGGTATTCCAGGATACCCAGACTTTTTTTAATTCAACAGCACATTTGTAAAAATCAGATATGTTGTATTACACCTGAGAAGGGAGAGGAAAGGAAACTATGCACTGTATAAGGGATAAATGTAAATATGTTTAAATGTTGATACTGTTGACACACTCACATTTAAAATACATCAGAAGGAAAGAGAAAGTCACTCCTCTTAAGCAACTTATAAATCTATCAAGTCTAGAGTAGCTGAGGTTTTCAGTATTACCCTAGACCTATTTGTCAGTAGGGAAATTTGTGATAAATAATTGGATTAAAAAATATAAAAATAAGAACAGTCTTTTCCCATGCCAGTAAACTTGTTTCTAAACTATCACATATTATTTTTATTATACTTTTAAAATTATTTTATTTTTTAATTTGATTTTTTTAATTTTAAGTTTTTTAAAATTTATTTTTAATTGGAGTATCCTTGCTTTACAATATTGTGCTGGTGTCTGTCATACATCAACATAAATTAGTCCTACGTATACATATGTCCCCTCCCTCTTGAACCTTCCTCTCATCTTCCATCGCACCTCACACCTCTAGGTAGTCACAGAGCACCAGTTTTGAGCTCCCTGTATCATATAACATTTTCCCAACAGCTATCCATTTTACATATGGTGATGTATATGTTTCAATGCTAATCTCTATTCATCCCTCCATTTCCTAGCCACAGTGTCCTCAAGTCTGTTCTCTGTCTTTGTCTCCTTTGCTGCCCTGCAAATAGGTTCTTCAGTACCATCTGTCTAAATTCTATGCATGTATGTATGCTTAGACAGGTCCAACTCTTTTTAACCCTATGGACTGTAGTCTTCCAGGCTCCTCTGTCCACAGTATTTTCCAGGCAAGAATACTCAAAGGGGTTGCCATTTCTTTCTCCACATTCTGTATATATATGTGTGTTAAAATACATTATTTTTCTCTTTCTGACTTATTTTATTCTATAATAGTCTGTAGCTTCATTCACATCATTAGAGCTGACAAATGCATTCTATTTTATGGCTGAGTATTCCACTGTATATGTGTACCACAGCTTCTTTATCATTTCATCTATCAATGGACTTTCAGGTTGCTTCAGTGTCCTAGCTATTTTTTATTAATTTACTTATTTTAAATGGAGGCCACTTACAATATTGTAGTGGTTTTTGCCATACAGGGACATGAATCAGCCATGGATGTACATGTGTTCCCTATCCTGAACCCCAGTCCCACCTCCCTCCCCATCCCATCCTTCAGGGTCATCCCAGTGTACCAGCCCTGAGCACCCTATTTCATGCATCAAACCTGGATTGGCAATCTGTTTCATATATGATAATATACATGTTTCAATGCTATTCTTTCAAATCATTCCACACTTGCCTTCTCCCACAGAGCCCAAAATACTGTTCTATATATCTGTGTCTCTTTTGCTATCTCGCATATAGGATAATTGTTACCATCTTTCTAAATTCTATATATATATATATACACACACACACACACACACACATACTGTATTGGTGTTTTTCTTTCTGACTTACTGCACTCTGTATAATAGGCTCCAGTTTCATTCACCTCATTAGAACTGATTCAAATGCATTCTTTTTAATGGCTGAGTAATATTCCATTGTGTATATGTACCACAGCTTTCTTATCAATTCATCTGCTGATGGACATCTAGGTTCCTTCCATGTCCTGGCTATTGTAAACAGTGATGCGATGAACATCAGGGTACACATGTCTCTTTCAATTCTGGTTTCCTCAGTGTGTATGCCCAGCAGTGGGATTTCTGGGTCGTATGACAATTCTATTTCCAGTTTTTTAAGGAATCTCCACACTGTTCTCCATAGTGGCTGTACTAGTTTGCATTCCCACTAACAGTGCAAGAGGGTTCCCTTTTCTCCACAACTTCTCCAGCATTTATTGTTTGTAGAATTTTGATACAGTCATTCCGACTGGCATGAAATGGTACCTCATTGTGGTTTTGATTTGCATTTCTCTGAGAATGAGTGGTGTTGAGCATCTTTTCATGTGTTTGTTAGCCATCTGTATGTCTTCTTTGAAGAAATGTCTGTTTAGTTCTTTGGCCCATTTTTTGATTGGGTCATTTATTTTTTTGGAATTGAGCTGCAGGAGTTGCTTGTATATTTTTGAGATTAGTTGTTTGTCAGTTGCTTCATTTGCTATTATTTTCTCCCATTCTGAAGGCTGTCTTTTCACCTTGCTTATAATTTCCTTTGTTGTGCAAAAGGTTTTAAGTTTAATTAGGTCCCATTTTTTTTTCTTTGTTTGTTTTTTTGCTTTTATTTCCGATATTCTGGGAGGTGGGTCATAGAGGATCCTGCTGTGATTTATGTCAGAGAGTGTTTTGCCTATGTTCTCCTCCAGGAGTTTTATAGTTTTGGGTCTTATATTTAGATCTTTAATCCATTTTGAGTTTATTTTTGTGTATGATGTTAGAAAGTGTTTTAGTTTCATTCTTTACAAGTGGTTGACCAGTTTTCCCAGCACCACTTATTAAAGAGATTTTCTTTTCTCCATTGTATATCCTTGCCTCCATTGTCAAAGATAAGGTATCCATGGGTACGTGGATTTATCTCTGGGCTTTCTATTCTGTTCCATTGACCTATATTTCTATCTTTGTGCCAGTACCGTACTGTCTTGATGACTGCACCTTTGTGGTATAGTCTGAAGTCAGACAGGTTGATTCTTCCAGTTCCATTCTCCTTTCTCAAGATTGCTTTGGCTATTCGAGGTATTTTGTATTTCCATACAAATTGTGAAATTATTTGTTCTAGTTATGTCAAAAATACCGTTCATAGCTTGATAGGGATTGCATTGAATCTATAGATTGCTTTGAGTAGTATAGTTATTTTCACTATATTGAGTCTTCCAACCCATGAACATGGTATATTCTCCATCTATTTGTGTCATTTTTTATTTCTTTCCTCAGTGTTTTATAGTTTTCTATATATAGGTCTTTTGTTTCTTTAGGTAGAAGTTGAGTACGTGAAGACCAGACTGTACCCAGGACATGAGTTGCCACGATTTTGAGAACTGGCCTCAAAGCAATGAGAACAAAGGACCCTGTAACTGAAGATTAACTGTCCCTAGAACAATCAAGGGAAAAGGCAATGGCACCCCACTCGAGTATTCTTGCCTGGAAAATCCCATCGACAGAGGAGCCTGGTGTGCTGCAGTCCATGGGCTCGCTAGGAGTCAGACACAACTGAGAGACTTCATTTTCACTTTTCACTTTCATGCATTGGAGAAGGAAATGGCAACCCACTCCAGTGTACTTGCCTGGAGAATCCCAGGGACGGGGGAGCCTGTGGGCTGCAGTCCATGGGGTCGCTAGGAGTCAGACACGACTGAGCGACTTCACTTTCACTTTTCACTTTCATGCATTGGAGAAGGAAATGGCAACCCACTCCAGTGTACTTGCCTGGAGAATCCCAGGGACGGGGGAGCCTGTGGGCTACAGTCCATGGGGTCGCTAGGAGTCAGACACGACTGAGCGACTTCACTTTCACTTTTCACTTTCATGCATTGGAGAAGGAAATGGCAACCCACTCCAGTGTACTTGCCTGGAGAATCCCAGGGACGGGGGAGCCTGTTGGCTGCCATCTATGGGGTCACACAGAGTCGGACACGACTGACGTGACTTAGCAGCAGTAGCAGCAGCATTCCTATGTATTTTATTCTTTTCGTTGCAATGGTGAATGGAATTGTTTCCTTAATTTCTCTTTCCGTTTTCTCATTTTTATTGTATATTTTAGCTATTTTCAAGAGTGCTGCAGTGAACATTGGAGTACATGTGTCTTCTTCAGTTATGGTTTCCTCAGGGTATATGGGCTTCCCTGGTCGCATAAATGGTAAAGGATCTGCCTGCAATGTGGGAGACCTCAGTTTGATCACTGGTTTGGGAAGATCTCCTGGACAAGGGGATGGCAACCCACTCCAGTATTCTTTCCCAGAGAAATCTATGGACAGAGGAGCCTAGTTGTTAACATTTTCTAATATTTTCTCCCATTCTGAGGGTTGTACTTTCACCTTGTTTAAAGCTTCTTTTGCTGTGCAAAAGCTTTTAAATTTAATTAGGTTCCATTTGTTTATTTTTGTTTTTACTTTCATTACTCTAAAAGATGGGTCAAAGAGGATCTTTCTGTGATTTATGTCAAAGAGTGTTCTATGTTTTCTTCTAAGAGTTTTTTAGTTTCTGATCTTACATTTAGGTCTTTAATCCATTCTGAATATAATTTTCTCTATGGTGTTGTGTACTAGTTTCATTCTTTTGTATGTAGCTGTATAGTTTTCCCAGCAACACTTATTGAAGAGGCTGTCTTTTCTCCATTGTATATTTTTGCCTCCTTGGTCAAAGTTAAGGTGCCCATAGGTGCATGTGCTTACTTCTGGGCTTTCTATCTTGTTCCATTGGGCTATATTTCTGTTAGTGCCAGTAGCATACCTTCAAGATGACTGTAGCTTTGTGGAAGGTTGATTCCTCCAGCTTCATTTTTCTTTGTCAAAATTGCATTTGCTATTCATGTTCTTTTGTGTTTCCATAAAATTCTGAAATTTTTTGTTCTAGTTCTGTGAAAAATACCATTGACAGGGATTTCATTGAATCTGTAGATTACTTTGGGTAGTATAGTCATTTTCATTGTATTGATTTTTCCAGTGCAAGAACATGGTATATCTCTCTATCTGTTTGTGTCATCTTTTCTTTAATCAGTGTCTCATAGTTTTCTACATACAGGCCTTTTGTCTCTTTAGATAGGTTTATTCATAGGCATTTTATTCTTTTTGTTGCAATAGTGAATGGGATTATTTCTTTAATTTCCCCTTTCTGATTTTTCATTGTTAGTGTATAGGAATGCAAGGGATTTCTGTGTATTAATATTATATCCTATGACTTCACTATGTTAATTTATTAGTTCTAGAAGTTTTCTCAGAGAAGGCAATGACAACCCACTCCAATACTCTTGCCTGGAAAATCCCATGGATGGAGGAGCCTGGAAGGCTACAGTCCACAGGGTTGCTGAGGGTCGGACACAACTGAGCGATTTCACTTTCACTTTTCACTTTCCTGCATTGGAGAAGGAAATGGCAACGCACTCCAGTGTTCTTGACTGGAGAATCCCAGGGATGGGGGAGGCTGGTGGGCTGCCGTCTATGGGGTCGCACATAGTTGGACACGACTGAAGTGACTTAGCAGCAGCAGCAAAAGTTTTCTAGTGGCATCTTTAGGGTAATCTATGTATAGTATTATTTCATCTGCATACAGGTAGAGTTTTACTTTTTTTTTTCCAATCTAGATTCTTCTTTTTCTTCTCTGATTGCTATGGCTAGGCCTCCAAAACTATGTTGCATAATGGTGAGAATGGGCACACTTGTCTTGTTCATGATCTTAGAGAAATACTTTCAGTTTTTCATCATTAATAATAATGTTGACCATGGGATTGTTGCATATGGCATTTATTATGTCGAGGTAGGTTCCTTCTGTGCCTGCTTTCTGTATTTTTTTAAATTATAAGTGGATGTTAATTTTTTTCAAAAGCTTTCTCTGAATCTATTGAAATGATCATATGGTTTCTATCTTTTGGTCTGTTAATAAGGTTTATCACATTGATTGATTTGCATTCTTTGAAGCAATCTTGCATTACTGCAATAAAGGCCACTTGCTTATGATATATGACATTTTTAATGTATTTTTGGAATATGTTTGCTGGAATTTTGTTGAGTATTTTTGCATCTAAGTTCATCAGTGACATTTACCTGTAATTTTCTTTTTTGTGGCATCTTTGTATGGTTTTAGTATCAGGGTAATGGTGGTTTCACAGAATGAGTTTGGGAATAGTTTTTCCTCTGAAGTTTTCTGGAAGAATTTGAGCAGGATAGGGACTAGCTCTTCTCTGAACTTTTGGTAGAATTTACCTGTGAAACCATCTGGCCCTGTGCTTTTGTTTGTTGGAAGATTTCTTATTACAGTTTCAATTGCCATGCTTGTGATTGGTCTATTCGTGTTTACTATTTCTTCCTGGTTCAGTTTTGGAAGGTTATACATTTCCCAGAATTTGTCCATGTCTTCAAGGTTGTCTATTTTATTGACATATAATTGCTCATAGTAGTCTTTTATGATACTTTGTGTTTCTGTATTCTCTGTTGTAAGATCTTTTCCATTTCTAATTTTGTTGATTTGATTTTTCTCCTTTTTTTTCTTGATGAGTCTGGCTAATGGTTTGTCAGTTTTGTTTATCTCTCAAAGAATCAGCTTTTTGTTTTATTGATCTTTGATGTTGTCTCCTTCAATTCTTTTTCATTTATGCTCTGATCTTTATCATTTATTCCCTTCTACTAACTTTGATTTTTGTTGTTGTTGCTGTTCTTCTTTTTCTAGTTGCTGTAAGTGTAGACTTAGATTGTTTATTTGATGTTTCTCTTATTTCCTGAGGTAGGCTTGTATTGCTATAAATTTCCCTCTTACCACTGCTTTTACTGCATGCTGTAGATTTTGAGTCATCGTGTTTTCATTGTCATTTGCTTCTAGGTACTCTTGATTTCTTTTTCTTCATTCTTCAGTGACTTGGTTATTCTCAAGCATATTGTGTAGACTCCATACGTTTGTATATTTTATAGTTATTTTTTTCCTGTAGTTGATACCTAATTTTATAGTGCTATGATCAGAAAAGATGCTTGAAATTATTTCAATTGCTTAAAACTTTACAAAGTCTTGATTTGTGACCTAAGATGCAATCTATTCTGAACAACATTCCATGTACACTTGAGGAAACAAAAGTGGAATATACTGTTTTTGGATGAAATGTCTTGCAGATATCAGTCAGGTCCAATTGGTCCAATTTATCATTTAAAGCTTGTGTTTCCTTATTAATTTTCTGTGTGAATGGTCTGTCCTTTGATGTGAGTGGGGTGACTGTGTTACTGTTAATTTCTGCTTAAATAGATGTATTTGTTTTTTGTATTGAGGTATTCCTCTGTTGGGTGCATTAAATTGTTATATCTTCTTGGATTGATCCCCTGAACATTAAGTAGTGTCCTTCCTTCTGTCTTGTGACAGTCTTTAAAGTCTATTTTGTGTTATATGAAAATTATTGCTCCCACTTTCTTTTGATTTCCTTTTGCATGAGATATCTTTTTCCAGCCCCTCACTTTCAGTTTGTATGTGTCCCTAGGTCTGAGATGGGTCTCTTGTGGATGTATATTTAGAGGTCTTTTTTTTTTTTTTCTATATCCATTCAGACAATCTGTGTCTTTGATTGGAGCATTTAGCCATTTACTTTTAAGGAAATTATTGATACATATGATCCTTTTATCATTTACATTATTGTTTTGTATTTGGTTATGTAGACCTTTTCTTTCTCTTATGTTTCCTGTCTAGAGAAGTTTCTTTAATGTTTTTTGTAAAGCTGATTTGGTGCCACTAAATTCTCTTAACTTTTGCTTGTCTGTCAAGTTTTTGATTTCTCCTTTGAATCTGAATGAGATCCATACTGGATAAAGTAATCTTGGTTGTAGGTGTTTTCCTTTAATCATGTTAAGTATATCCTAGCACTCCCTCCTGGCCTGCAGTTTCTGTTGAAAGATCAGCTGTTAGCTTTATGGGAATCCCTTTGTATGTTATTTGTTGCTTTTCCTTTGTTGGTTTTAATTTTTTTTTTTCATTGTGTCTAATTTTCATTAGCTTGGTTAGTTTGCATCATGGTGTGTTTCTCCTTGGGTTTATCTGAGACTTTCTGGGCTTCCTAGATTTGAGTGGCTATTGTTTTTTTTTTCTATGTTAGGGAAAATTTCAACTATAATCTCCTCAAATATTTTCTCATATCCTTTCCTTTTCTCTTCTTCTTCTGAACCCCTATAATTCAGATGTTGGTGTGCTTAATGTTCTCCCAGAAGTTTCCGAGACTGTCCTCATTTCTTTTCTTTTTGTTCTTTTTTTTTTTTTTAAATTCTGCTCTTTATCAGTTATTTCCACCATTCTATCTTCCTACACACTTATCCATTCTCCTGCCTCAGTTGCTCTGCTATTGTTTCCACTATTGTATTTTTAATCTCAATTATTGCATTGTTCATTGCTGATTGTCTATTCTTTATTTCCTCTAGGTCTTGGTTAAACTTTTCTTGTATCTTCTCTATCCATGCCTCTAGTTTATTTATCATGCTTTTCTTTTATTTCCAAGATTTTGAATCATCTTTTCTCCTGTTGCTCTGAGTTGTTTTCATGTAAACTGCCTATTTCCTTTTTAATTTGATCTTGTAGGTTTTTGTCATGTTCCTTCATCTGCAGCATGTTTCTCTGTCTTTTCATTTTGTTTAATTTATTGCGTTTTCAGTCTCCTTTATGAAGTTTGGAAGGTTGTAGTCCCCCTCAGTTGTGGAGTCTGCCACGATGGGTGGGGTTGAACCAGTGCCTTCTGAAGATTTCCTGGTTGGTGGGATTTGTGTCTGTGTTCTTCTGGATGGAACTTGATCCTTTCTTTCTGAAGGTCAGTGGCATGTCCAATAGTGTGTTTTTGGGTGTTCTGTAAGCTTGATATGGTTTTGGGAAGCCTGTCTGCTAATGAGCAGGTTTGTGTTTCTGTTTTGCTGAAAGTTTGACATCAAGTGTCTGGCACTGGAGCTTGTTGGCACATGAATAGGGCTTGGTCTTAATGTTGAGATGGGGGCTTTTGGGAAAGCTCTTGCTGATTAATATTTCATTGTGTTAGGAGATCTCTGGTTGTCCAAAGTCCTGGACTCAGGTCTCTCACCTTGGGAATTCAGGCTCGACTCCTTACTCTAGCACCAAGACTTGAGAGACCACACAGCACAGAAGATAAACTTTAAGACTAATGGTGAAAGCAACACTCAACAGCCTAGAACACCCAAAGAAACTCACACACTTATAAACAGAAAAAAAGAGAAAAAAAAGAGAAAATTAGAAAAGGATAAAAACATGAGTCTAAAAGAAGAGAACAACCAAGCTAATAGACAAACCCATAGGTGAAAATGAATACTAAAAACTAGACTAACAAAAATACAAAACAAAAAACATGGGGGAAAATGCAGTATAACTAAAGTAACTGTAAAAATAGGAAAATAAAGTGAATTTATCTAAAACTAAAGTGTTTTTAAAAAAGGAAAAAGTAAGTTGTAAAAATTAAGGGAATAACAAAGAAAAAACAATATTAAAACAATATGAAAAAGGAAAAACAGAAAAATATATAGAGTGGTAGTAAGAAAAATGTCCTCATGATTCTTCCGTTGTTCACTCCACACAGTGTGCTCCAGACAATGTACCTATTCAGAAAGTCCTCCAATATTTCCAGAAAGGTTTCTGGACCTGTTTAGAGCAGTGTACAGTCAGTTCATACTCAGATCTTGCCTTACTACAGCTTGTATTTGCTCCCAGTCCACAATTTCCCCTAAAGTTCATAGTCTCAGGCTAATTTTGGGGATTTAATTGTGGCTGCAGGACCAATTTCTTCTCTTGAGATTCTTTGTTCTCACTACTCCTGGTACTCACCTTTGGTTTTGGCCTGCCTAGAGAGAAAGTACTAACATACATAAATGGAGAAGTTTGCAGTAAGACAGTAATAATAGGGAATTTTAACACACCAATTAAATCCATGAGCAAATTATCCAGAAAGAATACCAACAAGAAAACACTGATCTTTAAAGACATATTAAAACGTATTGGAATATATCTGTGTGCGTATACATATATGTCTATATATGGCATGTGTGTGTGTGTATTGCATATGTATATATGGCATATTTGTGTGTATAGTAAAAGCAAGAGAGTTCTAGAAAAACATATATTTCTGCTTTATTGACTATGCCAAAGCCTTTGACTGTGTGGATCAAAATAAACAGTGGAAAATTCTTCAAGAGATGGGAATACCAGACCGCCTTATCTGCCTCTTGAGAAATTTGTATGCAGGTCAGGAAGCAACAGTTAGAACTGGACATGGAACAACAGACTTGTTCCAAATAGGAAAAGGAGTTCATTAAGGCTGTATATTGTCACCCTGTTTATTTAACTTATATGCAGAGTACATCATAAGAAACACTGGACTGGAAGAAACACAAGCTGGAATCAAGATTGCCGGGAGAAATATCAATAACCTCAGATATGCAGATGACACCACCCTTATGGCAGAAAGTGAAGAGGAACTCAAAAGCCTCTTGATGAAAGTGAAAGTGGAGAGTGAAAAAGTTGGCTTAAGGCTCAACATTCAGAAAACGAAGATCATGGTATCCGGTCCCACCACTTCATGGGAAATAGATGGGGAAACAGTGGAAACAGTGTCAGACTTTATTTTTCAGGGCTCCAAAATCACTGCAGATGGTGACTGCAACCATGAAATTAAAAGATGCTTACTCCTTGGAAGGAAAGTTATGACCAACCTAGATAGCATATTCAAAAGCAGAGACATTACTTTGCCAACAAAGGTCTGTCTAGTCAAGGCTATGGTTTTTCCTGTGGTCATGTATGGATGTGAGAGTTGGACTGTGAAGAAGGCTGAGCACTGAAGAATTAATGCTTTGGAACTGTGGTGTTGGAGAAGACTCCTGAGAGTCCCTTGGACTTCAAGGAGATCCAACCAGTCCATTCTGAAGGAGATCAGCCCTGGGATTTCTTTGGAAGGAATGATGCTAAAGCTGAAACTCCAGTACTTTGGCCACCTCATGCGAAGAGTTGACTCATTGGAAAAGACTCTGATGCTGGGAGGGATTGGGGGCAGGAGGAGAAGTGGACGCCAGAGGATGAGATGGCTGGATGGCATCACTGACTCGATGGACGTGAGTCTGATTGAACTCCGGGAGTTGGTGATGGACAGGGAGGCCTGGCGTGCTGCGATTCATGGGGTCGCAGAGAGTCAGACAGGACTGAGCTACTGATCTGATACAAATATATGTCATCCAAAAGCAGCAGAATACATGTTATATTCAAGTACCCATTGACATTCACCAGTTTATATCATATGCTGTAAGACTGCTTCCCTGATACCTCAGTTGTTAAAGAATCTGCCTGCACTGCAGGAGACCCTGGTTCTATTCCTCGGTTGGGAAGATCCACTGGAGAAGGGATAGGTTACCCACTCCAGTATTCTTGGCCTTCCCTTGTGGCTTAGCTGGTAAATAATTCACCTGAAATGTGGGAGCCCTGGCTTCTATCCCTGAGTTGGGAAGATCCCCTAGAGAAGGGAACGGCTACCCATGCCAGTATTCTGGCCTGGAGAATTCCATGGACTGTATGGGGTTGCAAAGACTCAGACACGACTGAGTGACTTTCACTTCATTTTACTTTTAAGGCTACCCTCTGGTGTCTGTTCCACTCCCAGACATGAGGGGGGTAAAGTAGCAGCTTATTAGTGCTCACTTGCTCATTTGGGCTAAGGAGAGGGAAGGGCATAGCAGACACAGCTTGGATGTGTGGGGAGTACCAGCTGGGACTGAAACTTGAGGGAAGTCTCCACAGTCTGAAGCAGGTCGTGTCCTTCCCCAAGGGAGTTGGCCCAGAGTTGTTGGTTCCTCAGCAGAGTCAAGCTGCTCAGGATCCCAGGAAGGTATGGGCAGTGGCCTGGGCCTGCTCACAGCTTGGTGGCAGCTGCAATCCCTGGGGTCGAGACCAAAGTGGCCTCCTGTCCTCAGCCTCTGGCACCCACGCCAACCCTGGCAGCAATCAAGCAGCCCGTATTCTCCCCTCTGGTATTACAAACTGCAATTGCATCTAATTCCACTTTTGGCATTCACACCTGCATTTCTACTTCTGAAGTTGCAGACCACAGCCAACTTATCCCACTTACAGCACTCGCAGAGTCCCACATTCTATGAGTTTTCCCATTAAGAGTGTTCCTTTGGCAATACTCTCTTGCCTCTCTGGTGGGCCCACTAGCTCCCTCAGAGTACCTTCATGGCAGCCAACCCCAGTCCTCCCCTTGGGGTCTGACCCCCAAAGCTTGACCCACAGCACCCAGCCCCCACTTTCAATAGTGAGTGTATAAGCCACTGTTTGGCAATGATCTCTGTGGTGAATTCTCTCCATTTTGCCTTCCAAGTACCTATTGCTGCATTTCCCTCTGAGCTTCTGAAGTTCCCTCTGACTTCACCTTTGAGGGAGTTTCCAAGTGTGTGGAAATTTTTCTTCCTACACAACTCCCTCCCAGGGTGCAGATCCCCAACCCAAAGTCTTTTGTCTCTTTTTTATCTTTATCTTTTGCCCTACCTCATTCTGAGAAGACTGGCTTGCTTTTGGGGGAGTCTGGAGTCTTCTCCCAGTGTTCAGAATGTGTTCTGTAGAAATTGTTCCACATGAAGATGAGTTTTTTATGTATTTGTGTGTGTTTGGGTGGGGGGGGGGGAGGGTGATCTTCCTGTCTAATTCCTCCTCCATCTTGAAAGTTCTAAATTCTAAGGTTTTAATACACATATAATCTATGCCTTTTTTGGTTGAAAGTTAGATACTGCGATAAGGATAAAGCAAAGAAAAATAAAGGAAAAGAAAGAAAGAAAAAAAATATCCATAAGACTTTCTACAGAAAAAAACTTATTTCTCTTACTATTTTGCCATTATATTATTGTATATGCTTTGTGAATATTTGTGTTTATGTATGTAAAACAGAAATTAGGATTATATTTCATAATTTTATAATTTTGTTTTCCCACTCAGAAAATTGTTATTAACATGTTTCCAAATCAATAAAGATATTGGCCTGACTATTTTGAATAATTCAAATAGCATCGATTATACCTAATATGAATTAAGCCTTGGTGGGATATATTGTATAAATTTAAAGGAACTCTACCCTAAATATTCACCAGAAGGACTCGTGCTGAACCTGAAGCTCCAATACTTTGGTCACCTGATGTGAAAAGCTGACTCATTGGAAAAGACTCTGATACAGGGAAAGATTTCAGGCAGGAGGAGAAGGGGGTGACAGAGGATGAGATGGTTGGGTGGCATCAATTCAATGGGCATGAGTCTGAATAAACTCTGGGAGATAGTGAAGAACAGGGAAGCCTGGGATGTTGCAGTTTATGAGGTCACAAAGAGTCGGACATGATTGAGTGACTGAACAACAACAAAACCTACTGAAATAAAAAAAAAATAAACAAATAAAGTTACCTACACTGATGAACACTGGTTTTATTAAATAAGCAAGAAAATCTTTATAAAATCAAAGCCAAGAAAATGAAATGGGTGGCAAGACGGTCATTGTTGTTGTTCAGTCACTAAGTCTTGTCCAACTCTTTTGAGACCCGATGGACTATATAGCCCATCAACATCTTCTGTCCATGAGATTTTCCAGGAAGGAATACTGGACTGTGTTGCCATTTCCTTCTCCAGGGGATCCTCCCAATCCAGGGATTGAATGTGCATCTCCTGCATTGCAGGTGGATTCTTCAACACTGGGCCACCAGAGAGGACCTCAAGAGGGTTATATGTGGACATAAAATTTAGTAACACTGTGTATGTGATAAGGAGTGGGGAATGCAGAAATTGAAGTAGCCAATAAGACATTTTTTGCTAGGAAAAATGCCTTCTGATTTCCAAATCAGTAGAGCAGTGGTGAGGTGAAGTGAAGTGTTAGTTGCTCAGTCATGTCTGACTATTTGTGATCCCATGGACTGTAGCCCATCAGGCTCCTCTGTCCATGGAATTCTCCAGGCAAGAATAATGGAGTAGGTAGCCATTCTCTTCTCCTTGGGATTTTCCCAACCCAAGGATGAAACCCAAGTCTCCTGTATTATATGTAGATTCTTTACCATCTGAACCACCAGGGAACTCCAAAGCAGTGGAGGACAGGAGGACAGGATAATACTAGGTGGACAGACAAAGAGCATGAATTCCCCTATTGCCAAACAATGTAGAGAAAAGAACGGAGGTGTAACAAAAGCGGAAAGTCACAAGTGCTAACTGGGAAATCAAGTCTAATCTAGCTAGATGTGCATATAAAAGAAGCCACTTGTGAATAGGTTATTTATGATTCAACATTGACTTAGATGTGCTTTACAAAATTCTTTCTGTTTAAATTATTACATACCCTATTTCTTGAGAATATCGATAGTCCAATTGGAGACATATATTGAACCTAAAGATTGTGATGGGTTGAGAGGTAAACAGTGAGTACCTGTACTTTGGTTTCTCCTTCCCTTTCTGTCCTGCATCTCAATCAAACACCAAATCTTACTGACTTTACACTTCTATCTCTACTATTTTGGTACAGTAAGTTACCATTTCTTGGCTGCATAACTAGAACAATTTTCTAGATGGAAATCTCTGCCACCATATTACTTTCTTCATTGAATGACATTTAAGAGAGCTATTTGCCTATTGCTGTATTCACCACATGTATGTAGAATACATTGTACATTCCTCACCATCAGTTTTTTCCCCCAATTTTATAGCAAATATTGATATATAGTATTTAAACTTATTTTGTATTAAACTTACCAGTTTTTGGCATTGTGACTTCATGTATCTACTGCCTATGCCCAGTTCTTTTATGCTAGAAAGTACTTATCAATGCTAATGTCAAATAAATATCAACCTATAGTTTCTTCCATTAAGCTATGGTTTCACTTTTAAACCACTATGACATATAACGTTTCAACATTTAATACTTTGATTTACATAGACCTTTTATGTCACTTTTTTCTTTTATAAATAAAATACAAAACTGAACTACATATATAGTGATATTTAACAGAAAGTTCAACTAAACTCAAGTCAGTCAGATTGCTATAGCATTGCTGTTAAATACTCCCTTTTGCTGAAACACATCATTGAGACATATCTAAAAATGAAATGTTGTGTAGTTTTACCAGTTAATTTCCTCCAAGTGTTTCAGTATTTTAGTAAATGAAGAACGACATGGTATATTCTATGACTTTGTAAAGATTGGCATGACAGATACTTTAGATTAAATAATATTATTGTATAAATTGTGATGCACAAATTATTTTTGACAACACACACAAATATCCATAAAGATATTTCATTTAACTGTTGCAAATACAATTTGTAAGTAATGTCTCATTTGTAAAACAGATATCCCTGTGGTCACTGACCATGTTTAATTTAACTTTATATCTCTAACACTACATCACATAGTAGGAATTCAGTAAATATTAAATTAATGAGGTTCTTGGATATTTTACTTAAGAGAAAACTTAAAATGCTTCTTCAAGTAGAACATATTAATGAAAAATTGTATAAGTTTATTTATTTATTTTTTTTCTGCAATTTTTGAAAGAGTTTTAGAAGGATAGCACTAGCTCTTTAAATATTTGATAGAATTCTCCTGTGAAGCCATCTGGTCCTGGGCTTTTGTTTTTTGGGAGATTTTTTATCACAGCTTCAATTTCAGTGCTTGTAATTTGGTTTTTCATAATTTCTGTTTCTTCCTTGTTCAGTCTTGGAAGATTGAACTTTACTAAGCATCTGTCCATTTCTTCCAGGTTATCCATTTTATTGCCATATGGTTGTTCATAATAGTCTCTTATAATCCTTTGTATTTCTGCATTTGTATTTCTGTCTGTTGTAACCTCTCCTTTTTCATTTCTAATTTTGTTGACTTGATTCTTCTCTCTTTTTTTCTTTTATGATTCTGGCTAAAGGTTTGTCAATTTTGTTTATCTTCTCAAAGAACCACCTTTTAGTTTTATTAATCTTTACTATTGTTTCTTTCATTTCTTTTTCACTTATTTCTGCTCTGATATTTATGATTTCTTTCCTTCTACTAATTTTGGGATTTTTCGTTCTTCTTTTTCCAGTTGTTTTAGGTTGTATAAGTTTATTAATCCATATGACAAAGTCTATTTTTAGTTTTATTCATATTTTAAATAACTATTTTGTATAAGATTGCCATTAGTGCAAGAAATAAAATTCTTACAGGTAGTGATATAATAATGTATTCTGAACTTACCACATACATGCTGAGCTGGAAATAATTAGACTGATGTAATTAAGATGGCTGTGATTCACTGTGTAAAGGGGGAGCCCTAAGTTGAAAGAATATAAAATATTAGATTTTCTTAAATTACTTATGCTTCTAAATCAATGCCCAGTATTAATTAGACAGCCCTGTGAGTTATGTTACTATTTTCAGCTAGACTGGACAAAATGACCTTTCTTTCTTTATTTGCTTCATTTATTTTTTAAATTACTTTTTACAGTTTTATGTTACTTTCTGCCACACAGCAATGCAAATCAGCCATAATTATACATATATTCCCTCTTTCTTGAGCCTTCCTCCCCTCCACCAATGTACCCCTCTAGGTCATTAAAGAGTGTCAAGCTGGGGTCCCTGTGTAATACAGCAACTCCCCACCAGCTACCTATTTTACACATGATAGTGTACATATGTCAATGCTACTTTTCCCATTTGTCCCACTCGCTCTTTCCCCCACTGTGCCCACAAGTCCATTCTCTACATCTGAATCTCCATTCCTTCCTGGAAAATAGATCTACCAATACCATTTTTCTATGTCTTCCCTGGTGGCTCAGACACTAAAGCATCTGCCTATAATGCAGGAGACCCGGGTTCGATCCCTGGGTTGGGAAGATCCCCTGGAGAAGGAAATGGCAACCCACTCCAGTATTCTTGCCTGGAAAGTCCCATGGATGGAAGAGCCTGGTAGGCTACAGTCCATGGGGTCGCAAAGAGTTGGACACAACCAAGCGACTTTACTTTCACTTTCATACTATTTTTCTAGATTCCATATATATGTGCTAATACACAATATTTGTTCCTCTTTCTGAGTCACTTCACTCTGTATAAGAGGATCTAGGTTCATCCAACTCACCAGAACTTACTAAAAAATTGTCCTTTTATGGTTGAGTAATATTCCATTATGTATACGAACTACATCTTCTTTATCCATTCATTTGTTGCTGGACATTTAAGTAGCTTCCATGTTCTGGTAAATAGTACTGCAATGAATACTGAGGTATGTGCTGCTTTAGAATTGTGGTTTACTCAGGATACATGTGCAGTAGTGAGATTGCTGGGTCATATGGTAGATTTATTAGTAGTTTTGTTTTGTTTTGTTTTGTTTTCCCCTAAGGAATCTCCATGATTTTATCCATAATGGCTCTAACAGTTTACATTCCTACCAAAAATGTAGCAAGGTTTCATTTTTTTTCCACATCCTCTACAGAATTTATTGTTTGTAGATCCTTTTTTTTTTTTTTTTTTTTTTGACTTTGCCAACAAAGGTCCATACAGTCAGGCTATGGTTTTGCCAGTGGTCATGTACGGATGTGAGAATTGGACTATAAAGAAAGCTGAGTGCAGAAGAATTGATGCTTTTGAACTGTGTTTGGAGAAGACTCTTGAGAGTCCCTTGGACTGCAAGGAGATCCAACCAGTTCATCCTAAAAGAGATCAGTCCTGGGTGTTCATTGGAAGGACTGATGTTGAAGCTGAAACTCCCATACTTTGGACACCTGATGTGAAGAGCTGACTCATTGGAAAAGACCCTGATGCTGGGAAAGATTGAGGGCAGGAGGAGAAGGGGACGCCAGAGGATGAGATGGTTGGATGGCACCACTGACTCAATGGACATGGGTTTGGGTGGACTCCAGGAGTTGGTGATGGACAGGGAGGCCTGGTGTGTTGTGGTTCATGGCGTCACAAAGAGTCAGACATGACTGAATGACTGAACTGAACTGAGATCCTTTTTTATTCATTGATTATTTTTAATTGGAGGATAATTACTTTACAATATTGTGACGGTTTTTGCCATAGATCAACATGAATCAGCCACAGTATACATGTGTCCCCCACATCTTGAAACCCTTCCCACCTCCCTCCACACCTTATCCCTCTGAGTTGTCCCAGAACACTGGCTTTGGGTGACATGCTTCATGCATCAAACTTGCACTGGTCATCTATTTTAAGTGTGATAATGTACATGTTTCAATGCTATTCTCACAAATCATCGCACCCTCTCCTTATGCTGCTAAGTCGAAAAGTCTGTTGTTTACATCTGTGTCTCCTTTGCTGTTCTGTATGTAGGATCATTGGTACCATTTTTCACACACACACATATACATATATATACATATATACACACACACACACAAACACACACACACTTTAATACAATATTTATCTTTTTCTTTCCCACTTCACTCTGGCTTAACTGTGTTACTTTTTAAAGGCGAGTATTATTTCATTGTGTATATATACCACAACTTTCTTATCCATTCATCTGCCAATAGACATCTAGGTTGTTTCCATGTCCTACATATTGGAAATAGTACCACAAAAAATGAACATTGGGGTACATGTGTCTTTTTCAATTCTAGTTTTCTTAGGGTGTGTACCCAGCAGTGGGATTGCTGAGTCATAAGGCAGTGCTATTTCCAGTTTTTTAAATAATCTCACACCCTTCTCCATAGTGGCAACAGTGTAAGAGGATTCCCTTTTCTCTACACCCTTTCCAGCATGCATTGCTGTTAGACAGTTTTTTAAATTTTAATTAATTTTTTTATTGAAGGATGATTGCTTTACAGAATTTTGCTGTTTTCTGTCAAACCTCAACATGAATTAGCCATAGGTATACATATATGCCCTCCCTTTTGAACCTGCCTGCCATCTCCCTCCCCATCCCACCGATATAGGTTGATACAGAGCCCCTATTTGAGTTTGTATACTTTTTGATGATGGGCCATTCTGACCAATGTGAGATGATACCTCTTTATGGTTTGGATTTTCTTTTATTTTAAAAAATTTCACTGGCATATAGTTGACTTACAGTGTTGCATTAGATTCAGGTGTATAGCAAAGTAATTTGTTTACTCATATACATACATTCCTTCTTTTTTGGTTCTTTTTTCATATAGGTTATCACAGGATTCTGAGTACAGTTCACTGTGCTATAAAGTAGTTACTTGTTGGTTATCTATGTTATATATGTGTTAGTCACTCAGTCATGTCCAATTCCCTGTGACTGCATGGACTTCAGCCCACTAGGCTCCTCTGCCCATGGAATTCTCCAGGCAAGAATTCTGGAGTGGCTTGCCATTTCCTTCTCCATGTGGTTTTGATTTTAATTTCTCTAATAATGAGTAATGTTGAGCATCTTTTCATGTGTTTATTAGCCATCTCTATGTTTTCTTTGGAGAAATGTCTGTTTAGGTCTTTTGCCCATTTTTAAATTGGGTTATTTGTTTTTCTGATATTGAGTTGCATGAACTGCTTGTATATTTTGGAGGTTAATTCTTTGTCCGTTGTCTTTGTTTGCTATTATTTTCTCCCATTCTGAGGGCTATCCTTGCACCTTGCTTATAGTTTCCTTTATTGTGCAAAAGTTTTTTAGTTTAAGTAGGTCCAATTTTTAATTTTTGTTTTGTTTCCTTTACTCTGGGAGGTAGGTCATAGAGGACCTTGCTTTGATTTATGTTGGACAGTGTTCTTCTTATGTTTTCCTCTAAGAGTTTTATAGCTTCTGGTCTTACATTTAGGTCTTTAATCCATTGTGAGTTTATTTTTGTGTATGGTGTTTGAAAGTGTTCTAGTTTCATTCTTTTACATGCAGTTGACCAGTTTTCCCAGCACCACTTTTTGAAGAGTCTGCCTTTCTCCATTGTATATTTTTGCCTCCTTTGTCAAAGATCAGGTAAACATAGGTGCATGGATTTATCTCTGTACTTTCTATTTTGTTCCATTAATCTATACTTCTGTCTTTGTGCCAGTACCACACTCTCTTGATAACTGTAGATTTGTAGTATAGCCTGAAGTCAGGAAGGTTGATTCCTCCAGTTTCATTTTTCTTTTTCAATATTGACTTTCCCTTTGGGATCTTTTGTGCTTCCATACAAATTTTGAAATTATTTGTTTTAGTTGTGTGAAAAATACCTTTGGTAGCTTGATGCGGATTGTGATGAATCGATAGATTGCTTTGGGTAGTATACTCATTTTCACTATATTGATTCTTCCAATCCACGAACATAGTTCAGTTCAGTTCAGTCACTCAGTCGTGTCTGACTCTTTGCGACCCCATGAATCCCAGCACGCCAGGCCTCCCTGTCCTCCACCAACTCCCGGAGTTCAATCAGACTCACGTCCAACGAGTCAGTGATGCCATCCACCCATCTCATCCTCTGTCGTCCCCTTCTCCTCCTGCCCCCAATCCCTCTCAGCCTCAGAGTCTTTTCCAATGAGTCAACTCTTCGCATGAGGTGGCCAAAGTACTGGAGTTTCAGCTTTAGCATCATTCCTTCCAAAGAAATCCCAGGGCTGATCTCCTTCAGAATGGACTGGTTGGATCTCCTTGAAGTCCAAGGGACTCTCAAGAGTCTTCTCCAACACCACAGTTCAAAAGCGTCAATTCTTCGGTGCTCAGCCTTCTTCACAGTCCAACTCTCACATCCATACATGACCACAGGAAAAACCATAGCCTTGACTGGACGGACCTTTGTTGGCAAAGTAATGTCTCCACTTTTGAATATGCTATCTAGGTTGGACAAAGCTTTCCTTCCAAGGAGTAAGCATCTTTTAATTTCATGGCTGCAGTCACCATCTGCAGTGATTTTGGAGCCCCCCCCCCAAAAAAAAATAAAGTCTGACACAGTTTCCACTGTTTCCCCGTCTATTTCCCATGAAGTGATGGGACCAGATGCCATGATCTTCATTTTCTGAATGTTGAGCTTTAAGCCAACTTTTTCACTCTCCTTTTTTTCACTTTCATCAAGAGGCTTTTGAGTTCCTCTTCATTTTCTGCCATAAAGGTGGTGTCATCTGCATATCTGGGTTATTGATATTTCTCCCAGCAATCTTGATTCCAGCTTGTGTTTCTTCCAGTCCAGTGTTTCTTATGATGTACTCTGCATATAAGTTAAATAAACAGGGTGACAATATACAACCTTGATGAACTCCTTTTCCTATTTGGAACCAGTCTGTTGTTCCATGTCCAGTTCTAACTGTTGCTTCCTGACCTGCGTACAAATTTCTCAAGAGGCAGGTCAGGTGGTCTGGCATTCCCATCTCTTTCAGAGTTTCCCACAGTTTATTGTGATCCACACAGTCAAAGGCTTTGGCATAGTCAATAAAGCAGAAATAGATGTTTTTCTGGAACTCTGTTGCTTTTTCCATGATCCAGTGTATGTTGGCAATTTGATCTCTGGTTCCTCTGCCTTTTCTAAAACCAGCTTGAACATCAGGAAGTTCACGGTTCACATATTGCTGAAGCCTGTCTTGGAGAACTTTGAGCATTACTTTGCTATTTCTCCATCTATTTGTGTCATCTTGATTTCTTTTGTCAATTTTTTTAATAGTTTTTTATATATAGGTTGTTGGGGGCCAGAGTGAGGTACTCCGCCCGTGGCAAAGGTCATGAGGAAGGAGGCTCGACATATGCAAAGGCGGGATCGAGCCTCAGGAGTCCCCCTGGAAATCCTCGAGCATCTACCCCCATAACCAGAGCCTGCCTACTTTACTACTTTGTGCTCTCACCTACACCTCTGACTTTATGGGGGGCTGTCCCCCACCACCTCTTTCGGAGAAGGAGTTAACCTAGAGCTCCAGTTAATAAAAACTCCTGGGCATGACAAGAGTGTTTTAACCTACAAACTCCTCTGAAGGTTCTCTAGCCTGCCTGACAGGCTTGTCCGGCCACATGTGATTGCTCACAGCCTCCCAACCGTGAGAGGCATGAGATGCTTAAACCCTCTAAAAACAGGTTCTTTAGAGAAGTTAGAAAACTATAAGTATAGTGGGCTGATTAGAAATTGTATTGGTGAAGGGTTTTTCATTTGTTGAGCCAATGTTTGTTGCTAAGTCTCCACATCCCCTGCCCTTACACACATTAATGAATATATAGAAGAAATAAGTATTAACCTTTGATATTAATCACGTTAGACTTTAGGCTAAGTAAATTCTTTCCTTAACTAAAACCCACTATACCCTCACCCTATAGGAATGTAACTTTATTTGGGTGGCGTCTGTTTTAAGAATAATCACCCCTGGAGAAATAAGTGTCCCAGTTGACTGACCGCTGTCACAAGGAGAGGGTCATAAATTGTCAGCAGCCCCCCCTGGCCAGAAGATGATGTAACACCCCTAAGACCTCTGTATACATTTGTATGAAGCAAAGTCAGGACTGCTGACCCCGCGTGACTTTTGCATAACATCTCAGTGTATAAAAGCAGACCATGGAAAATAAAGAATTGGGATCAGTTTCTCCAAATACTGGTCTCCCCATGTCTCTCTCTCTCTCTCTCTCTCTCTCTCACTCTGGCTGAGTCTCCATCTGGACCGCGGAACCCACCAAGGTTACTAATTTTGCCTGGGCTTCTAAGATCCGACCGGGGAGGCCTCAGTGTCTCCTCTCCTTCGGGAGAATGGAAGGACGCCTGCGGCCTACGTAAGTGATGCAAGCTTCTTGTCTTGAAGTTTTATTGGTTCCCTGCGTAAACCAAGCTACTCAGCCTCTTTTCTCCACTGAATTTTCCTACTGAGCTATCCTCATCCTATTACTCCTTACATCTCTAATTAATATCTAATTGAAGCTATTGTATCCTGATCCTCGCTGACACCGTCCCCACTTCGAACTCCCTGGATCAGCTGAGGCTGGACCCAGGCAATAGGTCTTTTGTTTCTTTACATAAATTTATTCCTAAGTATTTTATTCTTTTCTTTGCAATGGTGAATGTGACTGTTTCCTTAACTTCTCTTTCTGTTTTCTCATTGTTATTGAATAGAAATGCAAGTGATTTCTGTGAGTTAATTTTATATCCTACAACTTTATTGTATTCATTGATTAGCTCTAGTCATTTTCTGGTGGCATCTTTACTGTTTTCTATGTAGAAGGTCATGTCATCTTCAAACAGTGAGAGTTTTACTTCTTTTCCAATATAAATTCTATTTATTTGTTTTTTCTTCTCTGATTGCTGTGGCTAGGGCTTCCAAAACTATGGTAAATAGTAGTGGTGAGAGTGGGCACCCTTGTCTTGTTCCTGATTTCAGAGGAAATGCTTTCAATTTTTGGCCATTGAGGATAATATTTGCTGTGGGTTTGTCATATGTGGATTTATTATGTTGAGGTATGTTCCTTCTATCACTGCTTTCTGGAGAATTTTTATCATAAATGGGTGTTGAATTTTGTCAAAGGTGTTGTCTGCCTCTATGGATAATCAAAATTTTTTTTATTTTTCAATATTTTAATGTGATGTATCACATTGACTGATTTTCAAATATTGAAGAATCCTGACATCCTTCTGATAAAGCCCACTTGGTCATGATGGATGATGTTTTTAACATGTTGTTGGATTCTATTTGCTAGATTTTTCTTTCTTTCTTTCTTTTCTTTTTTTTTAGTATTTTTGCATCTATGTTCATCAGTGATATTGGCCTGTAGTTTTCTTTTTTTGTGTGTGTGTGTCATCTTTGTCTGGTTTTGGTGTTAGGGAAATGATAGCATCACAGAGTGAGTTTGGGTGTTTGCCTTCATCTGCAATTTTCTGGAAGAGTTTGAGTAGGACAGATGCCAGCTCCTCTCTAAATTTTTGGTAGAATTGATCTGTGAAGCCATCTGGTCCTGGGCTTTTATTTGTTGGAAGAGTTTTGATTACAGTTTCAATTTCCGTGCTTGTGGTTGGTCTGTTAAGATTTACTATTTCTTCCTGATTCAGTTTTGGAAGGTTGTACTTTTCTAAGAATTTGTCCATTTCTTCCAAGTTGTCCATTTTATTGGCATATAAGTGCTCATTGTAGTCTCTTATGATCTTTTGTATATCTGTGTTGTCTACTCTGATGTCTCCATGTCTCCATTTTCATTTCTAATTTTATTGATGTGATTCTTCTCCCTTTTTTCTTTGATGAGTCTGGCTAACAGTTTGTCTATTTTATTTATCTTCTTATAGAGCCAGCTTTTAGTTTTGTTGATTTTTTCTATAGTCTCCTTCATTTCTCTTTCATTTATTTCTGGTCTGATTTGTCTGCTATAATTTCTTTCCTTCTAATAACTTTGGGGTTCTTTTTCTAGTTGCTTTGGGTGTAAAGTTAGGTTGCTTATTTGATATTTCTCTTATTTCTTGAGTTAGGCTTGAATTGCTATGAACCTCCCTCTTAGTGCTGCTTTTACTGAATCCCATAGGTTTTTGGTTGTCATGTTTTCATTTTCACTTTTTTCTATGCATATTTTGATTTCCTTTTTGTCTTCTTCAGTGATCTGTTGATTATTCAGAAGCATGTTGTTTAGCCTCCATGTTTGTATTTTTAATATATAATTTTTTCTCTTGTACTTGACATCTAATCTTACCACATTGTTATCAGAAAAGATTCTTGGAATCATTTCAATTTTAAAAAATTTACCAAGGCTAGATTTGTGGCCCAGAATGTGCTCTATCCTGGAGCATCTTCCATGTGCACTTGAGAAAAAGGTGAATTCCACTGTTTTTGGTGAAATGCCCTATAGATATGAATTAGGTCTAAGTGGTCCATTGTATCATTTAAATCTTCTCTTTCCTATTTGGTTGATCTATCAATAGATGTGAATGGGGTATTAAAATCCTCCACTATTATTGTGTTACTGTTAATTTCCCATTTCATAGTTGTTAGCATTTGCCTTACATATTGAGGTGCTCCTATGTTGGGTGAATATCTATTTATAATTTTTATATATTCTTCTTGTATTTGTCCTTTGATTATTATGTAGTATCTCTTTGTCTCTTATCATGGTCTTTATTTCAAAGTCTATATTATGTGATATGAGTATTGCTACTCCTGCTATTTTTTGGTCTCCATTTGCATGAAACATCTTTTTCCAGCCCTTCACTTTCAGTCTGTA
Source organism: Bos mutus (assembly GCF_027580195.1). Classification (NCBI taxonomy): domain Eukaryota; kingdom Metazoa; phylum Chordata; class Mammalia; order Artiodactyla; family Bovidae; genus Bos; species Bos mutus. Next base: position 64,184,064 of record NC_091646.1, on the reverse strand, counting down.
TGTGTCTCTGGGTTTGAGGTGGGTCTTTATTAGACAGCATATATAAGTATCTTGTTTCTATATCCATTCATCCAGTCCTTGTCTTTTGGTTGGAGCATTTAACCCATTTACATTTAAGGCAAGTATTGATAAGTATGATCCCATTACCATTTACTTTGTTGTTTGGGGTTTGTTTTTATAAACTTTTTCTGTTTCCTGTCAAGAGAAGATCCTTTAGCATTTGTTGAAGAGCTGGTTTGGTGGTGCTGAATTCTCTCAGCTTTTGATTGTCTGTACAGCTTTTGATTTCACCTTCAAATCTGAATAAGATCCTTGCTGGGTAGAGTGATCTTGGGTATAGGTTTCTCTCTTTCATCACTTTAAGTATGTCCTGCCATTCCCTTCTGGCCTGAAAAGTTTCTATTGAAAGATCAGTTGTTATCCTTATGGGGATCACTTTGTGTGTTATTTGTTGCTTTTTCCTTGCTGCTTTTAATATTTGTTCTTGTTTGATCTTTGCTAATTTGATTAATATGTGTCTTGGGTGTTTCACCTTGGGTTTCTCCTGTTTGGGACTCTTTGATTTTCATGGACTTGGGTAGCTATTTCCTTCCCCATTTTAGGAACTTTTTTTTTTTTTTTTTAACTATTATCTCCTCATTTTCTCATGTCGTTTATTTTGTCTTCTTCTTCTGGGACACCTCTATTGTTGGCGTGTTTAACAGTGTCTCAGAGGTCTCTGAGATTGTCTTCATTTCTTTTCATTCTTTTTACTTTATTTCCCCTGTGCTTCATTTATTTCCAACGTTCTATCTTCCACCTCACTTACCCTCTCCTCTGCCTCAATTATTCTATTGTTGGTTCCCTCCAGAGTGCTTTTCATCTCAGTTATTGCATTGCTTAGCCATTGATTGACTTTCATTTCTTCTAGGTCCTTGTTAAATATTTCTTGCATCTTCTCAATCCTTGTCTCCAGACTCTTTATCTGTAACTCTATTTTGTTTTTAAGAGTTTATGTTTCCTTGCTAATTTTCTGTTTAGTTGATCTACCCATAGGTGTGAGTAGGGTATTAAAGTCTCCCACTATTTTTGTGTTACTGTTAATTTCCCTTTTCATACTTGTTAGCATTTGCCTTACATAATTTGATGCCTTACATATGTTGGTTGCATATATATTTATAATTGTTATATCTTCTTCTTGGATTGACCCTTTGATCATTATGTAGTATCCTTCTTTGTCTCTTTTCACAGTCTTTATTTCAAAGTCTATTTTATCTGATATTAGTATTGCTTCTCCTGCTTTCTTTTGGTCTTCATTTGCATGAAATATCTTTTTTCCAGCCTTTCACTTTCAGTCTGTATGTGTCCCTTATTTTGAGGTGGGTCTCTTGTAGACAGCATATATAGGGGTTTTGTTTTTGTATCCATTCAGCCAGTCTTTGTCTTTTGGTTGGAGCATTCAATCCATTTACATTTAAGGTAATTCTTGATAAGTATGATACTGTTGCCACTTACACTGTTGTTTTGAGTTCAAGTTTATACACCCTTTCTGTGTTTCCTGTCTAGAGAAGATCCTTTAGCATTTGTTGAAGAGCTGGTTTGGTGGTGCTGAATTCTCTCAGCTTTTGCTTGTCTGCAAAGCTTTTGATTTCTCCTTCATATTTGAATGAGATTCTTGCTGGGTACAGTAATCTGGGTTGTAGGTTTTTCTCTTTCTTCCCTTTAAGTATATCCTGCCATTCTCTTATGGCTTGAAAAATTTATATTGAAAGATCAGCTGTTATCCTTAAGGGAATCCCCTTGTGTGTTATTTGTTGTTTTTCCCTTGCTGCTTTTAATATTTGTTCTTTGTGTTTGATCTTTGTTAATTTGATTAATATGTGTCTTGAGGTGTTTCGCCTTGGGTTTATCCTGTTTGGGACTCTCTGGGTTTCTTGGACTTGGGTGGCTATTTCTTTCCCCATTTTAGGGAAGTTTTCCACTATTACCTCCTAAAGCATTTTCTAATGGCCTGTCTTTTTGTCTTCTTTTTCTGGGACTTCTCTTATGATTTGAATATTGAGGCATTTGAAATTGTCCCAGAGGTTTCTGAGATTGTTCTCATTTCTTTTAATTCTTTTTTTTTTCTTTTTACCTCTCTTCTTTTATTTCCACCATTCTATCGTCCACCTCACTTATCCTATCTTCTGCCTCAGTTATTCTACTGTTGGCTTTGTCCAGAGTATTTTTGATCTCAGTTACTGCATTATTCATTATTGATTGACTCTTTTTTATTTCTTCTAAGTCCTTGTTAAACATTTCTTTTTTTTTTTTTCCTTGTTAAACATTTCTTGCATCTTCTTCATCCTTGTCTCTAGACTATTTATCTGTAACTCCATTTTGTTTTCAAGATTTTGGATCACTTTTAGTATCATTATTCTGAATTCTTTTTCAGGTAGACTCCTTATCTCCTCCTCTTTTGTTTGGTTTGGTGGGCATTTATCATGTTCCTTTACCTGCTAAATATTTCTCTGCCTTTTAACTTGGTCTAGATTACTGTGTTTGGCATGGCTTTTCTGAATGCTGGAAGTTTGTGGTTCCTCTTTTTGTGGAGGTTCCTCCCTGTGTGTGGGGTTGGACAAGTGGCTTGTCAAGGTTTCCTGGTTAGGGGGGCTTGTGTCAGTGTTCTGGTGGGTGGAGCTGGATCTCTTCTCTCTGGAGTATAATGAAGTGTCCAGTAGTGAGTTTTGAGATGTCTATGGGTTTGGTGTAACTTTGAGCAGCCTGTATGTTAATGCTCAGGGCTATGTTCCTGGATTGCTGGAGAATTAGCACGATATGTTTTGCCCTGGAACTTGTTCACTCTTGGGTGGAGCTTGGTTTCAGTGTAGGTATGGAGGCTTTTGGATGAGCTCTTGTTGATTAATGTTCCCTGGAGTCATGAATTTTCTAGTGTTCTTGAGTTTTGGATTTAAGCCTCCTGCCTCTGGTTTTCAGTCTTATTCTTACAGTAGCCTCAAGACTTCTCCATCCATACTGCACCGATGATAAAACATCTAGGTTAATGGAGAAAAGATTTTCCACAGTGAGGGGCATCCAGAGAGGTTTGCAGAGTTACATGGAGAAGAGAAGAGGGAGGAGGGAGATAGAGGTTACCAGGAGGAGAAGAGGGGAAATCAAAAGGGGAGAGAGCAATCTAGCCAGTAAGCAGTTCCCAAAGTGTTTTCCACAGCCCAGAATGCCCAAAGAGATTCACAGAGTTGGGTAAAGAAGAGAAGGGGGAGGGAAGAGATAGAGGTGACATGAGGAAGAAAGAGGAAAGTCAAAAGGGGGAGAGGGCAATCAAACCAGTAATCACACTCCTAAGTAAAAATGGGTACTGAAGATTGGATTCTTAAAGGTACAAAATTGACAACAAATGTGAAAAAGCAGAGATTAAAAATCTAGAGATTAGACTCTCAGAAATACTATATTAAAAAAACAAAACATAATCACAAAAATTATAACAAATATATATGAAATTTACTTTAAAATTAGGGTTTTTTTTGGCAAGGTAATAGTACATTATAAAAGGAAAATTAAAGGAATAATAAAAGAGTTAAAAATATTTTAAAAAAATATAAAAAGTGATAATAGTGAAGTATATCTAGGAATATCTCTGGAGCTTTTGCTGGCAGTGTGGGATCAGTTCAGTTTCAGATAGTTCCTTGTTCCACCTTATACTTCTTCTCAAGGTCTATAGGCCCTGCTAACTACAGGGTTTTAATTTGTTGCATCTGTCACTTCCAAAGCAGTTCCCTCTGTTTATTTTGGCTTTTTCTGTTTGCATGTCTCTTCAGTGTCTAATTTCCACCCTGACACAAGTGGGTGAAAGTGGTCGCTTATTTAGGCTCACTTGTTTAGTTGTGCTTTGGGGAGGGAAAACACAGCAAACAAATATCATTGGAGCATGTGGGGAGTGCTTGCAGTATCTGGGCCACACTAGGCTTTCCCCTGCTCACAGTGCATATGCTTTCCCATTCTACACTGCTCAGGGTCCAGGTTTCACTTCAGGGGAACTGTCTAAAGCAGGACCTGGGTTGCGTGCACTTCCCAGGTCTAAGCCGCTAAGTTTCAGGTTCTCGGGTACTCCACAAAGGCACAAACTCTGTTGGGCCTGTGTTTTGTGCCCTTCCCATGTTTGAGCCACTCAGGCAACCAGGTGCTTAGCAGGCACATTCTCCCCAGAGAATGGGTGGTGCATCTTATCACCTCCTCGGTCCCAGTCGCTTGGTTTCCTGGGTGGGCAGCAAGAGTGCCATCTCAGGTGTGCTGTGTGTCTCCTCTGGGGAGCTGATCTCTGGCTGTGACCCTCCTGGTGGATGTCAACGATCCAGGATCTCAGGAAGACTTGGTTAGTAACTGGGAGCCTGCTCTCAGTTTGGTAGTGAATGCTGTCTCTGGGGCCGAGATTGCCCCTTTCCGGCTCTGGCTATCGCCTGCCTGCCTCTCTGCCTCTAGCATGGGATGGGCCAGTCTGCAGCCAGCTAGCTCTCCTCTGGTATTTGCTCAGTCCCTTGTTCTGTGAGTGGGCCTGGAAGAGCCTTAGATTAGAGCTTTTTGTGGGAAAGCTCTCTTTCTTTTTCTTCTCTCTCTCTCTGGCTATCCCACAGTTTGGGTTGCTATCTCATGTTAGATCCCTCAGATTGTCCTCAGGGCATTCAGGCCTGGTCCGTACCCTAAGCAATGCAGTCCATGCCTGCCTGTTCAGCCCCTGCTTGCAGGTGGCCAACAAGAACTTCTGGGCTACTTCTCCATTGGGAGTTCCGGTTGGGCACATAATTTGTGGGTTTTATTTATTTATTTTTCCTCCAGGTTATGTTGCCCTATGTGATCCCAAAACTCCCTAGAGACCCACTGGAGAGAGGGTTTCCTGGTGTTTGGAAACTTCTCCTCTTTCATGACTCCCTCCCCAGGATGGGTCTCCATCCCTAACTCTTTTGTCTCTCATTTTATCTTTTATATTTTGTCCTACCTCCTTTTGAAGACAATGGGCTGCCTTTCTGGGTGCCTGGTCTCCTCTGCCAGTGTTCAGAAGTTGTTTTGCGGAATTTGCTCAGCATTCTAGTGGTTTTTCAATTAATTTTTGTGGGAGAAAGTGGTCTCCCAGTCATATTCCTCCACCATCTTAGTACTGCCCCCTGGTATTTGTTTTAGAAATAGATTTTTTTGAAAGGTAACAGTAAGCTATAAAAATAAAAGCTAAAGGAGTAATAAGGAACTAATTTTTTTAAAAAAATTATAAAGTGATAATAGTAAAAATATATCTAGGAAATTCCCTAGAACTGTCGTGGGCAGTGTGGGGTGAATTCAGTGTCACATAGTCCCTTGTTCCAGCTTGTAATTTTCTCAAGCTCTATCAGTGCCCCTCAAATGCACAGTCTCAGAAATCACTGCAAGGTTTTAATCTTTTGCATCTTTCACTTCCAGAGCAGTTCCCTCTTTGTTTATTTTGGTTTCCTCTGTTTGCAAGTCTCTTCAGTGTCTAATTTCCACCCTGACACAAGGGGATGAAGGTGGCCACTGATTTAGGCTCATTTGTTCAGTTGTGTTGTGGGGAGGGAGGGACATTGCAAACAAATACCACTGGCTTGTGTGAAGAGTGCTAACAGTGGATGAATCACACAGTTTGCCACCACCCAAGGCTGTGTGTACTTCCTTGGTCCACACTGTTCAGGCTCCAGGGTGCTCTGCAAGGGCACTATCCCCAGTGAATCCTGCATTTCATGCACATTTCAGGTCTAAGTCGTTCAGGTTCTCGGATGCTCTGCAGGGGCACAGACCGAGATGGGCTGTGCATTTTGTCCTTAAGATTTTCTATTTCTTTGTGATTCAGTTTTGGAAGGTTATACTTTTCTAAAAATTGGTCCATTTCTTCCAAGTTTTCTGTTTTATTGTCGTATAGTTTCTTATAGTAGTCTTTTATGATCATTTGTATTTCTGTGTTGTTTGCTGTAATTTCTCCATTTTAATTTTAATTTTTTTTTTTTGATTTGAGACTTCTCCCTGTTTTGCTTGATGATTCTGGATAATAGATTGTTAGGTTTCAAAATAAAACTATTAGAAGACATGAAGAGGGACACTGCATAATGATCAAGAGAACAATCAGAGAAGAGAATATAACAACTGTAAAATATATGTGCACCCAACCTAGTAGCACCTGAATACATAAGGGAAATATTAAAAACTATCAAAGGGGAAATTGACAATAACACAATATTAGTGGGGGACTTTAATACCCCATTCACACAGTGGACAAATCATCCAGACAGAAAATTAGCAAAGAAACATAAGCTTTAAACAATACATTGAACCAGTTAGATCAAATTGATATCTAAAGGCATATCACCCCAAAACAACGATTTTACCTTTTTTTCTCAAAAGCACATGGAGCAGTCTCCAGGGTAGATCACATCCTGGGCCACAAATCTAGCCTTGGTAAATTTTAAAAAATTTAAATCATTTCAAGCATCTTTTCTGACCACAATGCTATAAGATTAGATATCAACCACAGGGGGGGAAACTATAAAGAACCCAAACATATGAGGGCTTTGGAATAACAATCAGATGACTGAAGAAATAAAAAGAGAAATCCAAATATGAAAATAAACAAATGACAATGAAAACACGACAATACAAAACCTTTGGGACTCTGTAAAAGTAGAGCTAAGAGGGGAAGTTCATAGTAATGCAAACCTGCCTCAAGAAACAAGAGAAGCATCAAATAAGCAACTTAACTTTACACCTAATGCAACTGGAAAAAGAAGATTAAAAAAACCCCAAAGTTAGTAGAAGGAAAGAAATCATTAAAAAAGCAGCAGAGATAAATGAAAAAGAAATGAAGGAGACTATAGCAAAGATCAATAAAACTAAAACTTGGTTCCCTGTAGATTATTTAGAAGATGGCCATTCTTAATGGTATGAGCTGATACTTTATTGTAGTTTTGATTTGCATATCTCTGATAGTTACTGATACTGAGCATCTTTCCATGTGTTTATTGGCCACCTGTGTGTCTTTTCTAGAGAACGTCTGTTTAGGTCTTCTCCTCAATTTTTAATTGGGCTCTTTGTTTTTCTGGTATTGAGCTCTAATATGGTGATATATATAAACTAATCTTTTAACATTGCTTCATTTGCAATTATCTTCTCCCATTCTAAGGGTTATCTTTTAATCTTTTTTATTCTTTCCTTTGTTATGTAAAAGTTTTAAATTTAAATAGGTCCCATTTAAATTTTTGTTTTTTAATTACTCGAGGAGGTTGGTCAAAGGGTATTTTGATGTGATTTCCATCTAAGAGTGTTCTACCTATGTTTTCCTCTAAGAGCTTTATAGTTTCTGATTTTACATTTAAGTCTTTAATCCATTTTGAGATTTTTTTTTTGGTGTGTGGTGTTTAGAAGTGTTCTAGTTTCATTTTTTTACATGTAGTTGCCCAATTTTCCAAGCATTACTTATTGAAGAGACTTTCATTACTCCATTGTATATTCTTGATTCCTTTGTCTGTGATCAATTGCCCATAAGTACACGGATTTTTATCTGTGATTTCTACATTTTCCATTGGTCTGCTGCTGCTGCTAAGTCACTTCAGTCATATCCGACTCTGTGCGACCCCATAGACAGTAGCCCGCCAGGCTCCCCTGTCCCTGGGATTCTCCAGGCAAGAACACTGGAGTGGGATGCCGTTTCCTTCTTCAATGCATGAAAGTGAAAAGTGAAAGTGAAGTCACTCAGTCATGCCTGACTCTTGGCGACCCCATGGACTGCAGCCTACCAGGCTCCTCTGTCCATGGGATTTTCGAGGCAAGAGTACCAGAGTGGGTTGCCATTGCCTTCTGGCCTACGTTTCTGTATTTATGCCAGTACCATACAGTCTTGATTACTGTAGCTTTGTAGTATAGTCTAAAGTTAGGAAGATTGATTCCTCCAGTTCCGTTTTTCTTTCTTAAGATTGTTTTGGCTTTTCTGGGTCTTTTGTGTTTCTCTACAAATTGTGAAATTTTTTGTTTCCATTCTGTGAAAAATACCATTGGTAGTTTGATAGAGATTGAACCAAATCTGTAGATTGCTTTGGGTAGTATAGTCATTTTCACTATATTGATTATTCCAATCCAAGAACATGGTATATCTCTCAATCTGTTTGTGTAATCTTTGATTTCTTTCATCAGTGTCTTATAGTTTTCTATATACAAGTCTTTTGCATCTTTAGATAGGTTTATTCCTAAGTATTTTATTATTTTTGTTGCAATGGTGAATGGGATTGTTTCTTTAATTTCTCTTTCTGATTTTTCATTGTTAATGTATAGGAATGCATGTGATTTCCGTGTATTACATTTATATACTGAAACTTATTTATATTCATTGATTATCTCTGGTAATTTTTCTGGTGGCAACTTTAGGATTTTGCATGTATACTATTGTGTCATCTGCAAACAATAAGCGTTTTACTCCTTCTTTTCCACTCTTGATGAAATCAGAAAGGGGAAGTTACAATAGACAGTGTAGAAATACAAAGGATCATATTAGACTCCTATGGGCAACTCTTTGCCAATCAAATGGACAATCTGGAAGAAATGGACAAGTTTTTAGGAAAACACAACCTTCCAATACTGAGCAAGGAAGAAATAGAAAATATAAGCTAACCACAATGACTGAAATAAAAAATGTGATCAAATAATTTTCCAACAAAGAAAAACCCAGGGCCAGATGGCTTCACAGGTGAGTTTTACCAAAAGTTTACAGAAGAGTTAACATCTATCCTGCTCAAGCTCGTTCAAAAAATTGCAGAGGAAGGAAAACTCCCAAACTCATTCTTTAGGCCACCATAACACTGATACCAAACCCAGACAAAGATATCACCAAAAATAAATTATAGGCCAATAATAACTCTCAAGAGTCTTCTGCAGCATCACAGTTCAAAAGCATCAATTCTTCGGCACTCAGCTTTCTTCACAGTCCAACTCTCACATCCATACATGACTCCAGGAAAAAACATAGTTTTGACTAGATAGACCTTTGTTGGCAAAGTAATGGCTCTGTTTTTTAATATGCTGTCTAGGTTGGTCAAAACCTTTTGCACACTAGGACCCAGAGACCCCACAAAGACAGAGCCAGACTTGCTTTTGAGTGTTTGAATGTCTCCTATGGAGACACTAACACAGGTCAGCAGTGGCCTGTCGTGGGGTCAGGGGCTCTGATTGCATCAGACCTGGATCATGTAGCATGTGGCATAAGCCCTCTTGGAGGATGTTACCATTAGTCCCACCACAGAGCCACCAAGCAGATGACCCACAAACTGGAGAACAATTATACCAAAGAAATTCTCACACTGTTAAGAAAGTTCTAGGACCCACAACGGATTTCCCAACCTGGGGATCTGACAAAGGAATGGAGAACCCCAAGGAAATTTGACTTTGGAGGCCAGTGGGATTTGGTTACAGAACTTACACAGGACTGGGTAAAGAGACTCTTTGATGGCAGAAACAAACCCCTGCATGCACCAAGAGCCAGGAGAGAGAAACAGAGTCCCTACAAGAGACTGAGCCAGACTTACCTGTGAGTGTCCAGTAGTCTTCAGCAGAGGTGTAGGTTGACAGTGGCCTGCTGCAGGGTCAGGGCACTGAATACACAAATCCGTTTGAAGGAGGTCACCATTATCTTCATTACCCCTACCATAGTTTGGCCTCAGGCCAAACAACAGGGAAGGAACTCATCAACAGAAAATTGGATTAAAGATTTACTGAGCATGGCCCCACCCATCAGAACAACACTCAGTTTTCCCCAAAGGTCCATATAGTCAAATATAATAGCTTGCATTTTTCTAGTCCCAAACTCTCAATCCAACTCTCCTACCCTCACCCCTTAACAACCACAAATATGTTCTCTATGCTTGTGAGGCTATTTCTATTTTGTATATGAGTTCATTTGAGTCATATGTTAGAGTCCACATATAAGTGATATCATATGGTGTTTGTCTTTCTTTTTCATATTTATTTTGCTTATTATGATAATCTCTTCTTCCATCTTTGTAGCTGCAACTGGTGTTATTTTATCCTTGTTAAGACTGAGTAATATTCTATTGTGTGTGTGTGTATATATATATATATATATATACATACCACTTTTAAATAAGAATGTTTATTATAGATATATCAGACAAAGGCCTCAAACCAGAATGTGTAAAGGACTCCTACAAATCAACAATTAAAATGCTAATCGCCCAATTGGCAAGTGGGCAAAAAATTTGGACAGACACTTCCCAAAAGGTACAGTCAAAAAGCATATGGAAGCATATGGAATATCCTTAGCCATTAGGAAATGCAAGTTAAAATCACAGTGGGAATTTCCCTGATAGTGCAGTGGGTAAGAATTCACTTGCCAATGCCCGGGACATGGGTTCAATCCCTGATCTGGGAAGATTCCACATGCTGCAGAGCAACTAAGCCTGTGCACTACAACTACTGAGTCTATGCTCTGGATCTGGTGAGCTGCAGCAACCAAGCCAAGAGGTGCAACTACTGAAGCCTGCACACCTACAGAATGTGCTCTGCAACAGAAAAGCCACCATAATGAGAAGCTTGCATACCACAACAAATAGTAACCACCACTCGCCACAACTAGAGAAAGCCCATACAAAGACTGAAGACCTAGCTCATCCAAAAATAAATAAATGAATAAAATTATTAAAAAAAAAAACACACGCACACAGGGTGAGATATTATTTCACCCCCAAAGAATGAATAATACATAGGAGATTGACAATATCAAATGTTGGTGAAGATATACAGTAAAGTGAGCTTTCATATATGACTGGTAGAAGTACAGAAGGGCAGTTTCTTATAAAAGTATATGCATAAAATTCCCCAGCAGTTGTACTCTAGGTATTTATCTAAGAGAAATGAAAACATAGATCCACAAAAAGTGTTGTGGTGTTGAAGAAGACTCTTGTAAGTCCCTTGGACAGCAAGGATATGAAACCAGTCAATCCTAAAGGAGATCAGTCCTGAATATTCATTGGAAGGACTGATGCTAAGGCTGACGGTCCAACATTTTGGCCACTTGATGTGAAGAAGTGACTCACTGACTGATGCTGGGAAAGACTGAAGGCAGGAGGAGAAGGGGCAACAGAAGATGTAATGGTTGGATGGCATCATTGACTCGATGGACATGAGTTTGAGCAAGCTCTGGGAGTTGGTGATGGACAGGGAAGAGTGGTATGCTGCTGTCCATGGGGTTGCAAAGAATCAAACATGAATGAGCTGAACTGAACTAAACTGATCCATAAAATACTTCAATGAGAATATTAATAACAACTTCTTTATAATAGCCTCCAAAGTGGAAATAAATGTTTTTCAACAAGTGAATGGACCAAATAAATTTGATATATTCATACAATGTAATATAATTCTTTAGTTCCTCTTCACTGTCTGCTGTTAGAATGGTATCATATACCTGAGGTTGTTGATATTTCTCCCATCAATCTCGATTTCAGTTTGTAACTCAACCAGCCTGACATTTCTCATGATGTGCTCTGCGTATAAGTTAAATAAAAAGGGTGAACATAAACAGCCTTATCGAACTCCTTTCTCAGCCCTGAACCATACAAGTTGTTGGAACCATACAAGTCAGTTGTTCCATACAAGGCTCTAAATGTTGCTTCTTGAGCTGCATGCAGGTTTCTCAGGAGATAGGTAAGATGGTCTTGTATTCCCATCTCTTTAAGAGTTGGTTATGATACATACAGTCAAAGGTTTTAGTGTACTCAATAAAACAGAGGTAGATGTTTCTCTGGAATTCCTATATTTTCTCTATGATCCAATGCATGTTGTCAATTTGATCTCTGGTTCTTCTGCCTTTTTCTAAACTGAGCTTGGACATCCGGAGTTTCTCAGTTCATGTAATGCTGAAGCCTACCATGGATGATTTTGAACATAACATTATGAGCATGGGAGATGAGTGCAATTGTCCTGTGGTTTGAACATTTTTTAGTACTGCCCTTCTTGGGAATTTGGATGAGGATTGGCCTTTTCCAGTCCTGTGACCACTGCTGGGTTTTCCAAATTTGATGACATATTGAGTACAGCACTTTGATAGCATCATCTTTTAGGGTTTTAAATAATTCTGCTGGAATTCCATGGCCTCCACTAGCTTTATTGACAGTAGTACTTCCTAAGGCTCACTTGACTTCACACTCCAGAATGTCTGGCTCTGGGTGAGTGACGACACCATTGTGGTTATATGGGTCATGAAGACCTTTTTTCGTACAGTTCTTCTGTGTAATCTTTCCATCTCTTCTATATCTCTTCTTCTCCTATTATGTATTTACTGTTTCCAACCTTTATTGTGTTTATATTTTTTAATATAAATTTATTTATTTTAATTGGAGGTTAATTACATTACAATATTGTATTGGTTTTGCCATACATCAACATGAATCCACCACAGGTATACACATGTTCCCCATCCTGAACCCCCTCACTCCTCCCTCCCCGTACCATCCCACTGGGTTGTCTCAGTGCACCAGCCCCAAGTATCCAGTAGTATCATGCATCGAACCTGGACTGGTGATTTGTATCATATATGATATTATACAAGTTTCAATGCCATTCTCCCAAATCATCCCACCCTCTCCCTCTCCCACAGAGTCCAAAAGACTGTTCTATACATCTGTGTCTCTTTTGCTGTCTTGCATACTGGGTTATCATTACCAGCTTTCTAAGAACTGATTCAAATGTATTCTTTTTAATGGCTGTGTAATACTCCATTGTGTATATGTACCACAGCTTTCTTATCCATTCATCTGCTGATGGACATCTAGGTGCTTCCATGTCCTGGCTATTATAAACAGTGCTGTGATGAACATTGGGGTACACATGTCTCTTTCAATTCTGGTTTTCTTGGTGTGTATGCCCAGAAGTGGGATTGCTGGGTCAAAAGGCAGTTCTATTTCCAGTTTTTTAAAGGAATTTCCACACTCTTCTCCATAGTGGCTGTACTAGTTTTCATTCCCACCGACAGGATAAGAGGGTTCCCTTTTCTCCACACCCTCTCCAGCATTTATGGCTTGTAGACTTTTGATAGCAGTCATTCCGACTGGCATGAAATGGTACCTCATTGTGGTTTTGATTTGCATTTCTCTGAGAATGAGTGGTGTTGAGCATCTTTTCGTGAGTTTGTTAGCCATCTGTATGTCTTCTTTGGAGAAATGTCTGTTTAGTTCTTTGACGCATTTTTTGACTGGATCGTTTATTTTTTTGGAATTGAGCTGCAGGAGTTGCATGTATATATTTGAGATTAATTTGTTGTCAGTTGCTTCATTTGCTATTATTTTTCCCATTCTGAAGGCTGTCTTTTCACCTTGCTTAAAGCTTACCTTGTGGTTCAGAAGCTTTTAAGTTTAATTAGGTCCAATTTGTTTATTTTTGCTTATATTTCCAATATTCTGAGAGGTGGGTCATAGAGCATCCTGCTGTGATGTATGTTGGAGAGTATTTTGCCTATGTTCTCCTCTAGGGGTTTTTTAGTTTCTGGTCTTATGTTTAGATCTTTAATCCTTTTTGAGTTTATTTTTGTGTATGGTGTTAGAAAGTGTTGTAGTTTCATTCTTTTACAAGTGGTTAATCAATTTTCCCAGAACCACTTGTTAAAGAGATTATCTTTAATCCATTGTATATTCTTGCCTCCTTTGTCAAAGATAAGGTGTCCATAGGTGCGTGGATTTATATCTGGGCTTTCTATTTAGTTCCATTGATCTATACTTCTGTCTTTGTGCCAGAACCAGACTGTCTTCATGACTGTGGCTTTGTAGTAGAGTCTGAAGTCAGACAGGTTGATTCCTCCAGTTCCATTCTTCTTCTCAAGATTGCTTTGGCTATTTGAGTTTTTTTGTATTCCCATACAAGTTGTGAAATTATTTGTTCTAGCTCTGTGAAAAATACCATTGGTAGCTTGATAGGGATTGAACTGAATCTATGAATTGCTTTGGGTAGTATACTCATTTTCACTATATTGATTCTTCCTATCCATGAACATGGTATATTTCTCCATTTACTAGTGTGCTTTTTGATTTCTTTCACCAGTGTTTTATAGTTTTCTATATATAGGTCTTTAGTTTCTTTAGGTAGATATATTCCTAAGTATTTTATTCTTTTCGTTGCAATGGTGAATGGAATTGTTTCCTTAATTGCTTTTTCTATTTTCTCATTATTAGTGTATAGGAATGCAAGGGATTTCTGTGTGTTGATTTTATATCCTGCAACTTTACTATAGTCATTGAATACCTTTAGTAATTTTCTGGTGGGGTCTTTAGGGTTTTCTATGTAGAGGATCATGTCATCTGCAAACAGTGAGAGATTTACTTCTTCTTTTCCAATTTGTATTCCTTTTATTTCTTTTTCTGCTCTGATTGCTGTGGCCAAAACTTCCAAAACTATGTTGAATAGTAATGGTGAAAGTGGGCACCCTTGTCTTGTTCCTGACTTTAGGGGAAATGCTTTCAATTTTTCACCTTTGAGGATAATGTTTGCTGTGGGTTTGTCATTTATAGCTTTTATTATGTTGAGGTATGTTCCTTCTATTCCTGCTTTCTGGAGAGTTCTTATCATAAATGGATGTTGAATTTTGTCAAAGGCTTTCTCTGCATCTATTGAGACAATCATATGGCTTTTATTTTTCAATTTGTTAATGTGGTGTATTACATTGATTGATTTGAGGATATTGAAGAATTCTTGCATCCCTGGTATAAAGCCCACTTGGTCATGGTGTATGATCTTTTTAATGTGCTGTTAGTTTCTGATTGCTAAAATTTTGTTAACGATATTTGCATCTATGTTCATCAGTGATATTGACCTGTAGTTTTCTTTTTTTGTGGCATCTTTGTCAGGTTTTGGTATTAGGGTGATGGTGGCCTCATAGAATGAGTTTGGAAGTTTACCTTCCTCTGCAATTTTCTGGAAGAGTTTGAGTAGGATAGGTGTTAGCTCTTCTCTACATTTTTGGTAGAATTCAGCTGTGAAGCCATCTGGACCTGGGCTTTTGTTTGCCAGAAGATATCTGATTACAGTTTCAATTTCCGTGCTTGTAATGGGTCTGTTAAGGTTTTCTATTTCTTCCTTGTTCAGTTTTGGAAAGTTGTCCTTTTCTAAGAATTTGTCCATTTCTTCCAGGTTGTCCATTTTATTGGCATGTAATTACTGATAGTAGTCTCTTATGATCCTTTGTATTTCTGTGTTGTCTGTTGTGATCTCTCCATTTTCATTACTAATTTTATGGATTTGATTTTTCTCCCTTTGTTTCTGGATGAGTCTGGCTAATGGTTTGTCAATTTTATTTATCCTTTCAAAGAACCAGCTTTTAGCTTTGTTGATTTTTGCTATGGTCTCTTTTGTTTCTTTTGCATTTATTTCTGCCCTAATTTTTAAGATTTCTTTCCTTCTACTAACCCTGGGGTTCTTCATTTCTTCCTTTTCTAGTTGCTTTAGGTGTAGAGTTAGGTTATTTATTTGACTTTTTTCTTGTTTCTTGAGGTATGCCTGTATTGTTATGAACTTTCCCCTTAGGGCTGCTTTTACAGTGTCCCACAGGTTTTGGGTTGTTGTGTTTTCATTTTCATTCATTTCTATGCATATTTTGACTTCGTTTTTGATTTCTTCTGTGATGTGTTTGTTATTCAGCAGCGTGTTGTTCAGCCTCCATATGTTGGAATTTTTAATAGTTTTTCTCCTGTAATTGAGATCTAATTTTACTTCATTGTGGTCAGAAGAGATGCTTGGAATGATTTCAAATTTTTTTGAATTTATCAAGGCTAGATTTATGGCCTTAGATGTGATCTATCCTGGAGAAGGTTCCGTGTGCACTTGAGAAAAAGGTGAAATTCATTTTTTGGGGGTGAAATGTCTTATAGATATCAATTAGGTCTAATTGGTCTATGGTATCATTTAAAGTTTGTATTTCCTTGTTAATTTTCTGTTTAGTTGATCTATCCATAGGTGTGAGTGGGGTACTAAAGTCTCCCACTATTACTGTGTTATTGTTAATTTCCTTTTTCATACTTGTTAGTATTTGTCTTATGCATTGCGCTGCTCCTATCTTGGATGCATATATATTTACAATTGTTATATCTTCTTTTTGGATTGATCCTTTGATCCTTATATAGTGTCCTTCTTTGTCTCTTTTCACAGCCTTTGTTTTAAAGTCTATTTTATCTGAGTATTGCTACTTCTGTTTTCTTTTGGTCTCTATTTGTGTGGAATATCTTTTTCCAGCCCTTTACTTTCAGTCTGTATGTGTTCCCTGTTTTGAGGTGGGTCTCTTGTAGACAACATATACAGGGGTCTTGTTTTTGTATCCATTTAGCCAGTCTTTGTCTTTTCCTTGGGACATTCAACTCATTTATGTTTAAGGTAATTATTGATAAGTATGATCCCATTGCCATTTGCTTTATTGTTTTGGGTTCGGGTTTATACACCCTTTTTGTGTTTCCTGTCTAGAGAAGATCCTTTAGCATTTGTTGGAGAGCTGGTTTGGTGGTGCTGAATTCTTTCTGCTTTTGCTTGTCTGTAAAGTTTTTGATTTCTCCTTCTTATTTGAAGGAGATCCTTGCTGGGTACAGTAATCTGGGCTGTAGGTTATTTTATTTCATTACTTTAAGTATATCTTGCCATTCCCTCCTGGCTTGAAGAGTTTCCATTGAAAGATCAGCTGTTATCCTTATGGGAATTGCCTTGTGCGTTATTTGTTGTTTTTCCCTTGCTGCTTTTAATATTTGTTCTTTGTGTTTGATCTTTGTTAATTTGATTAATACGTGTCTTGGGGTGTTTTGCCTTGGGTTTATCCTGTTTGGGACTCTCTGGGTTTCTTGGACTTGGGTGATTATTTCCTTCCCCATTTTAGGGAAGTTTTCAACTATTATCTCCTCAAGTATTTTCTCATGGTCTTTCTTTTTGTCTTCTTCTTATGGGACTCCTATGATTCGAATGTTGGGGTGTTTAACACTGTCCTGGAGGTTTCTTACATTTTCCTCATTTCTTTTAACTCGTTTTTCTTTTTCATCTCTGTTTCATTTATTTCTACCATTCTATCTTCTAATTCACTAATCCTATCTTCTGCCTCTGTTATTCTACTATTTATTGCCTCCAGAGTGTTTTTGATCTCATTTATTGCATTATTCATTATATATTGACTCTTTTTTATGTCTTCTAGGTCCTTGTTAAACCCTTCTTGCATCTTCTCAATCCTTGTCTCCAGGCTATTTATATGTGATTCCATTTAGATTTCAAGATTTTGGATCATTTTCACTATCATTATTTGGAATTCTTTATCAGGTAGATTCCTAATCTCTTCCTCTTTTATTTGGTTTGGTGGGCATTTATCCTATTCCTTTACCTGCTGGGTATTCCTCTGTCTCTTCATCTTGTTTATATTGCTGAGTTTGGAGTGTCCTTTCTGTATTCTGGCAGTTTATGGAGTTGTCTTTATTGTGAAGTTTCCTCGCTGTGGGTGGGGTTGTACAGGTGACTTGTCAAGGTTTCTTGGTTAGGGAAGCTTGTGTCGGTGTTCTGGTGGGTGGTGCTGGATTTCTTCTCTCTGGAGTACAATGAAGTGTCCAGTAATGTGTTATGAGATGTCAATTGTTTTGGACTAACTTTGGGCAGCCTGTATATTGGAGCTCAGGATTGTGTTCCTGTGTTGCTTGAGAATTTATGTCGTGTGTCTTGCTCCGGAACTTGTTGGCCCTTGGGTGGTGCTTGGTTTCAGTGTAGGTATGGAGGCATTTGATGAGCTCCTGTCGATTAATGTTCCCTGGAATCAGGAGTTCTTAGGTATTCTCAGGGTTTGGACTTAAGCCTCCTGTTTCTGGTTTTCAGTCTTACTTTTACAGTAGTCTCAAGACTTCTCCTTCTATACAGCACCATTGATAAATCATCTAGGTTAAAGATGAAAAGTTTCTCCACATTGAGGGGCACCCAGAGAGGTTCTCGGAGTTACATGGAGAAGAGAAGAGGGAGGAGGGAGATAGAGGTGACTCAAATGAAATGAGGTGGAATCAAAAGAGGAGAGAGCAAGCTAGCCAGTAATCACTTCCTTATGTGCACTCCAGAACTGGACCTCTCAGAGATGTTCATGGAATTATACAGAGAAGACAAGGGGGAGGAAGGGGACAGAGGTGGCCAGGAGGATAAAAAGGGAGAATCAAAAGGAGAGAGACAGATCCAGCCAGTAATCAGTTCCCTAAGTGTTCTCTACCATCTGTAACACAGAGAAATTCACAGATTTGGGTAGAGAAGAGAGGGGGTAGGGAGGAGACACAGGCTACCTGGTGGAGAAAAAGGAGAGTCCAAAGGGGGAGATACCAGTCAAGCCAGTAGTCTCGCTCCAAAATAAAAATGGGTACTGAAGCTTGGGTTCTTAAAGGTACAAAATTGATAACAAATATCAAAAAGCAAAGATTAAAAATCTAGAGTAGAGTTTGGAATTTATAGCCAGGACATGTAAGCAACCTAGATGTCCATCAGCAGATGAATGGATAAGAAAGCTGTGGTACATATACACAATGGAGTATTACATACCATTAAAAAATACATTTGAATCAGTTCTAATGAGGTGGATGATACTGGAGCCTATTATACAGAGTGAAGTCAGTCTGAAAGAAAAACACCAACACAGTATACTAATGCATATATATGGAATTTAGAAAGATGGTAATGACAACCGTGTATGCGAGACAGCAAAAGAGACACAGATGTATAGAACAGTCTTTTGGACTCTGTGGGAGAGGGAAGGGGGATGATTTGGGAGAATGGCATTAAAACGTGTATAATAGCATATAAGAAATGAATCGCCAGTCCAGGTTCGATGCAGGATACAGGAACCTTGGGGCTGGTGCACTGGGATGACCCAGAGGGATGGTATGGGGAGGGATGTGGGAGGGGGCTTCAGGATGGGGAACACGTGTACACCCGTGGTGGATGCATATTGATGTATGGCAAAACCAATACAATATTGTAAAGTAAAAAAAAAAAAAAAAATAATAATAATAATAAAATAAATAAATAAAAGAAAACAAAAAAAAAAAAAAGAAGAAAAAAGAAAAAAAACAAAGTCACAAAAATTATAATATATATAGATAGATAGATACTGAAGTTTTATTTTTTTAAAAAATAGGGTCTTTTTTTTGCAAAGTAATAGTAGGTTATAAAAGTGAAAATTAAAGGACTAATAGAGGACTTAAAAATTAAAAAAAATTTAAAAAAAAGAACTGTGGCAGATTCATTTTTTGATATATGGCAAAACCAATACAATACTGTAAAGTTAAATAAAATAAAATTTAAAAAAAAAAAATGAAAGCAAAATAAAATGTTTAAAAATCAAAGAAAAAAAAGAATGATCATAAAAATAGTAAAAATATATCTAGGACTTTTTTGGTGTTGTTGTGGGTACTGTGGGGTAAGTTCATTTTGGATAGTTCCTTGATCTGGCTTATATTTCTCAAGATCTATAGGCCCTTTCCTATGTATTCAGTACTAATGCCAGGGTTTTAATCTATTGCACCTGTCACTTCCAAGGTGGTTCCCTCTGTTTTAGCTTCTTCTGTTTGCTGGTCTCCTCAGTGTCTGATTTCAGCCCTGACACAAAGGGGGCGGTGGTGGACACTTTTTTTAGGTTCACTTGTTCAGTTGCGCTGTGGGGAGGGAGGGACGCTGCAAATATCAATGGCATGTGCTCGCAGTGCATCAGCCACACGGGGCCTTCCCCTGCTCACGGCACATGTACCCTCCCTGCCCACACTGCTCAAGCTCTAAGTTGCTCCGCTGGGAAGTGTCTGAGGCTGGCCCTGGGCTGCATGCACCTTCCAGGTCTAAGATGCTCAGGTTCAGGCACTCCGGTAGTCCTCAGAGGCCCAGACTCAATTGGGCCTGTGTTTTGTGCCCTTCCCAGGTCCGATCAGCTCAGGTGATAGGGTGTTTGGGGAGCATGGTTGCTGCGACTTATCGCCTCCCCCATCCCTGCCACACCGTTTTCTGGGTGTACAACTGGCGCACCTTCTCAGGCAGATGTTGACCATCCAGAACCCCAAGAATTCTTAGTTAGCAAAGAAGCCTACTTATAGTTTTGTAGATAATGTCTCTCTGGGGTTGCAATTGCCCCCTTCTGGCTCTGGCTGCCTGTCACCAGAGGGGTGGTCTGCAGCTGGCTATCTCTGCTCAGTCCTTTGTTCTGTGCATGGGTGGCAGTGTCTTAGGTTAGGGCTGGCTTTTTGCGTGGTAGTTTTCCCACTCAAGTTAGTTCCCTCAGATTGCGCTCGGGGCATTCAGGCCAGATCCTTACTCCAAGCAATGCAGCTGGCGCCTCCCTGCCCAGCCCCCACTTGCTAGTGGTGGATGCAGGCTTCTGCACTGCTTCTCCACTGGGCGAGTTACCATTGGGCTTGTAATCTGTGGATTTTAATTATTTATTTATTTTTCCTCCCTGTTTTGTTGCCCTCTGTGCTTCCAAGGCTCGCCACAGACTAGGCAGTGAGAGTGTTTCCTGGTGTTTGGAAACTTCTCTCTTTTTGAGACTTCCTTCCCAGGACAGAGTGCCATCCCTACCCCTTTTGTCTCTTTTTTTTGTCTTTTATATTTTTTCCTACCTCCTTTCGAAGACAATGGGCTGCTTTTCTGGGTGCCTGATGTCCTCTGTCAGCATTCATAAGTTGTTTTGTGGAATTTACTCAGCGTTTAAATATTCTTTTGATGAATTTGTGGGGGAGAAAGTGGTCTCCCCATCCTATTCCTCCGCCATCTTAGGACCGCCTCTATTCTCATCTTTGAATGAAACATTACTTTCATATTTCCAGTTTTCTTAAAGAGATCCCTAGTCTTTCCCACCACTACTCTAAATGATAGAAATCAGAAAGTGTTTGTTTGCAGGTTGGTATTGAGTAAAGGATAGAGGCAATGGAAATAACTTTATCCTGTTTTAAGCAATGATTTCCTGAGTGTATATACATTGTCAAAATTAATGAACAGAATCATTTTACTACATCAAAATTCTGATTAACCTTGTGTGACTGGGCTTTTTGTATATTTCTAAACTTGTTTATATGACTTTATGACTGTTTCAAATATATACACAACAAAAAAATCCTTTTGCCATGTGTAAATTTGGCAATGTGATGAGTCCAAAAATCAATTAAAATTTATACTTTTATTATGTATTGAGTATTTATGTTAATTATACTTTTAAGATTTGAATTTTTCTACCTACAACTCCTATTTTCTTTCTACAGGTTGTTTATGCTGTTGTAAAAGATATAGAAACCTACAACAGTAAAAAAAAAAAAAATCCACCGCACATTGAGCTGAACACTAAGGTATATACATGTCATTATATGCAAATTATTCCTTAATGAAGGGAAGGGATTTTATACAAGCAGTTTATAAAGTTTTTCAGTATCAGGGTCAGGTGGTGGCTTGGTATGCTTAATACCCTCTTATTTTCTCAATCTCCCTAAACAACCCCAAATAAGCATTCAGTCTGAGATAACGGCATGAAATTGCCATGTAAGTAAATAAGTGACAGCTGTGTTTTCTATTCAAACACAATCTTTCCTTAAATTTCATAGCCCTCACTTCAGAAAGATTATCACCCTGATGCATTTCCTACATGAAATTCTAGAGCTATCATTATTCAGTTCTTTGATTTATTCTGTAAACAATGTACCATGAGAAGCTATACATGTCTATGCATATATCTATCTTTCATTCTTCTTAATCACTACATAGGATTCCACTGATAATCCCCTATTGATGGACATTTAGATTGTTTCCAACTTTTCAAAATTCTAGTTAGAGCAAGTTTATTAGTAATAGAGGAATAAGCTCCTAAAAGTAGAAATGCTGTCTCTAACGATATGGTATGTATGTATAGATTTTGCAAAATACTCTCCAAAATCTTTGCCAACCTGATAGACAATGCAAACAAACAGAACTTTCATTGCCCATTTAAATGTATATTTCTCTAATTATAATCTAAGCTAAGCATATTTGAAAATCTAATGTTTTAACTACTGACTACAGAGAAGAGATGTGGGTAAGAAGAGAAATGGAGATAGAAATACAGACCTCAGCATTTGAGTCATCAATGAGTATTATTCACTTGGACAAGCACCAAACAAGAATCTTTCGAACTTGTCCAAACTAAATGTCAAAATCAGCCTAATTTTCACCAGGCTGCTGTATTTGAGTTTCTAATTCTTTGACAGCTTATTATAGCCTTGTCTGTCACTTTGATTGACAATATTTTCTTAATATGTATATTTTATTGAAGTATAATTGACTTACAAATTTTTAGGTGCACAGCGAAGTGATTCAATTATCAATATACATGTTTATTATTTTTCAGATTATTTTCCATTATAGATTATTAGAAGACATTGACTATAGTTCCCTGTGCTATGCAGCAAACTTTTGTTGCTTGTTGTATATCTATTTTTTTTAATTAGAAATCTAACATTCTATTCATACTAAGTCAAACAAGTGTAATCAACATGTTATAAATTTTTAGTTAGGCAAAACTGTTTTCTAAATATATATATAATTTCTAAAATGTTAGAAATATTTTAGAAAAAATATATATATACATATATTTTATACATATCTATTTATATACATGCAAAAGTATTTTAGAAAATATATATACATATATATGCATATATATTATAAATATATTTTAGAAATGTACATATATACACACAAAACTTTTCTATTGCATTTGATAAAGGCTTCAGAAAGAACATGAAAAAGAAAAGAAAAGGAGAAATCAAAAAACATAAACTAAATGAAATTGGAGCACTGACTATGGAATAGAAAATGTGGAACAAGCTATGATAAAAGTAAAAGACCAGTTGTTTTAAACATGGTTGCTCATTAGAAAAATATCTGGAGCTTTGGAGGGCAAAAGCATTTGTACTTTTTTAAAAAAATTCCGAGACTTGGTTGACTATTTTCTTTCCCATGTTAGGGAAGTTTTCAACTGTTATCTCTTCAAATATTTTCTCAGGTCATTTCTCTCTTTCTTCTCCTTCTGGGACCCCTGTAATTCGAATGTTGGTGTATTTAATGTTGTCCCAGTGGTTTCTCATAATGTCTTCATTTTTTTTTTTTTTCCCACTGTTTTTCCTATATTCTGTTCTGGACTAGTGATGTCCACCATTTTTTCCTCCAGGTCACTTATCCATTCTTCTCAATCAGCTCTTCTGCTGTTGATTCCTCTTAAACTATTATTCATCTCTGTTGTTTGTTCTTTAGTTCTTCTAGGTTTTGGTAAGCATTTCTTGCATCTTCTCCATTGTTTTCCTGAGATAATGGATCAACTTCACTATCATTATTCTGAATTCTTTTTTCCAAAAGGTTGCCTATCTCCACTTAATTTAGCTATTTTCTCTTGGGTTTTATCTTGTCCCTTCATCTGGGATACAAATTTCTGCTTTTTAATCCTTATTAACTTTCTGCAATGTGGTTTTTGTTCTAGCTAATGTGGAATTGCTGTTCTTCTTACTTCTTTAGTCTGCCCTATGTTGGAGGATGCTAAAAGGCTTGTATAAGCTTTCAATGGGAGGGACTGGTGTTGGGAAAAACTGGGTCTGGTGGGCAGGGCCGTGTTCAGTAAAGCTTTAATCCAATTATCTGCTAATGGGTAGGGTGTGCTCCTTCACTCTCATTAAGTCTGAGGTGACCTAGCTCTGGGGTCTATGGGCTCTATTGTATGTTTAATAGTGACCTCCATAAGGGCTTACACCAAAGGGGACCTTCCAGGACTGCTGCTGCCAGCGCCCTCATCTCTATGGTGAACATTTGCCAACCCACACCTCACAGGAGACCCTCCAACTCTAGCAGACAGTTTTCCTTCAGTCTTCTGTGGGGTCACTGCTCCTTTTCTCTGAGTCTTTGTGAATACAAAATTTTGTTTGTGCCCTCTAAGACTGGAGTCTCTGTTTCCCCCAATCCTGTGGAAGTCCTGTAATCAAATCCCACTAAACTTTAAGGTCAGATTCCCTGAGAATCCAAGATTCCTAGTCCCTTTTTCAGATCCCCAGGCTGGAAAGCCTGATGTGGGGTTCAGAACCTTCACAACAGTGGGAGAACTTCTTTTCAATTATTGTTCTCTGGTATGTGGGTCACCTACCCTGTGGGTATGGGATTTGATTTTACCATGATTGTTCCCCTCCTACCATCTCACTGCCACTTCTTCTTTGTCTTTGGACGTGGGATATCTTTTTATTTGGTGGGTTCCAGAGCACTCCTTTTAATGGTTGCTCAACAGCTAGTTGTGATTTTGGTGCTCTCACAGGAGATCTTCTACTCTACCATCTTGAACCAGAAATCTGTATACCACTTTTTCTTTACCTATTCAACTGTTCATGGACATTTAGGATGTTTCTTGTCTTGTCTATTGTAAACAGTGGCACTATGAACATAGAGGTGCATGTATTTTTTTTTTAATATAGTTTTCTCTGAATATATGTCCAGGAGTGGGATTGTTGAATAATATGGTAACTCTATTTTTAGTTTTTTTGAGAAACCACCATACTGTTTACCATAGTGGCTGCAATAATCTACATCCCCACTAACAGTGTCCTCTCACCTTCTCAAGCATTTTTAATTTGTAGACTTTTTAATGATAGCCATTCTTATGACTGTGATGCAGTACCTCATTGAAGCTTTGATTTGTATTTCTCTGATAATTAGCTATCATGAGCTTCTTTTCATGTGCTGATAGGCGATCTGTATGTCTTCTTTAGAGAAATGTCTATTTGTTTTCTGCCCATTTCTGGATTGGATTGTTTAGTTTTTATTGTTGTTATTGAGTTATCTGTGTTGTTTGTATATTTTGGAATTTAAACATTTGTCAACTGAATTGCTTGCAAATATTTTCACCAAGTCTGTATGCCGACTTTTCATTTTGTTTAGGCTTTCCTTTGCTGTACAAAGGTTATAAGTCTGAGTAGGCCCCTTTTGTTTATTTATTAAATTCTATTTTGTTTTATTTTTTAACTTTACAATATTGTACTGGTTTTGTTTTTATTACCTTGTGAGACTGGCTTAAGAAAACACCGGTATGATTTATGTCAGAGACTGTATTCCCTATATTCTGTTCTAAGAGTTTTATGGTGCCATGTCTTATATTTAAATTTTAAGCAATTTTCAGCTTAGTTTTCTGTATGTTGTAGGTGGTGTAAACATGGATTTACAAGTTGCTATCCAAATACCCCAGCACCACTTGATGAAGATACTATCATTTTCCCATTGTCTATTATTGCCTCCTGAGTCTAAGATTAATTGACTGTAGGAATGCAGGTTTATTACTGGGCCTTCTGTTTTGTTACATTGATTCATATGTCTGTTTTTGTGCTAATATCATGCTGTGTTTTCTGTAGCTTTTTTCAAATGTACATTGAGCCTTCTCTAGAACTGATCACATATCAGAGCACAAAAGAACTCTCAAAAGATTTAAAAGGTTAGAAACTATTTCAAGCTTCTTTTTTTTTTTTTTTTACCACAATGACATGAAACTAGAAATCCATAGAAAAATATATGAGAAAAAAAAAAAAGATTACTTTGGTACTAAACAACATAGTACTAAAATAAATGGGTCCATGATAAAAGAGGAAATTGAAAAAAAAAATCTTGAGATGACAATGAAAACACAATACAAAATCTATGAGATGCAGTAAAAGTAGTTGTTATAGGAAAGTTAAAATAATACAAGCCTCTTCTAAAAACCAGAAACATCTCAAATTAAAACAAACAAACAAAAAAACACCTAACCTATCAACTATTGGGTTGCCCAAAGTTTCTTTAGGATTTTTAAGTAAAAATAAAAGGGACAGCTTTCATCTTTGCCAACAACTTTTTGAATAGTGTATCTACCATTATGTTCCACTACTTTCTGCCTTTTTTCAGGCAACTTCAAAATTCCATCCTCCCAATTTTTTTTTTTTTTTTACCTTTTTTGAGCAAAGAACAATTACAGGTGCATTTTTCAATCTTCCAAGCAATGAAATTTTTTTCTACTAAGAGAATTTTGTAAAGATTGAAATAAATGAACATCCAAAGCTGCAATATCTGGTGAATATGGCAGATGAATCAGAACCTCTCAGTCAAATTGTAACAGTTTTTACCTGGTTATCAAAGCAGTATGTGGTCTTGCATTATCCTGATGGAAGGTTGTGTATTTTTTGCTGCCTAATTCCAAATGCTTTTCACTGAGTGCTGCTTTCAGGTGGTCTAATTGGGAGCAGTACTTTTAGAATCAGTTGTTCGGTTTTCCAGAAGGAGCTCATAATTAGAGGACTCCCTTCCAATTCCACCATATACACAACATCACTTTCTTTGGATGAAAACACCTTTGGGGTGGTTGGTAGTGGTTCATTTCTCTTGTCCTATGATTACTTTCATTTCACATTATTGTTCAGTATCTACTTTCATTGCCTATCACACTTTGTTTTAATAATGGAACATTTATTTATGTTTAAGCAGTGAATCGCATGCAGAAATACGGTCAAGGTTTTTTCGTTTAACTTATGTGGAATCCAAACATCAAAGCAATGAACATATCCAAGCTAGTGAAAATGATTTTCACCACTTGATTTGGATATTTTGAGTATGCTGGGTATCTCTCATGTGGTACAAAATTAATTGCTTTCAATTAATGTCCCAGTTTGATCTCTATCAACTTCAACTGGTCTACCTGACCATGGAGCATTGTTTAGTGAGAAATCTCCAGCACAAAACTTCACAAACCACTTTTGATATGTTCAATCAGTCACACTGCCTTCTTTATAAATGCAGAAATCTTTTATTTTTTTGCATTTTAGTTACATTTTTACCTTTCTTCAAATAATAAAGCATAATCTTTTGAAAATGCTACTTTTTCTTTCGTCTTCAACATTATAATAGCTACACAAAAATTCACTAATTTTGATGTCTTTTCAATACATACTTACATGACAGCTGTCACAATACAATCTAACAATTTTTTAAATGAAGTTAAAGAAAACTATGCACCACTAGAGCCATCTTGTGGTAAAAACAAAATGAACCTTTTGGCCAAAACAATAAAAGAATAAAGAAAAGAACAAACAAAATCTAAAGTCAGCAGAAGGAAGGAAAATAATAAAGATTAAAGAAAAAATATGTAGAGGATCATGTCATCTGCAAACAGTGAGAGTTTTACTTCTTTTCCAATTTGGATTCCTTTTATTTCTTTTTCTCCTCTGATTGCTGTGGCCAAAACTTCCAAAACTATGTTGAATAGTAGTGGTGAGAGTGGGCACCCTTGTCTTGTTCCTGATTTTAGGGGAAATGCTTTCAATTTTTCACCATTGAGGATACTGTTTGCTGTGGGTTTGTCATATATAGCTTTTATTATGTTGAGGTGAAAGTAAAAGTCATTCAGTAGTATCCGACTTTTTGCGACCCATGGACTATACAGTCCATGGAATTCTCCAGGCCAGAATACTGGAGTGGGTAGCCTTTCCCTTCTCCAGGGGATCGTCCCAACTCAGGGATCGAACCCAGGTCTCCTGCATTGCGGGTGGATTCTTTACCAACTGAGCTATCAGGGAAGCATGTTCCTTCTATTCCTGCTTTCTGGAGAGTTTTTATCATAAATGGATGTTGAATTTTATCAAAGGCTTTCTCTGCATCTATTGAGATAATCATATGGCTTTTATTTTTCAATTTGTTAATGTGGTGTATTACATTGATTGATTTGCAGATATTGAAGAATCTTTGCATCCCTGGGATAAAGCCCACTTGGTCATGGTGTATGATCTTTTTAATGTGTTGTTGTATTCTGATTGCTAGAATTTTGTTAAGGATTTTTGTATCTATGTTCATCAGTGATATTGGCCTGTAGTTTTCTTTTTTTATATATATGGAATTTAGAAAGATGGTAATGACAACCCTGTATGCAAGACAGCAAAAGAGACACAGATGTATAGAACAGTCATTTGGACTCTGTGGGAGAGGGAGGAGGGGGATGATTTGGGAGAATGGCATTAAAACATGTATAATATCATATAAGAAATGAATCGCCAGTCCAGGTTTGATGCAGGATACAGGAAGCTTGGGGCTGGTGCACTGGGATGACCCAGAGGGATGGTATGGGGAGGGAGGTGGGGGGGCATTCAGGATGGGGAACACATGTACACCCGTTGCAGATGCATGTTGATGTATGGCAAAAACAATACAATATTTTAAATTAAAATAATAATAATAATAATAATAATAATAAAAGAAAAAATAAAAAAAAAATAAAATAGGGATAAAAACACAGAAAAAAAAGCAATACAAGAAGAATTGCTTCTTTGAAAAGAGAAAAAAAAAAAAAATGACAAACTTCTGCATGGGCTTGCCAAGAAGAAAAGAGAGAAAACACAAATAAACAAAATAAGAACTGAAAGAGTAGAAATTACAACTGATATTGCAGAAATACAAGTAAGTAAATAAGAGAATACTATGAACAATTATATGCCAATAAAATAGACGTCCTAGAAGACATGGACGAATATCTAGAAACATACAGTTCATCAAAACTGAATCTAGAGAAATAGACAATTTGAATAGACCAATCATCAGAAGTGAAATAGAGTCTGTAATTAAAAAAAAAAAAAAATCACTGCAAGCAAAAGTCCAGGACCAGAAGTCTTCACTGGGGAATTCTATGAAAGATACAAAGAAGAAATTATACCAATTCTTCTCAAACTCTTCCAAAAGACTGAAGAGAAAGGGGCACTCCCAAAGTCATTCTATGAAGTCACCATTACCCTGATATCAAAACCAGACAAATACAATACCATAAAAAATTACAGGCCAATATCTCTGATGAATATAGATGCAAAAATTCTCAATAAAATATTAGAAAATGAAATCACACACATATGAAAAAGATCATACAACATGACAAAGTTGGATTCGTCCCAAAGTCATAAAGGTGGTTCAACATATGCATATCAATCAATTTGATACACCACATCAAGAAATTTGTCTCCTGCATTGTAGGCAGGCACTTTACCACCTGAGCCACCAGGGAAGTCCCACATCAAGAAAAGAAAATGTAAAAACCACATGATCATCTCAGTAGATACAGAAAAAACACCTGAGAAAGTTCAACATGCATTTTTGATATATTTTATATATATATAATATATATAAATATTTAAAAATATATATATATTTTAATATATATATTGATAAAATATTCTTATGAAAGTAGGTATAGAGGAAAAATGTATCAACATAATAAAAGCTATTTATGATAAATCCACAGCCAACATAACAGTGAAAAGCTGAAAATCTTCCTACTGAAATCTGAAATAAGACAAGGATATCCCCTCTTACCACTTCTATTCAACATAGTACTGGAAGTCCTAGCCACAACAGTCAGAAAAGAAAAAAAAAAATTAAATAAAAGCATCCAAAATGGAAGATAAGAAGTAAAATTGTCATCATATGCAGACTGTGTTGTGCTGTGCTTAGCCGCTCAGTCTTGTCTGACTTTGTGATCCCATGGGCTGTAGCCTGCCAAGCTCCTCTGTCCATGGGAATTCTCCAGACAGGAACACTGGAGTGGGTTGCTACGCCCTCTTCCAGGGAACCATCCCAACCCAGGAATCGAACTCAGGTCTTCTGCATTGCAGGAGGATTCTTTACCATCTGAGCCACCAGGGAAGCCCATATGCAGATTACATGATACTATAAATAGCAAACCCTTAAGAATCCACACAAAAACTATTGGAACTGAGAAATTGGGAAAAGTAGCATGATTCAAGACTAACATACAAAGATCAGTTGCATTTCTGTATACTAAAAATGAAATATAAGGAAAAGTAAAAAAAAAAAAAAAAAATCCCTGTTAAAATCACATCAAAACAAGCAAACAAAAAAAACTCAAAAAAGCATACTTAAGAATAAACTTGACCAAGGAGGTGATGAAATTACAAGTGAGCCATTTAAATTCCTAAAAGATGATTCTATTAAAGTGCTGCATTCATATGTCAGCAAATATGGAAAACTCATCAGTGGCCACAAGACTGGAAAAGATCAATTTTCATTGCAACCTCAAAGAAAGACAATGCTAAAGAATGTTCAAACTACTGTACAGTTGCACTCATTCACATGCTAGCAAGGTAATACTCAAAATCGTTCAAGCTAGGCTTCATCAGCATGTGAACCAAGAACCTCCAGATATAAAGCTGGATTTTAAAAAGTCTGAGGAACCAGTGATCAAATTGCCAACATCCTTTGCATTATAGAAAAATCAAGGGAATTCCAGAAAAACATCTGCTTCCACTTCATTGACTATGCTAAAGCCTTTGACTGTGTGGATCACAACAAACTGTGAAAAATTTTTAAAGAGATGGGAATATTAGACCACCTTACCTGTCTCCTGAGAAACCTGTATATGGGTCAAGAAGCAACAGTTAGAATCAGACATGGAACAACAAACTGGTACAAATGTGGGATCAGAGTATGTCAAAGTTGTATACTGTCAGCCTGCGGGTGAAAGCAGAGAGTGAAAAATCTGGCTTAAAACTCAATATTCCTGTAATTGAGATCTAATCTTACTGCACTGTGGTCAGAAAATATGCTTGGAATTATTTCAATTTTTTTGAATCTACCAAGGCTAGATTTATGGCCCAGGATGTAGAGGGATGGTATGGGGAGGGAGCTGGGAGTGGGGTTCAGGATTGGGAACATGTGTACATCCGTGGCAGATTCATATTGATGTATGGCAAAACCAATACAATATTGTAAACTAATTAGCCTCTAATTAAAATAAATAAATTTAAATTTTAAAAAAAAGCAAAAACAAACAAACAAACAAAAAAACAAAACTCAATATTCCAAAGACTAAGATCATGGGAGGATCTGGATCCACCACTTCATGGAAAATAGAAGGATAAAAAGTGAAAAAAATGATATATTTCTTTTCTTAAGCTCCAAAATCACTGTGGACAGTGAGAGCCCTCTTGAAATGAAGATACTTTCTCCTTGGAAACAAAGCTATGACGAACCTAGACAGTGTATTAAAATGCAGAGTCATCTCTTTGCCAACAAAAGTCCGTATAGTCAAAGCTATGGTTTTTCCAGTAGTCATGTATGGTTGTGAGAGTTGGATCATATAGAAGGCTAAAGAATTGATACTTTTGAACTGTGGTGCAGAAGACTCACAGAGAAGGCAATGGCACCCCACTCCAGTACTCTTGCCTGGAAAATCCCATGGATGGAGGAGCCTGGTGGGCTGAAATCCATGGGGTCGCTGAGTCGGGCACGACTGAGCGACTTCACTTTCACTTTTCACTTTCATGCATTGGAGAAGGAAATGGCAACCCACTCCAGTGTTCTTGCCTGGAGAATCCCAGGGACGGAGGAGCCTGGTGAGCTGCCGTCTCTGGGGTCGCATAGAGTCGGACACGACTGAAGCGACTCAGAAGCAGCAGCAGAAGACCCATGAGAGTCCCTAGACAGCAAGGAGATCCAACTAGTCAGTCCTAAAGGAAATTAACAGAATAGTCATCAGGAGGATTGATGTTTAAGCTGAGGCTGCAACACTTTGGACACTGGATCAAAGAGCTGACTCATTGGAGAGGATGAGATGGTTGGATGGCATCACTGACTCAATGGACATGAATTTAAGCAAATTCCAGGAGATACTGAAGGACAGGGGAGCCTTGCATGCTGCAGTCCATGGGGTCACAAAGAGTCAGACATGACGTAGCAACTGCAAACAAGGAGATGAGAAACATGCTGAGAACTATAAAATATTTATAAATAAACTTGAAATGGATTTTAAAAACTAAAAAAACATCCCATCCTGTTTCATTAGAAGAATTAATATTTTTTAAATGGCCATACTTCTTAAGTCAATCTACAGATTTAATGTAATCCATAACAAATTATCAGGGGCTTCTCAGGTGGCATTAGAGGTAAAGAACACGCCTGCCAATGCAGGAGATGTAAGAGACACAGCTTTAATCCCTGAGTAGGAAGGTCCCCTGGAGGAGGGCATGGCAACCGACTCCAGTATTCTTGCCTGGAAAATCCCATGGACCGAGAAGTCTGATGGGCTACAGTCCATAGGTTTGCACAGAGTCGGACACTACTGAAGTGACTTCTCATGCACACATCAAATTATCTGTGACATTTCTAGCAGAAATAGAACAAATAATAACAGTCAGATATGACAGAGACTGAACTGAACTGAACTGAACTGAATCTTGGGAAAAAACAACAACAACAACAACAGACTTTAGGCAGTACTAAAAGCTCAGGCCCTCAGCCTGAGCTGAGGATTGGAGACTGATCACCTCCTCTTGGCAGAGAACTCGAATTCTGGTTCTGGTCTGGTCTGATTTCTGGTAGGGCTGAGTTCCAGTCCTCCCTTCTCTGGAGGCCCAGGGAAAAATGCCATAATGCCTGGGTATCTGTAGGTGGCAGGAGATGTTTGTAAGGCCACCCCTTTTGCCCCCCGCCTCCCGCCTCCTCCCCCTTCTTTCAACCTGGCTTCCTTTCCTCCCTTGAAATCTTTGATGTTAGTACTTGGATCTGAAATTCTGTGTCTCTATAGGAGGTTTTCTGAGAGACTGTATTCTTGTGTTTAAGGGCTTCCCTGGTGGTGCAGAGGTTAAAGCATCTGCCTGCAATGTGGGAGACCTGAGTTCGATCCCTGGGTCGGGAAGAACCCCTGGAGAAGGAAATGGCAACCCACTCCAGTATTCTTGCTTGGAGAATCCCATGGACAGAGGAGCTTGGTCGGCTACAGTCTGCGGGTCGCAAAGAGTCAGACATGACTGAGCAACTTCACTTTCACTAAAAGCTCAGTAGGGCTTCACAGGTGAGTGAGTAGTAAAGAATCCACCTACAAAGCAGGAGACATAGGTGCAATCCCTGGATAGGGAAGATCTCCTAGAGAAGGAAATGGCAACCCACCCCACTATTCCTGCCTGGGAAATCCCATGGACAGAGGAGACTGGAGGACTACAGTCTATGGGATCACAAAAGAGTCAGACATGACATAGTGACTAAACCACAACAAAAAACTCAGTAATTAGCCCATTTTTAAACACAGATGACAGAGATGATAATGATGATATATGTTTGTATATTATGTGTCTTCTTTCAGGACACTTTTTGCATCAGTATACATTTTACAATTATATTATTAATAATATAAAAATTAATTATTGTTTCATTTGTCACTTGTCTTTATTCTGACTCTAATTTTACTTTGTTTGAATTTAAATTCCTAGATCACTGCAGATGTGTATTTTCTGAAAGTTTTTTTACCCTAGCATGTAAATAGTGATTTACATGATTTCATGGGATTTCCCTACTTTTCTACTGGAGTAGGGGTGCCATTTCCTTCTCCAGGGGTTCTTCTCGACCCAGGAGTTGAACCCTTGTCTACTGCATTGGCAGATGGGTTCTTTAACACTGAGCCACCAGGGAAACCCATCTCATCCTAGAATACTTAAGATACGATTTATTTTCCCTAAAATTTTGTATAAGTTGCTCAATTGTCTTTTCTAGACAAAAAAAATTAGATAAATTAATGTTTATATAATTATTAACTGGTCATAGGATAGAGTGCTCTTATAACCTACCCATACACTTATTCAGTTCAGTTCAGTCACTCAGTCATGTCCGACTCTTTGTGACCCCATGAACCACAGCTCTCTAGGCCACTCTGTCCATCACCAACTCCTGGGGTTTACCCAAACTCATGTCCATTGAGTCGGTGATGCCATCTAACCATCTCATACTCTGTCGTTCCCTTCTCCTCCCACCTTCAATCTTTCTCAGCATCAGGGTCTTTTCAAATGAGTCAGATCTTTGCATCAGGTGGCCATAGTATTGAGTTTCAGTTTCAACATCAGCCCTTCCAATGAACACCCAGGACTCATTGCCTTTAGGATAGACTGGTTGGATCTTCTTGCAGTCCAAGGGACTCTTAAGAGTCTTCTCCAACACCACAATTCTTTGGTGCTCAGCTTTCTTTATACTCCAACTCTCACATCCAGACATGACTACATACATTTATATGTTGTACAAATTTAGATTCATACCATTAATATATGAGAACATGTGTCCCACTGCACCCTAATTGACATTGATTTAAGGGGAGTCATTTTGGAATTTTTCAGTTTTTCAACAACTATTGTTAATTTTTAAAACTTTTTGGTCAATTTTAATAATTTACATTTCCCATAAAACTATATATTCAATCAATAATATATACTTTGTTAGCATAATTCTGTATGCATAGAGCTTCCCAGGTGGCGCTAAGTGGTAAAGAACCTGACTGCTAATACAGGAGACTTAAGAGATTCAGGTTTGATCCCTGAGTCAGGAAGAAGCCCTGGAGGAGTGTATAGCAACCCACTCCAGTAATCTTGCCTGGAGAATCCTATGGGTAGAGGAGCCTGGAGGTCTATAGTCCATAGGGTAACAAAGAGTATGCATAATTCCCTAATAATTTACATTATTTCCCACAAATTTGTGGTTATAACCACTTCTCATTGTTCTTTTTGTGAATTTGCTCTCTTTTTTGAACAGACGTTTCTTTAATGCAATGATAGAACTGTATTGATGTACAGCACAATGATTTTTTAAGGTTTTATAACAATAAATAGACTTTAGTTTTAGAGTAATTTATGGTTCACAGAAAATTAAATGCAAGTTACAGAAATTTCACATACCTTTCCTGCCCTACTTATGCATAACTTTCTGGCTTATTAACATTCCACATCAGAGTGATATCTTTTTATGATTAGGACAGGTCATGGTGGAGAGGTCTGACAGAATGCAGTCCACTGGAAAAGGGAATGGAAAACTATGTCAGCATTCTTGCCTTGAGAACCCCATGAACAATATGAAAAGGCAAAAAGATAGGACACTGAAAGA
Source organism: Bos mutus (assembly GCF_027580195.1). Taxonomy (NCBI): domain Eukaryota; kingdom Metazoa; phylum Chordata; class Mammalia; order Artiodactyla; family Bovidae; genus Bos; species Bos mutus. Next base: position 64,149,120 of record NC_091646.1, on the reverse strand, counting down.
TGAACTCCCCAGGCCGGTAGGTGCCCAATATGATACTGGAGGTCAGTGGAGAAATAACTTAAGAAAGAATGAAGGGATGGTGCCAAAGCAAAAACAACACCCGGTTGTGGATGGGACTGGTGATGGAAGCAAGGTCTGATGCTGTAAAGGACTCTTGAGAGTCCCTTGGACTGCAAGGAGATCCAACCAGTCCATCCTAAAGGAGATCAGTCCTGGGTGTTCTTTGGAAGGACAGATGTTGATACTGAAGCTCCATTACTTTGGCCACCTGATGCGAAGAGCTGACTCATTTGAAAAGACCCTGATGCTGGGAAAGATTGAGGGCAGGAGGAGAAGGGGATGACAGAAGATGAGATGGTTGGATGGCATCACTGACTCAATGGACATGGGTTTGGGTGGGCTCTGGGAGTTGGTGATGGACAGGGAGGCCTGGCGTGCTGTGGTTCATGGGTTTTCAAAGAGTCAGACACAACTGAGCGACTTAACTGAACTGAACTAAAAAATATACTGACTCATTATTATCACTCGAAGTTCTTTGTTTGCATTAAGGTTCATTTGCTGTATAGTACATGCATTTGGTCAAATATATAGTGACCTGCTTCAACTATTATAGTATCAGATAGAGTAGTCACTCTGCCCCCTGGAATCTTCTGTTTCCTACCTATTCATTTCTCTCCTAACCTTTGACAACCACTGATATTTTACTGTCTTCCTAGTTTTTCCTTTATTGAATATTGCTATATTGGGATTATACACTGTAGCCTTTTCAGATAGGCTTCTTTCACTTGGCAATACTAATTCAAGTTTCCTTCATTTCTTTTCACAATTTGACAAGTCATTTCTTTTTAGAAATGAATAATCTTTCATTGTCTGTGTTAACACAGTTTATTTATTCACCTACTAAATGCCATGTTGGTACTTCCAGGTTTGGGGAATTATAAATAAAGCTGCTATAAACATCTGTGTGTGGGTTTTGATGTGGATGTAGGATTTCAAACTTTTAGGTAAGTACTAAGGAGCACAACTGCTGGATTGTATGATAAGAGTAACTTTAACTTTGTAGGAAACTGACAAACTGTCTTCCAAAACTGTGCCATTTTGCATGTCCAAAGGAAAGAATGAGAGTTCCTGTTGCTCCACATTCTCATTAACATTTGGTATTATGGATGTTCTGTATTTTGGCAATTTTAATATATGTGTAGAGGTATCTTATAGTCCTAATTTGTATTTCCATGAGGATATATAATATGAAGCATCTTTTCACATGTTTAATTGCCATACATATATCTTCCATAGTGAGATGACTATTAAGGTCTGTGACCCATTTTTTGATCAAAATATTTTCTTTGTATATTTTGGGTAACAGTTCTTTATCAGGTAGCTATTGTTGTCTCCAAATATTGTCTCGCAGTCTGCAATATGTCTTCTAATCCTCTTGATAGTCTTTCATGAAGCAGAAGGCTTTAATTTTAATAAAGTCCAGGTGATCAATTATTTCTCTCATGAATTATGCCTTTGGTTTAGTAGATAAATATTTGTCTATGAGGGAAAGGAAGGGGAGGCAAGGAGGAAAGGGAATTTTTTTAATTTTTATTTTTAATACAAATTTATTTATTTTAATTAGAGGTTACTTACTTTAAAATATTGTACTGGTTTTGCCATACATCAACATGAATCCACCACGGGTGTACACGTGTTCCCCATCCTGAACCTCCCTCCCACCTCCCTCCCTGTACCATCCCTCTGGGTCATCCCAGTGCACCAGCTTCAAGCATCTTGTATCCTGCATTGAACCTGGACTGGCGATTCCTTTCATATATGATATTATACATGTTTCAACGCCATTCTCGCAAATCATCACACCCTCTTCCTCTTCCACATAGTCCAACAGACTGTTCTATACATCTGTGTCTCTTTTGCTGTCTCGCATGTAGGGTGATCATTACCATCTTTCTAAATTCCATATATATGCGTTAGTATACTGTATTGGTGTATTTTTTCTGGCTTACTTCACTCAGTATAATAGGCTCCAGTTTTGTCCACCTCATTAGAACGGATTCAAATGTATTTTTTAAAGGCTAAGTAATACTCAATTGTGTATATGTACCAGAGCTTTCGTATCCATTCATCTGCTGATGGACATCTAGGTTGCTTCCATGTCCTGGCTATTGCAAACAGTGCTGTGATGAACATTGGGGTACACATGTCTCTTTCAATACTGGATTCCTCAGTGTGTATGCCCAGCAGTGGGATTGCTGGGTCATATGGCAGTTCTATTTCCAGTTTTTTTTTTTTAAGGAATCTCCACACTCTTCTCCATAGAGGCTGTACTAGTTTTCATTCCCATCAACAGTGTAAGAGGGTTCCTTTTTCTCCACACCCACTTTTCATTTATTGCTTGTAGACTTTTGGATCACAGACATTCTGACTGGCGTGAAATGGTACCTCATTGTGGTTTCAATTTGAATTTCTCAGATAATGAGTGATATTGAGCAACTTTTCATGTGTTTGTTAGCCATCTGTATGTCTTCTTTGAAGAAATGTCTGTTTAGTTGTTTGGCCCATTTTTTGATTGGGTCGTTTATTTTCCTGGAATTGAGCTACAGGAGTTGCTTGTGTATTTTTGAGATTAGCTGTTTGTCAGTTGCTTCATTTGCTATTATTTTCTCCCATTCCGAAGGCTGTCTTTTCACCTTGCTAATAGTTTCCTTTGATGTGCAGAAGCTTTTAAGGTTAATTAGGTCCCATTTGTTTATTTTTGCTTTTATTTCCAATATTCTGGGAGGTGGGTCATAGAGGATCCTGCTGTGATGTATGTCAGAGAGTGTTTTGCCTATGTTCTCCACTAGGAGTTTTATAGTTTCTGGTCTTACATTTAGATATTTAATCCATTTTGAGTTTATTTTTGTGTATGCTGTTGGAGGTGTTTTAGTTTCATTCTTTTACAAGTGGTTAACCAATTTTTCCAGAACCACGTGTTAAAGAGATTGTCTTTTCTCCATTGTATATTTTGCCTCCTTTGTCAAAGATAAGGTGTCCATAGATATGTGGATTTATCTCTTGGCTTTCTATTTTGTTCCATTCATCTGTATTTCTGTCTTTGTGCCAGTACCATACTGTCTTGATGACTGAAGCTTTGTAGTAGAGCCTGAAGTCAGGCAGGTTGATTCCTCCAGTTCCATTCTTCTTTCTCAAGATTGCTTTGGCTAATCGAGGTATTTTGTATTTCCATACAAATTGTGAAATTATTTGTTCTAGTTCTCTGAAAAATACTGTTGCTAGCTTGATAGGGATTGCACTGAATCTATAAATTGCTTTGGGTAGTATACTCTTTTTCACTCTATTGATTCTTCTGATCCATGAACATGGTATATTTATCTAGTAGTGTCCTCTTTGATTTCCTTCATCGGTGTTTTATAGTTTTCTATATAAAGATGGCAGGTGTTGCAAGAGGGCATCAGAGGGCAAACACACTGAAACCATACTCACAGAAAACTAGTCAAAATCATCACACTAGGACCACAACCTTGTTTAACTCAATGAAACTAAGCCATGCCCGTGGGGCAACCCAAGAAGGGCGGGTCATGGTGGAGAGATCTGACAGAATGTGGTCCACTGGAGAAGGGAATGGTGAACCACTTAAGTATTCTTGCCTTGAGAACCGCCTGAACAGTATGAAAAGGCAAAATGATAGGATACTGAAAGAGAAACTCCCCAGGTCAGTAGGTGCCCAATATGCTACTGGAGATCAGTGGAGAAATAACTCCAGAAAGAAGGAAGGGATGGAGCCAAAGCAAAAAGAATACCCAGCTGTGGATGTGACTGGTGATAGAAGCAAGGTCCTATGCTGTAAAGAGCAATATTGCATAGGAACCTGGTCTATGAATCAAGGCAAATTGGAAGTGGTCAAACAAGAGATGGCAAGAGTGAATGTCGACATTCTAGGAATCAGTGAACTGAAATGGACTGAAATGTGTGAATTTAACTCAGGTGATCATTATATCTACTACTGCGGGCAGGAATCCCTCAGAAGAAATGGAGTAGCCATCATGGTCAACAAAAGAGTCCAAAACGCAGTACTTGGATGCAATCTCAAAAACGAAAGAATGATCTCTGTTCGTTTCCAAGGCAAACCATTCAATATCACAGTAATACAAGTCTATGCCCCAACCAGTAACGCTGAAGAAGCTGAAGTTGAATGGTTCTATGAAGACTTACAAGACCTTTTAGAACTAACACCCAAAAAAGATGTCCTTTTCATTATAGGGGACTGCAATGCAAAAGTAGGAAGTCAAGAAACACCTGGAGTAACAGGCAAATTTGAACTTGGAATACGGAATGAAGCAGGGCAAAGACTAACAGAGTTTTGCCAAGAAAATGCACTGGTCATAACAAATACCCTCTTCCAACAACACAAGAGAAGACTCTATACATGGACATCACCAGATGGTCAACACCAAAATCAGATTGATTATATTCTTTGCAGCCAAAGATGGGGAAGCTCTATACAGTCAACAAAAACAAGACCAGGAGCTGACTGTGGCTCAGATCATGAACACCTTATTGCCAAATTCAGACTTAAATTGAAGAAAGTAGGGAAAACCACTAGACCATTCAGGTATGACCTAAATCAAATCCCTTATGATTATACAGTGGAAGTGAGAAATAGATTTAAGGGCCTAGATCTGATAGATAGAGTGCCTGATGAACTATGGAATGAGGTTCGTGACATTGTACAGGAGACAGGGATCAAGCCATCCCCATAGAAAAGAAATGCAAAAAAGCAAAATGGCTGTCTGGGGAGGGCATACAAATAGCTGTGAAAAGAAGGCATGCGAAAAGCAAAGGAGAAAAGGAAAGATATAAACATCTGAATGCAGAGTTCCAAAGAATAGCAAGAAGAGATAAGAAAGCCTTCTTCAGCAATCAGTGCAAAGAAATAGAGGAAAACAACAGAATGACAAGGACTAGGGATCTCTTCAATAAAATCAGAGATACCAAAGGAACATTTCATGCAAGGATGGGCTCGATAAAGGACAGAAATGGTATGGACGTAATAGAAGAAGAAGATATTAAGAAGAGAGGGCAAGAATACACAGAAGAACTGTACAAAAAATATCTTCAGGACCCAGATAATCACAATGGTGTGATCACTCACCTAGAGCCTGACATCCTGGAATGTGAAATCAAGTGGGCCTTAGAAAGCACCACTACGAACAAAGCTAGTGGAGGTGATGGAATTCCAGTTGAGGTATTCCAAATCCTGATAGATGATACTGTGAAAGTGCTGCACTCAATATGCCAGCAAATTTGTAAAATTCAGCAGTGGCCACAGGACTGGAAAAGGTCAGTTTTCATTCCAATCCCAAAGAAAGGCAATGCCAAAGAATGCTCAAACTACTGCACAATTGCACTCATCTCACATGCTAGTAAAGTAATACTCAAAATTCTCCAAGCCAGGCTTCAGCAATATGTGAACCATGAACTTCCTGATGTTCAAGCTGGTTTTCAAAACGGCAGAGGAACCAAAGATCAAATTGCCAACATCCGCTGGATCATGGAAAAAGCAAGAGAGTTCCAGAAAAGCATCTATTTCTGCTTTATTGACTATGCAAAGCCTTTGACTGTGTGGATCACAACAAACTGTGGACAATTCTGAAAGAGATGGGAATACCAGACCGCCTTATCTGCCTCTTGAGAAATTTGTATGCAGGTCAGGAAGCAAGAGTTAGAACTGGACATGGAACAACAGACTGGTTCCAAATAGGAAAAGGAGTTCGTCAAGGCTGTATATTGTCACCCTGGTTATTTAACTTATATGCAGAGTACATCATGAGAAACACTGGGCTGGAAGAAGCACAAGCTGGAATCAAGATTGCCGGGAGAAATATCAATAACCTCAGATATGCAGATGACACCACCCTTATGGCAGAAAGTGAAGAAGAACTCAAAAGCCTCTTGATGAAAGTGAAAATGGAGAGTGAAAAAGTTGGCTTAAAGCTCAATATTTAGAAAACAAAGATCATGGCATCCGTTCCCATCACATCATGGGAAATAGATGGGGAAACAGTGGAAACAGTGTCAGACTTTATTTTCTGGGCTCCAAAATCACTACAGATGGTGACTGCAGCCATGAAATTAAAAGATGCTTACTCCTTGGAAGGAAAGTTATGACCAACCTGGATAGCATATTCAAAAGCAGAGACATTACTTTGCCAACAAAGGTTTGTCTAGTCAAGGCTATGATCTTTCCTGTGGTCATATATGGACGTGAGAGTTGGACTGTGAAGAAGCCTGATTGCTGAAGAATTGATGCTTTTGAACTGTGGTGTTGGAGAAGACTCTTGAGAGTCCCTTGGACTGCAAGGAGATCCAACCAGTCCATTCTGAAGGAGATCATCCCTGGGATTTCTTTGGAAGGAATGATGCTAAAGCTGAAACTCCAGTACTTTGGCCATCTCATGTGAAGAGTTGACTCTTTGGAAAAGTCTCTGATGCTGGGAGGGACTGGGGGCAAGTGGAGAAGTGGACGACAGAGGATGAGATGGCTGGATGGCATCACTGATTTGCGGGACATGAGTCTGGGTGAATTCTGGGAGTTGGTGGAGGACAGGGAGGCCTGGCATGCTGTGATTCATGGGGTTGCAAAGAGTTGAACACCACTGAGCGTCTGATCTGATCTGATATATAGTTCATTTCTTTAGGTAGATGTATTCCTAAGTATTTTATTCTTTTCGTTGCAATGGTGAATGGAATTGGTTCCTTAATTGCTCTTTCTATTTGCTCATTATTAGTGTATAGGACGGAGAAGGCGATGGCACCCCACTCCAGTACTCTTCCCTGGAAAATCCCATGGACAGATGAGCCTGGTAGCCTGCCGTCCATGGGGTTGCGAAGAGTCGGACACGACGAGAGACTTCACTTTCTCTTTTCATTTTCATGCATTGGAGGAGGAAATGGCATCCCACTCCGGTGTTCTTGCCTGGAAAATCCCAGGGACATGGGAGCCTGGTGGGCTGCCATCTATGGGATCACACAGAGACGGACACGACTGAGGCGACCCTGCAGCAGCAGCAGCAGCAGTGTATAGGAATGCAAGGGATTTCTGTGTGTTGATTTTATATCCTGAAACTTTACTATATTCATTGATTAGTTCCAGTAATTTTCTGATGGAATCTTTAGGGTTTTCTATATAGAGGACCATGCCATCTGCAAACAGTGAGTGTTTTATTTCTTCTTTTCTGATTTGAACTCCTTTTATTTCTTTTTCTACTCTGATCGCTGTGGCCAAAACTTCCAAAACTATGTTGAATAGTTGTGGTGAAAGTAGGCACCCTTGTCTTGTTCCTGATTTTAGGGGAAATGCTTTCAATTTTTCACCATTGAGGATTATATTTGCTGTGGGTTTGTCATATATAGCTTTTATTATGTTGAGGTATGTTCCTTCTTTTCCTGCTTTCTGGAGAGTTTTTATCATAAATGGATGTTGAATTTTGTCAAAGGCTTTCTCTGCATCTGTTGAGATAATCATATGGCTTTTATTTTTCAATTTGTTAATGTGGTGTATTACATTGATTGATTTGCAGATATTGAAGAATCCTTGCATCCCTGGGATAAAAGCCCACTTGGTCATGGTGTATTATGTTTTTAATGTGTTGTTAGTTTCTGATTGCTAGAATTTTGTTAATGGTATTTGCATCTATGTTCATCAGTGAAATTTGCCTGTAGTTTTTTGTCTGTTCGTTTTGTTTTGTTTGTTTGTTTTTTTGTGGCATCTTTATCAGGTTTTGGTATTAGGGTGATGGAGGCCTCATAGAATGTTTGGAAGTTTACCTTCCTCTGCAGTTTTATGGAAGTGTTTGAGTAGGATAGGTGTTAGCTTTTCTCTAAATTTTTAATAGAATTCAGCTGTGAAGCCATCTGGCCCTTGCCTTTTTTTTGCTGGAAGATTTCTGATTACAGTTTCAATTTCTGTGCTTGTGATGGATCTGTTAAGATTTTCTATTTCTTCCTGGTTCAGTTTTGGAAAGTTGTACTTTTCTATGAATTTGTCCATTTCTTCCAAGTTGCCCATTTTATTGTCATATAATTGCTGATAGTAGTCTCTTATGATCCTTTGCATTTCTGTGTTGTCTGTTGTGATCTCTCCATTTTCATTTCTAATTTTATTGATTTGATTTTTATCCCTTTGCTTTTTGATGAGTCTGGCTAATGGTTTGTCAATTTTATTTATCCTCTCAGAGAAGCAGCTTTTGGCTTTGTTGATTTTTGCTATGGTCTCTTTTGTTTCTTTTGCATTTATTTCTGTCCTAATTTTTACAATTTCTTTCCTTCTACTAACCCTGGGGTTCTTCATTTCTTCCTTTTCTAGTTGCTTTACGTGTAGAGTTAGGTTATTTATTTGACTTTTTTCTTGTTTTTTTTTTTTTTGAGGTATGCCTGTATTGCTATGAATGTTCCCCTTAGCACTGCTTTTACAGTGTCCCACAGGTTTTGGGTTGTTGTGTTTTCATTTTCATCCATTTCTGTTCATATTTTGATTTCTTCTGTGATTTGTTGGTTATTCAGCACCTTGTTGTTCAGCCTCCATAGATTGGAATTTTTAATAGTTTTTTGCCTGTAATTGAGATCTAATCGTACTGTATTATGGTAAGAAAATATGCTTGGAGTGATTTCAATTTTTTTTTTTTTTTAATTTAGCAAGGCTAGATTTACAGGCCAGGATATGATCTATCCTGGAGAAGGTTCTGTGTGCATTTGAGAAAAAGGTGAAATTCATTGTTTTCGGGTGAAATGTCCTATAGATATCAATTAGATCTAACTGGTCTATTGTATCAGTTAAAGTTTGTGTTTCCTTGTTAATTTTCTGTTTAGTTGACCTATCCACAGGTGTGAGTGGGGTATTAAAGTCTCCCACTATTGTTGTGTTATTGTTAATTTCCTCTTTCATACTTGTTAGCATTTGTCTTACATATTGCGGTGCTCCTATGTTAGGTGCATACATATTTATAATTGTTTTATCTTCTTCTTGGATTGATCCTTTGATCATTATATAGTGTCTTTCTTTGTCTCTTTTCACAGGCTTTGTTTTAAAGTTTACTTTATCTGATATGAGTATTGCTACTCCTGCTTTCTTTTGGCCTCTATTTGTGTGCAATACTTTTCCAGCCTTTCACTTTCAGTCTGTTTGTGTCTTCTGTTTTGAGGTGAGTCTCTTGTAGACAACCTGTATAGGGGTCTTGTTTTTGTATCCATTCAGCCAGGCTTTGTCTTTTCATTGGGGCATTTAACCCATTTATGTTTAAGGTAATTATTGATAAGTATGATCCTGTTGCCATTTACTTTATTGTTTTGGGTTCGAGTTTATACACCCTTTTTGTGTCTTCTGTCCAGCAAAGATCCTTTAGCATTATTGGAGAGCTGGTTTGTTGGTGCTGAATTCTCTCAGCTTTTGCTTGTCTGTAAAGCTTTCAATTTCTCCTTCATATTTGAATGATATCCTTGCTGGTTACAGTAATATCGGCTGTCGGTTATTTTCTTTCATCACTTTAAGAATGTTCTGCCATTCCCTCCTGGCCTGAAGAGTTACTATTGAAATATGAGCTGTTATCCTTAGGGTTATCCCCTTATGTGTTATTTGTTGTTTTTCCCTTGCTACTTTTAATATTTGTTCTTTGTGTTTGATCTTTGTTAATTTAATTAATATGTGTCTTGGGGTGTTTCACCTTTGGTTTATCCTGTGTGGAGACTCTCTGGGTTTTTGGACTTGGGTGAATATTTCCTTCCCTATTTTAGGGAAGTTTTCAACTATTATCTCCTCAAGTATTTTCTCATGGTCTTTCTTTTTGTCTTCTGGGACTCCTCTGATTTGAATGTTGGGGCGTTTAACATTGTCCTGGAGGTCTCTGAGATTGTCCTCATTTCTTTTAATTCATTTTTCTTGTTTCCACTCTGATTCATTTATTTCTACCATTCTATCTTCTACTTGCCTTGAGAATCCCATGAGCAAGGTCCAATGATGTAAAGAGCAATATTGCATAGGAACCTGGAATGTTAGGTCCATAAATCAAGGCAAATTGGAAGTGGTCAAACAGGAGATGGCAAGAGTGAACATCGACATTCTAGGAATCAGTGAACTAAAATGGACTGGAATGAATGAATTTAACTCAGATGACCATTATATCTACTACTGTGGGCAGGATTCCCTTAGAAGAAATGGAGTAACCATCATGGTCAACAAAAGAGTCTAAAATGCAGTACTTGTGTGTAGCCTGGAGACAAGGATTCAGAAGATGCAAGAAAGGTTTAACAAGCACCTAGAAGAAATAAAAAAAGAGTCAATATATAGTGAATAATGCAATAAATGAAATAAAAAACACTCTCAAGGCAACAAATAGTAGATAACAAAGGCAGAAGATAGGATTAGGGAATTAGAAGATAGAATGGTAGAAATAAATGAATCAGAGAGGAAAAAAGAAAAACAAATTAAAAGAAATGAGGACAATCTCAGAGACCTCCAGGACAATATTAAATGCTACAACATTCGAATCATAGGGGTCCCAGAAGAAGAAGACAAAAAGAAAGACCATGAGAAAATACTTGAGGAGATAATAGTTGAAAACTTCCCTAAAATGGGGAAGGAAATAATCACCCAAGTCCAAGAAACCCAGAGAGTCCCAAACAGGATAAACCCAAGGCAAAACACCCTAAGACACATATTAATCAAATTAACAAAGATCAAACACAAAGAACAAATATTAAAAGCAGCAAGGGAAAAACAACAAATAACACACAAGGGAATTCCCATAAAGATAACAGCTGATCGTTCAATAGAAACTCTTCAAGCCAGGAGGGAATGGCAAGACATACTTAGAGTGATGAAAGAAAATAACCTACAGCCCAGATTATTGTACCCAGCAAGGATCCCATTCAAATATGAAGGAGAAATCAAAAGCTTTATAGACAAGCCAAAGCTGAGAGAATTCAGCACCACCAAAACAGCTCTCCAACAAATACTAAAGAATATTCTCTAGACAGGAAACACAAAAAGGTTGTATAAATTTGAACCCAAAACAATAAAGTAAATGGCAATGGGATCATGCTTATCAATAATTACCTTAAACGCAAATGGGTTGAATGCCCCAATCAAAAGACAAAGACTGGATGAATGGATAAAAAAGCAAGACCCCTAGATATGCTGTCTAAAAGAGACCCACCTCAAAACAGGGGACACATACAGACTGAAAGTGAAGGCATGGAAAAAGATTTTCCATGCAAATAGGGACCAAAAGAAAGCAGGAGTAGCAATACTTATATCAGATAAAATACACTTTAAAACAAAGGCTGTGAAAAGAGACAAACACAGTCACTACATAACGATCAAAGGGTCAATCCAAGAAGAAGATATAACAATTATAAATATATATGCACCCAACACGGGAGCACCGCAATATGTAAGGCAAATGCTAACAAGTATGAAAGGAGAAATTAACAATAACACAATAATAGTGGGAGACTTTAATATCCCACTCACACCTATGGATAGATCAACTAAACAGAAAATTAACAAGGAAACACAAACTTTAAATGACCAGTTAGACCTAATTGATATCTATAGGACATTTCATCCCAAAACAATGAATTTCACCTTTTTCTCAAGGGCACATGGAACCTTCTCCAGGATAGATCACATCCTGGGCCATAAATCTAGCCTTGGTAAATTCAAAAAAAATTGAAATCATTCCAAGCATCTTTTCTGACCATAATGCAGTAAGATTAGATCTCAATTACAGGAGAAAAAAACTATTAAAAATTCCAACACATGGAGGCTGAACAACACGCTGCTGAATAACAAATCACAGAAGAAATCAAAAAAAGAAATCAAATATGAACAGAAACGAATGAAAATGAAAACACAACAACCCAAAACCTGTGGGACACTGTAAAAGCAGTCCTAAGGGGAAAGTTCATAGCAATACAGGCATACCTCAAGAAACAAGAAAAAAGTCAAATAAATAACCTAACTCTACACCTAAAGCAACTAGAAAAGGAAGAAATGAAGAACCTCAGGGTTAGTAGAAGGAAAGAAGTCTCAAAAATTAGGGCAGAAATGAATGCAAAAGAAACAAAAGAGACCATAGCAAAAATCAACAAAGCCAAAAGCTGGTTCTTTGAAAGGATAAATAAAATTGACAAACCATTAGCCAGACTCATCTAGAAACAAAGGGAGAAATATCAAATCAATAAAATTAGAAATGAAAATGAAGAGATCACAACACACAACACAGAAATACAAAGGATCATAAGAGACTACTATCAGCAATTATAATAAAATGGACAACGTGGAAGAAATGGACAAATTCTTAGAAAAGGACAACTTTCCAAAACTGAACAACGAAGAAATAGAAAATCTTAACAAACCCATCACAAGCACAGAAATTGAAACTGTAATCAAAAATCTTCCAGCAAACAAAAGCCCAGGTCCAGACGGCTTCACAGCTGAATTCTACCAAAAATGTAGAGAAGAGCTAACACCTATCCTACTCAAACTCTTCCAGAAAATTGCAGAGGAAGGTAAACTTCCAAACTCATTCTATGAAACCACCATCACCCTAGTACCAAAACCTGACAAAGATGCCACAAAAAAAAAGAAAACTACAGGTCAATATCACTGATGAACATAGATGCAAAAATCCTTTACAAAATTCTAGCAATCAGAATCCAACAACACATTAAAAAGATCATACACCATGATCAAGTGGGCTTTATCCCAGGGATGCAAGTTTTCTTCAATATCTGCAAATCAATCAATGTAATACACCACACTAACAAATTGAAAAATAAAAGCCATATGATTATCTCAGTAGATGCAGAGAAAGCCTTTTATAAAATTCAACATCCATTTATGATAAAAACTCTCCAGAAAGCAGGAATAGAAGGAACATACCTCAACATAATAAAAGCTATATATGACAAACCCACAGCAAACATTATCCTCAATGGTGAAAAATTGAAAGCATTTCCTCTAAAGTCAGGAACAAGACAAGGGTGCCCACTTTCACCACAACTATTCAACATAGTTTTGGAAGTTTTGGCCACAGCAATCAGAGCAGAAAATGAAATAAAAGGAATCCAAATTGGAAAAGAAGAAGTAAAACTCTCACTATTTGCAGATGACATGATCCTCTACATAGAAAACCCTAAAGACGCCACCAGAAAATTACTAGAAATAATCAATCATTATAGTAAAGCTGCAGGATATAAAATCAACACACATAAATCCCTTGCATTCCTATACACTAATAATGAGAAAACAGAAAGAGAAATTAAGGAAACAATTCCATTCATCATTGCAACGAAAAGAATAAAATACTTTGGAATATATCTACCTAAAGAAACTAAAGACCTATATATAGAAAACTATAAAACGCTGGCGAAAGAAATCAAAGAGGACACTAATAGATGGAGAAATATACCATGTTCATGGATTGGAAGAATCAATATAGTGAAAATGAGTATACTACCCAAAGCAATTTATAGATTCAATGCAATCCCTATCAAGCTACCAACAGTATTCTTCACAGAGCTAGAACAAATAATTTCACAATTTGTATGGAAATACAAAAAACCTCGAACAGCCAAAGCAATCTTGAGAAAGAAGAATGGAACTGGAGGAATCAACCTGCCTGACTTCAGGGTCTACTTCAAAGCCACAGTCATCAAGACAGTATGGTACTGGCCCAAAGACAGAAATATAGATCAAGGGAACAAAATAGAAAGCCCGGAGATTAATCCATGCACATATGGACACCTTATCTTTGACAAAGGAGGCAAGAATATACAATGGATTAAAGACAATCTCTTTAACAAGTGGTTCTGGGAAAACTGGTCAACCACTTGTAAAAGAATGAAACTAGAACACTTTCTAACACCATACACAAAAATAAACTCAAAATGGATTAAAGATGTAAATGTAAGACCAGAAACTATAAAACTCCTAGAGGAGAACATAGGCAAAACACTCTCCGACATACATTACAGCAGGATCCTCTATGACCCACCTCTCAGAATATTGGAAATAAAAGCAAAAATAAACAAAAGGGACCTAATTAAACTTAAAAGCTTCTGCACAACAAAGGAAACTCTAAGCAAGGTGAAAAGACAGCCTTCGGAATGGGAGAAAATAATAGCAAATGAAGCAACTGACAAACAACTAATCTCAAAAATATACAAGCAACTCCTACAGCTCAACTCCAGAAAAATAAATGACCCAATCAAAAAATGGGCCAAAGAACTAAATAGACATTTCTCCAAAGAAGACATACAGATGGCTAACAAATACATGAAAAGATGCTCAACATCACTCATTATCAGAGAAATGCAAATCAAAACCACTATGAGGTACCATTTCACGCCAGTCAGAATGGCTGTGATCCAAAAGTCTACAAGTAATAAATGCTGGAGAGGATGTGGAAAAAAGGCAACCCTCTTACACTGTTGGTGGGAATGCAAACTAGTACAGCCACTATGGAGAACAGTGTGGAGATTCCTTAAAAATAACTGGAAATAGAACTGCCATTTGACCCAGCAATCCCACTGCTGGGCATACACACTAAGGAAACCAGAATTGAAAGAGACACGTGTACCCCAATGTTCATCGCAGCACTGTTTATAATAGCCAGGACATGGAAGTAACCTAGATGTCCAGCAGCAGATGAATGGATAAGAAAGCAATGGTACATATACACAATGGAGTATTACTCAGCCATTAAAAAGAATACATTTGAATCAGTTCTAATGAGGTGGATGAAACTGGAGCCTATTATACAGAGTGAAGTAAGCCAGAAAGAAAAACACCAATACAGTATACTAACGCATATATATGGAATTTAGAAAGATGGTAACAATAACCCTGTATACGAGACAGCAAAAGAGACACTGATGTATAGAACAGTCTTTTGGACTCTGTGGGAGAGGGAGAGGGTGGGATGACTCTGGAGAACAGCATTGAAATATGTATAATATCATATATGAAATGAGTAGCCAGTCCAGATTCAATGCACAATACTGGATGCTTGGGGCTGGTGCACTGGGACGACCCAGAGGGATGGTATGGGGAGGGAGGAGGGAGGAGGGTTCCGGACGGGGAACACATGTATGCCTGTGGCGGATTCATTTCGATATATGGCAGAACCAATACAATATTGTAAAGTTTAAAAATAAAAAAAAATATAAAAATAACAGAAAGGAAAACAAACAAAAAAGTAAAAAAGAATCAAAATAAAATCAATACTAAACTCTGTCATTCTAGCAAAAAATAATGTTTATCCACAGATGCATGAATTAACTGAGAAACAACAATTCTGTCTCTAAGACATATTTTCAAAACATTTCTTATATATTTAAATTATTTTTCAAATTTTTTACAATAGTTAAGTTTTTTTTTTTTTTTAATGGCTTCCCAAGTAGCTCACCTGGTAAAGAAACCACCTGCAATACAGAAGACCCTGATTCAATTCCCAGTGGCATGTGGAGACCTCCCAGAACAGGGATCGAACTTGTGTCCCCTGCATTGGGCGGCAGATTTTTATCCACTGCATCATCAGGGAAGTCCTAAGGGCTTTCAATTTTGTTGATATTTTCAAAGCAAAAGCTTTGTTTGTTCTATTGTTTTCCTATTCTCTATTCAATTCGTTTCTTCTTTTTTCGATTAGTTCATCACATATTCTGATTAAAAATCTATTATAATTTTGTGTATGTTAATTTCTCATTTCATCATTTGAGGTTTTGTGGGGGTTTTGGTATTTTTATTTTTCTCATCTTTTGATTTTAAAATATTTCAAACTTTTAGAAAAGTTGAAAGAACATTATAATGAAAATCCATGCATACTTCACTTAGATTTACCAACTGTTAATAGTTTTCCGTATTTGCTTAATCTCTGTGTGGATGTCTATATCCACCTAGCTCTATGTGTATCTGTTTATATGCATATAGATAGGTATTTATGTATTTATCTGTACTATTTGGTAGCTGTGACTACATGTGATGTGCTTCACCCATAAATACTTCAACATGCTTTTTTTTTTTTTTTAATTAGAGCATATGCCTACATAACCACAGGGGCTTTCCAGGTGGCTCAGTGGTAAAGAATACACCTGCCACTGCAAGAGACGCAGGCATGGGTTCAATCCCTGGGCCAGAAAAAACCCCTGGAGAAGGAAATGACAACCCACTCCATTATTCTTGCCTGGCACATCCCATGGACAGAGGAGCCTGATGAGCTATGGTCCATGGGGTCACAAAGAGTCAGACACAAATGAGCATGCAGACATCCTTCTACATAACCACAGTCCAATTTTTACACTTGATTCCAGGGGTTTCCACCAGATTTTCACATTGTAAGAGTTCCTTTTTCCCCTTGTAATTAGTAAGAAATCTGTGAAGTGATATTTTGAGACTGTGAATATCCTCATCTTCAACATGCTTTCATCTGATAGTTTTAGCACCCATTGATGATTTTTACCTGAATCAGTTCTTAGTGTGGTGGTTATATAATGACTTTCTGTCATTTCTTCTACATTTATTGGTTGGGATTCTTCTATAAATAACAGGTTTCCCTTATCCTTCCTTTTTGGGGGGAACTTTTTTTCAGTATTAATGAACTGGTTCAAAATTGGGAAAGGAGTACATCAAGCCTGTGTATTGTCAGCCTTCCCTTCCCTTCCCTTGCCAATTTGCTGCCCTTCTCTTCCCTTCTCCAGCAGATCTCCCCCACTTAAGAATTGAACCGGTGTCTACTGCATTGCAGGTGAATTCTTCTGGGAAGATCTGCTGGAGAAGGGATAAGCTACCCACTGCAGTATTCTTAGACTTTCCTGGTGGCTCAGCTGGTAAAGAATCTGCCTGCAATTTTGGGTTAGATCCCTGGGTTAGGACAATCCTCTGGAGAAGGGAATAGTTACCCACCCCAGTATTCTGGCTTGGAGAATTCCATGGACAATACAGTCCATGGAGTCACAAAGAGTTGGACACGACTGAATGACTTTCACTCAAGGTTTTTTAATTAATTTATTTTTTGATCAACTGTAGTAAGAATAACTGCATGTGTTTAAAAAGCACATAGAGCCTTATAGTGAGAGGAAATCTTACAATTTCAATTTAATTGCTCTGGCTAGTGGGGGGAATGTAAATTGGTGCAACCAAACTTTTCTTTTTGTGTGTGTGTAGTCTTTGTCAAATCAGGGTGATTTGGCCTTATAGAATGAGTTTGGAATTGTTCCTGCCTCTGCAATTTTTTGAAAGAGTTTCAAAAATATAGGCATCTAAATGCTTGATTGAATTCACCCGTGAAGCCATCTGGCCCTGGGCTTTTGCTTTTTTTCAACATTTTTTAATCACAGTTTCGATTTCAGTGCTTGCAATTGTCTTGTTCATAATTTATATTTTTTCCTGATTCAATCATGGAAAATTGAACTTTTCTAAGAATATCCATTTCTTCTGTCCATTTTTTTGTTTGCCCTATATTTGCCTATATGGTCTCATATTCCTTTGTATTTCTGCGTTGTCTGTTGTAACCTCTTCTTTTTCATTTCTTACTTTGTTGATTTGATTCTTCTCTCTTTTTTTCTTGATGAGTCTGGTTAAAGGTTTGTCAATTTTGTTTATCTTCTCAAAGAACCAGCTTTCAGTTTTATTAATCATTGCTATTGTTTCTTTCATTTCTTTTTCTTTTATTTGTGATCTGATCTTTATGATTTATTTCCTTTTGCTAACTTTGTTTTTTTGTTATTGTTGTTATTGTTGTTCTTCTTCTTCTTTCTCCAGTTGTTTTAAGTGTAAAGTTGGGTTGTCTAATCAGTGTTTTTCTTGTTTCTTCCGGTAGGATTGTATTGCTCTAAGTTTCCCTCTTGGAACTGCTTTTGCTGCATCTCATAGCTTTTGAGTTTTCCTGTTTTCATTGTCATTTGTTTCTAGGAATTTTTTAATTTCCCTTTTTATTTCCTCAATAACCTGCTTTTTATTTATAAATGTGTTATTTAGTCTCTATGTGTTTGTGTTTTTTACAGTTATTTTTTGTGTAATTGATAGCTAGTCTCATAGAGCTGTGGTGAGAAAAGATGCTTGGTAAGATTTCAGTCTCTTAAATTTACTGAGGTCTGAGTTTTGACCCAAGATGTGGTCCATCCTGGAGAATGTCCCATGTGCACTTGAGAAGAAATTGTATTTTTCTGCATTTTGATGGAATGTCCTGAAGATACCAATTAGCTCCACCCGGCCTAAGTGCCATTTAAGGCTTGTGTTTCCTTATCATTTTTTTGTTTTGATAATTTGTCCCTTAGTGTAAGTGTAATTTTAAAGTCTCCTGCTAATATTGTTACTGTATGTTTCTCCTTTTATGTCTGTTAGTGTTTGTCTTATGTATTGATGTGTTCCTATGTTGGGTGCTTAAATATTTACAGTTGTTATATCTTTCTATTTGATCCCTTGATCATTATGTAGTGTCCTTACTTATTTCATGTAATATTCTTTAAGGTTTATTTTGTCTGGTATGAGAGAAAGAAAGAAAGAGAGAGAGAGAAAGAGAAGAGAGAAAGAGAAAGAAAGCTGCTACTCCAGCTTTCTTTTGCTTTTCATTTACATGAAATATCTTTTTCCATCCTCTCCCTTTCATTCTGTACATGTCTCTGGTTCTGAATGTGTGGCTTCTAGACAGCATATATATGGGTCTTGTTTTAATAGGCTGTGGCTATGAGCTGGGAACACCACCAGGACTCTTGGCCTCCAGAGGAGAGGATTTTGATCTGGGACCAGAGATAAGGCTTAACCACTAGGAGCTTTTGCATAGCAAAGCTTTATTAAAGTATAAAAGGGATAGAGAATGCATCTGACATAGACATCAGAAGGAAACAGAAATGATTCCAACTGTCCAGTTTTTTTAGCAAGGCATCTTATACTCATTAGCACATTGCTGATCATAGATTAAAAAAAAAAAAAAAAGCAAACCTCAAGGCTGAGAGAATTGCACCAGGTTTCTCTCCCACAACACACATATCTGCACAAGGGAAATCATCTCCAAAGAAGATGTCTCTGGGCGAGATATATTGTATTCATAAAACAATTGACATAAGCTTTGATGGAAAATAGACCTCCAAACAAGATACATAATTTAAATAACACAGCTTAAGAAAACACTTTCATGAGTAAGATGTATTGTTTGTTTGGGCAATTAGCAGCTCAAGATTTAGAAAAAAAAAAATATTAGTTTTAGGTGGAATCAATTGACGTCATAGCAATAGGATCAAAAGGAGCCTCCTACATGGCTAAAGAGGACATGAAGGACTGTAGGAAAAAAAAAAAAAAAAGTTTGCTGCTTGTAGTTTGTTAACAACTGCTGTTTGGAGATCTCTGGTCTCCCTAGTGAAAACTGTTTAGTCTTTAACACTTTTAGTTTTTTGTATCCATTCAGCCAGTCTCTGTCTTTGGTTGAAGCCTTTGGTCCATTTACATTTAAAGTAGTTATTGGGGACAGGGGCCGGTCTTAAGATGGCAGAGGAATAGGATGGGGAGACCACATCTCCCCCAAAAATTCATCAAAAGAACATTTGAACGCTGAGTAAATTCCACAAAACAACTGCTGAATGCTGGCAGAGGACATCAGGCACTGAGAAAAGCAGCCCATTGTCTTTGAAAGGAGATGTTTTATCAATGGTACTATATAGATGGAGAAGTCTTGAGGCTACTGTAAAAATAAGACTGAAAACAAAAAGCAGGAGGCTTAAGTCCAAATCCTGAGAACACCAGAGAACTGCTGATTCCAGGGAACATTAATCAACAGGAGCTCATCAAATGCCTCCATACCTACACTGAAACCAAACACCACCCAAAGGTCAACAAGTTCCAGAGCAAGACATACCACACAAATTCCCCAGTAACACAAGAATACAGTCCTGAGCTTCGATATACAGGCTGCCCAAAGTCACTCCAAACACATTGACATCTCATAACTCATTATTGGACACTTCATTGCACTTCAGAGAGAATAAATCCAGCTCCACCCACCAGAACACTGACATAAGCTTCCCTAACCAGGAAACCTTGACAAACCACCCTTACAACCCCACCCACAGCGAGGAAACTCCACAATAAAGAGAACGCCACAAATTGCCAGAATACAGAAAGCCCACCACAAACACAGCAATATAAACAAGATGAAGAGACAGAGGAACACCCAGCAGGTAAAGGAACAGGACAAATGCCCACCAAACCAAACAAAAGAGGAAGAGATAGGGAATCTACCTGATAAAGAATTCTGAATAATGATAGTGAAATTGATCCAAAATCTTGAAAACAAAATGGAATCCCAGATAAATAGCCTGGAGACAAGGATTGTGAAAATGAAAGAAAGGTTTAACACGGACCTAGAAGAAATAAAAGAGAGTCAATATATAATGAATAATGCAATAAATGAAATCAAAAACACTAAGGAGGGAATCAACAGTAAAATAACAGGGGCAGAAGTTAGGATTAGTGAGGTAGAAGACAGAATGGTGGAAATAAAAGAAACAGAGAAGAAAAAAGAAAAACAAATTAAAAGAAATGAATCTTTCTCAGAGATCTCTGGGACAATGTTAAACGCCCCAACATTCGAATCATACGAGTCCCAGAAGAAGAACACAAGAAGAGAGACCATGAGAAAATACTTGAGGAGATAATAGTTTAAAACTTCCCTAAAATGGGGAAGGAAATAATCACCCAAGTCTAAGAAACTCAGAGAGTCCCAAACAGGATAAAGCCAAGGTGAAGCACCCCAAGACACATATTAATCAAATTAACAAAGATCAAACACAAAGAACAAATATTAAAAGCAGCAAGGGAAAAACAACAAATAACACACAAGGTGATTCCCATAAGGATAACAGCTCATCTTTCAATAGAAACTCTTCAGGCCAGGAGGGAATGGCAAGACATACTTAGAGTGATGAAAGAAAATAACCTACAGCCCAGATTATTGTACCCAGCAAGGATCTCATTCAAATATAAAGGAGAAATCAAAAGCTTTATAGACAAGCAAAAGCTGAGAGAATTCAGCATCACCAAACCAGGTCTCCAACAAATGCTAAAGGATCTTCTCTACACAGGAAACACAAAAAGGGTGTATAAAATCGAATCCCCAGAAATAAAGTAAATGGCAATGGGATCATACTTATCAATAATTGCCTTAAACATAAATGGTTTAAATGCCCCAACCAAAAGACAAAGACTGGCTGAATGGATACAAAAACAAAACCCCTATGTATGTTGTCTACAAGAGACCCACCTCGAAACAAGGGACACATACAGACTGAAAGTGAAGGGCTGGAAAAAGATATTCCATGCAAATAGAGACCAAAAGAAAGCAGGAGTAGCAATATTCATATCAGATAAAATAGACCTTAAAACAAAGGCTGTGAAAAGAGACAAAGAAGAACACTACATAATGATCAAAGGATCAATTCAAGAAGAAGATATAACAATTATAAATATATATGCACCCAACATAGGAGCACCACAATATGTAAGATAAATGCTAACAAGTATGAAAGGGGAAATTAACAATAACACAGTAATAGTGGGAGACTTTAATACCCTACTCACACCTATGGATAGATCAACTAAACAGAAAATTAACAAGGAAACACAGACTTTAAATGATACAATAGACCTAATTGATGTCTATAGGACATTTCACCCCCAAACAATGAATTTCACCTTTTTCTCAAGCACACATGGAACCTTCTCCAAGAGAGATCACATCCTGGGTCATAAATCTAGCCTTGGTAAATTCAACAAAATTGAAATCATTCCAAGCATCTTTTCTGACCACAATGCAGTAAGATTAGATCTCAATTACAGGCAAAAAACTATTAAAAATTACAACATGTGGAGGCTGAACAACACACTGCTGAATAACCAACAAATCACAGAATAAATCAAAAAATAAATCAAAATATGCATAGAAATGAATGAAAATGAAAACACAACAACCCAAAACCTGTGGGACACTGTAAAAGTGGTGCTAAGGGGAAGGTTCATAGCAATACAGGCACACCTCAAGAAACAAGAAAAAAGTTAAATAAATAACCTAACTCTACACCTAAAGCAACTAGAAAAGGAAGAAATGAAGAACCCCAGGGTTAGTAGAAGGAAAGAAATCTTAAAATTTAGCCCAGAAATAAGCCTCTAATTAAATTACATAAATTTAAATTAAAAAAAAAAAAAAAAACAAAAGAGACCATAGCAAAAATAAACAAAACCCAAAGCTGGTTCTTTGAGAGGATAAGTAAAATTGACAAACCATTAGCCAGACTCATCAAGAAACAAATGGAGAAAAATCAAAGAAATAAAATTATAAACAAAAATGGAGAAATCACAACAGATACTGAAAGGGGAAAATCTACAATCAAAATTAGTGTACCCAGCACAGATCTCATTCAAAATTGATGGAGAAATCAAAAGCTTTTCAGAAAAGCAAAAGTTAAGAGAATTCAGGACCACCAAACCAGCTTTACAACAGATGTTAAAGGATATATATATATATATAGTCAAGATATGCAAGATAAGAAAAAGATCTACAAAATCAAACCCCAGACAATTAAGAAAATGACAATAGGAACAAATATATCAATAATAACTTTAAATATAAACAGATTAAATGCTCCAACCAAAAGACACAGACTGGCTGAGTGGAAAACAAGACCCATATATATGCTGTCTACAAGAAACCCACTTCAGACCTAAAGATACATATAGACTTAAAGTGAGAGGATGGAAAAATCTATTCCATGTTAATGGGAAGAAAAAAAAGCTGGAGTAGCAATCCTCATATCAAACAAAACAGACGATAAAATAAAGAAGATTACAAGAGATAAGGAAGAACACGACATAATGATCAAGGGATCAATCCAAGATGAAGACATAACAATTGTAAATATCTATGCACTCAACATAGGGGCACCTCAATACATAAGACAAACACTAACAAACATAAAAGGAGAAATTGACAGTAACACAATAATAGTAGGAGACTTTAACACCCCACTCACAGCAGTGGACAGATCATCAAAAGAGAAAATTAATAAGGAACACCAGGCTTAAATTAAACATTCTAAAACAAATGGAAAATGAAGAATAAAAACCCTTCAAAATTAGCAGAAGGAAATAAATCACCAAGATCTGAGCAGAAATAAATTAAAAATAAATGAAAGAAACAAAATAAAGATTAATAAAACTAAAGCTGGTTCTTTGAGAAGATAAACAAAATTGATAAATCTTTAGCCAGACTCATCAAGAAAAAAAGAGAGAAGAATCAAATAAACAAAATTAGAAATGAAAAAAAAAAGAGGTTACAACAAACAATGAGGAAATACAAAGGATTATAAGAGGCTATCATGAACAAATATACGGCAATAAAATGGATAACCTGGAATAAATGGACAGATTCTTAGAAAAGTTCAATCTTCCAAGACTGAACCAGGAAGAAATAGAAATTATTAACAACCCAATTACAAGCACTGAAATTAAAGCTGTGATAAAAAATCTCCCCAAAAACAAAAGCCCAGAACCAGAAGACTTCACAGAATTCTATCAAACATTTAGAGAAGAGCTATTACCTATCCTTCTAAACCTCTTTCAAAAACTTTCAGAGGAAGGAAAATTTCCAAACTCATTCTACAAGCCACCAACACCCTAATACCAAAGCCAGACAAAGATAACACACAAAAAGAAAACTACAGGCCAATATCACTGATGAACACAGATGCAAAAACCCTCAACACAATTTTAGCAAACATAATTCAGCAATACACCAAAAAGCTCATACACCATGATCAAGTTGGGTTTATTCCACGGATGCAAGGATTCTTCATTATATGCAAATAAATCAATGTGATACACCATATTAACAAACTGAAAGATAAAAACCATATGATAATCTCAATAGATGTAGAAAAAGCCTTTGACAAAATTCAGTACCCATTTATGATAAAAAAAAAAAAAAAACTCTTCAAAAAATGGGCATAGAAAGAACCTACCTCAACATAGTAAAGGTCATAAATGATAAGCCTACAGCAAACATTATTCTTAATGGTGAAAACTTGAAAACATTCCCCCTAAGATCAGAAACAAGACAAGGGTGTCCACTCTCACAATTATTCAACAAAGTTCTGGAAGTCCTAGCCACAGCAATCAGAGAAGAAAAAGAAATAAAAGGAATCAAGATTAGAAAAGAAGTAAAGCTCTCACTGTTTTCAGATGACATGATATTGTACATAGAAAACCCTAAAGATAGTATCAGAAAATTACTAGAGCTAATCAGTGAATTTAGCAAACTTTCAGAATACACAATAAATACACAGGAATCACTTGCATTTCTATGTACTAACAATGAAAAATCAGAAAAAATAAATTAAGGAATCAATCCCATTCTCCATTGCAACAAAAAGAATTAAGTATCTAGGAAAAAACTTACCCAGGGAGACAAAAGGACTGTACACAGAAAATTATAAGACACTAATGAAAGAAATCAAAGACGATCTAAACAGGTGGAGAGATATTCCATATTCCTGGGTAGGAAAAATCAATATTGTGAAAATGATGATACTACCAAACACAATCTACAGATTCAATGTGATCCCTATCAAACTGCCAATGGCATTTTTCACAGAACTAGAACAAAACTTTCACAATTCATATAGAAACACAAAAGACTCCGAATAGCCAAGGCAGTCTTGAAAAAGAAGAATGGATCTGGAGGAATCAAGCTTCCTGACTTCAGATTATACTACAAAGCTATAGTCATCAAGACTATATGGTACTGGCACAAAAACAGAAATATAGGCCAATGGAACAAGATAGAAAGCCCAGAAATAAACTCATGAAACTATGGGTACCTTAGTTTTGACAAAGGAAGCAAAAATATACAATGGGACAAAGACAGCCTCTTCAATAAATGGTGCTGGGAAAACTGGACAGCTATATCTAAAAGAATGAGATTAGAACACTTTCTAACACCATATACAGAGATCAAGTCTAAATGGATTAAAGACCTAAATATAAATATAAAAAATGGATTAAAGGCCTAAACTATAAAACTCTTAGAGGAAAACATAGGCAGAACACTCTGACATAAATCAAAGAAAGAATCTCTATGATCCGCCTCATAGTGTAATGGAAACAAAAATAAACAAGTGGGACCTGATTAAACTTAAAAAGTTTTGCACAGCAAAGGAAACTATAAGCAAGGTGGAAGACAACACTCAGAATGGGAGAAAATAACAGCAACTGAAAAGACTAACAAACGATTAATTTCCAAAATATACAAGCAACTCATGCAATTCAAAATCAGAAAAACAAAAAACCCAATCAAAAAGTGGGTAAAAGACCTAAACAAACATTTCTCCAAAGGAGACATACAGATGGCTAACAAACACATGAAAAGATGCTCAACATCACTCATTATTCAGTTCAGTTTAGTTCAGTTCAGTTCAGTCGCTCAGTCGTGTCCAACTCTGCGACCCCATGAAACGCAGCACACCAGGCCTCCCTGTCCATCACCAACTCCCGGAGTTGACTCAGACTCAGGCCCATCGAGTCAGTGATGCCATCTAGTCATCTAATCCTCTGTCGTCCCTTTCTCCTCCTGCCCCAATGCCTCCCAGCATAGAGTCTTATTCAATGAGTCAACTCTTCACATGAGGTGGCCAAAGTACTGGAGTTTCAGCTTTAGCATCATTCCTTCCAAAGAAATCCCAGGGCTTATCTCCTTCACAATGGACTGGTTGGATCTCCTTGCAGTCCAAGGGACTCTCAAGAGTCTTCTGCAACACCACAGTTCCAAAGCATCAATTCTTCGGTGCTCATCCTTCTTCACAGTCCAACTCTCACATCCATACATGACCACAGGTAAAAACCATAGCCTTGACTAGACAAACCTTTGTTGGCAAAGTAATGTCTCTGCTTTTGAATATGCTATCTAGGTTGGTCATAACTTTTCTTTCAAGGAGTAAGCTTCTTTTAATTTTATGGTTGCAGTCACCATCTGTAGTGATTTTGGAGCCCCCAAAAATAACTTCTGACACTGTTTCCACTGTTTCCCCATCTATTTCCCAAGAAGTGATAGGACCAGATGCCATGATCTTTGTTTGCTGAATGTTGAGCTTTAAGCCAACTTTTTCACTCTCCTCTTTCACCTTCATCAAGAGGATTTTTAGTTCCTCTTCACTTTCTACCCTAAGGGTGGTGTCACCTGCATATCTGAGGTTATTCATATTTCTCCTGGCAATCTTGATTCCAGCTTGTGCTTCTTCCAGCCCAGCATTTCGCATGATGTACTCTGCATATAAGTTAAATAAGCAGTGTGACAATATACAGCCTTGATGTACTCCTTTTCCAATTTGGAACCAGACTGTTGTTCCATGTCCAGTTCTAACTGGTGCTTCCTGACCTGCATACAAATTTCTCAAAAGGCAGGTCAGGTGGTCTGGTATTCCCATCTCTTTCAGAATTTTCCACAGTTTATTGTGATCCACACAATCAAAGACTTTGGCAAAGTAAATAAAGCAGAAATAGACATTTTTCTGGAACTCTCTTGCTTTTTCAATGATCCAGCAAATGTTGGCAATTTGGTCTCTGGTTCCTCTTCCTTTTCTAAAACCAGCTTGAACATCTGGAAGTTCATGGTTCACATATTGCTAAAGCCTGGCTTGGAGAATTTTGAGCAGTTCTTTACTAGCATGTGAGATGAGTACAATTGTGTGGTAGTTTGAGCATTCTTTGGCATTGCCTTTCTTTGGGATTGGAATGAAAACTGACCTTTTCCAGTCCCGTGGCCACTTCTGTGTTTTCCAAATTAGCTGGCATATTGAATGCAGCACTTTCATAGCATCATCTTTCAGGATTTGGAGTAGCTCAACTGGAATTCCATCACCTCCACTAGCTTTCTTCATAGTGATGCTTTCTAAGGCCCACTTGGCTTCACATTCCAGGATGTCTGGCTCTAGGTCAGTGATCACACCATCGTGATTATCTGGGTCGTGAAGATCTTTTTTGTACAGTTCTTCTGTGTATTCTTGCCACCGCTTCTTCTTAATATCTTCTTCTTCTGTTAGGTCCATACCATTTCTGTCCTTTATCAAGCCCATCTTTGCATGGAATGTTCTCTTGGTATCTCTAAATTTCTTGAAGAGATCTCTAGTCTTTCCCATTCGGTTATTTTCTTCTATTTCTTTTCATTGATCGCTGAGGAAGGCTTTCTTATCTCTTCTTGCTATTCTTTGGAACTCTGCATTCAGATGCTTATATCTTTCCTTTTCTCCTTTGCTTTTCGCTTCTTTTCATAGCTATTTGTAAGACCTCCCCAGACAGCCATTTTGCTTTTTTTGCATTTCTTTTCCATGGGGATGGTCTTGATCCCTGTCTCCTGTACAATGTCATGAACCTCAGTCCATAGCTCATCAGGTACTCTATCAGATCTAGTCCCTTAAAACTATTTCTCACTTCCACTGTATAATCATAAGGGATTTGATTTAGGTCATACCTGATAGTCTAGTGATTTTCCCTACTTTCATCAATTTAAGTCTGAATTTGACAATAAGGAGTTCATGATCTGAGCCACAGTCAGCTCCATGTTTTGTTTTTATTGACTGTATAGAGCTTCTCCATCTTTGGCTGCAAAGAATATAATCAATCTGATTTCGATGTTGACCATCTGGTGATGTCCATGTGTAGAGTCTTCTCTTGTGTTGTTGGAAGAGGGTGTTTGCTATGACCAGTGTATTTTCTTGTCAAAATTCTGTTAGTCTTTTCCCTGCTTCATTCCATATCCCTAGGCCAAATTTGCCTGTTATTCCAGTTGTTTCTTGACTTCCTACTTTTACATTCCAGTCCCCTATTACGAAAAGGACATCTTTTTTGGGTGTTAGTTCTAAAAGTTCTTGTAGGTCTTCATAGAACCGTTCAACTTCAGCTTCTTCAGCGTTACTGGTTGGGACATAGACTTGGATTACTGTGATATTGAATGGTTTGCCTTGGAAACGAACAGAGATCATTCTGTTGTTTTTGAGATTGCATCCAAGTACTGTATTTCAAACTCTTTTGTTGACCCTGATGGCTACTCCATTTCTTCTGAGGGATTCCTGCCTGCAGTAGTAGATATAATGGTCATCTGAGTTAAATTCACCCATTCCAGTCCACTTGAGTTCGCTGATTCCTAGAATGTCAGCATTTACTCTTGCCATCTCTTGTTTGACCACTTCCAATTTGCCTTGATTCATGGACCTGACATTCCAGGTTCCTGGGCAATATTGCTCTTTACAGCATTGGACCTTGCTTCTATCACCAGTCACATCCACAACTGGGTATTGTTTTTGCTTTGGCTCCATCCCTTCCTTCTTTCTGGAGTTATTTCTCCACTGATCTCCAGTAGCATATTGGGCACCTACTGACCTGGGGAGTTTCTCTTTCAGTGTCCTATCATTTTGCCTTTTCATACTGTTCATGGGGTTCTCAAGGCAAGAATACTGAAGTGGTTTGGCATTCCCTTTTCCAGTGGACCACATTCTGTCAGACCTCTCCATCATGACCTTAAGCATGGGCGGCTGCCACTGGCGCACTTAGTGCAGCCAAGAGGAGCTACCCCACGTCTGAGGTCAGGGTCAGAAACCGGGAGGACCCCATGCCCGAAGGCCTGCAGCCAAGAGGAGTTACCCCACGTCCAAGGTCAGGGGCAGTGGCTGAGAGTGCCAGGCTGCACTGGTGCAGGAATGGCCGAGGGGAGCTACCCCATGTTCGAGGTCGGGGCAGCGGCTGAGAGGAGCTACACCATATCTGAGGCCAGGGGCCATGGCTGGGGGGAGCTACCCCATGCCTGAGGCCACAGGCGGCAGCCGGGAGGACCTACCCCACACCCGAAGCCAGGGGCAGCGGCTGGGAGGAGCAATCCCACCTTCAAGGAGTGGTGGCTGAATGGGTGCAGAAGGGCCGAGAGGAGCTACTGCGTGTTCAAGGTCAGGAGGGGCGGTGGTGAGGAGATATCCCTCCTCCAAGGTAAGGAGCAGTGGCCGCACTTTGTTGGAGCAGCCGAGAAGAGATACCCCATATCCAAGGCAAGAGAAACCCAAGTAAGATGGTAGGTGTTGAAAGGGGGCATTAGAGGGCAGAAATACTGAAACCATAATTACAGAAAACTAGTCAAACTCATCACACTAGGACCACAGCCTTGTCTAACTCAATGAAAGTAAGCCATGCCCGTGGGGCCACCCAAGATAGGCAGTTCACTCATTATTAGAGAAATGTAAATAAAAACTATAATGAGATATCAACTCACATTGGTCAGAATAGCCATCCTCAAAAAGTGTACAAACAGTAAATGCTGGAGAGGTTGTGGGGAAATGGAATGCTTTTGCATGGTTGGTTGGAATGTAAATTGATACAGCCACTATGAAAGACGATATGGAGCTTCCTTAAAAAAAAAAAAAAAAAAAAAAAGGAATAAAGCCAGGGTATGACCCAGCAGTCCCACTCCTAGTCATATACCTTAAGGAAACCAAAACTGAAAAAGACACATGTATCCCGTTGTTCACTACAGCACTATTTACAAGAGCTAGAACATGGAAGAAACCTAGATGCCCATCCATAGATGAATGGATAAAGTAATGGTACATATACACAGTGGAATATTCAGTTCAGTTCAGTTGCTCAGTCGTGTCTGACTCTTTGTGACCCCATGAACTGCAGCACTCCAGGCCTCCCTGTCCATCACCAACTCCTGGGGTTTCCTCAGACTCACATCCATCGAGTCGGTGATGCCATCCAGCCATCTCATCCTCTGTCATCCCCTTCTCTTCTTGCCCCCAATCCATCCCAGCATCAGAGTCTTTTCCAATGAGTCAACTCTTCGCATGGAATATTACTCAGCCATAAAAAGGAACATATTTGAGTACGTTCTAATGAATTGGATGAACCTAGAGCCTACTATACAGAGTGAAGTAAGTGAGAAAGAGAAAGATAAATATTGTATACTAATGCACATTACAGAATCTAGAAAAATAGTACTCCAGAACTTATTTCCAGGGTAACAATGGAGAAACACACATTGAGAATAGACTTACGGACACATGGAGAGGGGAGGAGAGGGTGAATTTTATGTTGAGAGTAACGTGGAAACTTTCATTACGATATGTAACATAGATAGCAAATGTGAATTTGCTGTATGTCTCAGAAAACTCAAATAGGGGCTCTTTATCAACCTAGAGTAGTGGGATGTGGAGGGAAATGGGAGGGAGGTTCAGAAGGGTGGGGACATATATATATATATATATACCTATGGCTGACTCATGTTGAGATTTGACAGAAAAGACAAAATTCTGTAAAGCAATTATCCTTCAATTAAAAAAAAAAACAAATTAATAAAAAAAATTAAAAAAAAGAATGTTTGAGATAGCTTCATATCTCCATACATTCTAGATTAAAGTCAAGGCGAAATATCTTGAGATTGCCACAAAGGCACTGAAAAGCCTGCTTCCATTATCAACATCTTATCTTTGTGAAGCAGGGTTTTCCTCAGTAACAGCAAATGAAACAAGATTACAGAGTAGACTGGACATAAGCAACTCACTTTGTGAGTGTCACTGTCTTCCATCACCCCCAGCTGGTTGTAGGAAAACAAGCTCAGGGCTCCAACTGATTCTGCATTATGGTGAGTAATGAAACGATGTATAATTATCTCATTATACATCACAGTGTAATAACGATAGAAACAAAGTGCACAATAAATGAAATGCACTTCAGTCATCCTGAAATCACCACCTCTCCACCACCAATCCATGGAAAAACTGTATCCTGCAAAACCAGTCTCTGGTGCCAAAAAGACTGGGGACTGCTGATCTAAAGTAATAACCCTCTTTGTATGGAGTTTATACTCTTAGAGTAGAGATCACAGCATGTGAAGTTGTTAAAAGTCATCAACATCTTATCCATGTTGAGTTCTTATTGACCTATTGTAGTTGCATATGATTGCTTATATTTTGATTAAAAAGGAAGTACATTAAAGGTCAGAAATTGCTATAGACTTGAAGGCTCTTAAATAGTTGAATTTACAAGTAAGCCAATTATGGGGCCTTTATACATGAGTAATTGATATAATATCAAAAGGAGGTTAAACTATGAAATTATAAAATATGAATGTGTACAGCGGCACTAGTGGTAAAGAACTTGCTTGCCAATGCAGGAGACGTAAGAGATGCAGGTTCAATCCCTGGGTCATGAAGATTCCCTGGAGGAGGGCATGGCAACCCAGTCCAGTATTCTTGCCTGGAAAATCCCATGGACAGAGAAGGCTGGTGGGCAATGGTTCATAAGGTTGCAAAGAGTCGGACATGACTGAAGCGACTTAGCATACACGGGAGTAAAGGCAAAGCTAGATTCATAATTTTAGATTTATTGCAGGTATACCAAAGCTTAATAAGTAATGCTAATTATTCATATTATGTGTCCCTCAAATGAACACTAGTCAAATATGGTAACATTTATTATGGGTTTGTAGAATTTATACAACCTAAATTCCTTATAGCATTCAGTACTTACATAGTTTTGTGGATTTCACAATACTGTTATCAGTGAGAAAAAAATCACTGCAATATGGAAAATAACTTCTTTAGGAAAAATTTTCACATATAAACCAGATCTATTACAGAACACTGAGCAGCAATGTAAAGATATAATTTCTAAATTCAGGTAAGTAGCACAAAATGAGAAACAAAATGAAACTTAACAAGGTTGAGCAATTTGGCATGCTTTACACAAAAAGGTCAAACAATTTAAATATTTTAAATTTAAAACATACTCTACCATATGATTAAAGAGCTTACTTAGAAACACATATACATACAAAGGATGGAATTCATTGTCAGTGTTGTAGCTGACACACTCATGCTGCTTTCAGATATCTGAACCCCATAAATTCAAAAGAAAAAGGTAAGAATTATTTCATTATCATTTCAAAAAACTAGTAACACCTATTAAATTAAAAATTGGCAAAAGCTTGAAGTGGTTAGTAGGTTTTTTTCCCCCTTTAAAAAATATAAGCCATAGAGTAAATGCATGAATAAATATCTTTAGTATCCCATACACTTTAATGTTGAAGTCATATAGTAAATCTCTGATCCTATTACTAAATATGCTCATTTCTTGTTGCCTTTTATTTTTGACAAATCTTGGTCTCAACAATAAGTTTGTTGGGTGTCTAATCTTCCAGCACTTATCAATGGCATGTTTGTTGAAACCTGTGAGGAAATGCACAAAGAAAAGGGCTTTTTCATTTTTGTGTAAATAAAAATATATCTAAATTTGCTCTCTACTTTCTCTGTATTCCATCCCTACTCTCTTTCACTGTCTCAATAACATAGGGTGAAGGAGGGAATAAATTGCCTACCCAGCAACAGGTCCCTTCTATGAAGATGGAAGGACTTGAGTTTGTTGCAAAGTTGGTAAATAAATATGCCAAGGTTACTAACATCACGAATCTCTTCTACAGCAACCAGATCTTCATGAACCACCTAAGTGTGAAGCAGGTATTTGCCACTCTAAATTTTTTTTTTAAAAGCCTGAAATGAGAAACTCTTAAAACCACTATTTAAATTCTCACCTATAGCAGATACACTTTTAATATAGACTTTGCTTTTAGAACAGTTTTAAGCTCATGAAATATTTTTTATTTGAAAATTATTTCAGTGAAATGGAGTGTTTTGGCTCAAATTAATTTTTAAAATGTGGAAGCAATATTATTTGGAAGAGTTGACATCCAAAATACATACTGCCAGTTTGCCAAAGAGCTCAACCAGATTCTTTGGAGGCATAACAATGGAGGTATTTAGGGGCATCAGACAGCAGTTCCCTAGCAGCAAGTCCAGATAAGCAATCATGCCCTGTTGGGGAGGGGAAAATGTTAGGTATGATTTCAGTTCAGTTCAGTAGCTCAGTCATGTCCAACTCTTTGTGACCCCATGAACTGCAGCATGCCAGGCCTCCCTGTCCATCACCAACTCCCGGAGTTCCCTCAAACTCATGTCCATCAAGTCGGTGATGCCATCCAGCCATCTCATCCTCTGTCATCCCCTTCTCCTCCTGCCCCCAATCCCTTCCAGCATCAGTCTTTCCCAATGAGTCAACTCTTCGCATGAGGTGGCCAAAGTACTGGACTTTCAGCTTTAGCATCATTCCTTCCAAAGAAATCCCAGGGCTGATCTCCTTCAGAATGGACTGGTTGGATCTCCTTGCAGTCCAAGGGACTCTCAAGAGTCTTCTCCAACACCACAGTTCAAAAACATTAATTCTTCGGCTCTCAGCTTTCTTCACAGTCCAACCATAGCCTTGACTAGACGGACCTTTGTTGACAAAGTAATGACTCTGTTTTTCAATATGCTATCTAGGTATGATTTAGAGAGTATCAATGCTGCAGATTTTTCAACTACCATTAGAACAAGCATCTACAACCTTTCAAAATCAATTAATGTATATTCAATAGCAAAAGAATGAAAAAGGCTCTGCTGTAAGAAGTTACATTTATCAACATATTTAATATCAATAAATTTAAGGAAAAAAGAAATTCAGAAATATCTGTAAGAATGAGAAACACACCTT
The DNA here is from genome assembly GCF_027580195.1 of Bos mutus. Taxonomy (NCBI): domain Eukaryota; kingdom Metazoa; phylum Chordata; class Mammalia; order Artiodactyla; family Bovidae; genus Bos; species Bos mutus. The sequence continues at coordinate 64,115,447 of NC_091646.1, read as the reverse complement.
TTTGAAGTCATGAATTGCTGCAGGGTCACTATCAAAGAATCTGGGGACAAGCACATCAATGATTTGCAATGTTGTCATCCTCACGAATGTCAGCCTCTTCCATCACAGGCAGAAAGTAGGGTTCCTCTCCTTGGAGGGAATTTGCAGGAGCCTCAGAATCAAAGAAGCACATTTCTCCATGGTATAAGGTACTCTAAAAGACAAAAGCTGACAATCAAAACTTTCTAAAACTTACTACCTTAACATTTAAACCATTTCTCAAGCTCAAATCAGTTTGTTGTACCAGTTATCAAGCTGAGGATTGTTGATTACAGTCATCACCATGAAGACAAATCAATTTTATACTGAAAGGTAATTTGAAAACTTTCCCTAAACTGTTTCTCTGGTGACCATCACAGAATTATTTGTTTCCACTAAATACGTAACAGTGCAAAGATATAGAGAAAAACAACAGAATGGGAAAGACTAGGGATCTCTTCAAGAAAATCAGAGATACCAAAGGAATATTTCATGCAAAGATGAGCTCGATAAAGGACAGAAATGTTATGGACCTAACAGAAGAAGAATTTATTAAGAAGGGATGGAAAGAATACACAGAAGAACTGTACAAAAAAAAGATCTTCACGACCCAGATAATCACGATGGTGTGATCACTGGCCTAGAGCCAGAGATCCTGGAATGTGAAGTCAAGTGGGCCTTAGAAAGCATCACTACGAACAAAGCTAGTGGAGGTGATGGAATTCCAGTTGAGCTATTCCAAATCCTGAAAGATGATGCTGTGAAAGTGCTGCACTCAATATGCCAGCTAATTTGGAAAACACAGAAGTGGCCACAGGACTGGAAAAGGTCAATTTTCATTCCAATCCCAAAGAAAGGCAATACCAAAGAATGCTCAAACTACCGCACAATTGCATTCATCTCACACGCTAGTAAAATAATGCTCAAAATTCTCCAAGCCAGGCTTCAGCAATATGTGAACCGTGAACTTCCTGATGTTCAAGCTGGTTTTAGAAACGGCAGAGGAACCAGAGATCAAACTGCCAACATCCTCTGGATCATGGAAAAAGCAACAGGGTTCCAGAAAAACATCTATTTTTGCTTTATTGACTATGTCAAAGCCTTTGACTGTGTGGACCACAATAAACTGTGGAAAATACTGAAAGAGATGGGAATACCAGACCACCTGACCTGCCTCTTAAGAAATTTGTATGCAGGTCAGGAAGCAACAGTTAGAACTGGACATGGAACAACAGACTGGTTCCAAATAGGAAAAGGAGTTCGTCAAGGCTGGATATTGTCACCCTGTTTATTTAACTTATATGCAGAGTACATCATGAGAAAAGCTGGACTGGAAGAAACACAAGCTGGAATCAAGATTGCCAGGAGAAATATCAATAACCTCAGATATGCAGATGACACCACCCTTACGGCAGAAAGTGAAGAGGAACTCAAAAGCCTCTTGATGAAAGTGAAAGAGGAGAGTGAAAAAGTTGGCTTAAAGCTTCAGAAAATGAAGATCATGGCATCCGGTCCCACCACTTCATGAGAAATAGATGGGGAAACAGTGGAAACAGTGTCAGACTTTATTTTTCTGGGCTCCAGAATCACTACAGATGGTGACTGCAGCCATGAAATTAAAAGACGCTTACTCCTTGGAAGAAAAGTTATGACTAACCTAGATAGCATATTCAAATCAGAGACATCACTTTGCCAACAAAGGTTCGTCTAGTCAAGGCTATGGTTTTTCCTGTGGTCATGTATGGATGTGAGAGTTGGACTGTGAAGAAGGCTGTTCACTGAAGAATTGATGCTTTTGAACTGTGGTGTTGGAGAAGACTTTTGAGAGTCCCTTGGACTTCAAGCATATCCAACCAGTCCATTCTGAAGGAGATCAGCCCTGGGATTTCTTTGGAAGGAATGATGCTAAAGCTGAAAGTCCAGTAGTTTGGCCACCTCATGCAAAGAGTTGACTCACTGGAAAAGACTCTGATGCTGGGAGGGATTAGGGGCAGGAGGAAAAGGGAACGACAGAGGATGAGATGGCTGGATGGTATCACTGACTTGATGGATGTGAGTCTCAGTGAACTCCGGGAATTAGTGATGGACAGGGAGGCCTGGCGTGCTGCGATTCATGGGGTCGCAAAGAATCGGACACGACTGAGTGACTGATCTGATCTGAAATACGTAACAATTAGTAATCCAAAAGATAATAACTTTCATTAATATTACCTTCAGCATGAAGTACTTGTAAATACAGGCTCCACCAACAATAAGTCCTGCCAAGATGAATGAAAGGCCTCAGAGAGTAAGCATACATCTCCCAGAGGAACCTGCTTTTTCCTTGGTGGCAACTCAGAGTTCCTATGTATTCAAAAGCAAAATTAGAAACAAACAAAGAAAACAAATTGTGCTTTTAGACACATAGTTGCTTTTGTATACATTTTACTGCCTTTGAAACCCAAGATATTTTAGATATATGTTAAGTCACCCTAGCCTAAAAATCATTTCAAGACACTTCTTGATGTTTAAAAATGTGAACATCTCCAATTTATAATAACCTTTTTTTCTGGCATTTTCAAATTCAAATATAAAGTTATTTCAAAGTATATACTTCTAAAATCAGCTGAAAATAACCACGCATTTATGCAATGTTATCCTCTTTAATTAAATGGAACCCATTACTTTCTGGACTTGTACAGTGATATAATCACTAACTTTCTGGAATACAGTAGTTTCTTTAGTGTTTTTTGTATATCAACTTATTTGCCAAATTAAAAGTGAATTAACAACCTTTGGTTTATTAAATGATTTTTAATAAGCTGTTTTTTGAAAATTAACTTCTATAGGAAGAAAGGAGTTCTATAAAGTAGGCATATACCATTTCCCCCTATTTTAGAAATTAAAATATTGAAGACTAAATTTATTTCATAACTCTTTTTTAATTGGGGAATAATTGCTTTACAATGTGTTTACCTTGCTTTCCAATGTTTGGTTTCTGCCATATGACAATGTGAATCAGCCATAAATATACATATGTCTTTTCCCTCTCGAACCTTCTTCCCACTCCCATCCTATCCCACCCCTCTTTGTTGTCACAGAGCACCAGGCTGAGCTCCCTGTTTTATACAGCAACTTTCTACTAATTTTAATGAGAAATTGGGCTTCCTAATGTCATCCAATATTATATGGCTGATTATTGCTTTTAATAAAATAACATTTTTTTATGTTCTGGGCAAAACACTAGATTTAAAGTACATTGATACTTAGGAACAAAGCTGTGTGTGTAAAAGTGACTATAAAATTTTGTTAAATCTATCATTTGTTTGGGCTTCCCAGATAGAGCTAGTGGTAAAGAACTCTCCTGCCGATGGATGAGGTTCGATCTCTGGGCTGGGAAGAGATCCCTAGAGGAGGGCCTGGCAACCCACTCCAGTATTCTTGCCTAGAGAATCCCATGGACAGAGGAGCTTGGAGGACTACAGTCCAAGGGGTTCCAAAAAGTTGACAGGACTGAAGCAACTTAGCATGCATGCATAATTTGTTTAGTAACTGGAACAAAAGAATCCAAAGCAAACAAGCAACCAATTAACTTTGTACTCTTCTCAGGGCAGTGGACCAAGGGGCCCTTCAGTTCAATTCTTCAAAGTCACAATGTCCTAAGCAGCAATATTAGTGAAGGGTAGAATGAATAAAGTCTGATAATCATTCAAATTGGTATGTAAATAGAATTGTTTTAGTCTTTCAGGCCATTAGCTCTTTTTCATAACTACTTAATGCTAATTAAACTTTAATTAATTTGGTGAAAACAAATGTACGGATTCTAAGGAGAGGCAATCATTTCATAAACTGTTTAAAAATTATTTATATTTAAAATTAAAAGAAATTTAGTATTCACATTTTCTTAGCTACATTTATTTATTTTCAAGCCCTCTATTAATACTTTATAAGCCTTGAAGGCTTTCTATGTTATAAAAATTTTCAGAAATTTAGATTATTTTTATTAAAAAATAGCCTTAGATAAATACTACAAATATTATCAATTATGATTGTGAATACCTGTAACCTAGAGCTACAGGCTTAGAAATTATATTTTAGATGATTAAATTGAGGTCCAGAAAAATGAAGTGACATATTCACAAGTCAGAAAAATGACTTACTTTGAAATTCCCAAAGGAATTTATTTTTTTCTTTTCACTGAGATCTGAGAAGAGAAATCTGCACTTCAATTTTATTTCTCCCTTCAATATTTCAGGAATTTTATTACTAAGCAAGATTTAAGTACTATAGTGCCCATTTCATAAACTTTCCCACCATAGTAAGTAAAATATGGAAACAATCTTATTACCCATGGATGGAAGAATTGACTAGGAATCAGGATTTTGTGTTCATTTAAATTTGCAAGACTTTGGTGTGGTGGGAGTCGTCACCACAGTTCATTTCCCTCTGAACATTTTTTTAAAGTCATTGTACACAACCTCTGACATACTATTCTGTCATGTTCAATTTCCTATGAACTTATCAGTACCTCACAATACAATGTGTCAAATATTATTGAATCAGTGAATCAGTGTTTTACAGTGGCCAAATCAGGATCCTGTGGGAATTTCATCACTTAATAAAGAAATATAATCACAGTGTGCATGCTAAATTTTGTTTATTCTACATAACACCACAGGCTTAGTAGACGTATTGCTTGCATATTAACTGAATTCAATAAATCATGAAGTTTGTGGTGATGAGGGGGAAAAAAGATTATTTTGTGACAATATTTAGCTGCTGGCATCCAATTAGACCTCCCCAAAAAATCTGGCCATTTTTCTCCTTACAAAGTAAGTAGGACAGTTACATATTTGACCTTCTATTATTTACAAAAAAATCCTCAACAATACAAGGTGGGTGGTTTTGAGTTCTGAAATGTGCAATAAACAACAGCTAGTTTGATTGCTGGGTTAATTATTGAAAGTTTCCCTGATAAAAATTCTGCAAAGGCTCATTAGCATTTCAAATTGTGTGCATAATCAGTTTTACTACATGGATTCTCATTTTTTTTTAAAGGTCTTTTGAAATCTCCACTATAAATGCAAAAGACTTTATAGAGAGAACAAGCAAATTGGGGCAGGTCTGTAAGCTCCAATACTGCACAGATTTTATAGAACAATAAAAATATATATCACTGTACGTTTTAACATTGAAATTTTACCAGGGGGAATAACGAATAGTTTACAAACACTGAAAACATGCTAGATGCTTAAAGGAAATAGAAAATGGAATAAATAGACAATGGCTATCATTTTCAGGGGAGAAACTCCCCCAGTTACTGGCAATACTAGAAGATTAGATTACAAGGTCAGACCTGTTTCAGATCTTTCTATGGGAGAGGGTGAGCAGAGGGGCTACTGCTCAAAAAGGAAGTACTGACGGGCGCGCCGTAGCGCAGGCGGCTGCGACCGGTGTGCCATAGCACAGGTAGCTGCGATGCCATAGCACGGCCGAGAGGAGCCACCCCAAATCTGAGGTCAGGGGCGGCAGCCAGGAGGAGCAACACCATGCCCCCATGCCTGAGGCCAGGGGCAGTGTCTGGGAGGACCGACCCCACGTCCAAGGAGCAGTGGCTGCCCGGGCGCAGGAGGGCCTAGAGGAGCTATCCCACATTGAAGGTCAGGAAGGGCGGCGGTGAGGAGATACCCCTCGTCCAAAGTAAGAAGCAATGGCTGCACTTTGCTGGAGCAGCCGTGAAGAGATACCCAAATGCCCAAGGTAAGAGAAACCCAAGTAAGATGGTAGGTGTTGCAAGAGGGTATCAGAGGGCAAACACACTGAAACCATACTCACAGAAAACTAGTCAATCTCATCACACTAGGACCACAAACTTGTCTAACTCAATGAAACTAAGCCATGCCCGTGGGGCAACTCAAGACGGGCGGGTCATGGTGGAGAGATTTGACAGAATCTGGTCCACTGGAGAAGGGAACGGCAAACCACTTCAGTATTATTTCCTTGAGAACACCATGAACAGTATGAAAAGGCAAAATGATAGGATACTGAAAGAGAAACTCCCCAGGTCAGTAGGTGCCCAATATGCTACTGGAGATCAGTGGAGAAATAACTCCAGAAAGAAGGAAGGGATGGAGCCAAAGCAAAAAGAATACCCAGCTGTGGATGTGACTGGTGATAGAAGCAAGGTCCTATGCTGTAAAGAGCAATATTGCATAGGAATGTGGTCTATGAATCAAGGCAAATTAGAAGTGGTCAAACAAGAGATGGCAAGAGTGAATGTCGACATTCTAGGAATCAGCAAACTGAAATGGACTGGAATGGGTGAATTTAACTCAGATGACCATTATATCTACTACTGCAGGCAGGAATCCCTCAGAAGAAGTGGAGTGGCCATCATGGTCAACAAAAGAGTCCGAAATGCAGTACTTGGATGCAATCTCAAAAACGACAGAATGATCTTTATTTGTTTCCAAGGCAAACCATTCAATATCACAGTAATACAAGTCTATGCCCCAACCAGTAACCCTGAAGAAGCTGAAGTTGAATGGTTCTATGAAGACCTACAAGACCTTTTAGAACTAACACCCAAAAAAGATGTCCTTTTCATTATAGGGGACTGGAATACAAAAGTAGGAAGTCAAGAAACACCTGGAGTAACAGGCAAATTTGGCCTTGGAATACAGAATGAAGCAGGGCAAAGACTAATAGAGCTTTGCCAAGAAAATGCACTGGTCATAACAAACACCCTCTTCCAACAACACAAGAGAAGACGTTATACATGGACATCACCAGATGGTCAACACTGAAATCAGATTGATTATATTCTTTGCAGGCACAGATGGAAAAGCTCTATACAGTCAACAAAAAGAAGACCAGGAGCTGACTGTGGCTCAGACCATGAACTCCTTATTGCCAAATTCAGACTTAAACTGAATAAAGTAGGGAAAACCACTAGACCATTCAGGTATGACCTAAATCAAATCCCTTATGATTATACAGTGGAAGTGAGAAATAGATTTAAGGGCCTAGATCTGATAGATAGAGTGCCTGATGAACTATGGAATGTGGTTCGTGACATTGTACAGGAGACAGGGATCAAGCCATCCCCATGGAAAGAAATGCAAAAAAGCAAAATGGCTGTCTGGGGAGGCCTTACAAATAGCTGTAAAAAGAAGAGAAGTGAAAAGCAAAGTAGAAAAGGAAAGATATAAACATCTGAATGCAGAGTTCCAAAGAATAGCAAGGAGAGATAAGAAAGCCTTCTTCAGTGATCAATGCAAAGAAATAGAGGAAAACAACAGAACGGGAAAGACTAGAGATCTCTTCAAGAAAATTAGAGATACCAGGGGAACATTTCATGCAAAGATGGGCTCGATAAAGGACAGAAATGGAATGGACCTAACATAAGCAAAAGATATTAAGAGGTGGCAAGAATACACAGGAGAACCGTTAAAAAAAGAGCTTCACGACCCAGATAATCACGATGTTAATCATTCACCTAGAGCCAGAAATCCTGGAATGTGATCAAGTGGGCCTTAGAAAGCATCACTACGAACAAAGCTAGTGGAGGTGATGGAATTCCAGTTGAGCTATTCCAAATCCTGAAAGATGATGCTGTGTAAGTGCTGCACTCAATATGCCTGAAAATTTGGAAAACTCAGCAGTGGCCACTGGACTGGAAAAGGTCGGTTTTCATTCCAATCCCAAAGAAAGGCAATGCAAAAAATGCTCAAACTACCGCACAACTGCACTCATCTCACACGCTAGTAAAGAAATGCTCAAAATTCTCCAAGCCAGGCTTCAGCAATACGTGAACTGAGAACTTCCAGATGCTCAAGCTGGTTTTAGAAAAGGCAGAGGAACCAGAGATCAAATTGCCAACATCTGCTGGATCATGGAAAAAGCAAGAAAGTTCCAGAAAGACATCTATTTCTGCTTTATTGACTAAGCCAAAGCCTTTGACTGTGTGGATCACAATAAACTGTGGAAAACTCTGAAAGAGATGGGAATACCAGACCACCTGATCTGCCTCTTGAGAAATCTGTATGCAGCTCAGGAAGCAACAGTTAGAACTGGACATGGAACAACAGACTGGTTCCAAATAGGAAAAGGAGTACGTCAAGGCTGTATATTGTCACCCTGCTTATTTAACTTATATGCAGAGTACATCATGAGAAACACTGGGCTGGAAGAAGCACAAGCTGGAATCAAGATTGCCGGGAGAAATATCAATAACCTCAGATATGCAGATGACACCACCCTTATGGCAGAAAGTGAAAAGGAACTAAAACGCCTCTTGGTTAAAGTGAAAGAGGAGAGTGAAAAAGTTGGCTTAAAGCTCAACATTCAGAAAACGATCATGGCATCCGATCCCCTCATTTCATGGGAAATAGACGGGGAAACAGTGGAAACAGTGTGAGACTTTATTTTTTTTGAGCTCCAAAATCACTGCAGATGGTGATTGCAGCCATGAAATTAAAAGACGCTTACTCCTTGGAAGGAAAGTTACGACCAACCTAGATAGCATATTAAAAGGCAGAGATATTACTTTGCCAACAAAGGTCCGTCTAATCAAGGCTATGGTTTTACCAGTGGTCATGTATGGATGTGAGAGTTGGACGGTGAAGAAAGCTGAGTGCCGAAGAACTGATGCTTTTGAACTGTGGTGTTGGAGAAGACTCTTGAGAGTCCCTTGGACTGCAAGGAGATCCAACCAGTCCATCCTAAAGGAGATCAGTCCTGGGTGTTTAATGGAAGGACCGATGCTAAAACTGAAACTCCTATACTGTGGCAACCTCATGCGAAGAGTTGACTCATTGGAAAAGACCCTGATGCTGGGAGGGATTGGGGGCAGGAGGAGAAGGGGACGACAAAGGATGAGATGGCTGGATGTCATCACTGACTCGATGGACATGAGTCTGAGTGAACTCCAGGAGTTGGTGATGGACAGGGAGACCTGACATGCTGCGATTCATGCGGTTGCAAAGAGTCGGACACTACTGAGCAACTGAATTGAACTGAACTGAAACGTGTACAATTGTTGGAAAAGGAAATCCTTGAAACCTTCTCTAAGAGTCTACCCTCTTCCAACAGTTTGGGAACCTTAGCTGAACAGCTAGCTGATCAATTATCTGCGCTTGACCCTCGAAGATGGCTTCAAAGCATTACACATAGTATTCATCTGGAACTATAATGCTGATAATTATCCTGGTGATTGTATTTGTAATATACCCATGCCTTTCAACTAAAATTGTTCAAATTAAACAAACTCAATTGCTCAGGGCGTTTTTCACAAAAGTATCTACAGTCATCACCAATTATGAAAAAATAAAAAAGAGGGAACCGTCAGGGGATGTTCAACTTTAAAGGATACAATATATTATTTTCTTCTTTTGTGTTTCTCAAGGACTGTATTCCTTATCAGTTCCTGGAAAACAGGAACGAGCAGAGCTGCATGCAGTTCTCAGGACTGAGGTCATGAGAAAGAGCATCTGCTTGGACTCCTTTCAGTGACTCCCTTCAGTGACCTTTTACTTGAAGGTAATCTATTCAGTTATGCCCCTCTTCCTCAGGATATGAAATGCTTTCTTGGCCCCTTCAAGATTGTTATCTGCTTGGCTTTGTTTTTCCTCAATTTTTTTACTGCCTAAAGCTGCCTTGTATGAAGATATAGAAACACGTGTTTTTGCAAATAAAGCACCCTGTTTCACTCGAGACTTGGGTCCCCTGCTTCCTTCTTCTCGTCAACTCCAGTCCCCAGGTCCCGGTCTACAAAGACTGTGACAGCTCTGTCTTCAATTTCCACAAATAAGAGTAACTAATCTTTAATCATACATACAACAGTTATTTCTATCCAATGGAGAACATGGTCATTTTCCTATGCATTGTCCCTAGCACACCATCAGTCCCTGCTGGGGACCAGCCCCAGCTGATCCAGGGTATTCGAAGGAGAGACGGCCTAGGCGACTATTTATATGCTAATTAGAGATATAAAGAATAATAGAATGAGGATAGCTCAGTAGGAAAATTCAGTGGAGAAAAGAGGCTGAGTAGCTTGGTTTACGCGGGAGACCAATAAAACTTCAAGACAAGAAGTTTGTACCACTTACGTAGGCCGCAGGCGCCCTCTCGAATAGCGGAAGGTGCCTCACCCTAGACTCCTTCTCGAGTGGGTCTTAGAAGCCCAGGCATAATTAGTAAGCGTGGTGGGTTCCACGCTCCAGATGGAGACTCAGCTGGAAGTTAAAGGGAAGAATGACATGGGGAGACCAAGCATTGGTGAGCAAGGCCCATAGCTTTATTTTTAACAGGGGCTTTTATACCCTAAGTTACACATAGAGGATAATAGGGGATGCAAAGTCAGCAGTCTTTGATTCTTATCAAAAACCAGGGTTTCTTTCCTGCAAATTTATCGTATACAAATGGTTTAGGTGATTTACATCATCTTCTGGCCAGAAGGCCTACTAACATTTTATGACTCTTGACAAGGACTTATCAACAAAGACTTATTTTCTCTCTAAGAGTAATTATTTTAAGGTTTGGCACCATCTTCCAAAGATAAAATTGCATTCCTATAGGGCGGATGTGTAATGGGTTTACAACAAAGGAAAGAATTTATTACCTTAAGGGTCTAAAGTTACTAACACCAAGGCCACTACTTATTTTTTACTATATACCAACTATTAATTAATACATATTCAAGGATACAATTTAGGGGATGTGAAAACTTGGCAACAACATTGACTCATCAATGAAATCCTTTACTAGTTTATTCTGACAGTTTTTAACTCTCTGAGAGGCTCTAAGCTATTTGAATATCTTAAGCTTCCCGTGCCTCTGGAGGCTAGGAGACTATAAACAATCGTATGCATAGGTGCAGGAGTCCGGGTAAACTTGTCAGGCGAGTTAGAGAGCCATCTGAGGGGTTTGGATTTAAACACTCCTAATTGCCCAGGAACTTTATTAATTGGAGCTGTAAGTTAACTCTTTGACAGAGAGAGAGCGAGATGGTGGTAGGGGACAGCCCCCAGTAAAGTCAGAGGTGAGAGCACAAAGCAATAAAGTAGGCAGACTCTGGTTTTTTGGGGAAAATGCTCGAGAATATCCGGGGGGGACTCCTGAGGCTCGATCCCGCCTTTGCGTGTGTGCCGAGCGTAGTCAGGGAAGAGTAGGGATTGCTACCTTGCAGGTCTAGATCTGAGCTTGGACCGTGCGGCTTGTAAGGGCCTCCACGTCTTGCTGCGCCTCCTATTTTTGGACTGCTGTGGGTGTGTTGAAAGCAGTTTTCACCATGGTGAATCTTCGGACTGTGCGATAAGGCACTGCTGGAATCAGATTTCTGGGCTGCAGTTTGGAGGAGGAGAAGATAGCACTAGCCCTAGCAGCACCTTCTTTCTCCTATTCTGCTTTTACATTGCTAGGAGCCCAGGTCTGGGTATACTTGAGACACAGTCTCAAGCTGGGTGGGAGATCATGGGTGGGCTTAGGGAAGGGCCGAGCAAGGACAAGGAGGGGGTCCAAATGCTGGAATGGAAGTGGGAGTTGCCAGTGGTAGAAAATAAATGGGGTGGAGCCGATGGCCTGAGACTCAGAACTCCTTACCTGAACTTCACGTGTGCTCCCACATATCTCTCTGCTCCGTCAGATAAGAGCAAGACTGGAAGGAAGCATGCTGTGTCCTGTCTTTTTGTCTCTCTCCAGGCCACAATAGCACCTGACCCTGATTATAGTTTCTTAAAAGTGGACCTGGCCTCCCACAGCACCAGGAACTGTAACTTGGCATCATTTCAAGCTTCCTCCTCTCTGCACCCACCCAGAACCTGAAAGCACAGTTCCAGGACTGTTCTGTAACTTTACAATGATACATCCCCTTTAAAGAACACTCAGAGCATGTTTGGAGTTACTTGGTTCATTCTTTCAATACATTTTTCCATTACTTGACATTTAAAAAAAATTTAATTTCCTATCCCAGAGCAATCCTAAATCAGAAATACAGGACACCTACCTCCTTAAATCCCGTTTTGCAGGTAAGACATGAGGAAACACCCAGGAATGTAGAAAGTTCATAGAAAATCTCAGAAATAATCCAGATCTTTTAATCTCCCAGGCCAGGGAATCAAGACCAGCACAAAACTTGTTTCTTTTCAGCTACCATCTGTGAAATCATAGGGAGAAAAGCAGGGGTGTGTGTGTGTAGCTATGTGTTCAGGGAGGTAGAAATGTGGGTGGAGGATAGAAAATCTAGCCAGATGCTAACCCAGATCTAGTGAGGAGAAAATAATCTCAAAGGGACTGAGTTAGAAATCATCAACAGATTTACACATGCTGTTTCTTAACAGTCAGTTCTCCATTTGGTGACAATAATACAGAACCTCAGTGTATGAAATTCATGTTGTGGAAGTTGGTGACTCAGGTAGTAGTGGTAAAGGGTTTATAAATATTTCTGCTGCCAGAGACAGAGGGATCTGTTTTTGTGAATGTAATAGCACTTAAAAAAAATCCAACTTATGCTACAGAATCCCCCTTCTACTCATATACTTATTAAAATGACTTGAATGTATTGAGAGTCACCACCCCTCTGTACAAGAAATTCTGGGTTGGAGTTTTTCTCACTGAGGTTTCTTTGACTCTAAAGTGCATAGCCTGTCTCCACTGTGGGAACTTTGTGAAAACAGCCTTCGTTTTTGTTTTTGTTTTTGTTTTTTTTAATAGGCTACAGATGGGAAGGTAGATGGAGGGGAACAGTGGGAAGCCTGTGCCTTACACAGGGCCAGATGTATGAGTTTGCTTAGAAATATCAGTGTCTTATGTTATTTTATTTATTCTTTCCTAAGTGTGACCATTATAAGTTAACATTTTTGAGACAATCTTTAGTGTAGGCTGAGGAAATATCAATTTCCTAAGATGTTTCTTTTGCAGTTACTTACTGTTTGTCATCACATTTGTGACAACTCAGCCTAGGGTCTGTCTTATTCTGGCCCTGTGATCCATACCACATAGATTGTTGAACCAATGGTTGCTCTGATACATCTGTATACCAAGTGCAATGTTCTGGATGAGATAGTAATGTATTATTTTAGTCTATCTTCCCTGGAAAATGGTCATGTAGAGAGGGCAAAGATTATTTCTATTTTTCAAATGGATAGACTCAAATTCTCATGACAACCAATGAAGTATATGATTAATTGCTGGATTTATGACATTGAGAAAATCACCTCATCTCCTTGGATCTCACTTTATTCTCAGTAGAATGGTAAAATATTTTCTTCCTGCTGCTGTGAGGATCATTTAGGATAATGCAGGAGGAAACATAATATAAATTATGAAAAGGATAGAAGAGGGAGATGGTTGGTTATGCTACAATTCTTATTTTAGTATATAATATAGTCATGTTTCACAGTTATAATCTATTTTATTTTTATCCTTCAACTATTCTTTAGCTTCTAGAGCTGCTTAAGCTCCAACAGTCTTTGAGTATAGATCATCTTGGAAAAGGTCAGACTTCTAGGAATAGTCACATAAATCAGCATTTAACTTTTCTGTTGAATTTTGAAAACTTGGGCCATCTTCTGTTTGTTTAAGCCACACTGCCTTTTAGGAATAACACCCATACATCTCTAAGGGCCTTTGCTGTTATTGGACATAAGTGATGTAGGCATGGTCTCAAGTTAGCATATACTGCTGTTATCCAAGTTAGCAGATGTTGCTGTTATTCTTTCATTATAAATAAGTAATGCTTCTGTTAGAATCATAGGATAGCAATAACACACATCATTATTGTTCATTTATGAAAGGCAAAAACTTCCTGCATGTTTTTTTTTTTTTCAAATGTAACCTGACCCTTGCTTATTGGGCTGCAACCAGAAAAGTGAACATATTTCATCTAGCAAAAAATCAGTTAAGCTCTTTCTTGTACTTGTTCCTTCCCAGCAACAACTTCTTATTTTTCAGAATCAACTTCTCTCAGTTTCTTGTCTTTGGAAACCGTGGAGATCTGGCTGCTATATTGATTCCAACTAACATCTTTGTTGTTTTCTCTATTTTTGTTGAAGTATGGTTGATTTACAATGTTGTGTTAATTTCTGCTGTACATCAAAGTGACTCAGATATATACATATACACATTATTTTTTGTATTCTTTTCCATCATGGTTTATCCCAGGAGATTGGATATAGTTCCTTGTGCTATACAGTAGGATCTTGTGTTATCCATTCTAAATGTAATATTTTGCATCTATTAATCCTAAACTTCCAATCCATCACTCTCTCTCTCCCCTCCCCAAATGTCAGTGGGATGAATGTTCCAATCAAAAGATATGCAGCAGCATACTGGACAAAGAAACAAGAGCTTACAGTATACTGCATATAGGAGATCCACCTTGGGGCAAAGGACACACATACATTGGAAAGTGAGGGGATGGAAAAAGCCATATCATGCAAACTGAAAAGAAAAAGTGGGAGTTGCAATATTCATATCAGATAAAATAGACTTTAAAACAAAGGCCATAAAGATAAATAAAGAAGGTCACTGTATAATGGAAAAAAGATCAGGGCAAGAAGAGGATTTTACACTTGTCACTATATATTCACCTAATATAGGAGGGCCCAAATGCATAAAACAAATACCAGTACCTAACGTTGTTAACTATATCAGAATACACATCATTCAATCTATGAATGACTTCCATGTTCTCACATGACAAATAATGACTAAATTATTACAACTTGAACTGAATGGAACACGGCAAATAATTGAATGTCAAGCAACGTTGTCAACTCTCTTTGAATGACCCCAAATCCCCCCAAATCCAACTACACAAAGATAAGGTTACTAGTGGCATCTGTGATATTATTTAACTTGTTAATTCATTTATTTGTCCATCAAATATTTACCTTTACCAAGTGTCTACTGCCTTGTGCTGTAATCAGCCATGGGAATACAGGGGTGACCAAGCAGATACAATTTTGCCCTTGTAAAGCATACCACCATTGCACCCATGGAAATGCTATTTGTTGTGAGTTCTATAAATTTTGTAGTGGGAGTTGGTCCTGAGCTGTGGAGTTCAGTTCAGTTCAGTTCAGCCCCTCAGTCGTGTCTGACTCTTTGTGACCCCATGAATCACAGCACACCAGGCCTCACTGTCGATCAGCAACTCCCAGAGTTCACACAAATTCATGTGCATTGAGTTGGTGATGCCATCTAGCCATCTGATCCTCTGTCTCCCCCTTCTCCTCCTGCCCCCAATCCCTCCCAGCATCAGGGTCTTTTCCAATGTGTCAGCTCTTTGCATGAGGTGGCCAAAGTACTGGAGTTTCAGCCTCAGCATCAGTCCTTCCAATGAACAACCAGGACTGGTCACCTTTAGGAAGGACTGGTTGGATATTGCAGTCCAAGGGACTCACAAGAGTCTTCTCCAACACCACAGTTCAAAAGCATCAGTTGTTCAGTGTTCAGCTTTCTTCACAGTCCAACTCTCACACCCATACATGATCACCGGAAAAACCATACCCTTGGCTACATGGACCTTTGTTAGCAAAGTAATGTTTCTGCTTTTTAATATGCTATCCAGGTTGGTGGTAACTTTCCTTCCAAGGAGTAAGCATCTTTTAATTTCATGGCTGCAATCACCAACTGCAGTGATTTTTGAGCCCCCCAAAATAAAGTCAGCCACTGTTTTCCCATCTATTTCACATGAAGTGATGGGACCAGATGCCATGATCTTTGTTTTCTGAATGTTGAGCTTTAAGCCAACTTTTTTTCACTGTCCACTTTCGCTTTCATCAAGAGGCTTTTTAGTTTCTCTTCACTTTCTGCCATAAAGGTATTGTCATCTGCGTATCTGAGGTTATTGATATTTCTCCTGGCAATCTTGATTCCAGCTTGTGCTTCTTCCAGCCAAGTGTTTCTCATGATGTACTCTGCATAGAAGTTAAATAAGCAGGGTGACAATATACAGCCTTTACTTACTCCTTTTGCAATTTGGAACCAGTCTGTGGTTCCATGTCCAGTTCTAATATGTTGCTTCCTGACCTGCATATAGGTTTCTCAAGAGGCAGGTCAGGTGGTCTGGTATCTCCATCTCTTTCAGAGTTTTCCACAGTTTATTGTGATCCACACAAATACTTTGGCACAGTCAATAAAGCAGAAAAAGATGTTTTTTTCTGGAACTCTCTTGCTTTCTTTATGATCCAAAGGTAGTTTACAATTTGATCTCTGATTCCTCTGCCTTTCCTAAAATGAGCTTAAATATCTGGAAATAGGATATAGCAGTTCTGCAATCCAGCAGAGCACTTCCACCCACAGCTAGTGCTACCAAGAATGTTTAAATTCAAATCTCATTTACAATGATTTCAAGAACCCAGCATTCTATTTAGGAAAATTAATGTGGCAGAAAGATGTGTATTGGGAAATGAGTTAGGAGGTACTCCTGTATTCCAGGTAGAGGAGCTGGAAAACATTGATTGCTGCAATATTGAAAGTAAATGGGCAACTTCCATAAATATTTAAGAACCATATTTTACAAAGTCTGGTGCTGGAGTGAATCATTTTAAGGTCAAAAAAATTAAAAAAACTAGAAAATATAATTCTGTTTTGGATGATTGGGAATTCAAGATCTGGAAAATGGTGGTACTTTTGATAACAATACCAAACATTTGTTGGAAACATCAAATGCTAGATTTCTGTGCTAAGCACTTTAAATTGATAATGTTATTTAATCTTTACCACAATGCTGAGAGGTATTATTACATTTCCTATTTCATTAATGAAGAAGCTGAATTTCCAAGAAGTCAAACAACTTGCCCAAGGTTAAATTCTAACCCAGGTGATCTGATTTCAGTGATTATACTCAACCATTATATTGTGTTGCTGCCACTAAAATAAATGAGACAATTAAGGAGGGAGCTGGCTTGAAAGCAGAGAAAATAATTAGCATATTCTCTAGGGAAATGAAGCAAGAATCCCCTGCCCATACTTCAAACAGAGATTCCTGCCTAAGATTTTGTTGAGGACTAAAAACATTTGAAACCCTTGTGCAACTTTGCTAGCCATGGGTACATGGCTGTAGGCTACTCATTTAAAAGCATATATAGAAACAACTATGGGGCTTCCTTGGTAGCTCAGATGGTGAAGAATCTGCCTGGAAATCAAGAAACCTGGCTTTGATCCCTGGATCAGGAAGATCCCTTGGAGAAGGAAATGGTTACCCACTCCAGTATTCTTGCCTGGAGAATTCCATGGACAAATGATCTAGTGGGCCCCAGTCCATGGAGTCTCAAAGAGTCAGACATGACTGAGAAACTAACATTTTCACTTCATTTTCACAGAGAGATCTGGTCAGCCACCTGCTGGAGTAGACTCATTTCTTGACTCCATTTAAGGTTACTTTGTAGGCTAGTAAGCTATGATAATGGGGGGAATGCAATGTTTTCTTACATATAAGAAATAAATTTCATCATCTCTTTGCATGATTTAGTCATAATTTGGGTTTAAGAGGAAAATGTGCTCCACCCTCATTTATAAAAGTCACTTTTCTTATTATTTAAGGCAACAGGAAAATCTAATGAAAACAATTGAATTTTCACACATCTAAGTTGTGTAAAAGTTCTTATCTCATTGCAGACTGTCTGTGGACTTTTAAAATAGTTAGAACCAATATCCAAACATGTCTTTTCTGATCAATCTTTACATAATTTCCAGTCCTGAATAATACAAGAGAGAAATTCAAGTTTAGCCCTAAGAATGCTTTTAAAAATGTCTAGTTGGTTCAGTGGCTGCATTACTTATTACTGAGTGATACTAAGATATCTTTGTGGCTTCAGAGGTATGTTCCTACTCAATGAAAGCACACTCATTTGCATTTGTATTAATGATTGTTAAACCGAATCTTATTTTTATTTTCGTATTTAGTTTTGTTGGTGGATCAACATATTCTCTTCCTAGTTTGTTCTTAAAGAACACAGAATCCCAGTTTGTTTTATGACACAAGATTTATCTTGATTGTTCTTGAAATACAACTTCACTTTTTATTCCATTTGACTAGCTTTTTTTTTTTTAAAGAAAACTTCAAGGTATTCATATTCCAAAGCCTTTACTTATACTAAATCATTGTGGTATATTGTTAATAATGAGAAAACATAACAAAGGACTGCTATAAATTAGACTATAATTAGGTCTCCTGCTGAGGTACAGGTGAGTAGTGGCCTGCTGGAGGGGCAGGGGCTCTGGGTGCAGCAGACCTGGGTGTGGCATGAGTCCTCTTGAAACGAGGTCAACGTTAAGCCCACGTAGAGCCTCCAGAACTTACACAGGACTGGGGAAACAGACTCTTGGAGGGCACAAACAAAACCTTGTGCACAACAGGACCCAGGAGAAAGGAGCTGTGACCCTACAAGAGACTGGTCCAAACCTGCCTGTGAGTGTCCAGGAGTCTCCAGTGGAGCCACGGGTTGGCAGTGACCTGCTTCAGGGTCAGGGGCACCGAGTCTGTCAGTGTGTGCATGGGACCTTTTGAAGGAGGTTTCCATTATCTTCATTCAGTTCAGTTCACTCACTCAGTCATGTTCGGCTCTTTGCGACCCCATGAATCACAGCACACCAGGCCACTCTGTCCAGCACCAACTCCCAGAGGTCACTCAAACTCATGTCCATCGAGTTGGTGATGCCATCCAGCCATCTCATCCTCTGTCGTCCCCTTCTCCTCCTGCCCCCAATCCCTCCCAGCATCAGAGTCTTTTCCAGTGAGTCAACCCTTTGCATGAGGTGGCCAAAGTATTGGAGTTTCGGCTTCAGCATCAGTCCTTCCAAGGAACACCTAGGACTGATCTCCTTTAGGATGGACTTGTTGGATCTCCTTGCAGTCCAAGGGACTCGCAAGAGTCTTCTCCAACACTACAGTTGAAAACCATCAATTCTTCAGCACTCAGCTTTCTTCACAGTCCAACTCTCACATCCATACATGACTACTGGAAAAACCATAGCCTTGACTAGACAGACCTTTGTTGGCAAAGTAATATCTCTGCTTTTCAATATGCTATCTAGGTTGGTCATAACTTTCCTTCCAAAGAGTAAGCGTCTTTTAATTTCATGGCTGCAATCACCATCTGCAGTGATGTTGGAGTCCCACAAAATAAAGTCTGACACTATTTCCACTGTTTCCCCATCTACTTCGCATGAAGTGATGGGACCAGATGCCATGATCTTAGTTTTCTGAATGTTGAGCTTTAAGCCAATTTTTTCACTGTCCTCTTTCACTTTCATCAAGAGGCTTTTTAGTTCCTCTTCACTTTCTACCATAAGGGTGATGTCATCTGCATATCTGAGGTTATTGATATTTCTCCTGGCAATCTTGATTCCAGCTTGTGCTTCTTCCAGCCCAGCGTTTCTCATGATGTACTCTGCATATAAGTTAAATAAACAGGGGGACAATATACAGCCTTGACATACTCCTTTGCCTATTTGGAGCCATTCTGTTGTTCCATGTCCAGTTCTAACTGTTGCTTCCTGACCTACATACAGATTTCTCAAGAGGCAGATCAGGTGGTCTGATATTCCCATCTCTTTCAGAGTTTTCCACAGTTTATTGTGATCCACACAGTCAAAGGCTTTGGCATAGTCAATAAAACAGAAATAGATGTTTTTCTGGAACTCTCCTGCTTTTTCCATGATCCAGCGGATGTTGGCAATTTGATCTCTGGTTCCTCTTCATTACCTCCACCACAGCCATGCCCACCAACAAAAAATGGCTTAAGATTTACTGAGCATGGCCCCGCCCATCAGAACAAGACCCAGTTTCCTTCACAATAAGTCTCTCCCATCAGGAAGCTTCCACAAGCCTCTTATCTATCCAAGGGCAGACAGAAGGAAAATCAAAATCATACAAAACAAATCATACTGATCACATATACCACAGCCGTGTCTAACTCAGTGAAACTATGAGCCATGCTGTGTAAGGCCACCAAAGAGGGATGGATCATGTTGAGGGGTTCTGTCAAAATGTGGTCCCCTGAAAAAGGGAATGGCAAACCTCTTCAGTATTCTCACCTTGAGAAACCCATGAGCAGTACTAAAAGGCAAAAAGATTTGACACTGAAAGATAAACTCCCCAGGTGCGTAGGTGCCCACCCAATATGCTACTGGAGAAGAGTGGAGAAATAACTCCAGAAAGAATGAAGAGTGCAGCTAAAGCAAAATCCACACCCAGTTGTGGATGTGACTGGTGATGGAAGTAAAGTCTGATGCTGTAAAGAACAATATTGCATAGGAACCTGGGATGTTAGGTTGGGATGTTAGGTTCATGAACCAAGGTAAATTGGAAGCGGTCTAACAGGAGATGGCAAGAGTAAACATCAACATTTTGGGAATCAGTGAATTAAAGTGGATTGGAATGGGCAAATTTATCTCAGATGACCATTATACCTACTACTGTGGGCAAGAATCCCTTAAAAGAAACGGCATAGCCCTCATAGTAAAAAAGAGAGTCCAAAATGCAGTACTTGGGTGCAATCTCAAAACAACAGAATGATCTCAGTTCGTTTCCAAGGCAAACCATTCAATATCACATTAATCCAAGTCTATGTCCCAATCAGTAATGATGAAGAAGCTGAAATTGAACAGTTCTATGAAGACCTACAAGACCTTCTAGAATTAATAACCTCAAAAGGTATCATACTCATTACTGGGGACTGGAATGCAAAAGTAGAAAGTCAAGTGATACCTGGAGTAACAGGTAAATTTGGCCTTGGAGTGCAAAATGGACCAAAGCAAAGTCTAACAGAGTTTTTCCAAGAGAACACACTGGTCATAGCAGACACCTTCTTCCAACAACACAAGAGAATACTCTACACATGGGTATCACCAGATGGTCAATACTGAAATCAGATTGATTATATTTTTTGCAGACAAAGATGGAGAAGCTCTATACAGTCAGCAAAAACAAGACCAGGAGTTGACTGTGGCTCAGATCATGAACTCCTTAATGCCAAATTCAGACTTAGATTGAAGAAAGTAGGGAAAACCACTAGACCATTCAAGTACGACCTAAATCAAAGCCCTAATGATTATACAGTGGAACTGACAAATAGATTTAAGGGACTAGATCTGATAGACAGAGTGCCTGATGAACTATGGACGAAAGTTCATGACATTATACAGAAGACAGGGAGCAAGACCAGCCCCAAGAAAAAGAAATGCATAAAAGTGAATGGCTGTCTGAGGAGGCCTTACAAATAGCTGAGAAAACAAGAGAAGCCAAAGACAAATGAGAAAAGGAAAAATATACCCATTTTAATGCAGAGTTCCAAAGAATAGCAAGGAGAGATAAGAAAGTCTTCCTCAGTGAGCAGTGTAAAGAAATAGAGGAAAACAATAGAATGGGAAAGACTAGAGATCTTTTCAAGAAAATTAGAGATATCAAGGGAATATTTCATGCAAATATGGGCACAATAAAGCACGGAAAATGAATAGACCTAACAGAAGAAGAAGATATTAAGAAGAGGTGGCAAGAATACACAGAAGAACTGTACAAAAAAAGATCTTCACAACCCAGATAACCATGATGGTGTGATCACTCACCTTGAGCCTGACGTCCTGGAATGTGAAGTCAGGTGGGCCTTAGGAAGTATCACTACGAACAAAACTAGTGGAGGTGATGCAATTCCAGTGGAGCTACTAAAAATCCTGAAAGATGATGATGTGAAAGTGATGCACTCAATATGCCACCAAATTTGGAAAACTCAGCAGTGGCCACAGAACTGGAAAAGGTCAGTTTTCGTTCCAATCCCAAAGAAAGGCAATGCCAAAGAATGTTTAAACTACTGCACAATTGCACTCGTCTCACATGCTAGCAAAATAACGCTCAAAATTCTCCATGCCAGACTTCAACATGGAGAACCATGAACCATGAACTTCCAGATGTTCAAGCTGAATTTAGAAAAGCCAGAGGAACCAGACACCAAATTTCCAACTGCCCTTGGATCACAAGAAAGCAAGAGAGTTCCAGAGAAACATCTAATTTTGTATTATTGACTACGCCAAAGCCTTTGTGTGGATCACAACAGACTGTGGAAAATTCTTCAAGACATGAGAATATCAGACCACCTGACCTGCCTCCTGAGAAATCGGCATGCAGGTCAAGAAGCAGCAGTTAGAATTGCACTTGGAACAACAGTTCAGTTCAGTTCAGTTCAGTCGCTCAGTCGTGTCTGACTCTTTGAAACCCCATGAATTGCAGCATGCCGGGCCTCCCTGTCCATCACCATCTCCTGGAATTCACTCAAACAGCCATCCAATCCTCTGTCGTCCCCTTTTTCTCCTGCCCCCAATCCCTCCCAGCATCAGAGTCTTTTCCAATGAGTCAACTCTTCACATGAGGTGGCCAAAGTACTGGACTTTCAGCTTTAGCATCATTCCTTCCAAAGAACACCCAGGGCTGATCTCCTTTAGAATGGACAGACTGGTTCCAAATAGGAAAAGGAGTACATCAAGGCTGTATATTGTCACCCTTTTTATTTAACTTATATGCGGAGTACATCCTGCAAAATGCCAGGTTGGATGAAACACAAGTTGGAATCAAGATTGCCAGGAGAAATATCAATAACCTCAGATTTGTAGATGACATCGTGCTCATGGCAGAAAGCGAAGAAGAACGACTGAGTCTCTTGATGAAAGGGAAAGAGGACAGTGAAAAAAAGTTGGCTTAAATCTCAACATTCAGAAAAATAAGATCAAGGCATCTAGTCCCATCATCTCATGGCAAATAGATGGGGAAACAACAGAAACAGTTGACAGACTTAATCTTGGGGGGCTCCAAAATCACTGCAGAAGGAGACTGAAGCCATGAAATTAAAAGATGCTTGCTTTTTGGTTGAAAAGCTATGGCCAATCTAGACCATATATTAAAAAGCAGAGACATTACTTTGGCAACAAAGGTCCATATACTCAAAGCTATCATTTTTGCAGCAGTCATATATGAATGTGAGAGTTGGATTATAAAGAAAGCTGAACACTGAAGAATTGATGATTTTGAACTGTGGTGTTGGAGGAGAATCTTCAGAGTACCTTGGGCTGCAAGAAGATCAAACCAGTCAATCCTAAATTAAATCAGTCCTGAATATTCATTGGAAAGATGGATGCTGAAGCTGAAACTCTAATACTTTGGCCACCTGATGGAAAGAAGTGACTCATTGGAAAAGACCCTGATGCTGGGAAAAATTGAAAACAGGAGGAGAAGGGGATTACAGAGGATGAGATGATTGGATGGCATCACCAACTTGATGAACATGAGTTTGAGCAAGCTCCGGGAGATGGTTATGGACAGGGAAGCCTGATGTGCTGCAGTCCATGGGGTCGCAAAGAGTCAGAGATGACTGAGCAACTGAACCGAACTGAACTGAACTAGGTCAGTGTCACAGTTAGTCCTAACAAATGAAGTCAGATCATTATTGGAAAATCTGGTTGACAATATTCTAACCCAAGCTCAAGGTGTGTAAAAAGTGTTGTTTACACTTTAGTGTGGGTGCCATGTTTCTGTACTAGTTCAAAAAGGAAGTTTTGCATAAAGAAAGAATATAGTGTGTGACACATCAGTTACACTTCCTGACTTTCAAGTTATGAGAATTATCTTTTCAGAACTTGTTTTCTGTTTTAACAACTGAAATTCGTAATTGCCTCTACCACATTGAGAAGAAGTCTACATGAAAATATTGTCCACACAGCCTGGGAAGGAAGGGTTTATATCCCTATCTTCTGCTTGTGTTGTAGCTAACTCAGAAAAACTGGCTTCTTTCTCATATTTGGAATTGGAATTTTAAATTTAAAACATTCTACTAAATGAAGCAAACTAAAATACTGCCATTTATAAATAGAAATAGACAATTATATAAGTGCTAACATTTGTTATGAATAAGGAGACTCTTTTCTTTCATCCACTGTGATTTTATCCCTTGACCTTTAAGCTTTAAAAAGACCTTTTATTTACAAGAACTGTGACATGCTTAATTCTCCACTTCTGTAAACCTTGCAAGGTAGCGAAAAAGCATCCCATTCTGGAGTACTCTTATCCAATTTCCCTTTCAGTACCTTTTGGGGTTGGAAATTGTAGTTGATTGGCAGTGGTATCTTATTTGGTGTTTTATTTGTGAAGACCTTGAGAATAAATCAGTCCTCAATCAATGGCAAGAATTGTTGTTGAACAACAGTTAGGCATGCATAGAAAAGAAAATGCATGTATGTTTAGAAGTAACCCAGAAATGAATTCACTCAGAAGGCTAAAAAATCCTATGGGACTGTGAACATGAATGAGGAAGTGATAACTAAGAAGAACATCCAAAAAATACTGTGATGAATGTGCTGAGACTGTGACCAGAATATGATTGTCACCCAAAGCAATTTCTTCAAAGACGATTCTGTAAGAAAAACATTTGAATTCCAAATGGGCATCCAAATACAGGTAGAAATCTCTTCTCAGAAATTCAAAGTAAAGATAATTATAATTGTTTTTTAAATTCAAAGAAGCCAAAAGGTCTCCTAACAAATCAACCTAAGCACATGATCTGTTGTCTCTGTGCGTCTGTGTGTGTGTGTGTTTTAGTGAACATACTCTCTTGAGGCTAGTTTCTCCAAATCACATTACTGTCTTAGGCATTCAAATAAGTTTTACCTGGAATCTTCCACAACATATATACATATTTTGTGTATTGGTGGTGTACAGCATAAGATAGTCAAATTCTTCTAATCACACACTGTACCTTAATCTAGAACAATATTGGCATTGCTCTTATTTCTTAGTCCTTATTAGTATCTTCATTTTTGTGTTTTCTATGTATAGTGGTGAAATTCCATAGTGGCTCAGAAGTAAAAAATCCTGCCAATGAAAGAGTTGAGGGTCTGATTCCTGGGTCAGGAAGATCTCCTGGAGAAGGAAACGGCAACCCATGGCAAGAATACAGAGAAGAACTGTACAAAAAGGTCTTAATGACCTGGATACCCATTATGGTGTGGTTACTCACCTAGAGCCAGACATCCTGGAGTGGGAAGTCAAGTGTGCCTTAGAAAGCATTTCTACAAACAAAGCCAGTGGAAGTGAAGGAATTCTAGTTGACCTATTTTGGATCCTAAAAGATAATGGTCTTAAAGTGTTGTACTCAATATGCCAGCAAATTGGGAAAACTCAGCAGTGGCCACAGGACTGGAAGAGTCAGTTTTAATTCCAATGCTAAAGAAGGGCAAGGCCAAAGAATGTTCAAACTGTTGTACAATTGTGCTCATTTCACATGCTAACAAGATAGTTTTCAAAATCCAGTTCTGTCTCTGTATATATACCCATTAGAATTCCCACATGGAAATTTCTCCTTCAGAGATGGTTCCAGTAGATGCTCATGTGATTCCACTTGTATACATGTATTTTTAAAACTTGATGAGACAATGCTTGATGTATAGTGCACCTTGACTTGGAACCATGCAGCACCCTCAAGAAGTCTTATGCGTAACATCTCCTTAGTGGTAAGTACACAGCAGAAATCTGTTCACTACTTAAGTCTCACTTCCTCCATCGTGCTTTCCTGGAGCAAAGTTCTCACATTCTTTGACCTCCACCAGCACTAACTTTCTATAAATCCTTTCTCCTGTTTTTTCATGCCACAGTGTGTGATTGTATTTCATCTCCCTAACTATCCCATGTTTCTAAAAGGGAGAGGCTGTGTTCCATGTTTTGTATCTTCACAGTGTCCAGCATGAGTCTGAACAAATACCTAGTCCGTTTTCAAACCAGACTTACTGATTATGTTAGTTGTTGACAATTGCTTCTCTTTGGGAAGAAAGAGGGAGAAAACAGGTAGAAAATTAAGAGGGCTTTATACTTCCTATACTGTCTCATACTTTCAGTCTACCAATGAGCAAATCTACAGTGATATTCTTTTACATGTCCAACTCTGCACTACCGAAGAAATATAAGAAATACCAAGAATGCTATCTTTTATAAAGACTTTTAAATGCTTCTGCAATAGAAAAGTAAATTTTTTGTATATAGAGTCTTAGCTTTATGTCCCTTTTTTCATTTGATCCTACAAAAAGATTGATATTCATCATGGCAGAGCTTAACAACCCTGTCCTATCCTTCCCCTCTTTTTTTTTTCTCTTTTGAAACCAAGTTGCTTAGAAAATGTGTATGATTTTGGTAGACCACATAGATTTGCTATTATATCCCTCCTTCTGAATGGAATTGAGACCTTGTTAGGTCTATTCCTGACAACAAAGGAGAAGAGGGCAACAGAGGATGAGATGGCTGGATGGCATCGCTGATTCAATGAACACGAACTTTAGCAAACTCTGGGAGATGGTGAGGGACAGTGAAGCCTGGCATGCTTCAGTCCATGGGATCAGGAAGAGTCAGACAAGACTCAGAGATTGAACAACAATAGGTATATTCTACAGGGCATATCTGACCCAGAGAAGCAGAATACACTGTACCTATAGCTCTGAGATATCAAAAAGGAAAACATTTACTCATTTTCTTTTATTCACCAGTAAAGTCACTGCTCCCATGGGAAGGAGGAAATAGGGGTGAGTGTAGATAAAAAACAGAGTCCTTTTCTAGGGAATTCTGCCTTTCCACATGGAAGCAAGAGCACTGATAAATAAATGCTCACCCCTAACACCTACCTCACTGGGTTCTTTTTAAAATTTTATTTCTTGTGATACTTTTTTATTAAGAAATAACTGGATACTTTTTTATTAAGAAATAACTGACTTACAACATTATATTATTTTCAGTTATACAACATAATGACTCAACATTTGTATATATTGAAAAATGATCATAATGTCTAGTTAACATTCATCACCATATATTATTACAGAATAATTGTCTTGTGATGAAAATTTTCAAGATCTACTAAGCAGCTTAAAAATATGAAAAACAGTATCATTAACTATAGTTGTCATACTGTCATTTATTTATTTACGACTGGAACTTTATATATTTTGACTCCCTTTACCAACTTCATTCCCCACCCCTGCCTCTGCCAACCAGCAATCTGTGCTCTGTAAATATGAACTTCTTGTTTTTTTTTTTTTTCTTTTTAGATTTCACATAAAAGTGATATCATAAGGGATTTGTATTTTTCTGTCTGACTTATTTCATTTAGCATAATGCCCTCAAAGTTACAAATGGCAAGATTTCATTCTTTTTTATTGTCAAGTGATATTAAATAGTTTATATATTCTTTATCCAAGTTTCCATTGATGGAAACTTAAGTTGATTACATATCTTCACTATTGTAAATAATGCTGCAATGGATATAAGGTACATATATTTTCTAATTAGTACTTTTGTTTTCTTCAGATAGATATAATTAAAAATTATAGCTACAGAAGTACAGTTTCAAGTAGAGTATTAAGGAAATACAGTTCTGATGGGCTTCAGAAAAATATTCGAAAAAGTTGTGAGAATAGAGTTTGCAATACTTTTAGTCACATAAATCTCTACATTGGATTCTATACCAGTACAGGTTTTAAAGTATTGTTTTCTTGGGGGAGGAGCCAAGATGGCGGAGAAGTAGGACGGGGATAACACTTTCTCCCACACAAATTCATCAAAAGAGCATTTAAACGTCGAGTAAATTCCACAGAACAACTTCTGAATGCCGGCAGAGGACATCAGGCACCCAGAAAAGCAATCCAACTCTTTGAAAGGAGGTAGGAAAAAATATAAAAGACAAAAAAAGAGACAAAAGAGGGAGGGATGGAGTTCCGTCCCGGGAAGGGAGTCTTAAAAAGAGAGAAGTTTCCAAACACCAGGAAACCTTCTCACTGCCGAATCTGTGCTGAGCTTTGGAAGCACAAAGGGCAACATAACAGGGAGAAAAAATAAATAAACAATTAAAACTCGAAGATTGCGAATCCTACGGTAACTCCCCCAGCGGAGAAGCAGCGCAGACGCCTGCATGCGCCATTAGCAAGCAGGGGCTAGGCAGGGAGGCGCAGCACGGGCTGCATCGCTTAGAGTAAGAATCTGGCCTGAATACCCTGAGCACTATATGAGCGAAATAATTTGGGCTAGCAAACCAGACTGTGGGATATCTACCACGTGAAAAGCCAGCCCCAACCTAAGACACCGCCAGGCCCACGCACGGAACAAAGAACTGAACAGAGATAGCAGGCTGCAGACCTTCCCCCTCCGGTGACAGGCAGCCAGACCTGGAAGGGGGCAATCGCAGCCCCAGAGAGACATTATCTATAAAACTGTAAGCAGGCTTCTTTGCTAACTAAAACTTCTTGGGGGTCTGGACGGTTAACATCTGCCTGAGAAGGTGCGCCGGTTTTACACCCAGATAACCAAGTGGCGGGGAGGTGATAAGTCGCAGCATTGGCACTCGCCAAACACCTCATCACTTGAGCTGCTCGGACCTGGGAAGAGCACAAAACTCAAGCCCAACTGAGTCTGTGCCTCTAAGGACTACCCGAGTGCCTAAACCTGAGCGGCTTGGACCTGGGAGGTACATGCAGCCCAGGGCCAGCCTCGGATTGTTCCCGGCAGAACAACCTAGAGCCCGAGCAGTGTGTGCAGGGAGGCTACATGCGCCGTGAGCGGGGGAAGACCCAGTGTGGCTGAGGCACTGCGAGCGCATGCCAGTGTTATTTGTTTGCAGCATCCCTCCCTCCCTCCCCACAGCGCGACTGAACAAAGAGAAGAAATACAGCTCAACCCACCAGAACACCGACACAAGCTTCCCTAACGAGGAAACCTTGACAAGCCACCTGTACAAACCCACACAGAGCGAGGAAAAGCCACAATAAAGAGAACTCCACAAACTGCCAGAATACAGAAAGGACACCCCAAACTCAGCAATTTAAACAAGATGAAGAGACAGAGGAATAGCCAGCAGATAAAAGAACAGGATAAAAGCCCACCAAACCAAACAAAAGAGGAAGAGATAGGGAATCTACCTGATAAAGAATTCCGAATAATGATAGTGAAATTGATCCAAAATCTTGAAATTAGAATGGAATCACAGATAAATAGCTTGGAGACAAGGATTGAGAAGATGCAAGAAAGGTTTAACAAGGACCTAGAAGAAATAAAAAAGAGTCAATATATAATGAATAATGCAATAAATGAAATTAAAAACACTCTGGAGGCAACAAATAGTAGAATAAAAGAGGCAGAAGATAGGATTAGTGAATTAGAAGATATAATGGTAGAAATAAATGAATCAGAGAGAATAAAAGAAAAACGAATTAAAAGAAATGAGGACAATCTCAGAGACCTCCAGGACAATATTAAACGCTACAACATTCAATCATAGGGTTCCAGAAGAAGAAGACAAAAAGAAAGACCATGAGAAAATACTTGAGGAGATAATAGTTTAAAACTTCCCTAAAATGGGGAAGGAAATAATCACCCAAATCCAAGAAACCCAGAGAATCCCAAACAGGATAAACCCAAGGCGAAACACCCCAAGACACATATTAATCAAATTAACAAAGATCAAACACAAAGAACAAATATTAAAAGCAGCAAGGGAAAAACAACAAATAACACACAAGGGAATTCCTATAAGGATAACAGCTGATCTTTCAATAGAAACTCTTCAAGCCAGGAGGGAATGGCAAGACATACTTAAAATGATGAAAGAAAATAACCTACAGCCCAGATTATTGTACCCAGCAAGGATCTTATTCAAGTATGAAGGAGAAATCAAAAGCTTTTCAGACAAGCAAAAGCTGGGAGAATTCTGCACCACCAAACCAGCTCTCCAACAAATACTAAAGGATATTCTCTAGACAGGAAACACAAAAATGGTGTATAAACTCGAACCCAAAACAATAAAGTAAATGGCAACAGGATCATACTTATCAGTAATTACCTTAAATGTAAATGGGTTGAATGCCCCAACCAAAAGACAAAGACTGGCTGAATGGATACAAAAACAAGACCCCTACATATGTTGTCTACAAGAGACCCACCTCAAAACAGGGGATACATACAGACTGAAAGTGGAGGGCTGGAAAAAGATTTTCCATGCAAATAGGGACCAAAAGAAAGCAGAAGTCACAATATTCGTATCAGATAAATTAGACTTTAAAACAAAGGCTGTGAAAAAAGACAAAGAAGGTCACTACATAATGATCAAAGGATCAATCCAAGAAGAAGATATAACAATTATAAATATATATGCACCCAACCCGGGAGCACCACAGTATGTAAGACAAATGCTAACAAGTATGAAAGGAGAAATTAACAATAACACAATAATAGTGGGAGACTTTAATACCCCACTCACACCTATGGATAGATCAAATAAACAGAAAATTAACAAGGAAACACAAACTTCAAACGATACAATAGACTAGTTAGACCTAATTGATATCTGTAGGACATTTTATCCCAAAACAATGAATTTCACCTTTTTCTCAAGCGCACATGGAACCTTCTCCAGGATAGATCACATCCTGGGCCATAAAGCTAGCCTTGGTAAATTCAAAAAAGTAGAAATCATTCCAAGCATCTTTTCTGACCACAATGCAGTAAGATTAGATCTCAATTACAGGAGAAAAACTATTAAAAATTCCAACATATGGAGGCTGAACAACACGCTGCTGAATAACAAACACATCACAGAAGAAATCAAAAAAGAAATCAAAATTTGCATAGAAACTAATGAAAATGAAAACACAACAACCCAAAACCTGTGGGACACAGTAAAAGCAGTCCTAAGGGGAAAGTTCATAGCAATACAGGCACACCTCAAGAAACAAGAAAAAAGCCAAATAAATAACCTAACTCTACACCTAAAGCAACTAGAAAAGGAAGAAATGAAGAACCCCAGGGTTAGTAGAAGGAAAGAAATCTTAAAAATTAGAGCAGAAATAAATGCAAAAGAAAAAAAGAGACCATAGCAAAAATCAACAAAGCCAAAAGCTGGTTCTTTGAAAGGATAAATAAAATTGACAAACCATTAGCCAGACTCATCAAGAAACAAAGGGAGAGAAATCAAATCAATAAAATTAGAAATGAAAATTGAGAGATCACAACAGACAACACAGAAACACAAAGGATCATAAGAGACTACTATCAACAATTATATGCCAATAAAAATGGACAACGAGGAAGAAATGGACAAATTCTTAGAAAAGTACAACTTTCCAAAACTCGACCAGGAAGAAATAGAAAATCTTAACAGACCCATCACAAGCACGGAAATTGAAACTGTAATCAAAAATCTTCCAGCAAACAAAAGCCCAGGTCCAGACGGCTTCACAGCTGAATTCTACCAAAAATTTAGAGAAGAGCTAACACCTACCCTGCTCAAACTCTTCCAGAAAATTGCAGAGGAAGGTAAACTTCCAAACTCATTCTATGAGGCCACCATCACCCTAATACCAAAACCTGACAAAGATCCCACAAAAAAAAAAACTACAGGCCAATATCACTGATGAACATAGATGCAAAAATCCTAAACAAAATTCTAGCAATCAGAATCCAACAACACATTAAAAAGATCATACACCATGACCAAGTGGGCTTTATCCCAGGGATGCAAGGATTCTTCAATATCCACAAATCAATCAATGTAATACACAGCATTAACAAATTGAAAAATAAAAACCATATGATTATCTCAATAGATGCAGAGAAAGCCTTTGACAAAATTCAACACCCATTTATGATAAAAACTCTCCAGAAAGCAGGAATAGAAGGAACATACCTCAACATAATAAAAGCTATATATGACACACCCACAGCAAACATTATCCTCAATGGTGAAAAATTGAAAGCATTTCCTCTAAAGTCAGGAACAAGACAAGGGTGCCCACTTTCACCATTACTGTTCAACATAGTTTTGGAAGTTTTGGCCACAGCAATCAGAGCAGAAAATGAAATAAAAGGAATCCAAATTGGAAAAGAAGAAGTAAAACTCTCACTATTTACAGATGACATGATCCTCTAAATAGAAAACCCTAAAGACACCACCAGAAAATTACTAGAACTAATCAATGACTATAGTAAAGTTGCAGGATATAAAATCAACACACAGAAATCCCTTGCATTCCTATACACTAATAATGAGAAAACAGAAAGAGAAATTAAGGAAACAATTCCATTCACCATTGCAACGAAAAGAATAAAATACTTAGGAATATATCTACCTAAAGAAACTAAAGACCTATATATAGAAAACTATAAAACACTGGTGAAAGAAATCAAAGAGGACACTAATAGATGGAGAAATATACCATGTTCATGGATTGGAAAAATCAATATAGTGAAAATGAGTATACTACCCAAAGCAATTTATAGATTCAATGCAATCCCTATCAAGCTACCAACAGTATTCTTCACAGAGCTAGAACAAATAATTTCACAATTTGTATGGAAATACAAAAAAACCTTGAATAGCCAAAGCGATCTTGAGAAAGAAATGGAACTGGAGGAATCAACCTACCTGACTTCAGGCTCTACTACAAAGCCACAGTTATCAAGACAGTATGGTACTGGCCCAAAGACAGAAATATAGATCAATGGAACAAAATAGAAAGCCCAGAGATAAATCCACGCACATATGGACACCTTATATTTGACAAAGGAGGCAAAAATATACAATGGATTAAAGACAATCTCTTTAACAAGTGGTGCTGGGAAATCTGGTCAACCACTTGTAAAAGAATGAAAGTAGAACACTTTCTAACACCATATACAAAAATAAACTCAAAATGGATTAAAGATCTAAACGTAAGACCAGAAACTATAAAACTCCTAGTGGAGAACATAGGCAAAACACTCTCTGACATACATCACAGCAGGATCCTCTATGACCCACCTCCCAGAATATTGGAAATAAAAGCAAAAATAAACAAATGGGACCTAATTAACCTTAAAAGCTTCTGCACATCAAAGGAAACTATTAGCAAGGTGAAAAGACAGCCTTCAGAATGGGAGAAAATAATA
This sequence comes from Bos mutus, assembly GCF_027580195.1. Lineage (NCBI taxonomy): Eukaryota > Metazoa > Chordata > Mammalia > Artiodactyla > Bovidae > Bos > Bos mutus. The sequence goes on along the minus strand of NC_091646.1, from coordinate 64,082,506 downwards.
GCAAATGAAGCAACCGACAAACAACTAATCTCAAAAATATACAAGCAACTCCTATAGCTCAACTCCAGAAAAAGAAATGACCCAATCAAAAAATGGGCCAAAGATCTAAATAGACATTTCTCCAAAGAAGACATACAGATGGCTAACAAACACACGAAAAGGTGCTCAATATCACTCATTATCAGAGAAATGCAAATCAAAACCACTATGAGGTACCATCTCACACCAGTCAGAATGGCTGCGATCCAAAAGTCTACAAATAATAAATGCTGGAGAGGGTGTGGAGAAAAGGGAACCCTCTTACACTGTTGGTGGGAATGCAAACTAGTACAGCCTCTATGGAGAACAGTGTGGAGATTCCTTAAAAAACTGGAAATAGAACTGCCTTATGATCCAGCAATCCCACTGCTATGCATACACACTGAGGAAACCAAAAGGGAAAGAGACACGTGTACCCCAATGTTCATCGCAGCACTGTTTATAATAGCCAGGACATGGAAGCAACCTAGATGTCCATCAGCAGATGAATGGATAAGAAAGCAGTGGTACATATACACAATGGAGTATTACTCAGCCATTAAAAAGAATACATTTGAATCAGTTCTAATGAGGTGGATGAAACTGGAGCCTGTTATACAGAGTGAAGTAAGCCAGAAGGAAAAACACCAATACAGTATACTAACGCATATATATGGAATTTAGAAAGATGGTAACGATAACCCTGTATATGAGACAGCAAAAGAGACACTGATGTATAGGACAGTCTTATGGACTCTGTGGGAGAGGGAGAGGGTGGGAAGATTTGGGAGAATGGCATTGAAACATGTAAAATATCATGTATGAAACGAGATGCCAGTCAAGGTTCAATGCACGATACTGGATGCTTGGGGCTAGTGCACTGGGACGACTCAGAGGGATGGTATGGGGACGGAGGAGGGAGGAGGGTTCAGGATGGGGAACACATGTATACCTGTGGTGGATTCATTTTGATATTTGGCAAAACTAATACAATTATGTAAAGTTTAAAAATAAAATAAAATTAATTTAAAAAGTATTGTTTTCTTTAATTATTTTATAAAAAAGCCTTTAACAATGTGAAATTCTGATCAAGTCTTTTTTGTTTTGTTTTGTTTTGTTTTCCTTGAAAGAATAACTATTGCTTTACTAATAACAAGTATAGTTCAAACCACAAAGTGTTCAATTTGGCTTTAAATTCAGAAAGTATCAAGTTTGTTTCTAAAACTAGCAACTTTTTTCAACTATCTGTAGATAGCACTAGTAACATCTGCTAACATTTAATTTCATAACCCAGAAAATATAATTTTGTTCTTTTTCAGGTATGTCAAATTAATTTGCTTAATGTTGAATCACCTCCCTCAACTCTAAGACAAGTGGGAAAACAAATTGAGTGACAAGGTATAGGGTGGGGACCAAATCCCCTAAGGACTCAGAATGTTTTCTCTAAGACAGATCCTGAAGCTTGGCATAAGAACATTTCTACCCAACATGGGTAGTATCAAGGGTGAGAAAACTTTTTTCATTAGATATCTGACTACATTAATATTACAATAAGATCTTTGTATATGTTGAATAACTTAATTTGAAAGCAAAGACTGAGGCTTGCCTACTAGGAACCCAGATGATACAGAGGGCATGTTATTTAAGGATTTCTTCTGTAAGCAGATACTATCCTTTTAGTATAAATTATATGACTTTGTACAGGCCAATATTCAACTGGTAACAAGATTATGGGATGAGTAATAGATTACTTTCATGATATTTTACTTATTAATTGAAGGGTAGGCATTTTGTAGTATGTTCAAAATCTTCTCTTACATGGACAAACTGGCTGGAGTAGGACAGTGGATTTAAGAAGATTCCAAAGTAGATAATGGGAGTCAGAATATGTAAGTAAGTGTCAAAAGACTAAAGCAATAGGAATTAGCGGTCAACATCAGAGAGGTCTGGGAACCTGAGAGCAGTTCATAAAGATTAGCTACTTGTGTAACTATCTTTGGTCAATCTGCACTGGGATATTAAATAAGGCCTTGGCATCTTAGTCATTATGTATTGCACTTTCCATTATGTCATAAGTAAATACCCTCAAATATGAAGAACTAGAGTATTGACATGGATGGGGGAATGAAAAAGAGGCCCAATTCTGAGATGTAAAGCATATAAGAAAGTAGAGAATAAGATCAGAGCATGGTTAACAGCAAGCTTGTCTTGATGCTATTTCATGAGATTCCAGCTACTAAATTGGTCTTAGAAAATCAGAGATTTAACTGGAACCTCCTGGTAGACTACTGCTTAATAAAAGGACCAAAGAACTAAGAAATTTTTATTTTATTAAATTTTGTCCCATAGAAACACATCTTTTATTTTCCTTTTGACTTTGAAGCCTTTGTGCCAAATACAAAAATAAACCCGTCTCTTTTGCTTTGTGACTCATTTAGGAAGAAATACTTATTTACCTTTATACAGAGCCTCCCATCCTTCCTGTACACTCAACCTAGCAAATCTTGAGTATTCTCTGACCTTTATTAGAAAATTAGTCATGTCTGTTAGGGAAAAAACATTGGCTTCAGGGATAATGAAATCCCAGTTTCCCCTTTTTCCTCTTTCTCAGTCTAGGCATATCTTAAGAAAGAACCATCCTGCTTTCTCCTTTTATCTCCAGGCTTGTTTCTCATTGGCTTTTTTCCCCCTCCACACACTGCTTGCTTAGGGAGTGCATAGAGTAGGCTTTCTTCATGTGTACACAAACCTTATTTAAATCACCAAGGGCCCTAACAGAACTTCAGGCCTCCTCCTCGGTCCCTGTTTGCATTTTAAGCAGCTTTGGCAGTTGTGATGGGGAGTTTCCCATCAGAACTACAGATTTCTATATATGCTTGTGTAGCTTATGCTTTATGTTTATTCTCTTTGGCATGTTGAATGATAAACCTGGACACACTAATTTTTATAGGCTGCTCTTTTCATTATGGCAAGAGTCAGCAGAGCTAAACCTGCTTTGCAATTTTACTTTGCTCTAAACCTGTAAGGAGTATGTTTGCTTAGCAATGAGGAATTTTCAGTTTTCCAGTATATAGTTTCTTTTAGAAAATCTGGGCATTGGGCACAGATGACTATGCTTCTCTATCATACTTCTGCTCATTACTGGATGCCTAATATTCATCAGTACAATCTGATTTAAAAGGGATAAGAGAAACAGATTTGGATTGAAAAGTATAAGCAGGAGTCCATAGACTCCCAATTGCACAAAAGAACCCAAACCACACATTGACGATCCTGACATGATTTAATGTCTACATAAAAATAACATCATTGTCACAAATACACACTCACTAGGACCCTCAGTGAGTGTATTTTGAAAGGCACTACCAAAATAACTATGCTCAAAGGATTTATTCTTCCAAAAACAAGCAGAAAAAAATAAGACATCATAGAATCATAAAATATCAGATTTGTAAATGAAGTTAAAAACTTGGTTCAACTTTCTCTCTGGCTGCCCAGTGAAGAAGTGTCTTGCTCAAAGTTTGTAGTCAGCAAGAAAGGGGAACTAGAGCTCGTATTTCCTCAGCTCTCTCTTTTATAGTCTATTATGTCCTGGTTGTCTCCTCAGACCCAGTTGTTACTGATGATTAAGTTTATCTATCTTCTCCACAATAATCCTTTTTAAGCAAATGATAATAATAAACACCTTTGCCAGTACTGTATCATTTCCTTTTTTATAAACATGTTTTCTTTCCAGAAACTTTCTCTTGGTAACATTTTGTTATTAGTTTTTGGTGTGTATGTGTATTCTATCAAAATTTAGGACCACTGAAATTTATAATCTTTACAAAAGGGGTTTTTGTCTCATTTTTAATAGCATTTAGTTCAGCATGATTGATATGCATAACTGGACACACACAGAGACACACATACACATGCACACAGAGTTATCCAGAAGCTGACTGGTGACAAGAAAAGAACAGATGTGAGGGATAGACTTTGAAATTAACAATCTAGTCTTCAGACAGATTCACTGTCCCATAGGGACAATATACTTAGGATCAAAGGGAGCACAGGTTCTGCAATCATCATCCAGTGTCTATTTAATATTTATCTGTCTGAAATGCTCACTAGAAAACATCTGGGTTTCATTTCCCTCACCTCCTGCTGGGTGCCCTCTATTAACCCTTTTGCACCCCATTGCTGCCTTTACCTCCATAGAGCTTGTTTTTTCCCTGTCTGTGTTAGGTCATCCAGGCTACATGATGACCACATGGAAGCAGTCTGAATCCTGTTGGCCCTAACCTGAGGGTAAATTCCAAAGCTTCACTACCATGACACTAATTCATTGATCTCATAAATTAGACATAAGAATTCAAAGCTGTTTCTTTGAACAATGTTCAGTCATTGACTCTGCACCTATTTATTATTGAATTGTAACAGAATTTTTCACAGAAGTGAATGTTTTTGGCTTACATGTTTTGGGTTTTTGTGCCTGATCCATGAAGGAAGTTTTATAAATCAGTATGTCACTCCTTTAAATGCACCCCTAAATGCAGTGGGATCATATTTTTAAAAGACCCTATGACAAGACCCCTAGTGCATTGAATGGAAAGACCATAAAAACTCCAGAACTTTGACATAAAATATATTATGTGATAATGTTTCTAGTAGAAACCAGGAACTCATTCATCACAAGAGACAATCCTTGACCAAGTTCCATGCTATATGTTAAAGAAACTGTCACTATCTATTCACACTGAAGATTTCCACTTCTAATCAGAGCTGTATAACTTAGAAACTTCGGAGGAAAATATTGCTGTAAAAAGAGTATTGATAAACAGAATATTGAGGATAAACTCATGCAGCAAAGCCGTCAATCAGGACCCCTTTCACCATCTGTTTTATCTTCAAAATGAGGAGATGGGCCTATAAATATACACTTCTCTGGCATAATTTACTTTTTTCCCTTGATGCAAAAATTTCAGTAGGTGTTGGATATAGTTAGAGATTAGTTTAAATATGGTAGACATTGACTGGGGAATGAGGAGCAATCTTGAAAAAGAAAAATGGACCCAGAAGAAGTCAGGCTCCCTGACTTCAGACTATACTACAAAGCTACAGTCATCCAAACAGTATGGTACTGGCAGAAAATTAGAAATACACATCAAAGGAACAGCATAGAAAGCTCAGAAATAAATCTATAGATCTATGGTCAATCAATTTACAGCAAAGGAGGCAAGAATGCACAATATTGGAAAAAGAGTTCCTTCAACAAATGTTCCTAGGAAACAAATAGTCCTAGCTACATGTAAAAAAATAAAATTAGATCATTTTTTAGCACCATACACAAAAATAAGCTTAAAATGGAATAAAGGCCTAAGTGTGAGACCAGAAACTATAAAACTCCTAGAGGAAAACCTATGCAGAATACTCTCTGACATAAATTGAAGCAATATATTTTTGATCCATCTCCCAGAATAATGGAAAAAAAAATAAACAAATGGAACCTACTCAAGCTCAAAAGCTTTTGAACAGAAAAGGAAACAATAAAGAAAACAAAAAGATTACCTGAAGATTGGGAGAAAATATTTGCAAGTGATGTTACTGACAAAGGACTAGTCTTCGAAATCTACAAACAGGTCATCAGGTTTAATATCATCAAAACAAACAACCCAATAAAAAATGAGCAGAAAGCTTAAATAGATGTCACTCCAAAGAAGACATACAGATGGCCAAGAGACACATGAAAAGATGCTCAACATCACTCATTATTAGATAATGCAAATCAAACCTGCAATAGGATAGCACATATCATCAGTCAAAATGGCTATTATCAAAAAATATCCACAAAAAAGTAAATACTGTGGAGACTATGGAGAAAAGAAAACTCTCCTACATTGTTGGTGGAAATGTAAATTGGTGCATCTACTATGGAAAGCAGTATGGAGGTTCCTTAAAAAACTAAAAAGAGAGCTATCATATGACCATGCAATCCCACTCCTGGGCATATACTCAGAGAAAAACATAGTCCTAAATGATACATGCACCCCAAAATTCATTGCTGTATTGTCTGAAATAGCCAAGACATGGAAGCAACATAATGTCCATCAACAGAGGAATGGATAAAGAAGATGTGATTCATACATACAATGGAATATTACTCAGCAGTTAAAAAGAACAAAATAACTCCATTTGCAGCAACATGAATGTACCTAGATATGTGAAAGCTTGCTGCTATTAGCCATGAATGACACCAGGATTCTTGGCCTCCAGAGGAGAGGAATTCAGTCAAAGGCCAGTGATGAGGCTTGATCACTTAGAGCTTTTGAGTAATAGTTTTATTAAAGTATAAAAGAAACAGAGAAACCTTCTGACATAGAAATCAGAAGGCAACAGAAGAGCGCCCCCTTGATAGTTTATAGCAAGGAGTTATACCTATTCAGATCAGTTCAGTCACTCAGTTGTGTCCTACTCTTTGTGACCCCATGAATCACAGCATGCCATGCCTCCCTATCCATCACCAACTCCCGGAGTTCACTCAGACTCATGTCCATCGAGTCAGTGATGCCATCCAGCCATCTCATCCTCTGTCATCGTCTTCTCCTTCTGCCCCCAATCCCTCCCAGCATCAGAGTCTTTTCCAATGAGTCAACTCTTCGCATGAGGTGACCAAAGTACTGGAGTTTCAGCTTCAGCATCATTCCCTCCAAAGAAATCCCAGGGCTGATCTCCTTCAGAATGGACTAATATACCTATTAGCAAGCTGCTCATTAGAGAAAGGAAATGCCTCAAAACTAAGAGAGTTGCACCAGAACCCTCACCCATAACATGCATTTTGCGATAACATGGGCATAAGGTGAGTTATCCTCGGCCATAAAACTATTGGCATGAATCTTTTTGTGTGTGTGTGCATTTTCTTTTTCTTTAAATATAAATTTATTTATTTTAATTGGAGGCTAATTACTTTACAATATTGTATTAGTTTTGCCATACATCAAATTGAATCTGCTACGGGTAAACACATGTTCCCCATCTTGAACCCCCCTCCCACCTCCTTCCACAAACCATCCCTCTGAGTCATCCCAGTGCACCAGCCCCGAACATTCTGTATCATGCATAGAACCAGGACTGGCGATTCATTTGACATATGATATTATACATGTTTCAGTGCCATTCTCCCAATCATACCACCCTCTCCCTCTCCCACAGAGTCAAAAAGACTGTTCTAAACATCTGTGTCTCTTTTGCTGTCTCACATACAGGATTATCGTGACCATCTTTCTAAATTCCATATATATGCATTAGTATACTCCATTGGTGTTTTTCTTTCTGGCTTACTTCACTCTGTAAAATAGGCTCCAGTTTCATCCACTTCATTAGAACTGATTCAAATGTATTCTTTTTAATGGCTGAGTAATACTCCATTGTATATATGTACCACTGATTTCTTATCCATTCATCTGCTGATGGACTTCTAGGTTGCTTCCATGTCCTGGCTATTATAAATAGTGCTGCGATGAACATTGGGGTACATGTGTCCCTTTCATTTCTGGTTTCCTCGAAGTGTATGCCCAGAAGTGGGATTGTTGGGTCGTATGGCAGTTCTATTTCCAGTTTTTTAAGGAATCTCCTCATTATCCTCCAGAGTGGCTGTACTATTTTGCATTCCCACCAACAGTGTAAGAGGGTTCCCTTTTCTCTACATCCTCTCCAGTGTTTATTGCTTGTAGACTTTTGGATAGCAGCCATTCTGACTGGCATGAAATGATACCTCACTGTGGTTTTGATTTGCATTTCTCTGATAATAAGTGATGAGCATATTTTCACGTGTGTGTCAGCGATCTGTATGTCTTCTTTGGAGAAATGTCTGTTTAGTTCTTTGGCCCATTTTTTGATTGGGTCATTGATTTTTTGCAATTTAACTGTAGGAGTTGCTTGTATATTTTTGAGATTAGTTCTTTGTCAGTTGCTTCATTTGCTATTATTTTCTCCCATTCTGAAGGCTGTCTTTTCACCTTGCTTACAGTTTCCTTTGTTTTGCAGAAGCTTTTAATTTTAATTATATACCATTTGTTTATTTTTGCTTTATTTCCAACATTCTCGGAGGTGGGTCATAGAGGATCCTGCTGCAATTTATGTAGGAGAGTGTTTTGCCTATGATGCCCTCTCGGACTTTTATAGGTTCTTATCTTACATTTACATCTTTAATCTATGTTGAGTTTATTTTGGTGTACAGAGTTAGAAAGTGTTCTAGTTTCATTCTTTTACAAGTGGTTGACCAGTTTTCCTAGCACCACTTGTTAAAGAGATTGTCTTTAATCCATTGTATATTCTTGCCTCCTTTGTCAAAGATAAGGTGTCCATAGCTGCATGGATTTATCTCTGGGCTTTCTATTTTATTCCATTGGTCTATATTTCTGTCTTTGTGCCAGTACCATACTGTCTTGATGACTGTGGCTGTGTATTAGAGCCTAAAGTCAGGCAGGTTGATTCCTCCAGTTCCATTCTTCTTTCTTAAGATTGCTTTGGCTATTCGAGGTGTCTTTTTTTCTGTTTGTTTGTTTTGTTTTTATATTTCCATATAAATTGTGAAATTATTTGTTCTACCTCTGTAAAAAAACAAAAACAAAAACAAAAAAAAACACAAGCTGGAATCAAGATTGCCCAGAGAAATATCAATAACCTCAGATATGAAGATGACACCACCCTTATGACAGAAAGTGAAGAGGAACTCAAAAGCCTCTTGATGAAAGTGAAAGTGGAGACTTTGAGCTGAAGCTTCCAAGGAAAGAGGCTCACTATTATGCCCCAGAGCACGGATCCCAACATATACTATCTCTCAATCCTCCACCAAGTGCCAGAAGATAATAAAAAGTGTTAAATCATTTGACTGGCCATGTCCAGGATTAAATAAGGTTGTGTTCTCAGTTCAACTCCATGTTTTTTGTCTGAATGTCTCAGAAGATGGTAAGAAGAGGGAAGGAATATTTTTAATATTTAAAGAATTCAGCTCTGGCAATCTGTACTTTAGGATCTAGACAAGACAAGATGACTCATCATTTGCCAGTTTCCAGTAAGAGAGAAGAAATACAGCTCCACCCACTAGAACACCGACACAAGCTTCCTTAACCAAGAAACCTTGACAAGCCACCTGTACAAACCCACACAGAGCGAGGAAATGCCACAATAAAGAGAACTCCACAAACTGCCAGAATACAGAAAGGACACCCCAAACTCAGCAATTTAAACAAGATGAAGAGACAGAGGAATAGCCAGCAGATAAAGGAACAGGATAAATGCCCACCAAACCAAACAAAAGAGGAAGAGATAGGGAATCTACCTGATAAAGATTTCTGAATAATGATAGTGAAATTGATCCAAAATCTTGAAATTAAAGTGGAATCACAGATAAATAGTCTGGAGACAAGGATTGAGAAGATGCAAGAAAGGTTTAACAAGGACCTAGAAGAAATAAAAAAGAGTCAATATATAATGAATAATGCAATAAATGAAATTAAAAACACTCTGGAGGCAACAAATAGTAGAATAACAGAGGCAGAAGATAGGATTAGAGAATTAGAAGATAAAATGGTAGAAATAAATGAATCAGAGAGGATAAAAGAAAAACGAATTAAAAGAAATGAGGACAATCTCAGAGACCTCCAGGACAATATTAAACGCTACAACATTCGAATAATAGGGGTTCCAGAAGAAGAAGACAAAAAGAAAGACCATGAGAAAATACTTGAGGAGATAATAGTTTAAAACTTCCCTAAAATGGGGAAGGAAATAATCACCCAAGTTCAAGAAACCCAGAGAGTCCCAAACAGGATAAACCCAAGGTGAAACACCCCAAGACACATATTAATCAAATTAACAAAGATCAAACACAAAGAACAAATATTAAAAGCAGCAAGGGAAAAACAACAAATAACACACAAGGGAATTCCCATAAGGATAACAGCTGATCCTTCAATAGAAACTCTTCAAGCCAGGAGGGAATGGCAAGACATACTTAAAATGATGAAAGAAAATAACCTACAGTCCAGAATATTCTACCCAGTAAGGATTTCATTCAAGTATGAAGGAGAAATCAAAAGCTTCTCAGACAAGCAAAAGTTGAGAGAATTCAGCACCACCAAACCAGCTCTCCAGCAAATACTAAAGGATATTCTCTAGACAGGAAACACAAAAACAGTGTATAAATTCGAACCCAAAACAGTAAACTAAATGGCAACGGGATCATACTTATCAGTAATTACCTTAAGCGTAAATGGGTTGAATGCCCCAACCAAAAGACAAAGACTGGCTGAATGGATACAAAAACAAGACCCCTACATATGTTGTCTACAAGAGACCCACCTCAAAACAGGGGACACATACAGACTGAAAGTGAAGGGCTGGAAAAAGTTTTTCGATGCAAATAGGGACCAAAAGAAAGCAGGAGTAGCAATACTCATATCAGATAAAATAGACTTTAAAACAAAGGCTGTAAAAAGAGACAAAGAAGGTCACTACATAATGATCAAAGGATCAATCCAAGAAGAAGATATAAAAATTATAAATATATATGCACCCAACCCGGGAGCACTGCAGTATGTAAGACAAATGCTAACAAGTATGAAAGGAGAAATTAACAATAACACAATAATAGTGGGAGACTTTAATACCCCACTCACACCTATGGATAGATCAAATAAACAGAAAATTAACAAGGAAACACAAACTTCAAACGATACAATAGACTAGTTAGACCTAATTGATATCTGTAGGACATTTTATCCCAAAACAATGAATTTCACCTTTTTCTCAAGCGCACATGGAACCTTCTCCAGGATAGATCACATCCTGGGCCATAAAGCTAGCCTTGGTAAATTCAAAAAAATAGAAATCATTCCAAGCACCTTTTCTGACCACAATGCAGTAAGATTAGATCTCAATTACAGGAGAAAAACTATTAAAAATTCCAACATATGGAGGCTGAACAACACGCTGCTGAATAACCAACAAATCACAGAAGAAATCAAAAAAGAAATCAAAATTTGCATAGAAACGAATGAAAATGAAAACACAACAACGAAAAACCTGTGGGACATGGTAAAAGCAGTCCTAAGGGGAAAGTTCATAGCAATACAGGCACACCTCAAGAAACAAGAAAAAAGCCAAATAAGTAACCTAACTCTACACCTAAAGCAACTAGAAAAGGAAGAAATGAAGAACCCCAGGGTTAGTAGAAGGAAAGAAATCTTAAAAATTAGAGCAGAAATAAATGCAAAAGAAAAAAAGAGACCATAGCAAAAATCAACAAAGCCAAAAGCTGGTTCTTTGAAAGGATAAATAAAATTGACAAACCATTAGCCAGATTCATCAAGAAACAAAGGGAGAGAAATCAAATCAATAACATTAGAAATAAAAATGGAGAGATCACAACAGACAACACAGAAATACAAAGGATCATAAGAGACTACTATCAACAATTATATGCCAATAAAATGGACAACGTGGAAGAAATGGACAAATTCTTAGAAAAGTACAACCTTCCAAAACTGGACCAGGAAGAAATAGAAAACCTTAACAGACCCATCACAAGCACGGAAATTGAAACTGTAATCAAAAATCTTCCAGCAAACAAAAGCCCAGGTCCAGACGGCTTCACAGCTGAATTCTACCAAAAATTTAGAGAACAGCTAACACCTATCCTGCTCAAACTCTTCCAGAAAATTGCAGAGGAAGGTAAACTTCCAAACTCATTCTATGAGGCCACCATCACCCTAATACCAAAACCTGACAAAGATGCCACAAAAAAAGAAAACTACAAGCCAATATCACTGATGAACATAGATGCAAAAATCCTTAACAAAATTCTAGCAATCAGAATCCAACAACATATTAAAAATATCATACACCATGAACAAGTGGGCTTTATCCCAGGGATGCAAGGATTCTTCAATATCCACAAATCAATCAATGTAATACACCACACTGACAAATTGAAAAATAAAAACCATATGATTATCTCAATAGATGCAGAGAAAGCCTTTTACAAAATGCAACACCCATTTATGACAAAAACTCTCCAGAAAGCAGGAATAGAAGGAACATACCTCAACATAATAAAAGCTATTATGACAAACCCACAGCAAACATCATCCTCAATGGTGAAAAATTGAAAACATTTCCTCTAAAGTCAGGAACAAGACAAGGGTGCCCACTTTCACCATTACTATTCAACATAGTTTTGGAAGTTTTGGCCACAGCAATCAGAGCAGAAAATGAAATAAAAGTAATCCAAATTGGAAAAGAAGAAGTAAAACTCTCACTATTTGCAGATGACATGATCCTCTACATAGAAAACCCTAAAGACGTCACCAGAAAATTACTAGAACTAATCAATGACTATAGTAAAGTTGCAGGATATAAAATCAACACACAGAAATCCCTTGCATTCCTATACACTAATAATGAGAAAACAGAAAGAGAAATTAAGGAAACAATTCCATTCACCATTGCAACGGAAAGAATAAAATACTTGGGAATATATCTACCTAAAGAAACTAACGACCTATATATAGAAAACTATAAAACACTGGTGAAAGAAATCAAAGAGGACACTAATAGATGGAGAAATATACCATGTTCATGGATTGGAAGAATCAATATAGAGAAAATGAGTATACTACCCAAAGCAATTTATAGATTCAATGCAATCCCTATCAAGCTACCTACAGTATTCTTCACAGAGCTAGAACAAATAATTTCAAAATTTGTATGGAAATACAAAAAACCTTGAGTAGCCAAAGCGATCTTGAGAAAGAAGAATGGAACTGGAGGAATCAGCCTACCTGACTTCAGGCTCTACTACAAAGCCACAGTCATCAATACAGTATGGTACTGGCACAAAGACAGAAATATAGATCAATGGAACAAAATAGAAAGCCCAGATATAAATCCACGCACATATGAACACCTTATCTTTGACAAAGGAGGCAAGAATATACAATGGATTAAAGACAATCTCTTTAACAATTGGTGCTGGGAAAGCTGGTCAACCACTTGTAAAAGAATGAAACTAGACCACTTTCTAACACCATATACAAAAATATACTCAAAATGGATTAAAGATCTAAATGTAAGACCAGAAACTATAAAACTCCTAGAGGAGAACATAGGGAAAACACTCTCTGACATACATCACAGCAGGATCCTCTATGACCCACCTCCCAGAACATTGGAAATAAAAGCAAAAATAAACAAATGGGACCTAATTTACCTTAAAAGCTTCTGCACATCAAAGGAAACTATTAGAAAGGTGAAAAGACAGCCTTCAGAATGGGGAGAAAATAATAGTAAATGAAGCAACTGACAAACAACTAATCTCAAAAATATACAAGCAACTCCTACAGCTCAATTCCAGAAAAATAAATGACCCAATCAAAAAATGGGCCAAGAACTAAATAGACATTTCTCCAAAGAAGACATACAGATGGCTAACAAACACACGAAAAGGTGCTCAACATCACTCATTATCAGAGAAATGCAAATCAAAACCACTATGAGGTACCATCTCACACCAGTCAGAATGGCTGCGATCCAAAAGTCTACAAATAATAAATGCTGGAGAGGGTGTGGAGAAAAGGGAACCCTCTTACACTGTTGGTGGGAATGCAAACTAGTACAGCCACTATGGAGAACAGTGTGAAGATTCCTTAAAACTGGAAACGCAGCACTGTTTATAATAGCCAGGACATGGAAGCAACCTAGATGTCCATCAGCAGATGAATGGATAAGAAAGCAGTGGTACATATACACAATGGAGTATTACTCAGCCATTAAAAAGAATACACTTGAATCAGTTCTAATGAGGTGGATGAAACTGGAGCCTGTTATACAGAGTGAAGTAAGCCAGAAGGAAAAACACCAATACAGTATACTAACGCATATATATGGAATTTAGAAAGATGGTAACAATAACCCTGTGAATGAGACAGCAAAAGAGACACTGATGTATAGAACAGTCTTATGGACTCTGTGGGAGAGGGAGAGGGTGAGAAGATTTGGGAGAATGGCACTGAGACATGTATAATCTCATGTATGAAATGAGTTGCCAGTCCAGGTTCAATGCACGATATTTCACGCTTGGGGCTAGTGCACTGGGATGACTCAGAGGGATGGTATGGGGAGGGAGGAGGGAGGAGGGTTCAGGATGGGGAACACATGTATACCTGTGGGGGAATCATTTTGATATTTGGCAAAGCTAATACAATTATGTAAAGTTTAAAAATTAAATAAAATTTTAAAAAAAAGAAAGAAAGTGAAAGTGGAGAGTGAAAAAGTTGGCTTAAAACTCAACATTCAGAAAATGAAGATCATGGCATCTGGTCCCACCACTTCATGGCAAATAGATGGGGAAACAGTGGAAACAGTGTCAGACTTTATTTTTATGGGCTCCAAAATCACTACAGATGGTGACTGCAGCCATGAAATTAAAGGACGCTTACTCCTTGGAAAGAAAGTTATGACCAACCTAGACAGCATATACAAAAGCAGAGACATTACTTTGCCAACAAAGGTTCATCTAGTCAAGACTATGGTTTTTCCTGTGGTCATGTATGGATGTGAGAGTTGGACTGTGAAGAAGGCTGAGCGCCGAAGAATTGATGCTTTTGATCTGTGGTGTTGGAGAAGACTCTTGAGAGTCCCTTGGACTGCAAGGAGGTCCAACCAGTCCATTCTGAAGGAGATCAGCCCTGGGATTTCTTTGGAAGGAATGATGCTAAAGCTGAAAGTCCAGTACTTTGGCCACCTCATGCGAAGAATTGACTCATTGGAAAAGACTCTGATGCTGGGAGGGATTGCGGGCAGGAGGAGAAGGGGACGACAGAGGATGAGATGGCTGGATGGCATCGCTGACTCAATGGACGTGAGTCCGAGTGAACTCTGGGAGTTGGTGATCGACAGGAAGGCCTGGCGTGCTGCAATTCATGGGGTCGCAAAGAGTCGGACATGACTGAGTGACTGATCTGTTTTGATCTGACCTGTGAAAAATACTGTTGGTGTTTGGATAGGTATTGCACTGAATCTATAGATTGCTTTGGGTAGTATACTCTTTTTCACTATATTAATTCTTTTGATCCATGAATACGGTATATTTCTCCATCTACTAGTGTCCTCTTTGATTTCTTTCAGCAATGCTTTACAGTTTTCTATATATAGGTCTTTAATTTCTTTAAGTAGATATATTCCTAAGTTTTTTTATTTTTTTCGTTGCAATGGTGAATGGAATTGTTTCCTTAATTTCTCTTTCTGTTTTCTCATTATTAGTGTATAGGAATGCAAGGGACTTCTGTGTGTTGATTTTATATCCTGCCACTTTACTATATTCATTGATTAGCTCTAGTACTTTTCTGGTGGAGTCTTTAGGGTTCTGTATGTAGAGGATCATGTCATCTGCAAACAGTGATATCTTTACTTCTTCTTTCCAAATTGGATTCCCTTTATTTCTTTTTCTGCTCTGATTGTTGTGGCCAAAACTTCCAAAACTATGTTGAATAGTCGTGGTGAATGTGGGCATCCTTGTCTTGTTCCTGACTTTAGGGGAAATGCTTTCAATTTTTCACCATTGAGAATAGTGTTTGCTGTGGATTTGTCATATATAGCTTTAATTATGTTAAAGTATGCTCCTCCTATTCTTGCTTTCTGGAGAGTTTTTATCATAAATGGATGTTGAGTTTAATCAAAGGCTTTTTCTGAGTCTATTGAGATAATCATATGGCTTTTATTTTTCAATTTGTTAATGTGTTGTATTACATTGATTGATTTGTGGATATTGAAGAATCCTTGCATCCCTGGGATAAAGCCCACTTGGTCATGGTGTATGATCTATTTAATACATTGTTGGATTCTGATTGCTAGAATTTTGTTAGGGATTTTTGCATCTATGTTCATCAGTGATATTGGCCTGTAGTTTTCTTTTTCTGTGGCATCTTTGTCAGGTTTTGGTATTAGGGTGATGGTGGCCTCATAGAATGAGTTTGGAAGTTTACCTTCCTCTGCAATTTTCTGGAAGAGTTTGAGCAGGACAGGTGTTAGCTCTTCTCTAAATTTTTGGTAGAATTCAGCTGTGAAGCCGTCTGGACCTGGGCTTTTATTTGCTGGAAGATTTCTGATTACAGTTTCAATTTCCATGATTGTGATAGGTCTGTTAAGATTTTCTATTTCTTTCTGGCTCGGTTTTGGAAAGTTGTAAATTTCTATTAACTTGTCCATTTCTTCCACGTTGTCCATTTTATTTGCATATAATTGCTGATAGTAGTCTCTTATGATCCTTTGTATTTCTGTGTTGTCTGTTGTGATCTCTCAATTTTCATTTCTAATGTTATTGATTTGATTTTTCTCCCTTTGTTTCTTGATGAGTCTGGCTAATGTTTTGTCAATTTTACTTATCCTCTCAAAGAATCAGCTTTTGGCTTTGTTGATTTTTGCTATGATCTCCTTTTTTCTTTTGCATTTATTTTTGCCCTAATTTTTAAGATTTCTTTCCTTCTACTAACCCTGGGGTTCTTCATTTCTTCCTTTTCCAGTTGCATTAGGTCTAGAGTTAGGTTATTTATTTGACTTTTTTCTTTTTTCTTAAAGTATGCCTGTATTGCTATGAACTTTCCCCTTAGGACTGCTTTTACAGTGTCCCATAGGTTTGGGGTTGTTGTGTTTTCATTTTCTTTCATTTCTATGCATTTTTTTAATTTCTTTTTTGATTTCTTCTGTGATTTGTTGGTTATTCAGCAGCATGTTGTTCAGGCTCCATATGTTGGAATTTTTAATATTTTTTCTCCTGTGATTGAGATCTAATCTTACTGTATTGTGGTCAGAAAAGATGCTTGGAATGATTTCAATTTTTTTGAATTTATCAAGGCTAGATTTATGGCCTAGCATGTGATCTATCCTGGAGAAGGTTCCATGTGCGCTTGAGAAAAAGGTGAAATTCATTGGGGATGAAATGTCCTATAGATATCAATTAGGTCTAACTGGTCTATTGTATCAGAAAAAGTTTGTGTTTCTTGGTTAATTTTCTGTATAGTTGATCTATCCATAGGTGTGAGTGGGATATTAAAGTCTCCCATTATTATTGTGTTATTGTTCATTTCCCCTTTCATTATTGTTAGCATTTGTCTTATATATTGCAGTGCTCCTATATTGGGTGCATATATATTTACAATTGTTATATCTTCATCTTGGATTGATCCTTTGATCATTATGTAGTGTCCTTCTTTGTCTCTTTTTACAGCCTTTGTTTTAAAGTCTATTTTATCTGATATGAGTATTGCTACTCCTATTTTCTTTTGATCTCTATTTGCATGGAATAACTTTTTCCAGCCCTTCACTTTCAGCCTGTGTGTGTCCCCTGTTTTGAGGTGGGTCTCTTGTAGACAACATATGTAGCGGTCTTGTTTTTGTATCCATTCAGCCGGTCTTTGTCTTTTGGTTGGGCCATTCAACCCATTTACGTTTAAGGTAATTGTTAATAAGTATGATCCCATTGCCATTTACTCTACAGTTTTGGGTTCGAGTTTATACATCGTTTTTGTGTTTCCTGTCTAGAGAATATCCTTTAGCATTTCTTGAAGAGCTCGTTTGGTGGTGCTGAATTCTCTCAGCTTTTGCTTGTCTGTAAAGCTTTTGATTTCTCCTTTATATTTGAATGAGATCCTTGCTGGGTACAGTAATCTGGGCTGTAGGTTATTTTCTTTCATCAATTTAATTATGTCTTGCCATTCCCTCCTGGCCTGAAGAGTTTCTATTGAAAGATTAGCTGTTATCTTTATGGGAATCCCCTTGTGTGTTATTTTTTGTTTTTCCCTTGCTGCTTTTTATATTTGTTCTCTGTATTTGATCTTTGTTAATTTGATTAATATGTGTCTTGGGGTGTTTCACCTTGGGTTTATCCTGTTTGGGACTCTCTGGGTTTCTTGGACTTGGGTGATTATTTCCTTCCCCATTTTAAGGAACTTTTCAACTATTATCTCCTCAAGTATTTTCTCATGGTCTTTCTTTTTGTCTTCTTCTTCTGGGACTCCTATGATTCGAATGTTGTGTTGTTTAATATTGTCCTGGAGGTCTCTGAGATTGTCCTCATTTCTTTTAATTAATTTTTCTTTTTTCCTCTCTGATTCATTTATTTCTACCATTCTATCTTCTATTTTGCTAATCCTATCTTCTGCCTGTATTAGTCTACTATTTTTTGCCTCCAGAGTGTTTTTGATTTCATTTATTGCATTATTCATTACATATCCACTCTTTTTTATTTCTTCTAGGTCCTTGTTAAACCTTTCTTGCATTTTCTCAATCCTTGCCTCCAGTCTATTTATCTGTGATTCCATTTTTATTTCAAGATTTTGGGTCATTTTCACTACCATTATTTGGAATTCTTTATCAGGTAGATTCCCTATCTCTTCCTCCTTTGTTTGGTTTGGTGGGCATTTATCTTGTTCCTTTACCTGCTGGGTATTCCTCTGTCTCTTCATCTTGTTTATATTGCTGAGTTTCAGGTGGCCTTTCTGTATTCTGGCAGTTTGTGGAGTTCTCTTTATTATGGAGTTTCCTCAGTGTGGGTGGGGTTGTATCAGTGGCTTGTAAAGGTTTCTTGTTTAGGGAAACTTGTGTTGGTGTTCTGGTTAGTGGAGCTGTATTTCGTCTCTCTGGAGTGCAATGAAGTGTCTAGTAACAAGTTATGAGATATCAATGGATTTGGAGTGACTTTGGGCAGCCTGTATATTGAAGCTCAGGGCTGTGTTCCTATGTTGCTGGAGAATTTGCGTGCTATGTCTTGCTCTGGAACTTGTTGTCCCTTGTGCGGTGCTTGGTTTCAGTGTAGGTATGGAAGCGTTTGATGAGCTCCTATCACTTAATGTTCCCTGGAGTCAGGTATTCTATGATGTTCTCAGGATTTGGACTTAAGCCTCCTACTTCTGGTTTTCAGTCTTATTTTTACAGTAGTCTCAAGACTTCTATACAGCACCACTGATAAAACATCTAGCTTAAAGATGAAAAGTTTCTCCACAGTGAGGGACACCCAGAGAGGTTCACATAGTTACATGGAGAAGAAAAGAGGGAGGAGGGAGTTAGAGGTGACCCGAATGAAATGAGGTGGAATCCAAAGAGGACAGAGCAAGCTAGTCAGTAATCACTTCCTTATGTGCACTCCACAGTCTGGAGTGCTCAGAGATGTTCATGGAGTTATACAGAAAAGCAAAGAGGGAGGAAGAAGACAGAGAAGGCCAGGAGGATAAAAGGGAGGAATGAAAAGGAGAGAGACAGATCCAGCCAGTAATCAGTTCCCTAAGTGTCCTCCACAGTCGGGAATACACAGAGATTCACAGAGTTGGGTAGAGAAGAGAAGGGGGAGGGAGGAGACAGAGGAGACCTAGTGGAGAGAAAGGAGAGTCCAAAGGGGGAGAGAGCAGTCAAGCCAGTAATCTCACTCCCATGTAAAAATAGGTACTGAAGATTGGGTTCTTAAAGGTACAAAATTGATAACAAATACCAAAAAGCAAGTATTAAAATTCTAGAGTAGAGGTTAGATTTTCAAAAATACAATATTAAAGAAAGAAGAAGAAGTAAAAAAAAATTCAAAAAAGTTATTTTAAAATACCTATAAATATGAAGTTGGCTTTAAAAAATAGTATTTTTTTTTTTGAAAAGTAATCAGATCACATCAGATCAGTCACTCAGTCGTGTCCGACTCTTTGCGACCCCATGAATCGCAGCACGCCAGGTCTCCCTGTCCATCACCAACTCCCGGAGTTCACTGAGACTCACGTCCATCGAGTCAGTGATGCAATCCAGCCATCTCATCCTCCGTCGTCCCCTTCTCCTCCTGCCCCCAATCCCTCCCAGCATCAGAGTCTTTTCCAATGAGTCAACTCTTCACATGAGGTGGTCAAACTACTGGAGTTTCCGCTTTAGCATCATTCCTTCCAAAGAAATCCCAGGGCTGATCTCTTTCAGAATGGACTGGTTGGACCTCCTTGCAGTCCAAGGGACTCTCAAGAGTCTTCTCCAACACCACAGGTCAAAAGCATCAATTCTTCAGCGCTCAGCCTTCTTCACAGTCCAACTCTCACATCCATACATGACCACAGGAAAAACCACAGCCTTCACTAGACGAACCTTTGTTGGCAAAGTAATGTCTTTGCTTTTCAATATGCTATCTAGGTTGGTCATAACTTTCCTTCCAAGAAGTAAGCGTCTGTTAATTTCATGGCTGCAGTCACCATCTGTAGTGATTTTGGAGCCCATAAAAATAAAGTCTGGCACTGTTTCCACTGTTTCCCCATCTATTTCCCATGAAGTTGTGGGACCGGTTGCCATGATCTTCATTTTCTGAATGTTGAGCTTTAAGCCAAATTTTTCATTCTCCACTTTCACTTTCATCAAGAGGCTTTTAGTTCCTCTTCACTTTCTGCCATAAGGGTGGTGTCATCTGCATATCTGAGGTTATTGATATTTCTCCCGGCAATCTTGATTCCAGTTTGTGTTTCTTCCAGTCCAGCATTTCTCATGATGTACTCTGAATATAAGTTAAATAAACAGGGGGACAATATACAGCCTTGACGAACTCCTTTTCCTATTTGGAACCAGTCTGTAGTTCCATGCCCAGGTCTAACTGTTGCTTCCTGACCTGCATACAAATTTCTCAAGAGGCAGATCAGGTGGTCTGGTATGCCCATGTCTTTCAGAATTTTCCACAATTTTTTTGTGATCCACACAGTCAAAGGCTTTGGCATAGTCAATAAAGCAGAAATAGATGTTTTTCTGGAACTCTCTTGCTTTTTCTATAATCCAGCGGATGTTGGCAATTTGATCTCTGATTCCTCTGCCTTTTCTAAAACCAGCTTGAACATCAGGAAGTTCACGGTTCACATATTGCTAAAGCCTGGCTTGGAGAATTTTGAGCATTACTTTACTAGCGTGTGAGATGACTGCAATTGTGTGGTAGTTTGAGCATTCTTTGGTATTGCCTTTCTTTGGAATTGGAAGAAAACTGACCTTTTCCAGTCCTGTGGCCACTGCTGAGTTTCCCAAATTAGCTGACATATTGAGTGCAGCACTTTCACAGCATCATCTTTCAGGATTTGGAATAGCTCAACTGGAATTCCATCACCTCCACTAGCTTTGTTCATAGTGATGCTTTCTAAGGCCCACTTGACTTCACATTCCAGGATGTCTGACTCTAGGTCAGTGATCATACCATTGTGATCATCTGGGTCGTGAAGATCTTTTTTGTACAGTTCTTCTGTGTATTCTTACCATCTCTTCTTAATATCTTCTGCTTCTGTTAGGTCCATACCATTTCTGTCCTTTATCTAGCCCATCTTTGCATGAAATGTTCCTTTGGTATCTCTGATTTTTCTTGAAGAGATCTGTAGTCTTTCCCATTCTGTTGTTTTTCTCTATTTCTTTGCATTGATCGCTGAAGAAGGCTTCCTTATCTCTTCTTGCTATTCTTTGGAACTCTGCATTCACATGTTTATATCTTTCCTTTTCTCCTTTGCTTTTCGCTTCTTTTCTTTTCACAGCTATTTGTAAGCCCTCCCCAGACAGCCATTTTGCTTTTTTGCATTTCTTTTCTATGGGAATGGTCTTGATCCCTGTCTCCTGTACAATGTCACGAACCTCATTCCATAGTTCATCAGGCACTCTATGTATCAGATCTAGGCCCTTAAATCTATTTCTCACTTCATATCTCTACACACAAAAAAGAAGAACTTGAAGATAGGCCATGTATTCATGCATCAATTCAAATATATCTTTTCTTATTACTCAAACATATTTTTTCACATATATCACTCATCTTCGTCACTCTTATCCAAATGGGAATAGAGTTGTATTAGGTTTACTGAGATGAACATCCATATGTTTCTCTTTCAATTAGCTCATTTTAGATTCTAACTCTTGCTTTTAAAACTTTAAATAGCTGCTGTATTTCCTTCCTCTTCCATCAGTGTAATGAAATAATATTTTGATTTGAACTTGCTTATTTTAGCTAACTACGTAAGTAGAAAAGTATTCTTAAAACTTTCATGAGTTGGGGAATGGGGAGAGCACTGAGAATATTATCACTTAATGATCACCGTAATCTTATGTGGAATTCTGGGGCAAAAGTATCCAATACATTATCAAATGTATTTCTCTTTCTTAGCATGAAGTGAGGTGACCAGATATGCTAGATTAGCTAGAAGTCTCCATTTTTGTTTTTGTTGTTGCAGTTGGCTGCCTTTGAATGACATTTGAAATTTGTAGCTAACAGCTAAATGGATTCTGGCAGGAACCAAAACACTTGACCCAGGAAAGAATTTGGGATGAACATTCAGTGAGAAAAGGAAGACAATTGATTCACTGTGTGATTGACAAGACATTTAAAGGAACAAACAAGAGTGAATGAGAATCAAGAAGCAAAGAAAAATCATAGTTTGAAAATTATTTGAAAGTGATATCTAAATTAAGGATTTTTATTTCTACCAATGATATTTTTCACAGAACTAGAACAAATAACGTCACAATCTATATGGAAACACACACACAAAAAAAACTTGAATAGACAAAGCAATCTTGAAAAAGAAGAATGGAACAGGAGGAATCAACTTTCCTGACTTTAGACTATACTACAAAGCTGCAGTCATCAAGGCAGTATGGTACTGGCACAAAGACATAAATATAGATCAATGGAGCAAAATAGAAAGCCCAGAGATAAATCCATGCACCTATGGACACCTTATCTTTGACAAAGGAGGCAAAAATATATTATGAAGAAAAGACAATCTCTTTAAAAAGTGGTGCTGGGAAAACTGGTCAACCACTTGTAAAAGAATGAAACTAGAACACGTTCTAATACCATACACAAAAATAAACTCAAAATGTGTTGAAGATCTAAATATAAGCCAGAAACTATAAAACTCTTAGAGGAAAACATAAGCAGAACTCTCTCTGACATAAATCACAGGTAGATCCTCTATGACCTACCTCCCAGAGTAATGAAAATTTTAAAAAACATGAGACCTAATTAAACTTAAAAGCTTTAGCACCACAAAGTAATCTAAAAGCAAAGTTAAAAGGGAGCCTTCAGAATGGGAGAAAATAATAGCAAATGAAAGAACTGACAAGGAACTAATCTCCAAAATATAAAAGCAGCTCATACAGCTCAATACCAGAAAAAAGAACAACCCAGTCAAAAAGTGGGCCAAAGAACTAAACAGACAATTCTACAAAGAAGACAGATGGATAATGAACACAAGAAAAATGCTCAACATCACTCATTATCATAGAAATGCAAATCAAAACCACAATGAAGTACCATCTCAGGCCAGTCAGAATGGCTGCCATCAAAAAGTCTACAAAAAATAAATGATGAAAAAAAAATGAGGGAGAGGGTGTGGAGAAAAGGGAAACCTCTTACACTGTTGGTGAGAATGCAAACTGGTATAGCCACTATGGAGAATAGTGTGGATGCACCTTAAAAAACTGGAAATAGAACTGCCATATGACACATCAATCCCACTGCTGGGCATACACACTGTGGAAACCAGAATTGAAAGAGACACGTGTACCCCAATGTTCATTGCAGCACTGTTTACAATAGCTGGGACATGAAGGCAACCTAGATATCCATCAGCAGATGAATGAATAAGGAAGTTGTGGTACATTTACACAATGGAATATTACTCAGCTATAAAAAAAAGAATGCATTTGAGTCACTTCTCATGAGGTGGATGAAACTGGAACCTATTATACGGAGTGAAGGAAGTCAGAAAAAGAAACACAAATACAGTATATTAAGACATATATATGGAATTTAGAAAGATGGTAACAATGATCTTATATTCAAAGCAGCAAAATAAACACAGATGTAAAGAAGAGACTTTTGGACTACGTAGCAGAAGGCAAGGGTGAGATGATTTAAGAGAATAACATTGAACCATATATATCACCATATGTAAATTAGATAACCAGTGCAATTCATTGCATGAAGCAGGACACTCAAAGCCGGTGCTCTGGGACACCCCAGAGGGATGGGGTGGTGAGGGAGAAGGCAGGAGCATTCAGGATGGGAGGACACATGTGCACCCATGGCTAATTCCTTTTAATATATGGCAAAAACCACCACGATATTGCAAAGTAATTATCCTCCAATTAAAATTATAAATTAATTTTAAAAATTCTTAAATCATTCCCCTTCTTGGTTCTCAGGTTTATCATTTTAAAAATAAGGGGAATTAAATAGTTCTGAGGTCCTCTAAGGTCCCTGGGTCGGGAAGATCCCTTGGAGAAAGAAATGGCAACCCACTCCAGGATTCTTGCCTGGAGAATCCCATGGATGGAGGAGCCTGGTGGGCTACAGTCCATGGGGTTGCAAAGAGTCAGACACGACTGAGCAACTTAACTTTAACTAAAGGTCTTCTCTAGTTATAAAGCATTGTGATTCAAAGTTTAAGATTTGAGAGTTTGGTTCAAGATGGCAGAGTAGAAGAATGCACCTTCATCTTCTCCTGTGAGAGCACCCAAATCACAGCTAGCTGTTGAACAACCATCAACAGGAGGACACTGGGATCTACCAAAACAAAAAGATACCCATGATCAAGGACAAAGTGGAAACCAGAACAACATTGTAGGAGGGGCCCGATCACAATAAAATTAAATTCCACACCCACTGCATGGGCAACCCACAAGCTGAACAATAATACAAAAGAAGTTCTCGCACTGTTGTGAAGATTCTGAGCTCCAATTGTGAAGATTCTGAGCTCCACATTAAGATTCCCAGCCTGGAGATTGTGCAAAAGGACTAGAAATCCCCAGGGAATCTGAGTTTGATGGCCAGTGGGATTGGATTGCAAAACTTCCACAGGACTGGGGGAAACAGAGACTTCACTTTTGGAGAGCAAAAACAAGTTTTGTGTGCACCAGGACCCAAAGGAAGGGAGAAGTGTCCCCACAGAAGACTGAGCCTCACCTACCAATGAGTGTTGGAGGTATGGGTCGGTAGCAGTGGCTCCCCATGGGGATGGAGGCACTAGCAGCAACAGTCCTGGGTGATGCCCCTGGTATATGCCTTCTTGGAGATTTCCACTAACCCTACTATGCACTCCAGGGCAGGGTCACCTCAGGGTAAATGGCTATTTGAGGGAAGGAGTGCAGCCCCACCCATCAGCAGACAATTGGATTACAGTTTTACTGGGCACATCCTTGCCAACCAGAGTGAAACCCAGACTGAGGCCTTCCCATCAGGAAAATTTAACAAACCTCTTAGCCTCATCCTCATCCTGCAACCACTGGACAACCCCTACAACAAAGAATTATCCAATTCCAAATGTCAATAGTGCTTAGAGAACTCTGGTTTAGTGCATCTTGACTTCAACCTTTGCTTACCTCCACTTTAACATATCCTGACTAGAGGGAGAAAGGTCACGTCCTTAAGTACTCCCAAAATAAGTCCATACTGCTGTGTATCCTGAAGAAGGCAATGGCACCCCACTCCAGTACTCTTGCCTGGAAAATCCCGTGGATGGAGGAGCCTGGTAGGCTGCAGTCCATAGGGTCGCTAGGAGTCGGACACGACTGAGTGACTTCACTTTCACTTTTCATTTTCATGCATTGGAGAAGGAAATGGCAACCCACTCCAGTGTTCTTGCCTGGAGAATCCCGGGGACGGGGAGCCTGATAGGCTGCTGTCTATGGGGTCACACAGAGTCAGACATGACTGAAGCGACTTAGCAGCAGCAGCAGCAGCAGCAGCTGTATATCCACATTTACTTGCATCGTTTAACAGTGTTTACCAAGTAAAAAGTCTCATATTTTAAGGTTTAGTTTCTAGTAAAAGGGATACGATAATATTACTGAATGTCCCTAATCAAAGACCATGCAAATGAATACCTTAACTCTGTAGAAATCCTTGAAGATCTTTAGGGCTTCATAGACTTGTGTTTATCTATTATAACACCTCAGTAATATGTATAAGGACACCTGAATTATTTTTTCAAATGTTTTACCAAACTAAGTAGGGAAACAGTTGTCTTTGGCATTCTTTATTAATCTCTCCTTTCTTGCTTGGTCCTCTAATTCATTCTTTTCATATTTGTCTTAAAACATTGACTTTTGCCTTATTTCCTTCCTCCAACTCTTCTAGGAGGAGGCAAAATTTCCTGTCCCATAATCGTGTTTTTGTCAAGTACCCAGATCTGATCCAGAAAATAAGGACATAAAGGTGAAATATGAGACTATCCCAGCCAATTTTTAATGTTCACAAACCTCATTATACCATGTCACTAATTTATTCAAATCTTTGCTTAATTTTACTTTTGTAGGTTAGGACAGCAGTTTTCCTAAGTTTGGCTTAGAAACCAAGGTTTGCTTATTCTGGTTTAGTCATCAGTTACATCACTGTTTAAATGATAGTGGTGTGAGGAAAGGTTTTTTAGAGACTCATTCATTTTTCTATCCCCTACATAATTTATTAAAATATTTTGCATGTGAAAGGGATAGCAATGTTCAATTAATTGAATTGAACTTCTTTGTTTGATAAGCTTCAAACATAGCAGTTTCATGTCAGTCTCACTAGTGATACACAACACTAACAAAGTGAGAAGCACATATAATAAATGCATGAACAATCAGAGACAGAAGATGGCATATCCTATTGGGAACAGACAGATTAAGAAACACTTAAAGGATAAAGTAATTAAATAATCTTTTCAGCACTGATATTTGAACACTCTTCAGTAGAAATTGTAGAATGTTAAAGATGGAAGATAACTTAGTCCAGTCGTTTCATTTGCACATTTGAAATTTTATGTCCAGTAATGAAAGTGATCAGCAAAAAAATCACCTAGAGACCCTTACACTAAATGCAACATGACAAAAAATATGTCACACTTTTAGAAACAAAAGGTATGCCGTATAGTCATTCAGAGCTATTTCATATATATTCACAGGCTAGTTCACCAGCTTGAGTTTGGAGAGCCTGTTCCATGGATGATACATGTTAAATCTGTTGTCATCTCCCCATTTGCTCACCTCAGGTGCTAAGTTAGGAAACAAAGACTTGAAAACTTTTTGTTGTATTTCCTTTCTGCCTATAGAATTGTGAGCTTGTCCTCTCAAGCTCCTGGTTGGAGCATGGTGAATCCATGGAATTGCAGTATTTCTATTTAGATAGTTATATGGTAGACTTCTGGGATTCCCTGGTGGCTCAGATGGCAAAGAATCTGCCTGCCATGCAGAAGACCTGGGTTCTATCTCTGGCTCAGGAAGAGCCCCTGGAGTAGAGAATGTCAACTCATTCCAATAATCTTACCATGGATAGAGGATCTTGGTGGGCTAAGTCCATGGTGTCACAGAGTCAGACACGACTGAGAGACTAACAACACACATACACACACACACACACACTATTGTACATTTCTAACATTCATTGTCTACTTCCATTCACTAATTAATATGTATCCCCAAAGTACCAGAACATGATATGTTTTAGAATCCTTAGAATCTTTCACATTTTTAATCACAGTTTAGAAACATCTTAAATGTCATAAAGTAAATCTGTCTTTTCTAGCTCTCTCACCTGCCAAATATTAGAATATTCTCTACTATATTTGTCAGATGATAGTGATGGTGATGTGGGTAGGATAACTGATTACTCTGGAACATTATTTATATTTTAAGTTATTCTTTCTCTTATTTCTTTTGTCTCCAGAATTATTTCAGGCCCCATAGTACCTGAATATTACATCTTAGAAAATGTCAGGCAACTGAGAAGGGTCACATATATATACTTCCACTTTCTCTATATATTTTGACGATTTTGGTTATCCTTCACTTGTTAATGTCAAGTTATCCTTCACTTGTTAATGTCAAGCCCCTAAGTGAGTTTATAACCTACAATACTCTTAGAGTTATAATTGTTGAAACTATTCAGGTATTAGACATCTAGAAGTCATGAAAGCTCCCAAAATAGCATATATTTCTGTCATCCTTTATATATAAGTAAGTTATATTGGCATAAGGGTCGTATAATAGCAGCAGAAACTCATGAATAATGATCATTTTAGGAGAAGCAAATAGGCCTTTAGGAATGATCCAAGACTGTATACTATAAACTTTAATAAAAGTACACAACTGCTTCTTCAATTATTAGAATATTTCAATATCATCAACTAGTCATGGACAAAATAGATATTTGTTTAAATCATAACAACATGCAGACTAATTTTTTTCCATATAATGGTATTAAACAAAACCCCCAAAGATACCAACATGATGGTGGTTCTACTACAGAGAATGCCCTGGAAATGTAACCTTAATTAAAATAAAATTTTAAATGCATAAAAGTTCACCAGTCATTATATACATTTAAAAATATATTATTCACTTTCAACTCTTAGATTGCTTTATATGATATTCCTTGGGTTTTTCTTGGGAACAATCCTGTTTAGGACTTCAAGTTGCTTAGAATATAATAAAAGCTGGAAAGAGTCATAAGAAATTCTCTTGTCTGGTCTTCTGCATTGAAGCAGGCAAGGTTTGACAAAGAAGTCTGTTCTGATTGGTCTTGACAGTTTAACTCTAGATCACCAAGAATGATTAAATATAAAGACAGTTCTGATTGGTCTTGACAGTATAACTCTAGATCACCAAGAATGATTAAATGAACTATCATATAAAGACATTAACTATATTCTAAGGAGTTTTAGTTGTGTCTTGGTATTATAGGCACCACTAGGTACTTAAATTACCTTATTTAATCCTTGTTATAAACTTTTGGTATAAGTACAATTATTATTTTCATTTTTCATAGAAAGAAAACAATGATTGAAGAGGCTAAACACAACACAAAATCACAAATCAACAAAACGAAGATTCAAACATACATCTGCCTCCAAAGCTAATTTTACTATACTATATCTTATTTTTGCTTCCTTATCCAGAATGACCAAAGAGTTTTTTACTGGATTGTAGAGTAGGGATAAGAATAATTGAAAAACTGAACCAGTTTCTTTGGGCATTCCATAAGATCAGCTGAGTAACCAAAGCCATTTAATTATAAGTCTTTCAGGTTATTTGCCTTAATAGAATATCTTAGTTCCAGTTTGAATCTCGAGTTTTGACTGGATGAAATCCTTATTATGATTCTGTTTTAGTAATATGAACAAATATTGAATAAATTATCAAATATAATTTTCATATCCATCAGTTCAGTCAATTCAGTTCAATCACTCAGTCGTGTACGACTCTTTGTGAAGCTGTGAATCACAGGACGCCAGGCCTCCCTGTCCATCACCAACTCGCGGAGTTTACTCAAACTCATGTCCATTGAGTCGGTGATGCCATCAAGTCATCTCATTCTCTGTCGTCCCCTTCTCCTCCTGGCCCCAACTCCTTCCAGCATCAGTGTCTTTTCCAATGAGTCAACTCTTCGCACGAGGTGGCCAAAGTATTGGAGTTTCAGCTTTAGCATCAGTCCTTCAAATGAATACCCAGGACTGAACTCCTTTAGAATGGACTGGTTGGAACTCCTGGAAGTCCAAGGGACTCTCAAGAGTCTTCTCCAACACCACAGTTTGAAAGCATCACTTCTTTGGTGCTCAGATTTCTTCACAGTCCAACTCTCACATCCATACATGACCACTAGAAAAACCATAGCCTTGACTAGATGGACCTTTGTTGGCAGAGTAATGTCTCTGCTTTTGAATATGTTATCTAGGTTGGTCATAACTTTCCTTCCAAGGAGTGTTTTTTAATTTCATGGCTGCAATCACCATCTGCAGTGATTATGCAGCCCAAAAAAATAAAGTCTGACACTGTTTCCACTGTTTCCCCATCTATTTCCCACGAAGTGATGGGACGAGAACCAAGATCTTCGTTTTCTGAACGTTGAGCTTTAAGCCACCTTTTTCACTCGCCTCTTTCACTTTCATCAAGAGGCTTTTTAATTCCTCTTCACTTTCTCCCATAAGGGTGGTGTCATCTGCATATCTGAAGTTATTGATATTTCTCCTGGCAATCTTGATTCCAGCTTGTGCTTCTTCCAGTCCAGTGTTTCTACTGATGTAATCTGCATATAAGTTAAATAAGCAGGGTGACAATATACAACCTTGATGTATTCCTTCTCCTATTTGGAACCAGTCTGTTGCTCCATGTCCAGTTCTAACTCTTGCCTCCTGACCTGCATATAGGTTTCTCAAGAGGCAGGTCAGGTGGTCTGGTATTGCCATCTCTTTCAGAATTTTCCACAGTTTAATGTGATCCACACAGTCAAAGGCTTTGGCATATTCAATAAAGCAGAAATAGATGT
Source organism: Bos mutus (assembly GCF_027580195.1). Lineage (NCBI taxonomy): Eukaryota > Metazoa > Chordata > Mammalia > Artiodactyla > Bovidae > Bos > Bos mutus. The sequence goes on along the minus strand of NC_091646.1, from coordinate 64,052,166 downwards.
TTTTTTGGAACTCTCTTGCTTTTTTGATGATCCAGTGGATGTTGACAATTTGATCTCTGGTTCCTCTGCCTTTTCTAAAACCAGCTTGAACATCTGGAAGTTCACGGTTCACATATTGCTGAAGCCTGGCTTGGAGAATTTTGAGCATTACTTTACTTGTGTGTGAGATGAGTGCAATTGTGCAGTAGTTTGAGCATTCTTTGGCATTGCCTTTCTTTGGGATTGGAATGAAAACTGACCTTTTCCAGTCCTGTGGCCACTGCTGAGTTTCCCAAATTTGCTGGCATATTGAGTGCAGCACTTTCACAGCATCATCTTTCAGGATTTGAAGTAGCTCAACTGGAATTCCATCACCTCCACTAGCTTTGTTCATAGTGATGCTTTCTAAGGCCCACTTGACTTCACATTCCAGGATGTCTGGCTCTAGGTGAGTGATCACACCATCGCGATTATCTGGGTCTTGAAGATCTTTTTTGTACAGTTCTTCTGTGTAATCTTGCCACCTCTTCTTAATATCTTCTGCTTCTGTTAGGTCCATACCATTTCTGTCCTTTATTGAGCCCTTCTTTGCACGAAATGTTCCCTTGGTATCTCTAATTTTCTTGAACAGATCTCTAGTCTTTCCCATTCTGTTGTTTTCTTCTATTTATTTTCATTGATCACTGAGGAAGGCTTTCTTATCTCTCCTTGCTATTCTTTGGAACTCTACATTCAGATGCTTATATCTTTCCTTTTCTCCTTTGCTTTTCACTTCTCTTCTTTTCACAGCTATTGTAACGCCTCCTCAGACAGCCATTTTGCTTTCTTGCATTTCTTTTTCTTGGGGATGGTCTTGATCCCTATCTCCTGTACAATGTCATGAACATCTGTCCATAGTTTATCAGGCATTCTGTCTATCAGATCTAGTCCCTTAAATCTATTTCTCACTTCCACTGTGTAATCATAAGGGATTTCATTTAGGTCATACCTGAATGGTCATATCCATCATTCTAGTATAAATCCATAACATCTTATTTCTGGATAATTGCATTAGCCTCCATTTTTCTCTTCTAGTTTACTTTATAAAAATATTGCCAGCTTTATCTTCTCTAAAAGTCTTTTTCACTATGACATTGATCTACCCCAAATTCTTTAATGTAACCTCATTTCATATAACCCAAATTGCACACAGTATCTGGCTTATTTATCATTCTAATTTAACTGCTCCTTGTTTCTCAGTATGAAATCCCCAGTTCAGCCAGATTGATGTGTTTTGTCACTAAATAATCATGTAAATACTCACCTCTCTTTACTGATTTTTTAATATTCATCTGGTTAACCATAAAGCTCAATTCTTTCCTCTCTGCCAACCTGCATTATATGCTCTGTAATCTCTCCATTACACCTAATCTCTGAAATCCAGTAGCATTTACTATTTGGCATGACCATAACATGGTTTGTCTTGTGTGTGTTGTTATTTAGTTGCTAAGTCATTTCCAAATCTTTGTGACCCCATGGACTGTAGTTTGGCAGGTTCATCTGTCCGTTCTTTCCCAAGCAAGAATGCTGGAGTAGGTTGCCAGGACTTAAAATTGCCTGACTCTGTTTTTGTTCTTCCCCAGTTAGGCAAATGCTTCATCCAAGCAGAAATCATAGCATATTTCCTTACATTTATTTCCCAAAGCATAACTGCCTCACACATAGTTGACATTCTATGAATATTTGTTTGACGTTAAATATATTAATGACACAATAAGAAGATGACATATGAGCACAGAAGACTATTTCTGAATTCGCTAACTAATAGGTGATGATGAAATAGTCCAAAATACTTAATAAGAGAATAAAACACACACCAATGTACAATATAAACTAGGGTGAATAGTTCTTGAAAGTGTCTATTTTATCTGTCTTACTATACGTAATAAAGGAGATGAAACCAGTCAGTCTTAATGAAGCTAAACCCTGAATATTCACTGGAAGGACTGATGCTAAAGCTGAAGCTCCAGGACTCATTGGAAAAGTCCCTGATCCTGGGAAAGACTAAGGGCAGAAGGAGAAGAGTGTGTCAGAGGATGAGACGGCTGGATGGCATCACCGATGCAATGAACATGAACTTGGGCAAACTCTGGGAGATGGTGAGGGACAGGGAGGCCTGGCGTTCTGCAGTCCATGGGCTTACAAAGAGTTGGACATGACTGGGGGACTGAACAACAACAGCAACCAGTATACATAATGTTTGGGGAACTCAATGGATATGTTGTAATAACTTCAATTTTAATTTGCTATAAAATTGACACAAAGAGAACATCAATTGTTTTAGCCTCCCATATCCCTCATGCAAATGTAATCTAGATTTGAAATATTTATTTAATCTGGCATATATTCATATGGAATCCCTCAAAACTTTGGCTCTTCTTCCTATAACTCTTACAAAACGAACTGCTGCAGACTTTCATAATGGGCTTTTTGAAATGTGAAATGTCCAAATTTTTTTCCAACTTTTAGCTAGAGTTAAAAACTGTTTGCTTGAATATTGGCATGTATATTTCAAATGGAACATATTTCACTTGGAAATATCTGGTTTTAAAGTCTTTGAACCATTTTTCCATTTTGAGTTTCTATTTTGCTTGGTTTTCAGGTCTCCCCTTACTTTGTAAAAATTAATACTCTCTCTCTGAGGAATTGTAACAAATAGTTTATTCTTAAAGTTAATTCCCCATGAATTTATAAAAAGGATGATTGACTTATATACATTTTGCATAAAATTATTTGTATTTCCATTGAGACATGCAAGTTTTGGTTATTTGTGTATGTGTGTTTTTGTGTGTTTGTGTGTGTGGGAATGAGAAAATGATCATCAGTGAAGTAATGATATTTACTGTCAATATAGTAATCGAAGGTTAATAATTTTAAATAAAGAAAATCAATAAAGAACAAAAAAAAAAACCCTGCACTGTATGAAAAATTGTAAAGAAATATTATCTCCCAAATATCATCAGTTTCCTTAAGACACCCAGTTTCACAAAAGGTGTTCCTGTCAACCCTGAAATGCCTATCTATTAAAATGACAGATCCAAGAGTGTTCTTGTTAATTACATTCCTCATCCTGCAAATCAAGAGGGCTAAGCTGTTTTGGAAAACAAGAAAACCATTTTCTCACCTCTGAATTCAGGAAAGAATATGAAATGACATAATATCAAGCCAATTCTAATGTTCAGTGAAACTGTGTTTTACAAAATAAACACACCAGTGATTAAATAAATCACCTTTTCAAAAAGTTTTAAAACAACTGCATTTTTTTTTTCCCCCAAAAATACTTTTATAAATGTATTCTTGCATTTCATCTTCATACGTCCCCTTCTGGTAAAACAAAGGAGAAACTCAGCAGTCTCTTAAAAGCTGAAATGGGCTTTTAAGACATTTAGATCTAAATTGGAGAGGGCAATGGCAACCCACTCCAGTACTCTTGCCTGGAAAATCCCATGGACCGAGGAGCCTGGTAGGCTGCTGTCTATGGGGTTGCATAGAGTCAGACACGACTGAGCAACTTCAATTTCACTTTTCACTTTTCATGCATTTGAGAAGGAAATGGCAACCCACTCCCGTGTTCTTGCCTGGAGAATTCCAGGGAGGGTGGAGCCTAGTGGGCTGCCGTCTATGGGGTCGCACAGAGTTGGACCCGACTGAGGCGCCTTAGCAGCAGCAGCAGATCTAAATTATCCTTTTAAAATTTTCCTCACGTATTTTCTGCAAATATTTTTTGTAAATATATAATTGTGTAACATATTGATACCATTGAAGACCCTGTGATATTCAGATGGAACTAACCTTTTGCAGTTTCTCATAATTTTAAAGAAAAAAAATATGTATATATAAACATATCTCAGAGTTGTAGATTTGGATCCAGACAACTGCAATAAGGTGAATATCTCAATACAATCAGTTTGAAGTTTTTTTTTTTCCCTAGTGCATATAAAACATATTTACAGTACACTGTAGTCTATTAAGTGTGCAATACCATTTTTTCTAAAGAAAACAATATATATTACCCAATTCAAAATACTTTATTGCTAAAAAAAGGCTAATCATCATCTGAATCTTTAGCTAGTCATAATCTTTTTGCTGATGAAGAGTTTAAAATATTTAGAGAATCATCAAAATATGAACCCACAGACATGAAGTGAGCAAATACTGTCCGAAAAATAGCACTTATAGATTTTCTCAAATAGGGTTGCCACAAACCTTTAATTTGTAAAAATTGTGGCATGTCAAGTATTAAAGTTAAGCACAATAAAATGAAATATGCCTGGTATTTACAACAATAAATAATAAACAAAAACGATTTGGACTTTATAAAAGGAAGTATGGTATGTAAATCAAAAGAAATATTTAATTAGACATATTGATAGCCTTCTTATGCCTTTCACAATTTCAGTTAAAATTAGAATAATTGAAACATATATAATGAGCTTCCAATGCATTTTGTATAAAATTGCAGAGAAAATAGTTTCATTTTCCAAAATGACATACACCGACAAGCTTGTTCTAAGGGCTTTGGTGAGCACTTATTTGGGAAAGCCTTTGAACACCTAGCATTAATGGTGCATATTCTGAACTTGGGAAGAGAAGTTGGATGTGTGAGACCACCAAAAAATTAAGTACAAAGTCAGTATATGTGCCTGAAATAAATGTCCTTTAGACACTATCAGTTGTAGAGAGCCCTGTATTATGTCTTGTATAGAAGTCAACAAAAGTTTTACGGTAGGAAAGTTATGAAAGAGATGGGAATATGAGACCACCTGACCTGCCTCTTGAGAAACCTGTATGCAGGTCAGGAGCAACAGTTAGAACTGGGCATGGAACAACAGACTGATTCCAAATAGGAAAAGGAGTATGTAAAGGCTGTATATTGTCATCCTGCTTATTTATATGCAGAGTACATCATGAGAAACACTGGGCTGGAAGAAGCACAAGTTAGAATCAAGATTTCTGGGAGAAATATCAATAACCTCAGATATGCAGATGATATCACCCTTATGGCAGAAAGTGAAGAAGAACTAAAGAAGATCTAAAGAGCCTCTTGATGAAAGTGAAAGAGGAGAGTGAAAAAGTTGGCTTAAAGCTCAACATTCAGAAAACGAAGATCATGGCATCCAGTCCTATCACTTCATGGCAAATAGATGGGGAAAAAGTGGACACAGTGGCCGACTTTATTTTTCTGGGCTCCAAAATCACTGCAGATGGTGGTTGCAGCTATGAAATTAAAAGACGCTTACTCCTTGGAAGGAAAGTTATGACCAACCTAGACAGCATATTAAAAAGCAGAGACTTTACTTTATCAACAAAGGTCCGTCTATTTAAGGCTATGGTTTTTCTAGTGGTCCTGTATGGATGTGAGAGTTGGACTATAAAGAAAGCTGAGCACCGAAGAATTGATGCTTTTGAACTGTGGTGTTGGAGAAGACTCTTGAGAGTCCCTTGGACTGCAAGGATATCCAACTAGTCCATCCTAGAGGAAATTAGTCCTGAATATACATTGGAAGGACTGATGTTGAAGCTGAAACTCCAGTGCTTTGGCCCCCTGATACAAACAGCTGACTCATTGGAAAAGACCCTGATGCTGGGAAAGATTGAAGGCCAGAGAAGGCGATGACAGAGGATGAGATGATTGGATGGTATTACCGACTCAATGGACATGAATTTGAGTAAACTCCGGGAGTTGGTGATGGACAGGGAGGCCTAGCATGCTGTGGTTCGTGGCATCACAAAGAGTCTGACACAACTGAGTGACTGAAATGAACTGAAATACACATAATAGTATAAAATGCACAGTGTGATGGCATCTAAAGATCTGGGACTGCTCTGCCAAGTGCTTCCTTAATTAGATATACCAGATTTAGCAAATAATAGAGGAGGTTTGGTTAAATTGGAATTTTACATGAACAATGAAGGATGTTTTAGTAAACTATTTCCCATGAACTATTTGCTTCAAATACCAGTCTGTGATGAAATTTTCAATGATCTATATCATAACTTTTTTGGATAGTGCAGTGAGTTTTTCACAGCACTAGAATTATTCTACATTTTATTTTTAAAGTTATTTCTGCCTCACATTTTTGGTTCACACTAGAAAACACCCACTTTCTATTATGAAATAATGTAGACATTGGATAGTATATTTTGTTTTTTAATTAGCATTATTAAAAGTGACAGCATATTTTATTATCTTAGATACTTACCTATCTGTGTGGGTATATATATATATATATATATATATACCATCTGAGCCATGAAGGAAGCCCTCTACACACACACACACACACACACATAAATATATATATATATACACACACACATATATAACTTTTAACTACTATTTACTATTCCTTCATGTAAATATTAGGGCTTCCCAGGTGGCTCAGTGGTAAAGAATCCACCCACTAAACAGATGTGGGTTTGATCCCTAGGTCAGGAAGAGCCCATGGAAAAGGAAGTGGCAACACACTCCAGTACTCTTGCCTGGAAAATCCCATGGACAGAGGAGCCTGGCAGGCTACAGTTCATGGGGTCACAAAAGAGGCACAACCTAGTGACTAAACAACAACAATAACAACGTATTAATATGCTGTATTATGTTTATCTAGTCTCCAGGTGACTATATAATTTTGCTTCTAAATTTTGCCATTAAAATTTATGCTGGTTTCAGCATTCTATATGTGTTCTTATGTACAGTGTATTTATATAAAGTGTGTTTGAAGAATTGCTAGGGTCTGCACATTTTCAGTGTTACCCAGTACTAGCAAACTGCTTTCCAAATTGGCTCTATAAACTTTTACCTCCATCAGCAATGTATTTAAGCGGTGATTCACCTATATGCTCACTATATTTGATATCTTTGGACTTTTACCTCAGTTCAGTTCAGTCTTTAGTCATGTCTGACTCTTTGAGACCCCATGAATTGCAGCACGCCAGGCCTTCTTGTCCATCACCATCTCCCGGAGTTCACACAAACTCATGTTCATGGAGTCGGTGATGCTATCCAGCCATCTCATCCTCTGTCGTCCCTTTTCCTCCTGCCCCCAATGCCTCCCAGCATCAGAGTTGTTTTTCCAATGAGTCAACTCTTCACAAGAGGTGGCCAAAGTACTGGAGTTTCAGCTTTAGCATCATTCCTTCCAAAGAACACCCAGGGCTGATCTCCCTTAGAATGGACTGGTTGGATCTCCTTGCAGTCCAAGGGACTCTCAAGAGTCTTCTCCAACACCACAGGTCAAAAGCATCAATTCTTCAGCACTCAGCTTTCTTCACAGTCCAACTCTCGCATCCATCCATGACCACTGAAAAACCATAGCCTTGACTAGATGGACCTTTTTTGGCAAAGTAATGTCTCTGCTTTTCAATATGCTATCTAGGTTGGTCATAACCTTTCTTCCAAGGAGTAAGCGTCTTTTAATTTCATGGCTGCAATCACCATCTGTCGTGATTTTGGAGCCCCAAAAAATAAAGTCTGACACTGTTTCCACTGTTTCCCCATCTATTTGCCATGAAGTGATGGGACCAGATGCCATTATCTTAGTTTTCTGAATGTTGAGCTTTAAGCCAACTTTTTCACTCTCCTCTTTCACTTTCATCAAGAGGCTTTTGAGTTCCTCTTCACTTTCTACCATAAGGGTGGTGTCATCTGCATATCTGAGGTTATTGATATTTCTCCTGGCAATCTTGATTCCAGCTTGTGCTGCTTCCAGCCCAGCGTTTCTTATGATGTACTCTGCATAGAAATTAAATAAGCAGGGTGACAATATACAGCCTTGACATACTTTTACCTCAGGTTTATTTAAATCTACTTGTTTAAATTTAAGGTGTACAATGTGATGCTGTTATGGTGAGAACATAAGCTCTACTCTCATAATCTGATACAGCCACTTCTTTCATAAAACTCTTTAACCTCCAATAGCATCTTTTATGGCCTTCCTATGCTCTGGACTGGCTTGCTACACCATCCAATCCAGACACTGCTTTCCAAAGCTCACAGTATAGTAATCATCCTGCGTCTCCTTTCTCTGACTAATGCCCTAGACTCCAAATTGCCCTCTATCAGCTAAAGTTTTTAGTCCTTTATGTCATATTTCTTCAGAGTCTAAATTAATTTCCTCTAATGAATTGCTATATGATTAATGATTGAAAGGGTTATCTCTCTCCATTTATATTTGCATTTCTTGTTAAAGAAAGAGACAAATACCACTAGGGAGGATGAGCTTGAGTGGTGATTGTGATTATGCAAGAGGTCCTTCAGAGTGACATTTAATCACACCTCTAATATATCACTGTCACCTAGCATGAAAGTGAAAGTGAAAGTAGCTCAGTCATGTCCAACTCTTTGAAACCCCATGGACTATACAGTCCATGGAATTCTCCAGGCCAGAAAACTGGAGTGGGTAGCCAATCCCTTCTCCAGGGGATCTTCCCAATCCAGGGATTGAACCCAGGACTCCTAAATAATTGCAGTTGGATTCTTTACCAACTGAGCCACCAGGGAAGCCCCTAGGAGATTAAAGTAGTTCTGGTTAAATCAGTTCAGATTTGGATTTAACTAAAAGTCAAATAAAACCCTTTTTTACTTGAAAACTTAGAAAAATGCATGAACAAGCCTCTTAGTTTATTCAAGAGAGTTTGCTGACTATGATTATATTTTTGCTGATTTTTCAGGACCTTGGAATAATCCTTTGGTGCATCAGTTTCCAGTCAGAACTGAACATGAAATTGTAGAAACAAGTAAACCAATTCTTTTGAGTAATGAATCCAGGATATAATCTGAAAGGTATTTGCTGTTTTCTATTTTTTACTACTAAATCATTGATTTCAGAGGCATTGTTGCTATGTTTCCCTTAATTATAATTTATTTTACCTGCCATTGTGTAGTTTTTTTATTTATGATAACTTTATTTCTTATGTGAGACTTTATGATGGTTAATCCTAATAGTGATTTGCAGTCTGTACATACTTGATTCACATTTTACACTTTTTAAAAAGTCTTATTAGAGGGAGGAGCTAAGATGGCGGAAGAGTAGGACAGGGAGAACACTTTCTCCCCCACAAATTCATCAAAAGAACATTTAAACGCCAAGTAAATTCCACAAAATAACTTCTGAATGCCGGCAGAGGACATCAGGCACCCAGAAAAGCAACCCAAGTCTTCGAAAGGAGGTAGGGAAAAATATAAAAGACAAAAAAAGGGACAAAAGAGGGAGGGACGGAGTTCCGTCCCGGGAAGGGAGTCTTAAAAAGAGAGAAGTTTCCAAACATCAGGAAACCTTCTCACTGCCGAATCTGTGCCGAGCCTTGGAAGCACAGAGGGCAACATAACAGGGAGGAAAAATAAATAATTCAAACCCGCACATTGCGAGCCCTACAGTAACTCCCCCAGTGGTAACTCCCCCAGCAGAGAAGCAGCGCAGACGCCTGCACACGCCATTAGCAAGCGGGGGCTGGGCAGGGAGGCGCGGCGCGGGCTGCATCACAAGAATCTGGCCTGAATACCCTGAGCACTATCTGAGCGAAATAATTTGGGCTAGCAAACCAGACTGTGGGATATCTACCACGCGAAAAGCCAGCCCTAACCTATGACACCGCCAGGCCCGTGCATGGAATAAAGGACTGAACAGAGATAGCCGGCGGCAGACCATCCCCCTCTGGTGATAGGCAGCCAGAGCCGGAAGGGGACAATCACAGCCCCAGAGAGACATTATCTATAAAACTGTAAGCAGGCTTCTTTGCTAACTAAAACTTCTTGGGGGTCTGGACGGTCAACATCTGCCTGAGAAGGTGTGCCGGTGCACAACTAGATAACCGAGCGGCGGGGAGGCGATAAGTCGCAGCAAGCGCGCGTGCAAAACACCTCATCACCTGAGCTGCTCGGATCTGGGAAGGGCACAAAACGCAGGCCCAACTGAGAGTCTGCGCCTCTGAGGACTACCCGAGTGCCTGAACCTGAGCGGCTTGGACCTGGGAAGTACAGGCAGCCCAGGGCTGGCCGCGGATGGTTTGCGGCTGAGCAACCTAGAGCCTGAGCAGTGTAGGCAGAGAGGCTACACGTGCTGTGAACTGGGGGCAGACCCAGTGTGGCTGAGGCACTGCGAGCACACGCCAGTGTTCTTTGTTTGCAGCACCCCTCCCTACCTCCCCTCAGTGAGACTGAACAAGCCTATAAAAAAAAAAAAAAATAAGTCCTCTTTTATTCCTTTAATTTCCACTTTTACAACCGATTACTTTGCAAAAAAAAAAAAAAAGACCCTTTTTTTAAAAGCAAACTTCATATATACATATTTTTTTAATAATTTTTTGACCTTTCTTTTTCTTTTTCCTTCTTTTCTTTAACACTGTGTTTTTGAAATTCCAAACTCTACTCTAGATTTTTAATTTTAGCTTTTTAGTATTTGTTATCAATTTTGTACCTATAGATTTTTTTTTTTTTTGGTTTTGTTTTTATATAATGTCTGTGACCCTGTTTTATTTTTTTCTTTTTCTTTTTCTCTGTTTTTTTTCTCTTCTTCTTTTAAATAACATGGTATAACTGAAATTCCAAACTCTATTCTAGATTTTTAATTTATGCTTTTTGGTATTAGTTATCAATTTTGTACCTATATTTTCTTTATAATTTTTGCAACCTTGTTTGTTTTTGTTGTTCATTTTTTTCTCTCTTTCTTTTCCTTCTTCTTTTCTTTAACATCGTATTTTTGAAATTCGAAACTCTATTCTAGATTTTAAATTTTTGCTTTTATGTATTTGTTACCAATTTTGTACCTTTAAGAACCCAATCTTCAGTACCCATTTTTCACTAGGGAGCGAGATTACTGGCTTAACTGCTCTCTCTCCCTTTGGACTCTCCTTTTTCTCCACTAGGTCGCCTGTGTCTCCTTCCTAACCCCTCTCCACTCTACCCAACTCTGTGAATTTCTGTGTGTTCCAGACAGTGGAGAACACTTAGGGAACTGATTACTGGCTGGATCTGTCTCCCTCCTTTTCATTTCCCCCATTTATCCTCCTGGCCACCTCTGCCACCTTCTTCCTTCTGCTCTTCTCTGTATAACTCTGTGAACAACTCTGAGCCGTCCAGTTGTGGAGTGCACATAAGGAAGAGATTACTGAATAGCCCACTCTCTTCTCTATTGATTCCACCTCATCTCATTCGGGGCACCTCTAACTCCCTCCTCACTCTTCTCTTCTCCATATAACGCTGTAAACCACTCTGGGCAAAACAAGTTTCAGGGCAAGACATACCAAGCAAATTCTCCAGCAGCAAGGAACACAGCCCTGAGCTCCAAGATACAGGCAGCCCAAGTCACCCCAAAACCACAGACATCCATAACTCATTACTAGACATTTCATTGCACTCCAGAGAGAAGAAATACAGCTCAACCCACCGGAACACCGACACAAGCTTCCTTAACCAAGAAACCTTGACAAGCCACCTATACAAACCCACACAGAGTGAGGAAACGCCACAATAAAGAGAACTCCACAAACTGCCAGAATACAGAAAGGACACCCCAAACTCAGCAATTTAAACAAGATGAAGAGACAGAGGAATAGCCAGCAGATAAAGGAACAATATAAATGCCCACCAAACCAAACAAAAAAGGAAGAGATAGGGAATCTACCTGATAAAGAATTCCGAATAATGATAGTGAAATTGATCCAAAATCTTGAAATTAAAATGGAATCACAGATAAATATCTTGGAGACAAAGATTGAGAAGATGCAAGGAAGGTTTAACAAGGACATAGAAGAAATAAAAGAGAGTCAATAAAAATGAATAATGCAATAAATGAAATTAAAAACACTCTGGAGGCAACAAATAGTAGAATAAAAGAGGCAGAAGATAGGATTAGTGAATTAGAAGATAGAATGGTAGAAATAAATGAATCAGAGAGGATAAAAGAAAAACGAATTAAAAGAAATGAGGACAATCTCAGAGACCTCCAGGACAGTATTAAACGCTACAACATTTGAATCATAGGGGTTCCAGAAGAAGAAGACAAAAAGAAAGACCATGAGAAAATACTTGAGGAGATAATAGATTAAAACTTCCCTAAAATGGGGAAGGAAATAATCACCCAAGTCCAAGAAATCCAGAGTCCCAAACAGGATAAACCCAAGGCGAAAAACCCCAAGACATATTAATCAAATCAACAAAGACCAAACACAAAGAACAAATATTAAAAGCAGCAAGGGAAAAACAACAAATAACACACAAGGGAATTCCTATAAGGATAACAGCTGATCTTTCAATAGAAACTCTTCAAGCCAGGAGGGAATGGCAAGACATACTTAAAATGATGAAAGAAAATAACCTACAGCCCAGACTATTGTACCCAGCAAGGATCTCATTCAAATATGAAGGAGAAATCAAAAGCTTCTCAGACAAGCAAAAGCTGAGAGAATTCAGCACCACCAAACCAGCTCTCCGACAAATTCTAAAGGATATTCTCTAGACAGGAAACACAAAAATAGTGTATAAACTCGAACCCAAAACAATAAAGTAAATGGCAACGGGATCATACTTATCAGTAATTACCTTAAATGTAAATGGGTTGAATGCCCCAACCAAAAGACAAAGACTGGCTGAATGGATGCAAAAACAAGACCCCTACATATGTTGTCTACAAGAGACCCATCTCAAAACAGGGGACACATACGGACTGAAAGTGAAGGGCTGGAAAAAGATTTTCCATGCAAATAGGGACCAAAAGAAAGCTGGAGTAGCAATACTTATATCAGATAAAATAGACCTTAAAGCAAAGGCTGTGAAAAGAGACAAAGATGGTCACTACATAATGATCAAAGGATCAATCCAAGAAGAAGATATAACAATTATAAATATATATGCACCCAACACGGGAGCGCCGCAATATGTAAGACAAATGCTAACAAGTATGAAAGGAGAAATTAACAATAACACAATATTAGTGGGAGACTTTAATACCCCACTCACACCTATGGATAGATCAACTAAACAGAAAATTCACAAGGAAACACAAAGGTTAAACGATACAATAGACCAGTTAGACCTAATTGATATCTATAGGACATTTCATCCCAAAACAATGAATTTCACCTTTTTCTCAAGTGCACATGGAACCTTCTCCAGGGTAGATCACATCCTGGGCCATAAATCTAGCCTTGGTAAATTCAAAAAAATATAAATCATTTCAAGCATCTTTTCTGACCACAATGCAGTAAGATTAGATCTCAATTACAGGAGAAAAACTATTAAAAATTCCAACATATGGAGGATGAACAACACGCTGCTGAATAACCAACAAATCACAGAAGAAATCAAAAAAGAAATCAAAATTTGCATAGAAACTAATGAAAATGAAAACACAACAACTCAAAACCTATGGGACACTTTAAAAGCAGTCCTAAGGGGAAAGTTCATAGCAATACAGGCATACCTCAAGAAACAAGAAAAAAGTCAAATAAATAACCTAACCCTACACCTAAAGCAACTAGAAAAAGGAAGAAATGAAGAACCCCAGGGTTAGTAGAAGGAAAGAAATCTTAAAAATTAGGGCAGAAATAAATGCAAAAGAAACAAAAGAGACCATAGCAAAAATCAACAAAGCCAAAAGCTGGTTCTTTGAAAGGATAAATAAAATTGACAAACCATTAGCCAGACTCATCAAGAAACAAAGGGAGAGAAATCAAATCAATAAAATTAGAAATGAAAATGGAGAGATCACAAAAGACAACACAGAAATACAAAGGATCATAAGAGACTACTATCAACAATTATATGCCAATAAAATGGACAACGTGGAAGAAATGGACAAATTCTTAGAAAAGTACAACTTTCCAAAACTCGACCAGGAAGAAATAGAAAACCTTAACAGACCCATCACAAGCACGGAAATTGAAACTGTAATCAAAAATCTTCCAGCAAACAAAAGCCCCGGTCCAGACGGCTTCACAGCTGAATTCTACCAAAAATTTAGAGAAGAGCTAACACCTATCCTGCTCAAACTCTTCCAGAAAATTGCAGAGGAAGGTAAACTTCCAAACTCATTCTATGAGGCCACCATCACCCTAATACCAAAACCTGACAAAGATCCCACAAAAAAAGAAAACTACAGACCAATATCACTGATGAACATAGATGCAAAAATCCTTAACAAAATTCTAGCAATCAGAATCCAACAACACATTAAAAAGATCATACACCATGACCAAGTGGGCTTTATCCCAGGGATGCAAGGATTCTTCAATATCCACAAATCAATCAATGTAATACACCACACTAACAAATTGAAAAACAAAAACCATATGATTATCTCAATAGATGCAGAGAAAGCCTTTTATAAAATTCAACATCCATTTATGATAAGAACTCTCCAGAAAGCAGGAATAGAAGGAACATACCTCAACATAATAAAAGCTATATATGACAAACCCACAGCAAACATTATCCTCAATGGTGAAAAATTGAAAGCATTTCCTCGAAAGTCAGGAACAAGACAAGGGTGCCCACTTTCACCATTACTATTCAACATAGTTTTGGAAGTTTTGGCCACAGCAATCAGAGCAGAAAATGAAATAAAAGGAATCCAAATTGGAAAAGAAGAAGTAAAACTCTCACTGTTTGCAGATGACATGATCCTCTACATAGAAAACCCTAATGACTCCACCAGAAAATTACTAGAACTAATCAATGATTATAGCAAAGTTGCAGGATATAAAATCAACACACTGAAATCCCTTGCATTCCTATACACTAATAATGAGAAAACAGAAAGAGAAATTAAGGAAACAATTCCATTCACCATTGCAACGGAAAGAATAAAATACTTAGGAATATATCTACCTAAAGAAACTAAAGACCTATGTATAGAAAACTATAAAACACTGGTGAAAGAAATCAAAGAGGACACTAATAGATGGAGAAATATACCATGTTCATGGATTGGAAGAATCAATATAGTGAAAATGAGTATACTACCCAAAGCAATTTATAGATTCAATGCAATCCCTATCAAGCTACCAACAGTATTCTTCACAGAGCTAGAACAAATAATTTCACAATTTGTATGGAAATACAAAAAACCTCGAATAGCCAAAGCGATCTTGAGAAAGAAGAATGGAACGGGAGGAATCAATTTGCCTGACTTCAGGCTCTATTACAAAGCCACAGTTATCAAGACAGTATAGTACTGGCACAAAGACAGAAAAATTGATCAATGGAACAAAATAGAAAGCCCAGATATAAATCCACGCACATATGAACACCTTATCTTTGACAAAGGAGGCAAAAATATACAATGGATTAAAGACAATCTCTTTAACGAGTGGTGCTGGGAAAGCTGGTCAACCACTTGTAAAAGAATGAAACTAGAATGCTTTCTAACACCATACACAAAAATAAACTCAAAATGGATTAAAGATCTCAACGTAAGACCAGAAACTCTAAAACTCCTAGAGGAGAACATAGGCAAAACACTCTCTGACATACATCACAGCAGGATCCTCTAAGACCCACCTCCCAGAATATTGGAAATAAAAGCAAAAATAAACAAATGGGACCTAATTAAACTTAAAAGCTTCTGCACAACAAAGGAAACTATTAGCAAGGTGAAAAGGAAGCCTTCAGAATGGGAGAAAATAATAGCAAATGAAGCAACGGACAAACAACTAATCTCAAAAATATACAAGCAACTCCTACAGCTCAACTCCAGAAAAATAAATGACCCAATCAAAAAGTGGGCCAAAGAACTAAATAGATATTTCTCCAAAGAAGACATACAGATGGCTATCAAACACACGAAAAGATGCTCAACATCACTCATTATCAGAGAAATGCAAATCAAAACCACTATGAGGTACCATTTCACGCCAGTCAGAATGGCTGCAATCCATAAGTCTACAAGCAATAAATGCTGGAGAGGGTGTGGAGAAAAGGGAACTCTCTTACTCTGTTGGTGGGAATACAAACTAGTACAGCCACTATGGAGAACAGTGTGGAGATTCCTTAAAAACTGAAATAGAACTGCCTTATGATCCAGCAATCCCACTGCTATGCATACACACTGAGGAAAAACCAGAAGGGAAAGAGACACGTGTACCCCAATGTTCATCGCAGCACTGTTTATAATAGCCAGGACATGGAAGCAACCTAGATGTCCATCAGCAGATGAATGGATAAGAAAGCAGTGGTACATATACACAATGGAGTATTACTCAGCCATTAAAAAGAATACATTTGAATCAGTTCTAATGAGATGGATGAAACTGGAACCTATTATACAGAGTCAAGTAAGCCAGAAAGAAAAACACCAATACAGTATACTAATGCATATATATGGAATTTAGAAAGATGGTAACAATAACCCTGTGTACGAGACAGCAAAAGAGACACTGATGTATAGAAAAGTCTTATGGACTCTGGGAGAGGGAAAGGGTGGGAAGATTTGGGAGAATGGCATTGAAACATGTATAATATCATGTATGAAACGAGTTGCCAGTCCAGGTTCAATGCACGTACTAGATGCTTGGGGCTGGTGCACTGGGACGACCCAGAGGGAGGAGGGGGGGGAGGAGGAGGAGGGGTTCAGGATGGGGAACACGGGTATACCTGTGGCGGATTCATTTCAATATTTGGCAAAACTAATACAATATAATAAAGTTTAAAAATAAAATCAAATTAAAAAAATAAAAAAGTCTTATTAAAATGTCAGTGACAAAAACATAGCCATATCTTAGAAATTGCCTACAGAAAGACAGTTTGGACTTTGCCACCCAGCATCACTTAATGTGTTCCTGTTTTTTGGCACATAATAGCTGCTCAGAAAATGTGAATGAATTAGTGACCAGGTTCACTTTGAATTTGCAAGTTAGTGCTTCCGTCTGGAAATTTATCAGATCACTATGTTTATTTGCAAAAGAACTAGAATGACTTTCTAACCAGATGTTGATGTAGAGGCTATTTGAACATTGCTTATCCCTGACTCTTCATTTGATTGTGGTTTCCAGGCACAATGAAAAGAAAATATTCCTTTAAAAATTGTATATTTATCTCTATTTGTCTTCTGAGCAATTATGAAGTGTGCTTGGAAGAAATGACTATAAATTTAGTTGAATGTTTCTTGTTCTCCCATAGCCAAAAGTCCAGACTGAATCAGTTAAGCAGTAGAGAAGGGAATAGCTTTTAAAACACAGTGGCCTCATTGATGTGGCCTGCACAATTATCTGTCACCTTGGGGCATTTTATTCAGAAAAATTATTTATATTACTGAAACTGTTGTCCCTGCTTATATATTTCACTCCACCAGTGTATAGAAGTTGATAAGTTACTGCAAATTTCTTCCCTCTAAACGTAGAGAGGCTACATGCTAGTTTTTCATCCTTTTCTGTGGTCCCTGAAAACCTAATAGAGAGAAATTTACAAGTCTGAAAAGTAGCAAAAGTTTAGCTTAGTTAGCATGTGAAGAAACATGACAACTTCTAGGGTTTAGAGTTACAACAATTTGAAACTGGTGAAAATGTTAAAATACTGTCTTTAACACTTCTCCCTCTTTCTGTGTACTGCAAGCTATATTCTTTAGTCACTAATTTATGCACTATGGTTCTATGGTTTGCAAGTAATATTAAAACAATATTTTCCTTACTGATATTACTTACATTTTCATTTATGGCCTAAATGGTCTCTGCAGGAAATATTTACTTTGAGGCTTTGGTTTGGCTCAAAAATGTCAAGTGATCAGACCCAGGCAATGAGTCCATTGATCTTAGCAGTAGAATTCTTGGGTGTAGTATAATGTACAGGCAAGCTGCTACAAAAAGTTCCCAAATTGTATTTGCGCATTCAATAACCTTAATGTTAGCCCATGTCTAAAACAGGTAGGAAGTTGAATTCTTTCCAAATTTTAATTTTTTTTCTTTAGTGTCTCTGTGAAAGAAAATAAAAAATTCAATAGGTAGCAAATTTTACCTCTTATGATTCTAGTTGTCCTTTTCTTTAATCATACCCTCTTTGTTTACTGATTTACTCTTAGATCTTGTTCAATTTGATTTTCAGGAAGTATTTGTGAATGTGAGAGGTATACATTTTGGGTAACCCCAAACATTTACAGTAAAAAATGGAGTTTCTGGACTCTTAAAATCCTGTTGTAAATGAGAGAAGTTGTACATGTGTAGAGGTATTTTTGTTTGACTCAGAATTCTTCCTGTATCTTTAAATATACTTTGTAAATACACACCCTACTCTAGGGCCTCTTCCAATGTAACCCACTTATAAAGTATATGATAATTTTGTATATCCAAACTAAGATAGTCCTCCACATATTCTTGTCTCTTTGGAGGAAACCCATACACACAAACAAACACACATATACACAACACTTCCAAATCTTTGTAGTAGATGTGTATGAAACTATGGAAAGCAAAGATTTTCTGTAGGAGTGTACTTTTATGAATGCAAAATATGCTACATAAAATGATACCTGAAATTTTAAGCATGAACTTAAAATGGTTCAACCAACTTTCAAGTAAGTGTAATTTGATTAAGAGTTTGTGTGTGTATATGCTCCCACAATAAGTTATCTGAAGCAACTAAAGAAAAGTCAGTGAAGGGTGAATTGGTAAGATATGCACAAAATAGGCTCTGTCACACCAGTAAGAACTGGCTTCAACACACCACTGATAGGTTATTATCTTATGTTATCCTCTTTCAAGATATTTACACTACAGAATAGAACCGAACAAAATAGCACTATTTAGGGAAAATAATTATTTCCTGATAGTGCAAGTGAAAATTATAGTGAGAGGAGTTTGGGCGTAAGATTGGTAAATTACTTCCTGGTACTCCTTGAATCACATAATGTTAATCAGCTCCTCTTCAGCCCATCAGTTTAATAGTACTGCAGCGTAGCAAATCAGAGGACTAACTGATTTGCTATGGAAGTTTTATAAATCAATATTTCCAAAGACTTGGAGTTTTAGGCATATTTTATGACTCTTTTTTTAATATATTTTTTTTAAATTTTAGGTTCAGATAACCATATAGAAAGTAAAATAATAATCAACATTAAATAGAAAAGAACTTACATTCACCTTATATAAGGAACCATAGAGTTCATGAACTTGTTTCCACATTATTTCATTATTTTTCCTTCTGCAAGTTCAATTACTGCCACATCTCATTTCTTTTAGGCTTAACTGCCTCATTACTACTTGTTGATACATTCTTACATCCCTGTTGCCTTCATTGTCAAAATATGCAGTAAGAAATGAAAGTCCCTTGAATCTGAACCAGAGGCCAAAACTCTAAAGGAGAGATCCAGGAGACACCAGGATACTGGAATTTTCCAGGGTAGCTCTTGAGTCAAATACGATATAGGAATTGGATTCTGTACTGACTCAGTGGCCTGGCTTGCTGTATGAGGCACATGAAAGGAGAAACTAAAATAAGAAGAGAAAAGGATCTTGGTATGTACTTACCACTGTGCATATATTAATTAAATAATGTGGATTACAGTGGAATTTTTATAAAGGCTCTGTCAGAATACCATCAGTGTCTAATAGAGGCAAAGTCCCAGGCCTAATGGAAAGTTTGACAGAATGATTTGTTGGAAAAACCTTACTTTCCTCTATATTTTCCAAAATTCTTAAGCCTCTGACTTCAGGTATTTAAATCCCAAGGTTGGATTAAAATGCCTGTGTTTGACTTGGATCAAGGTAAAAACTGTTTTGGAGTTTTTCAGGAAATGGTAAAAAATAAAATTCAAGAATAAGATCCTGTCAAGTTTAGCCCTTCACAAAATAAATAAGTAGAATTTATCTTCAGTAGCTTCTCTCTTTTTCAAGTATTCCTCTCTACTGTTTTTTGGCAACCTGTCCCATCATATATAACAGGTCCCAAGTGATTTTCCTCTCCTCCCCATTAAGGGTTAATCAGACATGTCATCACAGAATTTTGACATATTTGAAGTGATTTTGCCTCACTTTGAAGAGTCCAGATACATTTTTTCATAAAACATGTCAGTCTTACTGCCTGTCTCTTCAAATGTTTTTCCCTGTGATCAGTCAATCCAATAGACACAGGGAGAAAAAAAAATATGAAGGGACCGCTGAAACTAAAATAAGATTATACTTATTCTTTTCTATTACAGTAACATGGGCTTCTCAAGGTGGCTCAGAGGTAACAAGTCCACCTGCCAATGCAAGAGATGAGGGTTCAATCCCTCCCTGGGTACACGACTTAGTGACTAAACAACAATTATAGTAAATTACATATAACATAAAATTTTCCATTTTAACAATTTTGAAGTATGTAAGCCTATGGTATGAAATGCATTTATAATGTAATACACCATCACTATTTAATTCAAGATGTTTTAAATCATGTGAAACAGAAACCCTGTAAACTTTAAGCAATCACTTTTCATTCCCTCCTCTGCACAAGCTAAGACCAAAACACATATGCTTTCTATATCTATGGATTCACATTTTATATAAATTGAATCATACAACATTTGGCCTTTAGATTTTGACTTTTTTCATTTACCATTGTTTTCAAACTTCATCCACATTGTATCAACATTGGTACATCATTCCTTTTTATGGCTGAACAACATTCCATTGTATTATATAAATATGCTACATTTTGTTTATCAGTTGATGGAGATTTGAGTTTTTTTTCTACTTTAACTGAATAATGCTGCTATAAGCATTCATGTACAAAATTTTCTTTGAATACTTGTTTCAAGTATTTAGGGTATATTTCAAGGAATGGGGTTTCTGGATCATATAATATTTCTATGATTAGCTTTTTGATGAACCAGCAAAATGTTTTCCATAATAGTTGTACCATAGAACAGTCCCACCAACAAATTGAGGATTTCAGTTTCCCCATATCATCAGCAACCTTAATTATTTTCCATGTTTTGAACATGGGTATCCTAGTAAATGTGAAGTTGTATTTCATTGTGCGTTTTATTTGAATTTTCCTAAGAGCAAATGACGTTTGAGCATATTTTCAAGAGTTGGACATGACTTAGTGACAAAATCACTACCATATCTTGTGCTTATTGGTCATTATCTTATTTGGAGAAATTTCTATTTAGATCTCTTGTCTGTCTTTTTAACTTTTGTTGCTAATCTTTTTGTTGTTGAAGTGTAAGTGTTCTCTATATAGTCTGAATTCATATATTCTGTATACTTGACCTGTATTAGATATGACTTACAATCACTTCACTGTTTAAATTTGAGGCATACAGAATGATGGTTTGAATTTTATATATTGTGAAGTGTTTACCACAATTGGTTCAGCTAACATCTATCTTCTTATATAGATACAATTAAAAAAAAGGTAAAGAAGAAAAGAAAAAAAAATATCTCTGTGATGAAAATGCTTAGGGTTTCCTTTGTTACCAAATTTTCTATATATTCTACATCAGTGTTAGCTGTAGTCATAATGTTGTACATTATATCCCTAGTACTTATTAATCTTATAACAGAAAAACTGAGTCTTTTGACCATTTTCCTTCTATTCTCTGTTCCTCACTCTCTTCCTCTGGTAACCACAAGTCTGATCTCTTTTTCTATGAATTTTCTTTTTAAGATTTCACATGTAAATGAGATCATATAGTATTTGTCTTTCTTTGTCTGACTTATTTCACTTAGCATAATGTCTTCAAAATCTATTCATGTTGTAACAAAAGGTAGAATTTCCTTGTTTATCATGGCTAAATAATATTCTATTAAATATCTCACAAATTCTTTATTTGCATATGCCTTGACTATTGTAAATAATGCTGCTATGAACATGGGAATGCAGATATCATTTTTGGTTAGTGTTTTCATTTGCTTTGTTTATATTCCCAGAAGTGAAATTTCTGGGTCTTGGTAGCTCTATTTTTCATTTTTTGAGGACCCTCCATATTGTTTTCCATAGTGGCTGTATCAATTTGCAATCACACCAATAGTGCATGAAATTTCCCATTTCTCCAGATCCACACCAGCATTTGCTATCTCTTGTGATATTTTGATAATGATTACTCAAAGAGGTGTGAAATGATACCTCATTGTGGTTTGATTTGCATTTCACTGATTAGTGATTTTGAGCATCTTTTCATGTGCCTCTTGGCCTTCTGTATGTCTTCTTTGGAGAAATGTCTGTTTGGGTCTTCTGCTCATTCTCCATTTTTTTTTTTTTTTAATGTTAATCTGTGTGAACTGTTTTGGAGATTAATCCACTGTCAGTTCTTTCATTTGCAAATATTTTTTTCTGATTCTAAGGGTTGTCTTTTTATCTTATTTATGGTTTCCTATTCTGTGTTCTAGCTCCATGTTTCTTTCTAAAGATTGCTATAACTATTCAGGATCTTTTGTGTTTCCATAAGAACTGTAAAAATATTTAATGTAATTCTGTGAAATTAAGATTGCTAATTTGATAGTGATTGCACTGAATCTGTAGACTGCTTTGGGATATGTAATCATTTTCACACTCTTGATTCTTTCAACCCAAAAATATGGTATGTCATTCCATCTGTTTATGTCATCTTTGATTTCTTTCATTAGTATTTTATAGTTTTCAGAGTAAAGGTATTTTACCTCCACAGATAGATTTATTCCTTGATATTTTATTCATTTTGTTGCAGTGTTAAATAAAGTTGTTTCCTTTATTTCTCTTTCTGATGTTTCATTGTTAGTGTATAGGAATGCAAGAGATTTCTGTGTATTAATTTCCTATCCTGCAACATTACCAAATTTGTTGATTAGCTAAAACAGTTCTCTGGTGGCACCTTTAGGATTTTCTATGTATATTATCATATCATCGGCAAACAGTTACAATATTACTTCTTGCTTTCCAATTTGGACTTTTAATTTATTTTTACCCTATGATATTTATGACTAGGACTTCTAAAACTATGCTGAATAATAGTGACAATAGTGGACATCTTGGCCTTGTTCTTAGTCGTAGAGAAAAAACTTTCAGTTTTTGACCATGTAGACTGATGTTTGCCATTGGTTTGTCACACATGTCCTTTATTATGTTGAGGTTCAGTTCAGTTCAGTTGCTCAGTCGTGTCCAACTCTTTGTGACCCCATGAATCGCAGCACGCCAGGCCTCCCTGTCCATCACCAACTCCCGGAATTCACTTGGACTCACGGCCATTGAGTCAGTGATGCCATCCAGCCATCTCATCCTCTGTCGTCCCCTTCTCCTCCTGCCCCCAATCCCTCCCAGCTTCAGAGTCTTTTCCAATGAGTCAACACTTTGCATGAGGTGGCCAAAGTACTGGAGTTTCAGCTTTAGCATCATTCTTTTCAAAGAAACCCCAGGGCCGATCTCCTTCAGAATGGACTGGTTGGATCTCCTTGCAGTCCAAGGGACTCTCAAGAGTCTTCTCCAACACCACAGTTCAAAAGCAACAATTCTTCAGCACTCAGCCTTCTTCACAGTCCAACTCTCACATCCATACATGACCACAGGAAAAACCATAGCCTTGACAAGATGGACCTTTGTTGGCAAAGTAATGTCTCTGCTTTTCAATATGCTATCTAGGTTGGTCATAACTTTTCTTCCAAGGAGTAAGCGTCTTTTAATTTCATGGTTGCAGTCACCATCTGCAGTGATTTTGGAGCCCCAAAAAATAAAGTCTGATACTGTTTCCATTATTTCCCCATCTATTTCCCATGAAGTGATGGGACCCGATGCCATGATCTTCATTTTCTGAATGTTGAGCTTTAAGCCAACTTTTTCACTCTCCACTTTCACTTTCATCAAGAGGCTTTTGAGTTCCTCTTCATTTTCTGCCATAAGGGTGGTGTCATCTGCATATCTGAGGTTATTGATATTTCTCCTGGCAATCTTGATTCCAGCTTGTGTTTCTTCCAGTCCAGCATTTCTCATGATGTACTCTGCATATAAGTTCAATAAGTAGGGTGACAACATACAGCCTTGACGTACTCCTTTGCCTATTTGGAACCAGTCTGTTGTTCCATGTCCAGTTCTAACTGTTGCTTCCTGACCTGCATACAGATTTCTCAAGAGGCAGGTCAGGTGGTCTGGTATTCCCATGTCTTTCAGAATTTTCCACAGTTTATTGTGATCCACACAGTAAAAGGCTTTGGCATAGTCAATAAAATAGAAATAGATGTTTTTCTGGAACTCTCTTGCTTTTTCCATGATCCAGCAGATGTTGGCAATTTGGTCTCTGGTTCCTCTGCCTCTTCTAAAACCAGCTTGAACATCAGGAAGTTCACGGTTCACATGTAGGTTCCCTCTATGCCCACTTTCTGGAGAGTGTTTATCATATAAGGGTTTTGAATTTTTTAAAAGCTTTTTCTGCATCTATTGATTTTATCACATTAGTCTTATTCTTCAATATTTTAATCCTGTGTATCACATTGATTAATTTCCGTGTATTGAAGAATATGTGCATTCCTGCAATAAATCCCAGTTTATCTTGGTGTATGATCCTTATAATGTGTTGGATTATGTTTGCTGGTATTTTGTTGAGGAGTTTTGCATGTATGTTCACCAGTGATATTGGCCTGTAATTTTTTTTCCCCCCGTTTGGTATCTTTGTCGGGTTTTGGTATCAAGATAATGGTGATCTTGTAGAATGAGTTTGGGAATGTTCCTTTCTCTGCAAATTTTTGGAAGAGTTTGAGAATTAAATGTGTTAGCTCTTCTCTAAATGTTTGATAGAATTTTCCCGTGAAGCTATCTAATCCTCAATTTTGTTGGAAAAATTTTAATAACAATTTCAATTTCAGTAATTGTGTTTGGTCTGTTCATATTTTCTATTTCTTCCTGGTTAAGTCTTGGAAAGTTGTACTTGTCTAAGCATTTGTCCATTTCTTCCAGGTTGTACATTTTTTGACATATAATTGCTTGTAGTAGTGTCTTATGATCCTTTGTATTTCTGCAGCATCAGTTGTAACATCTCCTTTCTAATTTCTAATTTCCTTGATTTGAGCCTTCTCCTTTTTTCTTGTTTTTACAATATTTTATTTTTGAATGGAGGATAATTGTTTTACAATATTGTGATAGTTTTCTGCCATACATCAATATGAATCAGCCATAGGTATATGTATGTACCCTCCATCTTAAAACTCTCTCCCACCTCTCTCCCCATCCCAGTCTTCTAGGTCCTCAAAGAGCACTGGCTTTGGGTTCCCTGTGTCATACAGCAACTTCCCACTGGCTATCTATTCTACATATGGTAATATATATGTTTCAATGTTACTTCCTCGAATCATCTTAAATTCTCTCTTCCCCAATGTGTTCAAAAGTGTCTTCTCTATGTCTGCATCTTATTGCTGCCCTTTAGATAGGCTCAACAGTACCATCTTTCGAGATTACATATATATGTGTTAATATACAGTATCTGTCTTTCTCTTTCTGACTTACTTCACTTTGTATAATAGGCTTTAGGTTTATCCACCTCATTAGAAACAATTCAAATGAATTTTTTTATAGATGAGTAATATTTCATTATGTATATGTAGCACAACTTCCTTATCCATTCATCTGTTGATGGACATCTAGGTTGCTACAATGTCCTAGCTATCATAAATAGTGCTGCAATGAATATTGGGGTACATGTGTATTTCTCAGTTAGGTCATATAGTAGTCTTATTTTTAGTTTTCTAAGGCCCTCCATAGTGTTCTCCATAGTGGTTGTATCAATTTGCATTCACACCAACAGTTCAAGAGGGTTCCCTTTTCCCCACATCCTCTCCATTGTTTATTGATTGTGGACTTTTTGTTGATGGCCATTTGTTGATGGCCATTCTGACCAATGTGAAATACTATCTCATTGTTGTTTTGATTTGCATTTCTCTAAGAAGGAGGAGAGTGAAAAAGTTGGCTTAAAGCTCAACATTCAGAAAACTAAGATCATGGCATCTGGTCCCATCACTTCATGGGAAATAGATGGGGAAACAGTGTCAGACTTTATTTTTTTGGGCTCCAAAATCACTGCAGATGGTGATTGCAGCCATGAAATTAAAAGACGCTTACTCCTTGGAAGGAAAGTTATGACCAACCTCGATAGCATAATAAAAGCAGAGACATTACTTTGCCAAAAAATGTCTGTCTAGTCAAGGCCAAGGATTTTCCAGTAGTCATCCATGGATGTGAGAGTTGAATGGTGAAGAAAGCTGAGTGCTGAAGAACTGATGCTTTTGAACTGTGGTGCTGAAGAAGACTCTTGAGAGTCCCTTGGACTGCAAGGAGATCCAACCAGTCCATCTTAAAAGATATCAGTCCTGGGTATTCATTGGAAGGATTGATGTTGAAGCTGAAACTCTAATACTTTGGCCACCTCATTTGAAGAGTTGACTCACTGGAAAAGACCCTAATGCTGGGAAGGATTGGGAGCAGGAGGAGAAGGTGATGACAGAGGATGAGATGGCTGGATGGCATCACTGACTCGACAGACATGGGTCTGGGTAGACTCCAGGAGTTGGTGATGGATAGGGAGGCCTGGCGTGACCCCTCATGTGGTCGCAAAGAGTTGGACACGACTGAGTGATCGAACTGAACTGAATAATGAATGATGTTGAATATCTTTTCATGAGTTTATTAACCATCTGTATGTATCCTTTGTAGAAATGTCTGTTAAGGTCTTCTGCCCACTTTTTGTTTGGGTTGTTTGCTTTTCTGGTATTGACTTTCATGAGCTCCTTGTATATTTTGAAGATTAGTTCTTTCTCAGCTATTTCACTTGCTATTATATTCTCCCATTTTGAGGACTGTCTTTTCTCCTTGCTTATAGTTTATTTCATTGTGCAAAATCTTTTAAGTTTAATAAGGTTCTATTTGTTTATTATTATTGTATTTCCATTGCTCTAGGTGTGTCATAGAGGATTTTGCTGTGGTTTATTTTAAGGAGTTTTCTGCCTATGTTTTCCTCTAATACTTTTATACTTTCTGGTCTTACATTTAGGTCTTTAATCCATTTGGAGTTTATTTTAGTGTATGGTGTTAAGAAGTCTCTTAATTACATTCTTTTACATAAAAGAGCCCTGTTTTCCCAGCACTACTATTGAAGACAGTGTCTTTTCTCCATTGTATATTTTTGCTTCCTTTTTCAAAAATAAGGTGCCCATAAGTGGTTGGATTTATCTCTGAGATTTTTATTTTGTTCCATTGGTCTATATTTCTGTTTTTGTGTTAGTATTGTACTGTCTTAATTACTTACCATAGCTTTATAGTAAAGTCTGAAGAAGGGAAGGTTGATTCTTCCAACTCCATTCTTCTTTCTCAAGAGTGCTTTGTCTATTTGTTTTTTTAATGTTTCCATACAAATTATGAAACTATTTGTTCTAGTTTTGTTAAAATATGCCATTGGTAGTTTGATAGGGATTTCATTGAATCTATCATTTTTACTGTATTCATTCTTCCAATACAGGAACCTGATATATCTCTCTATCTGTTTGTATTGTCTTTGAGTTCTTTCATCAGTGTCTTGTGGTTTTCTGCATACCTGTCTTTTGCCTTTTAGGTAAGTTTATTCCTGAGTATTTGATTCTATTATTTGTAATGATCAATAGGTTTATTTCCTTAATTTCTCATTCTTCATTCCTAGTGTATAGGGATGCAAGAGGTTTCTGTAGTATTAATTTTATATCCTGTGACTTTACTATATTCATTGGTTAGTGCTAGCAATCTTCTGGTGACGTCTTTAGGGTTTTCTGTGTAAAGAATCACATCATCTGCTAGCACTGAGTGCTTTATTTCTTCTTTTCTGATCTGGATTCTTTTATTTTATTCTCTAATTCTGTGGTTAAAACTTCAAGAACTATGTTGAATAATAGTGGTGAGAGTGTGCACCCTTGTCTTGTTCCTGATTTTAGGGAAAATGCTTTCAGTTGTTCCCCACTGAGAGTCATGTTTGCTGTGGGCTTGTTGTACATGGCCTTTATTACATGAGGTATGTTCTTTCTATGCTAAATTTCTGGAGAGCTTTTGCCATAACTGGGTGTTGAATTTTGTCAAAAGTTTTCTCCCCATCTTTTAAGATGATCATACATTTTTCATATATCTTTCAATTTGTTAATATGGTGTATCACACTGATTGATTTACACATACCAAAGAATACTTTCATTCCTGGGATGATGTCCACTTTATCATGATGTATGATCTTTTTAATGTGTTGTTGGATTCTGTTTGCCAGAATTTTGGTAAGAATTTTTGCATCTCTGTTCACCAGTGATATTGGCCTGTAATTTTTTTTACTTGTTTGTTTGTGGCATCTTTGTCTGGTTTTGGTATCAGAGTGATGGTGTCCTTGTAGAATGAGTTTGGGAGTTTTTTTTCTCTGCAATTTCTAGAAGAGTTTGAGCAGGATAGGTGTTATCCCTTCTCTAAACTTTTGGTAGAATTCACCTATGAAGCCATCTGGCCATGAGATTTTGCTTGTTGGAAGATTTTTTTTAACAGTTTTGGCTTCCTCGTTTGTGATTCGTCTGTTCTTATTCTCTATTTCTATTTTTTTCCAGTTTTGTAAGATTATACTTTTCTAAGAATTTGTCCATTTCATCCAGGTTGGCCATGTAATTGGCATATAGTTACTCATGGTAATATCTTATGATCCTTTCTATTTCTATGTTGTCTGCTGCAACTTCTCCTTTTTCTTTTCTAATTTATAGTATTTTCTCCTATAATTGATATCTAGTCTTACAGAGTTTTGGTCAGAAAAGATGCTTGAAATTATTGAATATTTTTAAATTTGCAAAGGCTTGATTGTGGCCCAGAATGCGGTCTACCCTGGAGAGCATTCCATGTACAATTGAAAAAAATGTGAAAATATTTTTTTGGGGGGATGACATGCCCCATAGATATCAATTAGGATATCTGGTCCAGTGTATCTTTTAAAGCTTGTGATTCCTTACTGATTTTATGTCTGGATGATCTGTCCATTGCTGTGAGTGTGTATTAAAGTCCCCAAGTTTTGTTTAGTTACTGTCAATTTCCCCTTTTTGACTTATGTATTGATATGCTCCCATGTAGGGTGCATATGTATTTATAATTGCTATACCTTTTTTTGAATTGATTCCTTGAATATTATGTAGTGTCCTTCTTTGCCTCTTGTAACAGTACACATTTGCAATCTATTTTATCTAATACGAATATTGCTCCTCCTGCTTTCTTCTGATTTTCATTTGCATGGAATATCTTTATCCAGCCACTCTGTCTGTATGCATCCTTAGGTCTGAGGTAGGTCTCTTTTTGACAACATATATAGGGGTCTTGTTTATATACATTCAGCCAACCTCTCTTTTTCTTGGAGCATTTAGCCCATTTACATTTAATGTAATTACAATATGTATGAAAAGGCAAAATGATACGATACTGAAAGAGAAACTCTCCAGGTCAGTAGGCGCCCAATATGCTACTGGAGATCATTGGAGAAATAACTCCAGGAAGAATGAAGGGATGGAGCCACAGCAAAAACAATACCCAGCTGTGGATGTGACTGGTGATAGAAGCAAGGTCTGATGCTGTAAAGAGCAATATTGCATAGGAACCTGGAATGTCAGGTCCATGAATCAAGGCAAAAAGGAAGTGGTCAAACAAGAGATGGCATGAGTGAATGTCGACATTCTAGGAATCAGCGAACTAAAATGGACTGGAATGGGTAAATTTAACTCAGATGACCATTATATCTACTACTGTGGGCAGGAATCCCGCAGAAGAAATGGAGTAGCCATCATGGTCAACAAAAGAGTCCTAAATGCAGTACTTGGATGCAATCTCAAAAACAACAGAATGATCTCTGTTCGTTTCCAAGGCAAACCATTCAATATTACAGTAATCCAAGTCTATGCCCCAACCAGTAATGCTGAAGAAGCTGAAGTTGAATGGTTCTATGAAGACCTCCAAGACCTTTTAGAACTAACATCCAAAAAAGATGTCCTTTTCATTATAGGGGACTGGAATACAAAAGTAGGAAGTCAAGAAACACCTGGAGTAACAGGCAAATTTGGCCTTGGAATACAGAATGAAGCAGGGCAAAGACTAATAGAGTTTTGCCAAGAAAATGCACTGGTCATAACAAACACCCTCTTCCAACAACACAAGAGAAGACTCTATATATGGACACCACCAGATGGTCAACACTAAAATCAGATTGATTATATTCTTTGCAGCCAAAGATGGAGAAGCTCTATACAGTCAGCAAAAACAAGACCAGGAGCTGACTGTGGCTCAGACCATGAACTCCTTATTGCCAAATTCAGACTTAAATTGAAAAAAGTAGGGAAAACTACCAGACCCTTCAGGTATGACCTAAATCAAATCCTTTACGATTATACAGTGGAAGTGAGAAATAGATTTAAGGGCCTAGATCTGATAGATAGAGTGCCTGATGAACTATGGAATGAGGTTCATGACATTGTACAGGAGACAGGGATCAAGACCATCCCCATGGAAAAGAAATGCAAAAAGGCAAAATGGCTGTTTGGGGAGGCCTTACAAATAGCTGTGAAAAGAAGAGAAGCAAAAAGCAAAGAAGAAAAGGAAAGATATAAATATCTGAATGTAGAGTTCCAAAGAATAGCAAGAAGAGATAAGAAAGCCTTCTTCAGCAATCAGTGCAAAGAAATAAAGGAAAACAACAGAATGGGAAAGATTAGAGATCTCTTCAAGAAAATCAGAGATACCAAAGGAACACTTCATGCAAAGATGGGCTCAATAAAGGACAGAAATGGTATGGACCTAACAGAAGCAGAAGATATTAAGAAGAGATGGCAAGAATACACAGAAGAACTGTACAAAAAAGGTCTTCACGACCCAGATAATCACGATGGTGTGATCACTGACCTAGAGCAGACATCCTGGAATGTAAAGTCAAATGGGCCTTAGAAAGCATCACTATGAACAAAGCTAGTTGGACGTGATAGATTTCCAGTTGAGCTATGCCAAATCCTGAAAGATGATGCTGTGAGAGTGCTGTACTCAATATGCCAGCAAATTTTGAAAACTCAGCAGTGGCTACAGGGACCGGAAAAGGTCAGTTTTTATTCCAATCCCAAAGAAAGGCAATGCCAAAGAATGCTCAAACTACTGCACAATTGCACTCATCTCACACGCTAGTAAAGTAATGCTCAAAATTCTCCAAGCCAGGCTTTAGCAGTATGTGAACCGTGAACTTCCTGATGTTCAAGCTGGTTTTAGAAAAGGCAGAGGAACCAGAGATCAAATTGCCAACATCTGCTGGATCATGGAAAAAGGAAGAGAGTTCCTGAAAAACATATACTTCTGCTTTATTGACTATGCCAAAGCCTTTGCCTGTGTGGATCACAATAAACTGTGGAAAATTCTGAAAGACATGGGAATACCAGACCACCTGATCTGCAGAAATTTGTATGTAGGTCAGGAAGCAACATTTAGAACTGGACATCAAACAACAGACTAGTTCCAAATAGGAAAAAAAGTACGTCAAGGCTGTGTATTATCACCCTGTTAATTTAACTTATATGCAGAGCACATCATGAGAAATGTTGGGCTGGAAGAAACACAATCTGGAATCAAGTATGCCGGGAGAAAATCAATAACCTCAGATATGCACATGACACCACCCTTACGGCAGAACGTGAAGAGGAACTTGAAAGCCTCTTGATGAAAGTGAAAGTGGAGAGTGAAAAAGTTGGCTTAAAGCTCAACATTCAGAAAACGAAGATCATGGCATCTCGTCCCATCACTTCGTGGGAAATAGATGGGGAAACAGTGGAAACAGTGTCAGACTTTATTTTTTTGGGCTCCAAAATCACTGCAGATGGTGACTGCAGCTATGAAATTAAAAGACGCTTACTCCTTGGATGTAAACTTTTGACCAACCTAGATAGCATATTGAAAAGCAGAGACATTACTTTGCCAACAAAATTTCATCTAGTCAAGGCTATGGTTTTTCCTGTGGTTATGTATGGATGTGAGAGTTGGACTGTGAAGAAGGCTGAGCACCGAAGAATTGATGCTTTTGAACTGTGGTGTTAGAGAAGACTCTTGAGAGTCCCTTGAACTGCAAGGAGAACCAACCAGTCTATTCTGAAGGAGATCAGCCCTGGGATTTTTTTGTAAGGAATGATGCTAAAGCTGAAACTCCAGTACTTTGGCCACCTCATGAGAAGTGTTGACTCATTGGAAAAGACTCTTATTTTGGGAGAGTTTGGGGGCAAGAGGAGAAGGGGACGACAGACGATGAGACGGCTGGATGGCATTACTGACTCAATGGACATTATTCTGAGTGAACTCCGGGAGTTGGTGATGGACAGGGAGGCCTGGCATGCCCCATTCATGGGGTCGCAAAGAGTCGGACACGACTGAGAGACTGATCTGATCTGATCTGATCCTCTTACCATTTTCTTTATTGTTTTTGGTTTGTTTTGCATGCTTTTTAATTTTGCATTTCCTGTCTTTAGCATTTGTGAAGAGATGGTTTTGTGGTACTGAATTCTCTTATTTCTTTGTTTGTAAAGCTCTTGATTCCAACTTCTAATTTGAATGACGTATTTTCTGGGTACAGTACTCCTGGTTGTGGGTTTTTCTCTTTCATCACTTTATGTATATTTTGCCATTCCCTTATGACCTGCAGAGTTTCTGTTGAATGATCAGTTGCTATCCTTATGAAGATCCTCTTGTGTATTATTTGTTGCTTTTCCCTTTCTGCTTTTAATATTTGTTTTTCGTGTGTGTGTGTTTGATTTTTGTTGGCTTGATTAATATGTGTCTTGGTGTGTTTTTTCTTGGTTTTGTCCTATATGAGACTCTCTGGGCTTCCTGGACCTTGGTGGTTAATTTTTTCCATTTCAGGGAAATTTTCTCTATAATCTCCTCAAATATTTTTCTCATGCTCTTTCCTTGTGTCTTCTTCTTTTTAGATCCCTATAATTTGAATGTCTTTACACTTTATATTGTCTCAGAAGTCTCTGAGACAGTCCTCATTACTTCTTATTCTTTTTTTCTTTATTGTGTTCTGCTTTAATTATTTTCACAATTTTGTCTTCCTGCTCACTTGTCTGTTCTGCTGCCTCAGTTTTCTGCTGTTGTTTCCTTCTCTTGTATTTCTAATATCCATTATTGTGTTGTTCATTGTTGGTTGTTTACTCTTTAATTCTTCTAGACCATTGTCAAAAGTTTCTTGCATCTTCTTGATCCATCCCTCCAGTCTATTTATCTGTATATCCGTTTTAGTTTCAAGATTTTGAATCATCATTACTATCATCATACTGAATTCTTTTTCAGGTAGACTGTTTATTTCTCTTCATTTGTTTGCTCTTGTGGTTTTGTTTGTTTGTTTTTTACTACGTTCCTCATCTGCTGCATATTTCTCAGTCTTTCATTTTGTTTAAATTACTGTGTTTGGCGTTTTGTTTCTGCACGTTGGTAGGTCATAGTTCCCCTTAGTGCAGTCTGCACCCCGTGAGTGGAATTAGTCCAATGCCTTGTGAAGTTTCCCTGGTTGGGGGGATTTCTGCCTGCCTTCTGGTGGGTGAAGCTAGATCTCATTTCTGTGAAGGGCAATGACATTTCTAGTAGTGTGTTTTGGGGGTGTCTATGGGTCTGATTTGGCTTTGGACAGCCTGTTTGCTAATGTGCAGCTTTGTGTTCCTGTTTTGCTGAAGGATTGTCATTCGACTTCTGGCATTGTGCTTGCTGGCATTTAGGTAGGGCTTGGTTTTAGTGTTGAGTTGGAGTCCTTTGTGGAATTCTCACCTGTTAATGTTGCCTGGGGTTGGGAGTTCTCTGGTGTATCAAAATCTTGGGCTCAGGTTTCCCACCTCAGATGTTCAGGTGCGACCCTTTATGGTAGCATCTGGAGCTCACGTGACACATAGCACAGAAGACAAACCCCCAAGATTCTTGGTGAAGGCAACACTCAGTGGTTCAGACCACCCAGAAAAACTCACACCAAAGTCCTCCAATATTTATAGGAAGATCTCTGGACCCGTTGTGGGCAGTATGGGTTCAGCATAGTTTCAGATCTGACCTTATTCCAGCTTGTACTTGCTCCTAAAGTTCACAGTTTCCTCTAAAGTCATCAGACTGTTCCTTGCCCAGACACCAGGGGCTGAAGACCAAGGATTATTAGGGCTCACTTACTCATTTGGTATTGGGAGAGGAGAGGATATGGTAGACACTACTGGGGTTTTCCAGGGAGTGCCTGCAGCAGTAGGATCTTGTTGGATCTTGTAACAGTCTGAGGAGAGTCATGTTCTCTCCCAGAGGAATTTACCCCAAGTTGTGGGTCCCTAGGAAGGGTCAAGCTATTTAATCTCCCAGAAAGATATGGGCAGTACCTGTGCTTGCTCATAGCCTGGTGGTAGCTGCCAACTCTAGATATGGGACCATATTAGTGGTGTTTCATATGCTGCCTCAGGCACATTTCCTTCCTTTTGCAGTGGCAGTCATGTCTTATTCCACAGCTGGCACTCTGATGGGTTTTTCTGGTTTTGGTGGCCACTGACAGCACTCAACCACCGTGTTGAGTGTGGTATCTGTGTCCTGAAGGCAATGATTTCTTGCCACTCTGGGACACCCAATCTTTTTCTGGACTCCAAAGAAATAGTCCCCCTCAGAGTATCCTCATGGCTGCCAACCCCCAGCATATCCCTGGGCTCTGACACCTATGCCCAAGTCTTGACATCCCACCTCAACACTGTGCTGTGGGTGGAGGCTTGCTAGTCACTCCTTGATACCCTGCCCCTGGCCTCTGCTCTGTGTGGAGGCTTGTGAGCCATCTCTTGGCTGAGAAATGATGTTCAGCAGCAATTTCTGTGGTGAATTTTCTGTTTTGCTCCCGGACATTGCACTCCACTCTGAGGTTCCAAAGCTCCCCACTTGTCATGTCTGTGAGTAATGTTTCCTAGTATGAAGAAACTTTTTTTCCTTCATGACTCCTCCCCTCAAGGCACAAGCTCCTGTCCCAAAATTCTTTGTCTCTTTTTATGTTTTTATCTTTTGTCTTACCTCGTTCTAAGGAGATTGGCTGGGCTGGAAGCTTGGGGTGTTCTGTCATAGTTCACAAGTT
The DNA here is from genome assembly GCF_027580195.1 of Bos mutus. Taxonomy (NCBI): domain Eukaryota; kingdom Metazoa; phylum Chordata; class Mammalia; order Artiodactyla; family Bovidae; genus Bos; species Bos mutus. The sequence goes on along the minus strand of NC_091646.1, from coordinate 64,017,147 downwards.
ATTCTGTAGGAGTTTTTCCATATTCAATTGAATTTGTGATGTGTTTGTGGGGAATAATCTTCATATAATACTCTGCGATTTTCTTCTAATTTCATTATCTTGTTTCTTGAGGTAGGATTTTGTTATAAACTTCCATCTGAGAACTATTTATGCTGCATCCCATAGGTTTTTTTGTTGTTGTTGTTTTTTGGTTTTTGGTTTTCATTGTCATTTTTTTCTATGTATTTTTTAAATTCCTCTTAGATTTCTTAATCTAAGATACAATCTAAAATCATTAATCTGTTGGTTATTCAGAAGTATGTTGCTTAGTTTGCATGTGTGTTTCTAGCAGTTTTTTTTTTTTTTAAACTGCAACTGGTTTTTAAAGTCAGAGCATTGTGGTCATAAAAGATATTTGATATGATTTCAATTTTGTTAAAGTTACTAAGAATTGATTTGTGACCCGAGATATGATTTATCTAGGAGAATGTTTCATGTACAGTTAAGAAATTGTATTCTGATGCTTTCAAACAGAATGACCTATAAATATCAATTAAGTCTGTCTGGTCTAATTTGTCATATATAGCTTGTAATTCCTTATTAATGTTCTGCCTGGAAGATATATCCACTGGTATAAGTGAAATGTTAAACTCCCAAAATATTATGCCTTGTAGCATGACCAAAGAAAAACATATAGACAAACAAAAGAAAAAGAAAAACAATGATCAGCAAACAGGTCAAAACAAGATAGAAAAACAGACAAAGAAAACCCAAAGCAAGTAATAAAAACAAAACCAAACACAAGCAGAAAGAAAAGTGAACAACAACAACAACAACAAAAAACAGGAAAAGAACTGAACAAAGCAAATAAAAATGAAAATAAACAATTAAAAACTAAAAACAATAAATAAAAACAAAATCAGAAAGCAAACTAAAAAGTAAAGAAAATATAAAACCACACAAAAATTATCAAAAATAAGAAAAAGATAACAAAAAACCATAAAACAACAAACTGTAAATAAAAAGAAAAAATAAATTAAACTTTAACTAAAAAAAAAAAAAAAAAGAAATAAAAATAATTTAAAAACAAAACAGAAAGAAAAACAAAATGAAATATGTATTTCTTCCTGTGGCCTCTGGTGAAAAATTCTTAGAGATGAGAATGCCAAACCACCTTACTCACCTTCTGAGAAACCTGTATGCAGGTCAAGAAGCAACAATTATAACTGGACATGGAAAAATGGAGTGGTTCAAAATAGGGAAATGAGTACATCAAAGCCATATATGTCACCCTGCTTATTTAATTTATATGCAGAGTATATCACGTGAAATGTCAGTCTGGATGAAGCACAAACTGAAATCAAGATTTCCAGGAGAAATATCAATAACCTCAGATATGCAGATGATACCTCCCTAATGGCAGAAAGCAAAGAGTAACTAAAGAGCCTCTTGATGAAAATGAAAGAGGACAGTGAAAAAGCTGGCTTAAAACTGAACATTCAAAAAACAAGATCATGGCATCTGGTCCCATCAATTCATGGCAAATAGATGGGGAAACAATGGAAACAGTGAAAGACTTTATTTTCTTAGGCTCCAAAATCACTACACATGGTGGTTGCAGCCAAGAAATTAAAAGATGCTTGCTCCTTGGAAGAAAAGCTATGACCAACCTAGACAGCATATTAAAAAGCAGAGACATTACTTTGCTTACAAAAGTCCACATAGTCAAAGCTATGGTTTTTTCCAGTAGTCATGTATGGATGTGAGAGCTGGCCTATAAAGAAGGTTGAGCACTGAAAAATCGATGCTTTTGAACTGTGGTGTTGGAGAACTTTCTTGAGAATCCACTAAATTTCAAGGAGATCAAATCAGTCAATCTTAAAGGAAATCAACCTTGAATATTCATTGGAAAGAGTAATGCTGATGGCTACCTGATGCAAAGAACTGAGTCATTGGAAAAGATTGAGGGCAGGAAGAGAAGGGGGTGACAGAGGATGAGACAGTTGGATGGCATCATCGACTGAGTGGAAGTGTGTTTAAGCAATCTCCGTGAGATTGTGAAGGGTAGGGAAATTGGCATGCTGTAGTCCATGAGGTTGAAAAGTGTCAGACGTGACTGAGTGACTGAACAACAAAAGTCCACAGCTACTAAAGCTAGATCAGTCTCAGTTTTGGGTGCTCTCATTGTCCATTTAAATATTCCACAGTTACAAGGTGTATCAAGCAGTTCTTGGGATTTAATTCATAGCCCTGTGCAGTTGCAGGGAGGGATTTCCATGCTTATTCTTAGTAGCACAGCCTGCAGGGCTTAGCTTTGGTTTTGGCCCTACCTTTGCATGTGGGCCACCCTCTGGAGTCTGTTCCCTATGCAGGAAAGAAGGGGTGAAAGCAAGAGATGATTAGATCACACTTGCTTTCTTAGGTTGGGGGTGAAATAAGATGACCACAACTGGGGCATGCATGTTCACTCCAGTGGGATCCCACTCTAGTGCCTGTAATGGGCAGAGATCAGCAGGAAGACTGGGGCATGCTCACTCTGGTGGAAGTCCCTCCCAGAGCCTACAGAAGCAGGGGCTTCTGTGTGGGGGGACAGTTCCCAATAGCAGCATCACTCCTTTTGCACCACTCAACAATAGCACCTCTTTTCCAAGGCAGACCCTATCCTCCAGGGGCATTCCCAGTCATGCAGCTTCTTACTCCCATCTTCTCCAGTTGTCTACATGTAGCTAAGTTCCTTACCCCTGTCTTTTCTTGGGGCCAACAGTGGTCCTTTCCCCTATTATTTTTTGTAAAGTTGGGTTAGCTGAAGGTTTTTCAATTTTAAAAAACATTTTCAGAAAACCAAATTTTAGTTTTGTTTATTTTTTCTATTATTTTCCTAGTTTCTGTTTTGTATATTTCTGATCTAATCTTTATTATTTACTTCCTTATACTGATAAACCTAAATAGCATATTAAAAAGCAGAGACATTACTTTGCCAACAAAGGTCCGTTCAGTCAAGGCTATGGTTTTTCAGTGGTCATGTATGGATGTGAGAGTTGGATTGTGAAGAAAGCTGAGCACTGAAGAATTGATGCTTTTGAACTGTGGTGATGGAGAAGACTCTTGAGAGTCCCTTGGACTGCAAGGAGATCCAACCAGTCCGTTCTAAAGGAGATCAGTCCTGGGTGTTCATTGGAAGGACTGATGCTAAAGCTGAAACTGCAATACTTTGGCCACCTCATGCGAAGAGTTGACTCATTGGAAAAGACTCTGATGCTGGGAGGGATTGGGGGCAGGAGGAGAAGGGGATGACAGAGGATGAGATGGCTGGATGGCATCACTGACTCGATGGACATGAGTTTGAGTGACCTCTGGGAGTTGGTGATGGACAGGGAGGCCTGGTGTGCTGCGATTCATGGGTAGCAAAGAGTCAGACATGACTGAGCGACTGAACTGAACTGAATACTGACTTTAGGTTTATTTATTACATAATATTATTTATGATTAATTTACTAGCTTCTGATGGTGTTATTTTAGGCTTTCTTGATACAATACCTGCCTTCTTTATTTTATATATATATATATATATATATATTTTAATATAAATTTCCTTCTTAGAACTTCTTTTACTGCATCCCACAACTGTTTTGGCATGTTGTGCTTCCATTTTCATTTTCCTCATAATATTCCTCATTTACTTTTGATTTCTCTCATGGCCTATTGGTTGATCAGGAATGTTTTGTTTAATTTCCACATACTTGTGAATTTTCTAGATTTTCCTTCTGCTGAAATTATAAGCAAGATGAAAAGACAGCCTTAAGAATTGGAGAAAATGGTAGCAAAAAAGCAACTGACAAAGAATTAATCTCAAAAATATACAAGCAACTCCTGAAGCTCAATTCCAGCAAAATAAATGACTCAATCAAAAAATGGGCTGAAGAACTAAACAGACATTCCACCAAAGAAAACATACAAATGTCTAATAAACACATGAAAGGATGCTCAACATCACTCATCAGAGAAATGCAAATCAAAACCACAGTGAGGTACCATCTCACACCAGTCAGAATGGCTGCTATTCAAAAGTCTACAAACAATAAATGCTGGAAAGGGTGCAGAGAAAAAGGAACCCTCTTACATTTTTGGTGGGAATGCAAACTAAAACAGCCACTGTGGAGAACAGTGTGGAGATTCCTCAAAAAACTGAAAATAGAACTGCCATACAACCCAGCAATACCACTGCTGGGCATACATACCGAGGAAACCAGGATTGAAAGAGACACATGTACCCCAGTGTTCACTGCAGCACTGTTTACAATAGCCAAGACATGGAAGCAACCTAGATGTCCATTAGCAGAGGAATGGATAAGAAAAATGTGGTACATATACACAATTGAATATTACTTAACCATTAAAAAGAATGCATTTGAATCAGTTCTGATGAGGTGGATGAAACTGGAGCCTACTATACAGAGTGAAGTAAGCCAGAAAGAAAAAGACCAATACAGTATCAGTTCAGTTCAGTTCAGTCGCTCAGTAGTGTCCAACTCTTTGCGACCCCATGAATCACAGCACGCCAGGCCTCCCTGTCCATCACCATCTCCCAGAGTTCACTCAAACTCATGTCCATCGAGTCAGTGATGCCATTCAGCCATCTCATCCTCTAGCGTCCCCCTTTCCTCCTGTCCCCAATCCCTCCCAGCATCAGAGTCTTTTCCAATGAGTCAACTCTTCGCATGAGGTGGCCAAAGTACTGGAGTTTCAGCTTTAGGATCATTCTTTCCAAAGAACACCCAGGGCTGATCTCCTTTAGAATGAACTGGTTGGATCTCCTTATATGGAATTTAGAAAGATGGTAACAATGACCCTATAAGCGAGACTGCAAAAGAAACACGGACATAAACAACAGTCCTTTGGACTCTGTGGGAGAAGGCAAGGGTGGGATGATTTGAGAGGGTAGTGTTGAAAGTGTATATTATCATATGTGAAGTGGATTGCCGGTCCAGGTTAGATGCATGAGACAGGGTGCTCAGGGCTGGCGCACTGGGATGACCCTGGGGGATGGGATGGGAAAGGAGGTGGGAGGGGGTTTCTGGATGGGGAACACATGTGCACCCATGGCTGATTCATGTCGATGTATGGCAAAAACCACTACAATATTGTAAAGTAATTAGCCTCCAATTAAAATAAATACATTAATTTTAAAAACTTTCTTCTGTTGATTTCTAGTTATATCATTGTGATTAAAAAATACTTGATATAATTTCAATTTTCTCAAATTTGTTAATACTTCTTATTGTGTCTTAGTAAAACATGGAGAATATTTTGGAAAATGTCCCATGTGCTATTGACCTGTGTGTTTGTATTTATCTGTTTGTTATATCCTTATGCCCTGAGTTATTCAAATCTCTGTTTTCTCATTGAATTTCTGCCTAGTGGTTTATTCATTGTTGAAAGCAGGGTATTGAAGTCCCCTGAAATTTCAGTACTGCTGCCTACTTTCCTCACTTCAGTTTTGTTAATATTTTCTTCATATATTTAAATATTCCTACATCAAACAAACACATGATTACAAAGGTTATGCCCACTTGATACATTTATCTCTTTATAATTATTATTATATAATGACTATGTTTGCTTCTTGTTACAGTTTTTACTTAAAGTTTGTCTAATATAACTGTATCTGTTTCATTTTGGTTTTCATTTGCATGAAATGCCTTTTATTTCATCCCTTTAGTTTAAGACTATGTGTGCCCTTAAAGCTAAAGTGAGTCTCTTGTAAGCAACATATAGTTTCCTCTATTTTTATTCATTTGGTTACATTACCCCTTTAGATTAGTCATCTGCATTTAAAGTAACTATTGATAAATCAAGCCTTACTAGTACCATCTCTGTCAGACACGACTGAGCGACTTCACTTTCACTTTTCACTTTCTTGCATTGGAGAAGGAAATGGCAACCCAGTCCAGTGTTCTTGCCTGGAGAATCCCAGGGACGGCGGAGCCTGGTGGGCTGCTGTCTCTGGGGTCGCACAGAGTTGGACACGACTGAAGCGACTTAGCAGCAGCAGCAGCAGTACCATCTCATGATTTGTTGGCTATTTTATAGTTTCCTTGCTCCTTTCTTCCTCTGTAACAGTGCTTTATTGTGATCCGTGATTTTCCATAGTGTGATTTCTTTCTATAATTTTATATTTAAAATTATAATTCAAAATTATATTTCTATAATTTTATAATTTTAGTACCTACTGTATTTTTTTTTTTTGTGATTGCCAGGAGGCTTAATGCCAGGAGGCTTAAATGCAATGTGTATAGTTTCAACAGTTTATTTAAATTGATACCAATTTAATTTCTATTGTATACAAAAATATATTTTATTCCCTCTGAAACTTTTATATGCTTGATATGTCAATGTATGTGTTTGTCATGTTGTCCATTCTTTTACAAATGATTAAAATATTATTTTTAATATTAATTTCTTTTAGGTTTTATGCTCATTAAAAGTACTTTACAGAACACCAAAATCTGAATTTCTGAATAAACACAGTACAATCTGAATTTCATTATAAATGTAGCTTTACCAGTGAGTTTTCTAATTTTGACTATTTTCGTGGGATTTCTTATTGTCTTTTCCATCATTTAAAAAAAATTTTATATGTAAGTGATGTCATATAATATTTGTCTTTCCCTGTGTGACTTTCTTCACTTAGAATGATGGTTTATAGATCCATTCATGTTACTAGAGAGCATTGGTTCATTCTTTTTGTGGCTGAGTAATATTTCATTGTAATATGTAACACACCTTTATTCATCTTTTCAATAGATATTTTGGTTGCTTTCAGTGTCTTGGCTATTGTAAATATTGTGGTACATGTATCTTTTTGAATTATGGTTTTCTCTGAATATTTGCCAAGGAATGGAGTTTCTGGATAATATGGTAGTTATATTTTTAGTTTTTAAAGGAAACTTCATACTGTTCTCCATAGAGTCTGTACCAATTTACTTTCCCATCAACAGTGTAGAAGGGTTCCCTTTTTCTTCACATCCTCTCCAGCATTTATTATTCACAGATTTTTTGTTTGATGATGGATAATCTGACTGGTTTGAGGTGATATCTCATTGTAGTTTTTATTTCCATTTATCTAATAATTAGTGATCCTGAACATCTTTTCATGTACTCTTTGGCCAGCTGTATGTCTTCTTTGGACAAATGTTTTAGATCTTCTGATAATTTTTTGTATTGAGCAGTATGGTCTTTCTGTATATTTTGGAGATTAATTTCTTGTAGGTCACATTGTTTGCAAATATTTTCTCCCATTTGGTGGGTTGTGTTTTTTTTGTTTTTGTTTTTGTAATTTTCTTCACTGTGTAAATTTTTTTTTTAATTTTTTACTTTACAATATTGTATTGGTTTTGCCATACATCAACATGCATCTGCCATGGGTGTACACATGTTCCCAATCCTGAATCCCCCTCCCATCTCCCTCCCCATACCATCCCTCTGAGTCATCCCAGTACACCAGCCCCAAGCTTCCTGTATCCTGCATCGAACCTGGACTGGCGATTCATTTCTCATATGCTATTATACATGTTTTAATGTCATTCTCCCAAATCATCCCCCCCCCACACACACAGAGTCCAAAAGACTGTTCTATACATCTGTGTCTCACATACAAGGTTGTCGTGTTTTTTTAAATTAATTTTCATTTATTTATTTTTGCTTTTATTTCTGTTACTTTAGGACATGGATTGAAAAGATATTGTTGTGATTTATGTCAAAGACTGTTCTGCCCATGTTTTCTTTTAAGAGAGTATCTGGTATTAAATTTAGGTTATTAATGCATTTTAAGATTATTTTTGTGCATAGTGTTAGAGACCATTCTAATTTTATTCTTTTACATGTAGTTGTACAGTTTTCCCAGGATCACCTTTTGAAGAGAGTGTCTTTCTCCATTGAATACTAGTCTCATTTGTCATAGATTAATTGACTATAGCTGTGTGGGTTTACTTCTGGGTTTTCTATCTTATTCCATTGATATATACGTCTGTTTTTATGCCAGTACCATATTGTGTTGATTATCACATAGTCTGAATTCAGGGAGCCTGATTCCTCCAGTTCTATTTTTCTTTCTCAAGCTTGCTTTGTCTATTTGGTATTTTTTGTGGCTCCATACAAATTTTAAGATTTTCTGTTCTATTTCTGTGAAAAATATCATTTGTAATTTAACAGGGACTGAAGTGAATCTGAAGTTTGTCTTGAGAAGTATAGTCATTTACAGAATATTGATTCTTCCAATCCAACAACATAGTATATATCTCTGTTTGCTTGTATCATCTTTGACTACTTTCAGTAGTGTCATATAGTTTCTGGAGTACAGGTTTTTTGCCACAGTAGGTAGATTTATCCAAACACATTTTATTATTTTTGATGTGATAGTAAATGGGATTGTTTCCTTAATTTTTCTTTCTTTTGTTGCTACTTCATGGTAATGCAATGGGTTTTTGTGTATTATTTCTGAATCCTGCAACATTACTGAATTCACTGATGCACTCTAGTAGTTTTCTGGTAGCATCTTTAGGATTATCTATGTAGAGTAGCATGCCATCTACAAACAGTGACAGTGTTACTTCTTCTTTTCCAATCTGGATTCTCTTTATTTCTTTTTCTTTTCTGACTACCATGGCTCAGCTCAGTTTAGTCACTCAGCCATGTCTGACTCTTTGCAACCCCATGAATTGTAGCACACCAGACTTTCCTGTCCTTCATCATGTCCTGGAGCTTGCTTAAATGTGTGTTCATCAAGTCAGTGATGGGATCAAACCATCTCATCTTCTGTCGTCCCCTTCTCCTCCTACCGTCAGTCTTCTCCAGCATCAAGGTCTTTGTTTAATAAGTCAGTTCTTTGCATCATGTGGCCAAAGGATAGGAGCTTCAGCTTCAGCATCAGTCCTCCCAATGAATATTCAGGACTAATTTCCTTTAGGATTGACCGGTTTGATCTTGCAGTCCAAGGGGCTCTCAGGAGTCTTCTCCAATACCACAGATCAAAAGCATCAATGCTTAGGCACTCAGCTTTCTTTATGATTCAACTCTCACATTCATACATGACTACTGGAAAAACTGTAGCTTTAACTATATGGATCTTTGTCAGCAAAGTAGTGTCTCCGTTTTTTAATATGCTTTCTAGGTTTGTTATACCTTTTTTTCCAAGAAGCAAACATCTTTTCATTCCATGGCTGCAGTCACTATCTGCAGTGATTTTGGAGCCCAAGAAAATAAAGTCTGTCACTGTTTTCATGGCTAGGACTTCCCAAACTATGCTGAATAAAAATAGTCAAAGTAGACATCCTTGTCTTGTTCCTGATACTAATAGAAACGATTTGATATTTTCACTGTTGAGTATGATGTTAACTGTATATTTTTCCTATAGGGTTTTTATTATGTTGAAGCAACTTCCCTCTATGCCCACTTTCTGAACAGTTTTTTTTTTTTAAATAAAAAATGGTTGTTTAATTTGTCGAAAGCTTTTTCTTGAGAAAAATGTGTGTTCTACTGCTTTCAGATGAAATGCTCAATAAATATCACTTAAATTCATTTGGTGTAATGTGTTATTTAAGGCCCTGTGTTTCCTTACAGAATTTCTGTCAGGATGATCTGTCCATTGGTGAAAGCGGGGGTATTAAAGTCCCCCACTATTATTGTCTTGCTGTCAATTTCTTCATTTATGGCTGTTAGCATTCGTTTTATATATTGAGGTGCTCCTATGTTGGGTACATATATATTTATGATTATCATATCTTTTTCTTGGCTTGATTCCTTGAACATTATGTAGTGTGCTTCTTTGTCTCTTGTATCATTCTTTATTTGAAGATCTATTGTGTTTTAGTACTGCTACTCCAGCTTTCTTTTGATTTCCATTTATAGCCAATACCTGTTTTGAACTCTTTAGTTTGAATCTGTATGTATTCTGCATCTGATGTGGGCCTTTTGTACACAGTATATAGATAAGTATATATATTATTTATATAAATTCAACCAGTCTTTGTCTTTTGGTTGGAGCTCATAATCTGCTTACTTTTAAGGTAGTTATCAATATGTATGTTTTTATTGTCGCTTTGCAAATTATTTCAATTTGTCTTTTAGGTCTTTTTTCTTCCTTTCATCCTTTATCCTCTTCTCTTATGACTTGATGACTCATTTTAATGTTGTGCTTGGATTTCGTTTTCTTTTGTGTATATGCATCTATTGTAGATTTGTTGTTTGCAATTAACATGAGGTTTTAATATAGCAGTATGTATGTATATATATATATATATATGTGTGTGTGTGTGTGTGTGTGTGTGTGTGTGTGTGTACACACCTTCATTTTTCAGAGCCTTGTTGTGATGAAGGGATTTCTGTAACTCAAGGAAGCTATGAGTCATGACATGCAGGGCCACCCAAGATGGATGGGTCATGGTGGAGAGTTCTGATAAACCATGGCCCACAAGAAGAGGGAATGGCAAACAACACCTCTATTCTTGCTGTGAGAACCCCATGAACATGAGCAGTACAAAAAGGGAAAAAAGATATGACACCGGAAGATGAACGTCCCCTCCCACCCCAGATTGGAAGGTGTCCAATATGCTACTGGTGAAGAGCAGAGAGAAATTGCTAATAGCTCCAGAAAGAATGAAGTGGCTAGAACAAAGTGGAAACAATGTTCAGTTGTGGATGTGTCTGGTGGTGAAAGTAAAGTCAGATGCTGTAAAGAAATAATATTGTATAGGAACCTGGAATATTAGGTCTGTGAATTAAGGTACACTGGACGTGATCAAGCTAGAGATGTCAAGAGTGAACATCAGCATCTTAGGAATCAGTGACCTAAAATGGATGGGAATTGGCGAATTTAATTCAGTTGACCATTATATCTACTACTTTGAGAAAGAATCCCTTAGAAATTAAGCAACCCTCATAGTAGACAAAAGATTTGAAATGCACTACTTGGGTGCAATTTCAAAAATGACAGAATGATCTCAGTTCCTCCAAGGCAAAGCATTGAACATCACAGGTAATGCAAGTTTATGCTCTAACCACTGATGCCAAAGAAGCTGAAGTTAACTGGTTCCATGAACACCTACAAGAACTTCTAGAATTAACACCAAAAAAACACACACACACACACAACAAAACAGAAAAGATATCCTTTTCATCATAATTGGGATTGGATTGCAAAAGTAGGAAGTAAAGAGATACCTGGAGTAACAGGCAAGTTTAGCCTTACAATAATACAAAATGAAGTGGGGCAAAGGGTAACTGAGTTTGATCTAGATGACACACTGGTCATAGCAAACATCACTTTAAAAGGACAAAAGAGACTACTATACACATAGACATCACCAAACGCTCAATATGAAAATCAGATTGATCATATTTCTTTGAAGATGAAGATGAATAAGCTCTATACAGTCAGCAAAAACAAGACCAGGAGATGACTGTGGCTCAGATCATCAGCTCCTTATTGCAAAATTCAAGCTTAAATTGAAGAAAGTTGGGAAAGCCATTAGGCCATTCAGATATAACATAAATCAAACCCCTTATAATTAAACAGTGGAGATGACAAATAAATTTAAGGGATTAGATTTAGTAGTGAAAGTGCCTGAAGAACTATGTAAGGAATTTGTAACATTGTACAGAAGGCAGTGACCAAAATCATCCCAAAGAAAAATAAATGTGAGAAGGCAAAATGGTTGTCTGAGGAGGCTTAACACACAGTTGTGGAAAAAAGGAGCAAAATATAAGAGAGAAAGGGAAAGATATACCCATCAGATGCAGAGTTCCAGATGATAACAAGGAGAGCTAAGAAGGCCTTTTTCAATAAACGATGCAAAGTAGAGGAAAACAAGAGGATGGTAAAAACTAATGATCTCTTCAGGAAAATTGAAGAAAACAAGGGAATATTTCATGCAAGGATGGGCACAATGAAGGACAGAAAAGGCAAGGACCTAACAGAGGCAGAAGAGATTAAGAAGAGGTGGCAAGAATACCCAGAAGAATTATATGAGAAAGGTCTTAACCAGGGTAACCAAAATTATGTGGTCACTCATCTGTGGAGCAGGATATCCTGTAATGTGAAGCCTAGTGGGCTTTAGGAAGCACTACTATGAGCAAAACTAGTGGTGATAATGGAATTCTAGCTGAGCCACTTAGAATCCCAAAAGATAATGCTGTTAAAGTGATGCACACAATATGTCAACAAATTTGGAAAACAACAGTGGCCAGCAAACTGGGAAATGTTAGCTTTCATTCCTATCCCAAAGAAGGATGATGCCAAAGAATGTTCAAACTACCACACAATTATGCTCATTTTGCATGGTAGTAAGTTTATGCTCAAAATCTTTCAAGCTAGGCTTCAGCAGTGCATGAACCAAGAGCTTACAGATGTAAAAACTGTTTTTAAAAAAGGTGAAGGAATCAAAGATCAAATTGTCATGATTCGTTGGATCATAGAGAAAGCAAGGGAATTCCAGAAAAAACATCTACTTCTGCTTCATTGACTATGCTATAACATTTCACTGTGTGGATCACAACAAACTGGAAAATTCTTAAAATGATGTGAATACCAGATCACCTTACTTGTCCCCTCAGAAAACTGTGGGTCAAGAAGCAACAGTTACAACCAGATATAGAACAGCATACTGGTTCAAAATTGGGAAAGGAGTATGACAAGGCTGTATATTGTCACTGTGCTTATTTAACTTACATGAAGAGTTGTTGTTGTCTAGTCACTAAGTTGTGTCTTACTCTTTGTAACCCTATGTACAGCAGCATGCCAGGCTTCCCTGTCCTTCACCATCTCCCAGAGCTTGTTCTAACTCATGTCCATCAAATTTGTATTCCATACAACCATCTTGTCATCTGTTGTCCCCTTCTCCTCCTGCTTTCAACCTTTCCCAGCATCAGGGTCTTTTCCAATGAGTTGGCTCTTCCCATCAGGTGGCCAATGTATTGGAACTTCAGCTTCAGCATCAGTCCTTCCAATGAATATCCAGGACTGACTTCCTTTAGGATTGACTGGTTTTATCTCCTTGCAGTCCAAGGGAATCTCAAGAGTCTTCTCCAACACCAGAGTTTGAAGGCACCAATTCTTCAGTGCTCTGCCTTCTTTATGGTCCAACTCTCATATCAATACTTGACTAATGGAAAAATCATAGCTTTGACTATATGGACTTTGTCAACAAAATAATGTTTCTGCTTTCATATATGCTGCTAGGTTTGTCATAGATTTTCTCCCAAGGAGTGAGTGTCTTTTAATTTCATGCCTGAAGTCACCATCTGCAGTGATTTTGGAGCCCAAGAAAATAGTCTGTCACTATTTTCATTGTTTCTCCATCTATTTTCCACTGAATGATGGCACCAGATGCCATGATCTTAGTTTTTAAATGTTGAGTTTTAAGTCACTTTTTTCACTCTCCTTTTTCACTTTCATCAAGAGGCTCTTTAGTTCCTCTTCATTCTCTGCCGTAAGTGTGGTATTATCTTTATATCTGAGGCTATCGATATTTCTCATGTCAGTATTGATGCCAGCTTGTGATTCATCCAATCCAGCATTTCACATGATGCACTCTGCATATAAGTTAAATAAGCAGAATGACAATATACAGACTTGATGTCCTTTCCCAATTGTGACTAATATATATATATATATATATATATATATATATATATACATATACACACAAAAACTAATATAGATAGATAGATAGATACAAAACAGACTTACAGATACAGAAAATAAGCTAGTTTTTACCAAAGGGAAGATGGAAAGGGCAGGGACAAGTTAGGAATATGTGATTAGCAGATAAAACACTATATTTAAAATAGATAAGCAATAAGCATATACTATATACCACAGGGAATTATATCCATTATTTTGCAATGACTAATAATTGAAAATAATCTACAGAAATACTGTATCACTATGCTGTATACCCTAACTGACACAATATTGTAAATCAGATACTTGTTGTTCAGTTACTATGTCATGTCCAATTATTTGAGACTCCATGAACTGCAACATGCCAAACTCATCTGTCCCCCAGTATCTCCCAGAATTTGCTCAAATTCATGCCCATTGAATTGATGATGTTAGCTGACTGTCTCATACTTTGCTTCCCCCTTCTTCTTTTTCCTTCTTTCTTGCCCAAGATCAAGGTCTTTTCTGATGAGTCAGCTCTTCCCATTTAGTGGCCAAGGTATTGGAGTTTCAGGGTCACATCTATCCTTCCAATGAATATTCAGGTTTTATTTCCTTTAGGATTGACTTATTTGATCTCTTTTCAGTCCAAGGGATTCTCAAGAGTCTTCTCCAGCATCACAATGTGAAAGTATCAATTCTTCAGTGCTCAGCCTTCTCTATGGTGCAATTCTCACATTCATACATGCTTACCTAGAAATAACACAGTTTTGACTATAAAGGCCTCAATCGGTAAAGTGATGTCTCTGCTTTTTCATACTCTGTCTAGGTTTGTCATAGCTTTCTTTCCATGGAACCAGTCAGTGTCTTTTAATTTTAGGGCTGCAGTTACTGTCTGCAGTGATTTTGGAACCCAAGAAAATAAAACATGTAGTGCTTACACTTTTCCCCCTTGTGTTTGCCATGAAGTGATGTGACCTGATGCCATGATCTTAACTTTTTTTTTAATATTGAGTTTCAAGCTAGCTTTTTCACTCTCCTCTTTCACTCTCATCAAGAGGCTTTTTAGTTCCTTTTCACTCTCTGCCTTTATTATTTTTTTTTAATTTTATTTTATTTTTAAACTATACAATATTGTATTAGTTTTGCCAAATATCAAAATGAATCCACTACAGGTATACATGTGTTCCCTATTCTGAACCCTCCTCCCTCCTCCCTCCCCATACCCTCCCTCTGGGACGTCCCAGTGCACTAGCCCCAAGCATCCAGTATCGTGCATTGAACCTGGACTGGCAACTCGTTTCATACATGATATTTTACATGTTTCAATGCCATTCTCCCAAATCTTCCCACCCTCTCCCTCTCCCACAGAGTCCATAAGACTGTTCTATACATCAGTGTCTCTTCTGCTGTTTCGTACAGAGGGTTATTGTTACCATCTTTCTAAATTCCATATATGTGCATTAGTATACTATATTGGTGTTTTTCTTTCTGGCTTACTTCACTCTGTATAATAGGCTCCAGTTTCATCCACCTCATTAGAACTGATTCAAATGTATTCTTTTTAATGACTGAGTAATACTCCATTGGGTATATGTACCACAGCTTTCTTATCCATTCATCTGCTGATGGACATCTAGGTTGCTTCCATGTCCTGGCTATTATAAACAGTGCTGCGATGAACATTGGGGTACACGTGTCTCTTTCCCTTCTGGTTTCCTCAGTGTGTATGCCCAGCAGTGGGATTGCTGGATCATAAGGCAGTTCTATTTCCAGTTTTTTAAGGAATCTCCACACTGTTCTCCATAGTGGCTGTACTACTTTGCATTCCCACCAACAGTGTAAGAGGGTTCCCTTTTCTCCACACCCTCTCCAGCATTTATTATTTGTAGACTTTTGGATCGCAGCCATTCTGACTGGTGTGAAATGATACCTCATAGTGGTTTTGATTTGCATTTCTCTGATAATGAGTGATGTTGGGCATCTTTTCATGTGTTTGTTAGCCATCTGTATGTCTTCTTTGGAGAAATGTCTATTTAGTTCTTTGGCCCATTTTTTGATTGGGTCATTTATTTTTCTGGAGTTGAGCTGTAGGAGCTGCTTGTATATTTTTGAGATTAGTTGTTTGTCAGTTGCTTCATTTGCTATTATTTTCTCCCATTCTGAAGGCTGCCTTTTCACCTTGCTAATAGTTTCCTTTGATGTGCAGAAGTTTTTAAGGTTAATTAGGTTCCATTTGTTTATTTTTGCTTTTATTTCCAATGTTCTGGGAGGTGGGTCATAGAGGATCCTGCTGTGATGTATGTCAGAGAGTGTTTTGCCTATGTTCTCCTCTAGGAGTTTTAGAGTTTCTGGTCGTATGTTTAGATCTTTAATCCATTTTGAGTTTATTTTTGTGTATGATGTTAGAAAGTGTTCTAGTTTCATTCTTTTACAAGTGGTTGACCAGATTTCCCAGCACCACTTGTTAAAGAGATTGTCTTTAAACCATTGTATATTCTTGCCTCCTTTGTCAAAGATAAGGTGTCCATATGTGCGTGGATTTATATCTGGGCTTTCTATTTTGTTCCATTGATCTATCTTTCTGTCTTTGTGCCAGTACCATACTGTCTTGATAACTGTGGCTTTGTAGGAGAGCCCGAAGTCAGGTAGGTTGATTCCTCCAGTTCCATTCTTCTTTCTCAAGATTGCTTTGGCTATTTGAGGTTTTTTGTATTTCCATACAAATTGTGAAAGTATTTGTTCTAGCTCTGTGAAGAATACTGTTGGTAGCTTGATAGGGATTGCATTGAATCTATAAATTGCTTTGGGTAGTATACTCATTTTCACTATATTGATTCTTCCAATCCATGAACATGGTATATTTCTCCATCTATTAGTGTCCTCTTTGATTTCTTTCAACAGTGTTTTATAGTTTTCTATACATAGGTCTTTAGTTTCTTTAGGTAGATATATTCTTAAGTATTTTATTCTTTCCGTTGCAATGGTGAATGGAATTGTTTCCTTAATTTCTCTTTCTGTTTTCTCATTATTAGTGTATAGGAATGCAAGGGATTTCTGTGTGTTGATTTTATATCCTGCAACTTTACTATAGTCATTGATTAGTTCTAGTAATTTTCTGCTGGAGTCTTTAGGGTTTTCTATGTAGAGGATCATGTCATCTGCAAATAGTGAGAGTTTTACTTCTTCTTTTCCAATTTGGACTCCTTTTATTTCTTTTTATTTTCTGATTGCTGTGGCCAAAACTTCCAAAACTACGTTGAATAGTAATGGTGAAAGTGGGCACCCTTGTCTTGTTCCTGACTTTAGAGGAAATGCTTTCAATTATTCACCATTGAGGATAATGTTTGCTGTGGGTTTGTCATATATAGCTTTTATTATGTTGAGGTATGTTTCTTCTATTCCTGCTTTCTGGAGAGTTTTTATCATAAATGGGTGTTGAATTTTGTCAAAGACTTTCTCTACATCTATTGAGATAATCATATGGTTTTTATTTTTCAGTTTGTTAATGTGGTGTATAACATTGATTGATTTGTGGATATTGAAGAATCCTTGCATCCCTGGGATAAAGCCCACTTGGTCATGGTGTATGATCTTTTTAATGTGTTGTTGGATTCTGATTGCTAGAATTTTGTTAAGGATTTTTGCATCTATGTTCATCAGTGACATTGGCCTGTAGTTTTCTTTTTTTGTGGCATCTTTGTCAGGTTTTGGTATTAGGGTGATGGTGGCTTCATAGAATGAGTTTGGAAGTTTAATTTCCTCTGCAATTTTCTGAAAGAGTTTGAGCATGATAGGTGTTAGCTCGTCTCTAAATTTTTGGTAGAATTCAGCTGTGAAGCCGTTTGGACTTGGGCTTTTGTTTGCTGGAAGATTTTTGATTACAGTTTCAATTTCCGTGCTTGTGATAGGTCTGTTAAGATTTTCTATTTCTTCCTGGTCGAGTTTTGGAAAGTTGTACTTTTTTAAGAATTTGTCCATTTCTTCCACGTTGTCCATTTTATTGGCATATAATTGTTGATAGTAGTCTCTTATGATCCTTTGTATTTCTGTGTTGTCTGTTGTGATCTCTCCATTTTCGTTTCTAATTTTATTGATTTGATTTTTCTCCCTTTGTTTCTTGATGAGTCTGGCTAATGGTTTGTCCATTTTATTTATCCTTTCAAAGAACCAGCTTTTGGTTTTGTTGATTTTTGCTATGGTCTCTTTTGTTTCTTTTGCATTTATTTCTGCTCTAATTTTTAAGATTTCTTTCCTTCTACTAACCCTGGGATTCTTCATTTCTTCCTTTGCTAGGTGCTTTAGGTGTAGAGTTAGGTTATTTATTTGACTTTTTTCTTGTTTCTTGAGGTGTGCCTGTATTGCTATAAACTTTCCCCTTAGGACTGCTTTTACCGTGTCCCACAGGTTTTGGGTTGTTGTGTTTTCATTTTCATTCGTTTCTGTGCAAATTTTGATTTCTTTCTTGATTTCTTCTCTTATTTGTTGGTTATTCAGCAGTGTGTTGTTCAGCCTCCATATGTTGCAATTTTTAATAGTTTTTCTCCTGTAATTGAGATCTAATCTTACTGCATTGTGGTCAGAAAAGATGCTTGGAATGATTTCTATTTTTTTTTTTTTTTAATTTACCAAGGCTAGCTTTATGGCCCAGGATGTGATCTATCCTGGAGAAGGTTCCATGTGCACTTGAGAAAATGGTGAAATTCATTGTTTTGGAATGAAATGTCCTAAAGGTATCAGTTAGGTCTAACTGGCTTATTGTGTCATTTAAAGTTTGTGTTTCCTTGTTAATTTTCTGTTTAGTTGATCTATCCATAGGTGTGAGTGGGGTATTAAAGTCTCCCACTATTATTGTGTTATTGTTAATTTCTCCTTTCATACTTGTTAGCATTTGTCTTACATACTGTGGTGCTCCCGTGTTGGGTGCATATATATTTATAATTGTTATATCTTCTTCTTGGATTGATCCTTTGATCATTATGTAGTGACCTTCTTTGTCTCTTTTCACAGCCTTTGTTTTAAAGTCTATTTTATCTGATATGAGTATTGCTACTCCTGCTTTCTTTTGGTCCCTATTTGCATGGAAAATCTTTTTCCAGCCCTTCACTTTCAGTCTGTATGTGTCCCCTGTTTTGAGGTGGGTCTCTTGTAGACAACATATGTAGAGGTCTTGTTTTTGTATCCATTCAGCCAGTCTTTGTCTTTTCGTTGGGACATTCAACCCATTTACGTTTAAGGTAATTACTGGTAAGTATGATCCCGTTGCCATTTACTTTATTGTTTTGGGTTCGAATTTATACACCGTTTTTGTGTTTCCTATCTAGAGAATATCCTTTAGTATTTGTTGGAGAGCTGGTTTGGTGGTGCAGAATTCTATCAGCTTTTGCTTGTCTGTAAAGCTTTTGACTTCTCCTTCATATTTGAATGAGATCCTTGCTGGGTACAGTAATCTGGGCTGTAGGTTATTTTCTTTCATCACTTTCAGTATGTCTTGCCATTCCCTCCTGGCCTGAAGAGTTTCTATTGAAAGATCAGCTGTTATCCTTATGGGAATCCCCTTGTGTGTTATTTGTTGTTTTTCCCTTGCTGCTTTTAATATTTGTTCTTTGTGTTTGATCTTTGTTAATTTGATTAATATGTGTCTTGGGGTGTTTCGCCTTGGGTTTATCCTGTTTGGGACTCTCTGGGTTTCTTGGACTTGGGTGATTATTTCCGTCCCCATTTTAGGGATGTTTTCAACTATTATCTCCTCAAGTATTTTTTCATGATCTTTCTTTTTGTCTTCTTCTTCTCGGACCCCTATGATTCGAATGTTGTAGCGTTTAATATTGTCCTGGAGGTCTCTGAGATTGTCCTCCTTTCTTTTAATTCGTTTTTCTTTTATCCTCTCTGATTCATTTATTTTTACCATTCTATCTTGTAATTCAGTAATCCTATCTTCTGCCTCTGTTATTCTACTATTTGTTGCCTCCAGAGTGTTTTTCATCTCATTTATTGCATTATTCATTATATATTGACTCTTTATTTCTTCTAGGTCCTTGTTAAACCTTTCTTGCATCTTCTCAATCCTTGTCTCCAGGCCATTTATCTGTGATTCCATTTTAATTTCAAGATTTTGGATCAATTTCACTATCATTATTCAGGATTCTTTATCAGGTAGATTCCCTATCTCTTCCTCTTTTGTTTGGTTTGGTGGGCATTTATCCTGTTCCTTTATCTGCTGGCTATTCCTCTGTCTCTTCATCTTGTTTAAATTGCTGAGTTTAGGGTGTCCTTTCTGTATTCTGGCAGTTTGTGGAGTTCTCTTTATTGTGGCGTTTCCTCACTGTCTGGGGGTTGGTACAGGTGGCTTATCAAGGTTTCCTGGTTAGGGAAGCTTGTGTCGGTGTTCTGGTGGGTGGAGCTGTATTTCTTCTCTCTGAGTGCAGTGAAATGTCCAGTAATGAGTTATGAGATGTCTATGGTTTTGTGATGACTTTGGGCAGCCTGTATCTTGAAGCTCGGGGCTGTGTTCTTTTGTTGCTGGAGAATTTGCTTGGTATTTCTTGCCCTGGAACTTGTTGGCCCTTGTGTGGTGCTTGGTTTCAGTGTCGGTATGGAGGCGTTTGATGAACTCCTGTAAATTAATGTTCCTTGGAGTCAGGAGTTCCCTGGAGTCAGGGTTTGGACTTAAGCCTCCTGCTTCCAGTTATCAGTCTTATTTTTACAGTAGTTTCAAATCTTCTCCTTCTATACAGCACCATTGATAAAACATCTACATTAAAGATGAAAAGTTTCTCTACTGTGAGGGTCACTCAGAGAGGTTCACAGCATTACATGGAGAAGAGAAGAGGGAGGAGGGAGTTAGAGGTGACTCAAATGAGATGGGGTGGAATCAATGGTGGAGAGAGTGGGCTAGCCAGTAGTCACTTCCTTATGTGCACTCCACAACTGGACCGCTCAGAGATGTTCACAGAGTTATATAGAGAAGCGAAGAAGGAGGAAGGAGACAGAGGTGGCCACAAGGATAAAAGGGGGAAATGAAAAGGAGGGAGACAGATTCAGCCAGTAATCAGTTCCCTAAGTGTTCTCCACCATCTGGAACACACAGAAATTCACAGAGTTGGGTAGAGTAGAGAGGGGTTAGGGAGGAGACACAGGCGACCTGGTGGAGAAAAAGGAGAGTCCAAAGGGACAGAGAGCAGTCAAGCCAGTAATCTCGATCCCTAGTGAAAAATGGGTCCTGAAGATTGGGTTCTTAAGGGTACAAAATTTGTAACAAATACATAAAAGCAAAAATTAAAAATCTAGAGTAGAGTTTGGAATTTCAAAAATATGATGTTAAAGAAAAGAAGAAGGAAAAGAAAGAGAGAAAAAACGAACAAAGAAAAACAAACAAGGTCACAAAACTATAAAGAAAATACAGGTACAAAATTGATAACTAATACCAAAAAGCAAAAATTAAAAATCTAGAGTAGAGTTTGGAATTTCAAAAATACAATGTTAAAAAAAAAGGAAGAAGAAAAATAAAGACAGAAAACAAACAAACAAACAAAAACAACCAATGTCGCAAAAATTATAAAGAAAATACAGGTACGAAATTGATATCAAATACCAAAAAGCATAAATTAAAAATCTAGAGTAGAGTTTGGAATTTCAGATATACAATGTTATATGAAAGAAGAAGAGAAAGAAACAGAAAAAAAAAGGTCACAGAAATTATAAAAAAAAAAAAAACTATAGGTACAAAATTGATAACATATAACAAAAAGCTAAAATTAAAAACCTAGAGTAGAGTTTGGAATTTCAAAAATACAATGTTAAAGAAAAGAAGGAAAAAAAAAAAAAAAGGTCAAAAAATTATAAAATATATATATATGAATTTTTCTGAAGAAGAAAAAAAGTGTCTTTTTTTTTGCAAAGTAATAGGTTATAAAAGTGAAAATTAAAGGAACAATAGAGGACTTAAATTATTTTTTTTAATTAAGAAAAAAAAAAAAAGAAAGAAAGAATGATCGTAAAAATATATCTAGGACCTTCTCTGGTTTTGTTGTGAGTATTGTGGGTTCAGTTCATTTTTGGCTAGTTCCTTGGTCCGACTTATATTTCTCAAGATCTATAGGTCCCTTCCTATGTAGTCCGTAGTAACCACAGGGTTTTAATCTATTGCCTGTAGCTTCCAATGTGTTTCCCTCTGTTATAACTTCTTCTGTTTGCTGGTCTCTTCAGTGTCTGGTTTCCACCCTGACACAAAGGGGACGGTGGAGGACAATTTTTTTTTTTTTTTTTTTTTTTCACTTGTTCAGTCGCGCTGTGGGGAGGGAGGGACGGATGCTGCAAACAAATAACACTGGTATGGGCTCGCAGTGCCTCAGCCACACTGGGTCTGCCCCTGCTCATGGTGCGTGTAGCCTCCCTGCCCACACTGCTCAGGCTCTAGGTTGTTCCGCCAGGAACAATCCGAGGCTGGCCCTGGGCTGCTCCCAGGTCCAAGCTGCTCAGGTTCAGGCACTCGGGTAGTCCTCAGAGGCGCAGACTCAGCTGGGCCTGCGTTTTGTGCTCTTCCCAGGTCTGAGCAGCTCAGGTGATGAGGTGTTTGGCGAGCGCCAATGCTGCAACTTGTCGCCTCCCCACCACTCGGTTATCTGGGTGTACAACTGGTGCACCTTCTCGGGCAGATGTTGACCTTCCAGACCCCCAAGAAGTTTTAGTTAGCTAAGAAGTCTGCTTACAGTTTTATAGATAATGTCTCTCTGGGGCTGCGATTGCCCCCTTCCAGCTCTGGCTGCCTGTCACCAGAGGGGGAAGGTCTGCAGCCTGCTATCTCTGTTCAGTCTTTTGTTCCGTGCATGGGCCTGGCGGTGTCTTAGGTTAGGGCTGGCTTTTTGTGTGGTAGATATCCCACAGTCTGGTTTGCTAGCCCTAATTAATTCTCTCAGATAGCGCTCAGGGTATTCAGGCCAGATTCTTACTCTAAGTGATGCAGCCCGTGCCGCGCCTCCCTGCCCAGCCCCCGCTTGCTAATTGCGTGTGCAGGCGTCTGTGCTGCTTCTCCGCTGGCGGAGTTACCATAGGGCTCACAATCTGCAAGTTTTAATTGTTTATTTATTTTTTCTCCCTGTTATGTTACCCTCTGTGCTTCCACAGCTCGGCACAGATTCGGCAGTGAGAAGGTTTCCTGGTGTTTGGAAACTTCTCTCTTTTTAAGACTCTCTTCCCGGGACTGAACTCTGTCCCTCCCTCTTTTGTCTCTTTTTTTGTCTTTTATAATTTTTCCTACCTCCTTTCGAAGAGTTGGGTTGCTTTTCTGGGTGCCTGATGTCCTCTGCCGGCATTCAGAAGTTGTTTTGTGGAATTTACTTGACGTTTAAATGCTCTTTTGATGAATTTGTGGGGGAGAAAGTGTTCTCCCTGTCCTACACCTCCGCCATCTTGGCTCCTCCCCTCCCACTCTCTGCCTTTAGAGAGCATAATTGTATATCTGAGACTGTTGATATTATTCCCCAAAATCTTGAATCCAACTTGTGATTTATGCAGCCTGGTATTTT
Organism: Bos mutus; assembly: GCF_027580195.1. NCBI lineage: Eukaryota > Metazoa > Chordata > Mammalia > Artiodactyla > Bovidae > Bos > Bos mutus. Next base: position 63,993,984 of record NC_091646.1, on the reverse strand, counting down.
ACATGATGTTCTTTACATGTAAGTTAAGTAAGCAGGGTGACAATATACAGCTTTGTCATATTTCCTTCCCAATTTTGAACCAGTTATTCCATGTAAGGTTCTGAATGTTGCTTCTTGATCAACATACAGGTTCCTCAGGACAGAGGTAAGATGGCCTGGTATTCCCATCTCTTTAAGAATTTTCCACAATTGTTTTGTGACCCTAAGGCTTCCCAGGAGTTGCAAGTGGTAGAAATAAATAAATCAAAATAAATAAATAAATCCACCTGCCATTGCAGGATATGTGAGAGACGTGGGTCAGGAAAATCCCTTGGAGAAGGAAATGGCAAGCCACTCCAGTATTACTTCTGGGGAAATCCCATGGACAGCGTAGTCTGATGGGGTATAGTCCATGGGACTGCAAAAATTCATACACCACTGACTGTGCATACAACACACACATAGTCAAAGACTTTAGTATAGTCAGTGAAGCAAAAGTAGATGTTTTTTCTCGACCTCTCTTGCTTTCTCCTTGATCCAAAAAATGTTCACGATTTGATCTGTTTCCTCCACCTCTTCAAAAGCCAGTTTCTACATCTGGAAGTTATCAGTTCATGTATTGCTGAAAACAAGCTTGAAGGATTTTGAGTAAAACCTTAAAAGCATGCAAAATGAGCTCAATTGTGGCATAGTTTGAACATTCTTAAAGATATGGGAATACCAGGCCATCTGACAGAATGTAGTCTGACAGAACGTGGTCCATTGGAGAAGGGAATGGCAAAATACTTCAGTATTCTTACCTTGAGAACCCCATGAACAGTATGAAAAGGCAAAATGATACAACATTGAAAGAGGAACTCCACAGGTCAGTAGGTGCCCAATATGCTACTGGAGATCAGTGGAGAAAGAACTCCAGAAAGAATGACGGGATGGAGCCAAAGCAAAAACAATACCCACTTGTGGATGTGACTGGTGATAGAAGCAAGGACCGATGCTGTAAAGAGCAATATTGCATAGGAACCTGGAATGTCAGGTCCATGAATCAAGGCAAATTGGAAGTGATCAAACAAGAGATGGCAAGAGTGAACGTTGACATTCTAGGAATCAGCAAACTATAACGGACTGGAATGAGTGAATTTAACTCAGATGAACATTATATCTACTACTGTGGGCAGGAATCCCTTAGAAGAAATGGAGTAGCATTCATGGTCAACAAAAGAGTCCGAAATGCAGTACTTGGATGCAATCTCAAAAACGACAGAATGATCTCTGTTCGTTTCCAAGGCAAACCATTCAGTATCACAGTAATCCAAGTCTATGCCCCAACCAGTAATGCTGAAGAAGCTGAAGTTGAATGGTTCTATGAAGACCTACAAGACCTTTTAGAACTAACACCCCAAAAAGATGTCCTTTTCATTATAGGGGACTGCAATGCAAAAGTAGGAAGTCAAGAAACACCTGGAGTAACAGGCAAATTTGGCCTTGGAATACCAGAATGAAGCAGGGCAAAGACTAATAGAGTTTTGCCAAGAAAATGTACTGGTCATAACAAACACCCTCTTCCAACAACACAAGAGAAGACTCTATACATGGACATCACCAGATGGTCAACACTGAAATCAGATTGATTATATTCTTTGCAGCCAAAGATGGAGAAGCTCTACACAGTCAACAAAAACAAGACCAGGAGCTGACTGTGGCCTGGACCATTAACTCCTTATTGCCAAATTCAGAATTAAATTGAAGAAAGTAGGGAAAACCACTAGACCATTCAGGTATGACCTAAATCAAATCCCTTATGATTGTACAGTGGAAGTGAGAAATAGATTTAAGGGACTAGATCTGATAGATAGAGTGCCTGATGAACTATGGAAGGAGGTACATGACATTGTACAGGAGACAGGAATCAAGACCATCCCCATGGAATAGAAATGCATAAAAGCAAAATGTCTGTCTGGGGAGTCTATGAAGAGAAGAAAAGTGATGACCAAAAGAGAAAAGGAAAGTTATTCTCATTTGAATGCAGAGTTCCAAAGAATATAGAGGACAGATAAGAAAGCCTTCCTTATCTGATCAATGCAAAGAAATAGAGGAAAGCAACAGAATGGGAAAGACTAGAGATCTCTTCAAGAAAATTAGAGATATCAAGGGAACATTTCATGCAAAGATGGGCTCGATAAACAACAAATGTAGTATGGACCTAACAGAAGCAGAATATATTAAGAAGAGGTGGCAAGAATACACAGAAGAACTGTACAAAAAATATCTTCATGACCCATATAATCACAGTGGTGTTATCACTCACCTAGAGTCAGACATCCTGGAATGTGAAGTGAAGTGCACCTTAGAAAGCATCACTACGAACAAAGCTAGTGGAGGTGATGGAATTCCAATTGGGCTATTTCAAATCCTGAAAGATGATGCTGTGAAAGTGATGCACTCAATATGCCACCAAATTTGGAAAACTCAGTAGTGGCCACAGGCCTGGAAAAGGTCAGTTTTCATTCCAATCCCAAAGAAAGGCAATGCCAAAGAATGCTCAAACTATCACACAATTGCACTCATCTCACACTCTAGTAAAGTAATGCTCAAAATTCTCCAAGCCAGGCTTCAGCAATACATGAACCATGAACTTCCAGATGTTCAAGCTAATTTTGGAAAAGGCAGAGGAACTAGACATCAAATTGCCAACATCCACTGGATCATGGAAAAAGCAAGAGAGTTCCACAAAAACATCTATTTCTGCTTTATTGACTATTCCAAAGTCTTTGACTGTGTGGATGACAATAAACTGTGGAAAATTCTGAAAGAGATGAGAATACCAGTCTACCTGACCTGCCTCTTGAGAAACCTATATGCAGGTCAGGAGGCAAGAGTTAGAACTGGACATGGAGCAACAGACTGGTTCCAAATAGGAAAAGGAATACGTCAGGGCTCTATATCGTCACCCTGCTTATTTAACTTATATGCAGAGTACATCTTGAGAAACGCTGGGCTGGAAGAAGCAAAGTTGGAATCAAGATTGCCGGCAGAAATATCAATTACCTCAGATATGCAGATGACAGCACCCTTTTCGCAGAAAGTGAAGAGGAACTAAAAAGCCTCTTGATGAAAGTAAAAGAGGAGAGTGAAATAGTTGACTTAAAGCTCAACATTCAGAAAACGAAGATTGTGGCATCTGGTCCCATCTCTTCATGGGAAATAGATGGGGGAACAGTGGAAACAGTGCCAGACTTTATTTTTTGGGGCTCCAAAATCACTGCAGATGGTGATTGCAGCCATAGAATTAAAAGATGCTTACTCCTTGGAAGGAAAGTTATGCCCAACCTAGATAGCATATTGAAAAGCAAAGACAGTACTTTGCCAACAAAGGTCTCTCTAGTCAAGGCTATGGTTTTTCCAGTGGTCATGGATACGAGAGTTGGACTGTGAAGAAAGCTGAGCACCAAAGAAGTGATGCTTTTTAAACTGTGGTGTTGGAGAAGACTCTTGAGAGTCCCTTGGACTGCAAGGAGATCCAACCAGTCCATTCTGAAGATCAGCCCTGGGATTTCTTTGGAATGAATGATGGTAAAGCTGAAACTCCAGTACTTTGGCCACCTCATGCAAAGCATTGACTCATTGGAAAAGACTCTGATGCTGGAAGGGATTGGGGGCAGGAGAAGAAGGGGGTGACAGAGGATGAGATGGCTTGATTTCATCACGGACTTGATGGACGTAAGTCTCAGTGACCTCTGGGAGTTGGTGATGGACAAGGAGGCCTGGCACGCTGTGATTCATGGGGTTGCAAACAGTCGGACAGGACTGAGCGACTGAACTGGACTTGAACATTCTTTTGTATTGCTTTTCTTTGGATTTGAAATGAAAACTGACCTTTTCTAGTCCTTTGACCACTCTGAGCTTTCCATATTTCCTGGCATATTGGGTGCAGCTTTTTAAGAGCAGCATGTTTTAGGATTTTAATTAGCTTAACTGGAATTCTATCACTTTTTCTAGTTTTTTTTTTTTTTTTTGTAGTAATGCCTCCTAAGGCCCAGTTGACTTTACACTCCTGGATGGCCAGCTTTACGTGAGTAACCACACCATTGTGCTTATCCAAATCATTAAGATCTTTCTTACATAGTTCTTCTGTGTATCTGTGCCAACTTTTCTTACTCTCCTCTGCTTGTGTCATGTCCTTACTGTTTTTGTCCTTTAACATGTCCATCTGAAAAGTTGTTGCTGAGTCATGCAAAGACGCTGGGATTCTTGGCCCATGGAGGAGAAGAATTCAATCCAGGGCCAGAGATGAGGCTTGACTGCTTAGAACTTTTGTGTAATAAAGTTTTATTATAGTATAAAGGAGATAGAGAAAGCTTCTGACATAGGCATCAGAGGGGTGGGGCAGAAAGAGTACCCCCCTGCTAGTCTTCAGCTGAATGTTATGTAGTCACTAGCAGTCTGTTAATAAAAGAAAGGAATGCCTTAAAACTCAGAATGGCACCAGGCTCCTCACCCATAAGATGCATTTTGGGATAATCTTGACACCAAATGGTTCATCCTGGGCCATAAAATGATTAACTTGAATCTTGAAGAAGGGCAGATCACCATACATATAGTTTCATTTACATAGATTAGGGGAACAATATCTGAATATAACATACTGGTTTGTCAAGCAGGTTCTGAGCCATTTGGCAGAATCTACTTGAAGACAGAGTTTGTGGTAAATGTATAATACATTAGCATAGCTTAAGACAAACATTTCTATAAGAAAAATTCATTGGTTATCTCAAGGTTTGAGAATAGTTAACTTCAAGTGAAACCAGGTGTCATAATAGCAACACAGTATTTTAAAAGAAACCTCCTTTTTTTGTTTTTGTTTTTTATTTTATTTTATTTTTAAACTTTACAATATTGTATTAGTTTTGCCAAATATCAAAATGAATCCGCCACAGGTATACCTGTGTTCCCCATCCTGAACCCTCCTCCCTCCTCCCTCCCCATACCCTCCCTCTGGGTCATCCCAGTGCACCAGCCCCAAGCATCCAGTATCATGCATCGAACCTGGACTGGCGACTCGTTTCATACATGATATTATACATGTTTCACTGCTATTCTCCCAAATCTCCCCACCCTCTCCCTCTCCCACAGAGTCCATAAGACTGATCTATACATCAGTGTCTCTTTTGCTGTCTTGTACACAGGGTTATTGTTACCATCTTTCTAAATTCCATATATATGCATTAGTATACTGTATTGGTGTTTTTCTTTCTGGCTTACTTCACTCTGTATAATAGGTTCCAGTTTCATCCATCTCATTAGAACTGATTCAAATGTATTCTTTTTAATGGCCGAGTAATACTCCATTGTGTATATGTACCACAGCTTTCTTATCCATTCATCTGCTGATTGGTATCTAGGTTGCTTCCATGTCCTGGATATTATAAACAGTGCTGTGATGAACATTGGGGTACATGTGTCTCTTTCCCTTCTGGTTTCCTCAGTGTGTATGCCCAGCAGTGGGATTGCTAGATCATAAGGCAGTTCTATTTCCAGTTTTTTAAGGAATCTCTACACTGTTCTCCATAGTGGCTGTACTAGTTTGCATTCCCACCAACAGTGTAAGAGGGTTCCCTTTTCTCCACACCCTCTCCAGCATTTATTGCTTGTAGACTTATGGATCACAGCCATTCTGACTGGCGTGAAATGGTACCTCATAGTGGTTTTGATTTGCATTTCTCTGATAATGAGTGATGTTGGGCATCTTCTCATGTGTTTGTTAGCCATCTGTATGTCTTCTTTGGAGAAATGTCTATTTAGTTCTTTGGCCCATTTTTTGATTGGGTCATTTATTTTTCTGGAGTTGAGCTGTAGGAGTTTCTTGTATATTTTTGAGATTAGTTGTTTGTCAGTTGCTTCATTTGCTATTATTTTCTCCCATTCTGAAGGCTGCCTTTTCACCTTGCTAATAGTTTCCTTTGTTGTGCAGAAGCCTCCTTTTAAATTTGTATAGAAAACAAAAAAATATTGTTAGTTTGTTTCCCCCTGCCACTTAAGAGAGATAAAAATGTCTGACACTTGTAGGCTCTTTCCTCCTTTTTGAGACTCCTGGCCTTCCTGCCTGTTACCCTCTCATTCCCCTCTTTTCTTTTAGGAGAACTATGTTGCCTAGGGAAAAGCGGTGTCATTCTCGTTCCATAACTGCTTCTGAGCTGACAAGGGGCATTGTCCCTAAATTGGTGAGGCAACATATTCTCCTAATCCTCATATTGAGGATATCTGATTCAAGGGCCCCAAATAGTAGTTGGAGGAAGATCCAGCAATAGCAGGAGTTTGAGCAACCATTTGTAACTTAAAAGCTTTCATGTGGCTAGAAAAAAATCCAGTTACACAGTTACAGATGCAAGGCAAAATAGTAATTAAAACAAGTTAAAATCAAAATTAAAAGTCACATTATGTCTATAGGTAAAGTGCAACGTGTTGCACCAGTCCATTTTAAGGTTGTTAGATGTCATCAGATGAAGAAGAGGCATCACACATGATTGTTGTTGAAGGTATTCACAGACTTGGACAAAGTCTTTTCCTTGAAATGGAGATGTCCACCATGGGAAGCCTTCCACTGATGAAGTGGGGAGTGTTCCACAGACCCAGCAGTTAGACTGATTGTGGAATGCAGCATAGGAGTGAGCCCAGGACAGGAAGGCATTGTCTTGAGGATCAAACGACAGATTCAGGATATTTGGAGTCAGCAGAAGTAAGTTCACATAGGTTATCAGGCCCATCTGAAAAGTACAAAGTCAGAGCATAGAAAGTAAAGATATAAAATGAAGTCACTTAGTTCTGGTCAGGGTGCCACCTCTTAACTCAAGTGTGATGTACCCATGAATCAATTTCTGGCACTTTGGCAGCTGTGGGAGAAGAAAGAATAACCTGGTAAGGGCCTTCCCAGAGGGGCTCGAGGGATGGGCCCCAAGATCTCAGTGTTTTTATGAGGACCTTGGTTCCTGGCTCTAATAGAGGCTTGCTTAACTCAGAGACTGGGTCAGGAGTCATCTCCTGGAGTTCTGTTAATGCCTGTTGAAAAGCTGAGAGCTGAGTTTCATAACTAGTTAATTCCAAGGCTTCAGGGTCTATAACAATGTCTGTGCATAAGAAAGGCCTTCCACAAATATAGTCAAAGGGGGACAGTCTCTCCTTTTTTGGGGCAGTTTGAGCCCTCATTAAAGCTATGGGTAGGACTTTAATCCAATTGTCCTGCGTCTTCTGTGTTAATTTGTGCAGATGTCTTTTGATAATGTCATTAGCTTTTTCAGCCTTTTCTGAGGATTGAGATCTCCAGGAACAGTGTATGTGGTATTTTATTTTTAGAGCTTTAGACACCCCCTGAGTTACAGCAGTTTTAAAGGCGGAGCCACTGTCACTCTGAAGGCTCCATGGTAGCCCAAACCTGGGGATGATTTCATGGATTAAAATCTTTATAACCACCTTAACCTGTTCACTACAACAAGGAAAAGCCTCAATCCATCCAGTAAAAGTATCTACCCAAGCTTGTAAGCAAGAATATCTATTAGCTTTTGGCATATGAGTAAAATCAATTTCCCAGTCCTCTCCAGGATACTTCCCACTTCGTTGTAATCCAGATTTTGCTAGTTTTTCAGTCTTTGGGTTATTATTATTATTTTGACAAACATCACACCTTTTGATAATGTTCTTTAAAGTTTTCATTACATTTTAACCTTCAAACAAACAAGAAGCCATTTGGTAAGTACTCTCTGCACCCAAGTGAAAACTCTGATGTAAACTCTTAAGAATTTTCCACTGAGCATTTTCAGGAATTATTAATCGTCTATCTTTGGACTGTAGCCATCTTTTATCAGTAATCTTTGCTCCTCTTTTCTCATATCTTTCTAATTTTTTCTCAATATATTGTGGTTTTCCTGTTCCACAGAACCTGTCCAGATCAAAGGCGTCTGTAGTGAAGGGGTTTTGAAAAGTGCCACTTCTCTGGCTTGACAGTCAGCCAACTGATTACCTTTGGCTACTTTACTCCCTTCCTTGCTGTGTCCTTTGCAATGCATAACAGCTACTTCTTTAGGACAATATATAGCAGTTAAAAGTCTCTCAATCTCTCTGAAATGTTTAATAGGTTCTCCTGTTGATGTTTTAAACTCTCTTTCTTTCCATATTGCAGCATGAGCATGTAAAGTCAAATAAGCATACTTAGAATCTGTAGATAGTTACTCGCTGCCCTTTGCTTAACTCTAGAGCTCGGGTCAGAGCCACAAGCTCTGCTAACTGAGCACTGGTTCTCTGGGGGAGAGATTTTGCTTCCAAAACCTGTTCAGCAGTCACCACGGTGTAACCTGCTTTATGCTTTCCATCCCAAACAAAATAACTGCCATCTGCAAATATTTCCATGTCAGAATTGTCTAATAGAGTATCCATTAGATCCTCCAGAGCTGCATAGTTTAAAGTTAGAAATTGGGAACAATCGTGATTGGGTGTTTCATTTTCCTTCTCAGGAAGGAAAGTGGCAGGATTTAAATTTCTACAAACTTTAAGCTTAGTTACTGATCCTTCTTCCCTGGTGGTTCAGAGGTTAAAGCGTCTGCCTCAAGGCGGGAGACCCAGGTTCAGTCCCTGGGTCAGGAAGATCCCCTGGAGAAGGAAATGGAAACCCACCCCAGTATTCTTGCCTGGAGAATCCCATGGACGGAGGAGCCTGGTAGGTTACAGTCCATGGGGTCGCAAAGAGTCAGACACGACTGAGTGACTTCACTTTCACTTTCACTGGTCCTTCTAACAATAGTGACAGATATTTAAGAAGCCTACTGTCTGTCATCTAAATATTAACCTTAGAATTTAAGATTCCATTCACATCATGAGAATTCAGTACAGTAGGATTTCATCCATTATTTATTTTCAAAGCTTCAGGTGCTGATAAAGCCGCTGCCCCAATTACTCTTAGGCAGTGGGGCCACCCACATGAAATTACATCTAATTCTCTGCTTAGATAAGCAATAGGTTGCTGGTGAGGCCCTCAGGGTTGTGTCAAAACTCCCAAGGCCACACCTTTGCTTTCAGTGACAAACAAATTAAATTCTGACCCTGTGGGCAAGCTCAGAGCTGGAGCTTGTAGGAGAGCAGTATGAAAAACCTTAAAAGCCTTTTGAGTATCTGGAGACCAAACCAGTTTTTCAGTTTGGGCCTGCTGAGTTTCAGCTATAAGTTGATATAAAGGCTGGGCAAGTTCCCCATAACCCAGAATCCAAATGTGACAGTAACCTGTGATTCCCAAAAATCCTGTCAATTGTCTTAAAGTCATAGGTAGGAGATGATTTAGTATAGGTTTAATTTTCTCAGGGCCTATGGCCCTAGTTCCTTCTGATATGATTAGGTGCAGATATCTAACTGATTGCTGACAAAGCTGAGCCTTTTTTCTTGATGCTTTGTAACCACAGCCTGCCAGAAAGTTTAAGAAATCTGAGGCTCGTGAACAAGCTTCCTGTCTCACCACAGAGCAAAATATCATCTACATATTGTAACACCACCGCTTCAGAGCTATTCAAGTTTTGTAGATCCCATGACAAACTTTGTCCAAATAAGTGAGGACTGTCACGAAATCCCTGGGGCAAAACTGTCCAGGTTAACTGAGAAGTTGGCTGTGTAGGGTCTTCAAAGGCAAATAGAAATTGACTTTCCTCTGCCAAAGGCACTGAATAAAAGGCATCTTTTAAATCAATTACTGAAAAATATTTGGCTCATTCAGGAATTTCAGACAATAAAGTATAAGGATTAGGCACCACGGGGTGTAAAGGAACTACAGCCTCATTTACTATTCATAAATCTTGAACTAGTCTCCATTTACCATTTGATTTCTTTATACCCAAAATAGGAGTGTTGCAGGGACTGTTACAGGGAATTAATAGTCCCTGCTCCTTTAAATTTTTGATGATAAGTTTTAACCCTTCCTTAACCTCAGGTTTCAGTGGATACTGCTTCTTATGTGGGAATAAGTGCGGGCCTTTGAGCTTGACAACTATGGGAATAGCATTGTGTGCTCGACCCACAGATTTTCCATCAGCCCATATTCTAGGATTTGTATTTTGTTCAACTAAAGGGAGAGAAAGGGAGGGCTCCATATTCATGAAAACAGAGGCATGGACCTTGCTCAGTATATCTCTCCCCAAAAGGGGTGAGGGAAATTCTGGCACGATCAGAAACTTGTGTGAAAATAGCGTAGAACCCCAGTTGCAAGATAAAGAATAACTGAAATAATACCTTTTGACTCGTCCAGACAGTCCCATTACGGAAGTGGGCTGGGAAGAAAGTGAGCCAGGGGCTTCAGTAAGCACAGAGTAAGTTGCCCCAGTATCTAAAAAGAAATCGACAGATTGGCTCCCCACAATTATTAATACTCAGGGTTCCTCATGTGTAACTAGGATGGGAGCTTGTGTGGGGACCCCCGGGCACCTTCAGTCCTGATTGTCTTGAGAGTCCAACCCCAGAGACCTACACCTCTGGGGCAGTCTCTCTTCCAGTGTGGCCCTTTGCAGACCCGATATGGAGCCAGGGGCGGCTTAGATGCCTGAGGGCAATCCCACTTGACGTGCCCCTCCTTTCCACAGTAATAGCAAGCCCATCCGTTTTCGCCTGCGTCCCTCTGGGCATCTTTCTCAGGCTGTTTAAGAACATTTTTCATAGCCATTGAGAAGGCTTCCACCTTTTCCTTTGTCTTTTTCTGCCTTTCTTTTCCTCATATTCCCTACCATAATAGACTGTCTGAGCCAGTTGTAACAGAGTATCTAAAGACTGTAACAGATTATCTAAAGATGTCTGTTTTAATAGCTTACAGCAGATATCTGGAGCTGACTAAGTGAGAAATCTATCTTTTAAGATCACTTTTTCCTTGTTCCTTACAGAACCGGTCTAATTGTAAAACAGTATTATACTTAAGAGACCCTCCATCTGGCCACCATTTGCCATCTTCCAATGGATACCGTGGCCATGCAGTATCACATAGGAAGACCAGGTGTGTCTTCTTTAAGCCCTGGGGATCAAATCTATCCCAGTTTTTCAGGATACAGTTCAAAGGAGTGAGACTGGAATTGTTAGCTCCCATTTGTAAGAGAGAAAAAAAGCAACCAGTGCCATCTTTCTACCGGAGGTGTCCCTCCCTGCTCTAGATGGGGGTGTAGACAGACTTTACACCAAAAGCTTTTCCTTCCTGGTCAGACTTAGTCTGTCCCTTACTGACACAGGTGCCGTACTCGTCCCTCCTGGTTCTACCACCAAGACAGGGTGGGGATGTACCAGGGGTAGACCTGATAGCATCCCTACCTGACGTCCAGCTCTTCACCATTAACCTTGCTTGTCTCTGATGCCACCCAGGGTGCGATCAGAGTAACCTTCCAGAATGTCTCCCAAGTTAAGACCGCTGGGGGAAACATTTGTCACCTGAGTGCCTGTGCACAACCCTGAGTGTATTCCTGACCACAATAAGACCTATACAAACATAAAACTGAGTTGTCCCTTGCAAGCATCACCACACCAGTATAAGAGCCTCCTCTGGTCCACTAAGAGCCAGCATTATGAAAGGCAAAAAAAAAAAAAAAAAAAAAAACATTGTGGTCCCACTCTGAGTAACCTTTAACCTCAGAGATGTTCTTGGAGCTAGAGCTCCATCTAGCTTCTGAATTTTCAATTCCTAGCGAGGCTAGGTGCTTTTTTGACTACCAATCCAAGTTTGGGACCTAAGCAACAGTACACAGTAACACTATAGATCACAAGTCCCTTGAAAGTCTATGATCTGATAGATTAGGTTAGTACTTGTAATTCCCAAAGAGTTATGAAATGGTCAAAGAGACCAAAAAGTTTGACCAAGAAAGGAGAGTTTGGTCCACACGCTTTGCCCATTTTTGGTTGGTTCCTGAAGGAGACATTGGGTGTCTCTTGGCATTGGCAGGTTGGCATAAACCCCCGACAGGTTTCTGCGGTAAGCCATATGAGATCACCTTGGAACTGCAGAGCAGGGCTCCTCACTTGCTTAGCACAGGGTATGTCATTCATTCACACAAGCACACAGTAGAGTTAGTAAAGCACAGCAGAAAAGGTGTTTGCTAAGAGAACAAAGAACTAGAGCTCCAAGCATCCTTACTTTGTCGTGAAGTATCCTGGTTGAGCCACCCAAGATGAAAGGTTGTTGCTGAATCATGCAAAGATGCTGGAATTCTTGGCCCCCGGAAGAGAAGAATTCAATCTGGGGCCAGAGACGAGGCTTGATCGCTCAGGGCTTTTGTGTAATAAAGTTTTATTAAAGTATAAAGGAGATAGAGAAAGCTTCTGACATAGGCATCAGAAGGGGGCAGAAAAAGTACCCCCCTGCTAGTCCTCAGCTGGATGTTATATAGTCACTAGCAGTCTGTTAATAAAAGAAAAGAAAGTGAAGTCACTGAGTCATGTCCGACTCTTTGTGACCCCATGGACTGTAGCCTACCAGGCTTCTCCGTCCATGGGATTTTCCAGGCAAGAATACTGGAGTGGGTTACCAGTTCCTTCTCCAGGAGATCTTCCAGACCCAGGGATTGAACCTGGGTCTCCCACATTGTAGGCAGATGCTTTACCATCTAAGCCACCAGGGAAAGAAAGGAATGTCTTAAAACTCAGAATGGCACCAGGCCCCTCACCCATAAGATGCATTTTGGGATAATCTTGGCAACAAATGTTTCATCCTGGGCCATAAAATGATTAACTTGAATCTTGAAGAAGGGAAAATCACCATACAAATGGTTTCATTTACATAGATTAGGGGAACAATATCTGAGTACAACATACTGGTTTGTCAAGTAGGTTCTGAGCCATTTGGCAGAACCGACTTGAAGACAGAGGTTGCGGTAACTGTACAATACATCAGCATAGCTTAAGACAAGCATTTCCATAAGAAAAATACATTGGTTATCTCAAGGTTTGAGAATAGTTAACTTTAGGTGAAACCAGGTGTCATTATGGGAACAGAGTATTTTAAGAGAAACCTCCTTTTAAATTTGTATACAGAAGAAAAAAAAATATTGCTAGTTTGTTTCCTCCTGCTGCTTAAGAGAGATAAAAATATCTGACATTTGTAGGCTATTGCTTCCGTTTGGAGACCCCTGGCCTTCCTGCCTGTTACCCTCTCACATCCTTGCATGAAATATTCCCTTGATTACCGGGGTCCATCCCCAGCAAGATCCAGGGATATCCTCAGGATGAATGGCATCGGCGAGAGAGATGAAAGTAAAAGGAGAGAGAAAGAGGCTGATATTTCTTGGTTTACACAGAAAGCCAAGAAAGTCCCTGACACGGGACTTGCTCTGTTCATGGAGGCCTCAGGCGCCCTCTCGATGGGGTGAAAACACAGAGCACTTTCTAGAGAAGGTCTTAGAAGCCCGGGCAGGAAAGTGAACTCAGAGGGCCTCTGCACTCCAGGGCACCAGCCTGAAAAAAGAGAGAGAGAGAGAGAAAGAAAGAGAGAGAGAAAGAATGACACAGGGAGACCAAGTTCTGATGAAGTCAGGTCTGCAGCTTTATTCTCAAAAGGAGCTTTTATACCCTGAGTTACACATATCCAGAAGTGAAAGACACAGAGTCATGCAGAGTCAGTTCAACATTACATCAATTTGAACTGCATACCTTTTCATTTATAAGGGTCTTTGTGTTATGTACATTATCTTCTGGCACAGAGGCCTATTAACATTTGGTGACTCTTTTCTGATAAAGGTTGGTCAACCAGAAAACCTGTTTTCCCTTAAAGTGTTTTTTTTTTTTTTTTTTCTTTTAATTCATCCAATCTACTAAATAATGTTATATTATTATGGAGCAAAGGTGAAGTGGGTTACAAAAAAGAAAGTACTTATTAACTCAAGGGTCTTATGTTGTTAATGCCAAGGCTACTGTTTGTTTTTCTTACATTCCAACTATATTAACTAATGTACTCCCAGGCGCACCTTGGGTAAGGGATAAGGAAGTTCAGTAGCAAATATCGGCTCAACAATGTAGCATTATTTTAATAAAGCTTTTTTTTTTAATTGCTCAAAGGTTATGCTTGGGGTGTTGTGAACAATCATGTGCGTTAGTTGCAAGAGTATGGATAAACCTGTCAAGCAAGCTAAAATGTTGACAGAGCGGTTAGAATTAAAATATTCCTTTCAAGCCCAGGAGACTTATTAACTAGAGCCTTAAGTTGATTTTCTTCAGAGAAAGGTGGTCGGGGATAGCCCCCTGTTAATGTCAGAAGAGTTGGTGAAAAGCCTAATATAGTAAACAGTAGACAGACAGACTTTGGTTTCGAGGTCAATGCTTGGGCAGGTCCAGGGAGTCCCTTGAGTCCTGATCCGCCTTGCCTGTCAGATCTCCTACACATGACCTTGTCATGGGTGGGATCTCCTGTGCTGGCTCCTGGCATCTCCCCCTTTTTTATTTTTTAAGACAGCCAGATGTAATTCAGTCGCGAGCTTCTGAGTGTTTTGTCGAAGAGTTTTGACAATACAAGGAAGAATAATTATGAGAAGCAGAATTAGAGGGGCCACAGCAGCATAGCTAAAAATAGTAGACAGAATGTTTTTTTCAGAAATAAAGTTTGAAAATGTGTGAAAAAAATCATTTGTTGCTCTTGCGGCAGTAAAATCCAATCAGGAATGTTTCATGGTCTTTATCTGATTGTGACGTTTTCTTAAATCTAAACTAATGTTGGAGCTATTTTATACCCCGGAAATATGGTTTTTAATTTTCTCCTAGTTATAATCTGTCTCGTTTACTTTCAGGGGTCTTACACAAATCCACCAGTAGTCGGCATGACAGGACAGTGCCAACTTTACTTTTAATGTCTGTAATTCAGTCTCATTATGCATTATCACTTTCTCCAGGGCATCTACCTTCATCTCTAGTTTTTTTATCTATGACTTCTTGTGTTGCCAATGTTAAAGAGACATTTTTAAACATAGTATTAACATATTGACTTGTTGAGTCCATGATATTGTTGCCACAGTAACAGAAGTAATTGCAGTTATTAAAGCTGATATTCCCAAGATAAGTAAGCCCACAAACTGTCTCAATCACATCAAACCTTGTAATTGTTGCAATACAGCAAGACCATAGTTATACCAATAAGTGGTTACAGTCACAGGCACCATAAGATACGGTGCATGTTGTTACACTACAAAGGAGCAAGCGTTATATTGAGGGTTCAAACAAGATGAGAGCATACATTGTTCACAAGATACAGTTAGGTCCCCCTGAATAACTTATTTGTATATTAAGTATTTTGGAGTTATTCAGATCAGATTAGTCGCTCAGTCGTGTCCAACTCTTTGCGACCCCATGAATTGCAGCACGCCAGGCCTCCTTGTCCCTCACCAACCCCCAGAGTTCACTGAGACCCACGTCCATCGAGTCAGTGATGTCATCCAGCCATGTCATCCTTTGTCGTCCCTTCTCCTCCTGCCCCCAATCCCTCCCAGCATCAGAGTCCTTTCCAATGAGTCAACTCTTCGCATGAGGTGGCCAAAGTACTGGAGTTTCAGCTTTAGCATCATTCCTTCCAAAGAAATCCCAGGGCTTACCTCACTCAGAATGGACTGGTTGGATCTCCTTGCAGTCCAAGGGACTCTCAAGAGTCTCCTCCAACACCACAGTTCAAAAGCATCAATTCTTCGGTGCTCAGCCTTCTTCACAGTCCAACTCTCACATCCATACATGACCACATAGAAAAACATAGGGAGAGGGTAGGCAAGCTAAAATAGAGTAAGTGGACTCATTTTTTGGTCAGGATAGGGTAACAGGGGCAGTAGCAGCAAAGGCTCTCGATATATCTGGTTGCCAAAAGGTTTTGTCCTTAGCTGTATAGGACAACATAGGAGGAACAAATTGATTACGATGTCATCTATTGGCGGCTAACGGCCGTGGAACAGAATGCTCTTTCCAGTTGTTAAATTTAGTGGTATAGCCGTGGATTGACTGTGGGTCTTGGCCTGGATTTGGGTTGTTTTAGTCCTGAATTGTATAGTTTTTTCTCCCTGGTATTCGGGAGCCTGAAGCGATATACTAGTGGTGAAGCCTCAGATGAAGGGTCACTTGTCTTTTGGCTTTTCGTTGGTTCTCTCAGGTCTGGACTCGACGAGCTTTTGATCTCCCCATTTTTCCTTGGTCCCAGACTCTAGGACTCCAGGGATCTCAGTAACCTCAGGGGTCTAAACAGGAGAAGTGGAATCCTATGAAAACACATAAGCATACCCTCTCCCACAAGTTAGCAACACATCTGGCCCTTTTCACTCTCTGGTAAGGAGGTCTTTTCACTTGACCAGGGGCCAAGTCATAGCCCCTTTAGGAATCCATTGTCTCATCATTGTAGTCTGTCCCTGTGTGTTTATGTTTAAATGATTAATTACAAACAAAGCATGGTGTAGAACATGATGTGGAGAGGAATACTTAAATTTTTTATCTTAATTTAGCTCTCTGATTTTTTAAAGTCTGGTGTGTCCTTTCCACTATGGTTTGACCTTGGGGAATATAAGGTATTTTTGTCTGAGATAATATATCTTTCCCCCATAAAGAAAAAAGTAGTGAAGGAATCACATATGGACAAAGGGTGTCTGTGTCCCCTTCTCATCTGACCAGGTTAAAATTTGTGAGCTCTTAGCAACCAAGGGCATTGACCCTATTCTTACCAAGCCAGCACTGGTTAAGTGTGTCGGCCAGGACGCGGGCCAATCTTTTTAAGCAATGTAAAAGATGTCTGCTGTAGTATTTAACAGCCTTGACATTTTATTTCCTTGAATTAAAAGATCCTTCAAAGGCCTTGGAGCTGTAATTTCCTGCACCCAAACGGCTAGATCACTAGATCCAAATGTTCTGTGGCCCCTAGCTTGAGAAGTCAAGTTTTTTCCTATCTGATATTAAGGTAAAAGCAAAAGCTGTGTTACTCTTTGACCTTTATTAATTTGCACAGTTTTGGTAGGTGGCAAGATCAAAACTTTAATTTTTTTCAATATAATCAGAATCTACTACACCAGGCACCACTCAAATTTCTTGAAAAAAAAAAAAAAAAAGTGAGCTGCGCCTCAGCACAAATCTTACAATGCCCTCAGGTAGGGGGCCACCCACTCCCGTTGGAATTGGAGTAACTGGCACGTCAGGGGTTAATATTGTTGTTAAGTCCCCTTACCATTCCGCTTCTCTCCTAGCCTGAGTGAGGCCCTCCTGAGGGGGTTTTCTCCAAGGAGTATGCTCTGCATATTGTGCACACATCTGATTTAAAAGTTCCTTTGTTCAAAAAACCTTTTATCTTCTTCAGCCTTAGGCAATGCTTTGGGAGGCTTTGGGGGCAAAGTGGGGAACTCCTGGGCCCTGGGAGGCGGAAACGGAGGTGGCGGCGATGGCCTTAAATCAGAAAGTGGTGGAAAAGTTTTTAAAGGTTTGTGCAGAGCAGGAGGGGGCTCTCCAGGGCACCCGGCCGCAGCGTCCTGTAAGCCCTCTCCTTCCTCGGGAGGTAGAGCACAGTCTCCTTCCTTTTCTTCATCAATGGCAGAAAATATAATCTGTGCAGAAAGTGGAGACCCATCACCCACCACTACAGTCTCCCCCATAGGCTGTCTAACAGCCTCATGACGAGGGTCCAGGACATTTTTAATCATAATACACAGAGCAAAAGCATTTTGGTGCTTTGATGAAGTGAATGAGAGGCTTGGGCCTTTTCAAAGGCAGATGTTGTAGTGATCTTGGTTAACGAATCTGCCAGATCATTTAGGGCATTTAAAGGCCCAGGCAATGTAGAATGAGCTTGAATGTGGCCAATAAAAATGCTCGGTTTTGCTTCTGAATTTGTTGCTGTAGTTTAGTTAACAAGTGAAAAATAATAGTTTTCTTTTTAGCCTTTAACTTAATTTAAAGTCTAGGCAGCTTTTTTAACTGTCTAGTATAGAATATACAACAAACACTTAACTTTTGATATATTTATATATATATATATACTATATTGTTATATACAATAGCAATAATTTTATTGTTATAAGTTACATTTAACTATACACAAATAATAATTTGTGTATATATATATACAAAATACACAAATGTATTAATGTACATATATACATATTAACTTATATTTAAGTCATATATATATTTTATATGCACCATGTATTACATATTCATGTATATGTATACCTATACATACATACACATACATATTAAATACATATAATGTTTATATATATACATAACATATATATGTGTATATATATATACACACATACAAAATATATGTTATATATACATGCATATGCATATATATTGTTATGTATAAGATATTTAACATATATGCTATATAAGTATGTGTAACATATAATGGATTATTATATATAATTGTATTAATTATATATATATTATATAATATATAGCATAAATTTTTAAATATACATCTACTAACCCATAGATAAATATACTATGTATACTATTATATATAAGGTAATACTTTATATATACATCAAATATATTTACAAAATGTAAAGGTATTTATATTCTTATATATATGAATATCTAATATCTATATATTTGTTTAATATATATATTAAATATATAAAATTTCAATATATTTATGAAGTGTTTAATAAAATTGGAAAGCTATAAACCAAGGGACTAGTTTTTAGCTGTTTCCCTACCTTTTCTCAGGTATCTAGGTTAACAGTGCCCTCTTCTGGAAACCAAGGACATTGTTCTTGTACAAATGTAAAAAAGGATTGAATACTAGCTTTCTTAACTTTAATTTCTCTTTTATTTAACAATTGTAAGATTACTCCTATAAAGAGTTGTCATTCCTTTGACTCACTGTTACCCATGTCAGTGATTTTGTTTCGTTTACTTCTGTCTACGTGAAAGATTCTACTACCCACTTTTCCTCACCATACCTATCTTATATAGGGGGGTCTTCAGCACCCTTAGTGGGGTCCTAGCCATCCCGAAAACTGGACAATGGAGGGGATTACCTTTGGGTCCCTGTTCGGGCATCACTTATCAGGGTCCAGCCCCAGCAGGATCCAGGGATATCCTCAGGATGAACAGGGTTGGCAAGAGAGATGAAAGTAAAAGGAGAGAGAAAGAGCCTTATATTCCTTGGTTTACACAGAAAGCCAATAAAGTCCTTGACATGGGACTTGCTCTGTTCACGGAGACCTCAGGCGCCCTCTTGATGGGGTGAAAATGCAGAGCACTTTCTCGAGAGGGTCTTAGAAGCCCGGGCAGGAAAGTGAACTCAGAGGGCCTCTGCACTTCAGGGAATCAGCCTGAAAAAAGAGAGAGAGAGAGAGAAAGAAAGAGAGAGAGAAAGAATTGCACGGGGAGACCAAGCTCTAATGAAGCCGGGTCTGCAGCTTTATTCTCAAAAGGAGCTTTTATACCCTGAGTTACACATATCTAGAAGTGAAAGATACAGAGTCATGCAGAGTCAGCTCAACATTACATCAGTTTGACTTTCATCAGGACCAGGATGTTTTCTGCATATCTTTTCATTTACAAGGGTGTTTGTGTTATGTACATTATCTTCTGGCCCAGAGGCCTATTAACATTTGTGACTCTTTTCTGATAAAGGTTGGTCATCCAGAAAACCTGTTTTCCCTTAAAGTGTTTTTCTTTATTCATCCAATCTACTAAATAATGTTATATTCTTATGGATCAAAGGTGCAGTGGGTTACAACAAAGAAAGGACTTATTAACTCAAGGGTCTTATGTTGCTAATGCCAAGGCTACTGTTTATTTTTCTTACATTCCAACTATATTAACTAATGCACTCCCAGGCACACATTGGGTAAGGGATAAGGAAACTCAGTAGCAAACATTGGCTCAACAATGTAGCATTACTTTAATAAAGCTTTTTTATCGCTTGAAGGTTATGCTTGGGGTGTTGTGAACAATCGTGTGTGTTAGTTGCAAGAGTATAGATAAACCTGTCAAGCAAGCTAAAATGGTGATAGAGGGGTTAGAATTAAAATACTCCTCTCAAGCCCAGGAGACTTATTAACTAGAGCCTTAAGTTGATTTTCTTCAGAGAAAGGTGGTCGGGGATAGCCCCCTGTTAATGTCAGAAGAGTTGGTGAAAAGCATAATATAGTAAACAGTAGACCGACAGACTTTGGTTTTGGGGCCGATGCTTGAGCAGGTCCAGGGAGTCCCTCGAGTCCTGATCTGCCTTGCCTGTCAGGTCTCCTCCGCATGACCTTGTCATGGGTGGGATCTCCTGTGCCTGCTCCCAGAACTTGATATCTCCAATTTTCTTGAAGATATCTCTAGTCTTAACCATACTCTTGTTTTCTTCTATTTCTCTGCACTGTATATTGAAGAAGGCCTGTTTATCTCTCCTTGCTATTCTCTGGAACTCTGCATTCAGTTGAGCATGTTTTTCCCTTTCTCCCTTGCTTTTCCCTTCTCTTTTTTCCTCAACTCTTTTTAAAGCCTCCTCAAACAGCTATTTTGCCTTATTGCATTTCCTTTTCTTTGGAATGTTTTTGGTCACCACCTCCTGTACAATGTTATAAAACTATGTCCATAGTTCTTCAGTCCCTCATTCTAACAGATCTAGTCCTTTGAATCTATTTGTCAGTTCCACTGCACAATCATAAGATCTTTGTTGTAGGTCATACCTGAATGGCTTAGTGGTTTTCCCTACTTTCTTCAATTTAAGCATGAATTTTGCAATAAGGAAGTCATGATCTGAGCCACACTCAGCTCCAGGTCTTGGTTTTCCTCACTGGATAGAACTTCTCCAACTTTGACTGCAAAGAACATAATCAGTCTAATTTGGGGATTGACCATCTGGTGATGTCCATGAGTTTTCCATGAGTTTTCTCTTGTGTTGTTGAAAAAGAGTGTTTTTATGACCAGTGTGTTCTCTTGAAAAAACTCTGTTAATCTTTGCCCTGGTTCATTTTGTATTCCAAGGCCAACTCACCTGTTATTCTGCGTATCTCTCGTCTTCCTACTTTTGCATTCCAATCCCTTATGATGAAAGGGGCATCTCTTTTTCTGGTGTTCATTCTAGAATGTCTTGTATGTCTGCATAGAATCAGTTAATTTCAGCTTCTTTGGCATTAGTAGTTGGGACATAGTCTTGGATTTGAATGGTTTGCCTTGGAAATGAACTGAGATTTTTTTTTTTTTTCACCCAAGTACTGAACTTTGGATACTTTTGTTGACTATGAGAGGTACTTCATTTCATCTAAGGGCCCCGTGAACAATATGAAAAAATGTCTAGGTGCTGAATTCTTTAAACTGTATCTGTCTAGATTTTACTTTAGACATGATAATGGTATCTTTTTACAGTGTGGTAAAAGGTGATGGTATCTTTTTACAGTGTGTTTGGAAAACATTGCATGGCCCAATGATCTATTTTACTTCTTCACCTTGATTTAATTATTTCATCATCCATGCTTGGATTTCAGTGTAACTTTGATTTTATCATTAATCTCAAAACAGATATAATCTGAGATTTGGATTCCTAAATCTACTTCCTGTTCATTTCTTAAAACCATTTAATACATTGCCCAATTCCTTATCTATTTCAAACTTTTAAAAGTGTAGTGATATTATTGTTTCTGAGTTGTGACTCCACTTTCTTCTGTGCTTCAATCCAGTCCAGGGCTCCTCTTTTTGACCAAAGTGATGTGTCAAGAAATTTCTTTCAGTTGCTCTCACAGTAAAATCACGGATCCTATTTGTAGCCTGTGTATTTCTGCCCATTCTGATCTTCTACTGCCCTCTAGTGGTTGATGTTCACTTAGACTCACTTGAAACATAAATATGCAGATGACTTCTATTATCTATTGATCTATTTAATTATCTATCTGTCATCTATCTATGTCCTACGTTGTAATCAAGGAAAGAAAGGCAAAAACCCTAGAATACTCATCAACATAGATACATTTTTTTATGATATTTTTAAAAATCTTTTTTTGGCTGAGCCACATGACTTTTGGAATCTTAGTTCACCCACTAGTGATCGAGCCCATGCCCCTTGCAATGAAAGTGTGGAGTCCTAACCACTGCCCGGCCAAGGAGGTCTTGATACACTTTTAAAATATAATTGACAATTAGAATAAATATTAGTATTTATAATTTTTGATGAAGCAAAACATCAAAAATACATCTATATGTAAAGCAATTCTCACTAAAAAAACAAAAAACAAAAAAAAAACAAAACAAAACTGATGACTGGAAGAAATTTCTTCCACCACCAAGGCTATAAAGAAAGATCCACATGGAGTTAGGTAGGATGAGAAGAGACTTGATCACGTCAGGACTTGCCTCTAGGAGGGGACACAAAAAATAGAGAAAAATTTTATGATTGGAGATTCTCCCTGGGAAGTGAGGCATTTGAACAACATATTGGTCACTCCAATCCTGGGATTCACTGCTGGGAAGATGAGTAGGCTTACCTAGTTTGAAAACTGGTGAGACTTACAGGAGGGATATAAGAAACTGAGATTCTGCTCTTGAAGAGTAGACACATGCTTATTTATTCCTGGTAACAAATCAGAGGAAGACGATTGAAACTGAATTTCTAGCAGATTTCCTGTGTACCAACATGTGCTCACGCTCACCACACACTCACCTCTAGCTCTGGTTTAGCTCCCTACTAGAGTAAAGGAGACCATCGCTGAGGCATGTACACTTGGTGCAGGGAACAGAGCCAGCTCAGATATGGCACTGCCCTTGATTAGGGAGTTGGCGTCCATTACAGGCACTTGCAGAGCTTGTAGATTAGAAGATGTCTGTAGCCTGACTCTCATGCCAGAACCATCCCAGTATATGTCCCAGCCCACACCAGACATTCACTCTTGCTCCTTTGCTTCAGTGCTGCTCCTCTCAAGGGCAAACATATTGTGAGGATGGGGGATTTGTGCACATTTAATGGGAATGGAGCCAAGTAGGACTCAAACCTCAGGGGTTTTGGTCCAGCCCTTTGAGACTTACCCCCAAAGCAATGGGCACTGAGTATAGGAGAAATCCTGGCTCTGATGTGGTTATAGCCCTTCCATCTTTAGCCCCATCACTCAATAAAGCAATAACTAACAGCACACCCTAGGAGAAGATGTGACTGGTGCTAACTAACTTTGGATCCAATTCTCTCACCAAAACAACTTGCCACAGGCAGAATGCATGGGGATGTTCCCACACAAGTATATGCTTTTAAGACTGGGATAAGGAATTGTTTAACCTAATTTCATAAAAGTGTAAAAGTTAAGCAAATTGGGAAGTCAGAGGAATTTAAGTTAAAGAACAAAAACTTGGAAAAAAAAAAAAAAAAAAAACACAAACTAATGAAACCGAGATGAATGATTTACCAGATAAAGAGGTCAAAGCATTAGTACCAATGTAACTTAACATGGGAAGAAATAGAACACAGTAAGAATTTCAGCAAGAAACTAGAAAATATTAAAAGCAAGTAGTCAGAGCTGAATAATACAATAAATGAAAATAGAAACACACACACACACACCAGAAGTACTTAAAAACAGGCTAGGTGGTAGAGAAGAATGAATAAGTTATCTGGAAGATTTGTTGTTGTTCAGCCACTCAGTCATGTCTGACTCTTTGCAACCCCGTGGGCTGCAGAAGACCAGGCTTCCTTGTCCTTCACTATTTCCGAGTTTGCTCAAACCCAGGTTCACTGAGTCAGTGCTGCCATCCAACCATCTCATCATCGGTCATCCCCCTCTCCTCCTGAGTTCAATCTTTCCCAGCATCAGGGTCTTTTCCAATGAGCTAACTATTTGCATCAGGTGACCAAAGTATTGGAACTTCAGCTTCAGTCTCAGTCCTTTCAATGAATATTCAGGGTTGATTTCCTTTAGAATTGATTGGTTTGATCTCTTTGCTCTTCCAGGGACTCTCCAGAGTCTTCTCCAGCATCACAATTTGAAGGCATCAATTCTTCAGTACTCAGTGTTTTTTATTGTCTGGCTCTCACATCCATACATGATTACTGGAAAAACCAATAGTCCATTTTTGATCTGGAAGATAGAAAAAATGGAAATCATACAATCAAAACAGCAAAGAGAAAAATAAATAAAAAATGAAGACAGTTTGGGGAGACTTTCAAGATGGCAGAGTAATAGGAAAGGGAGATAAACTCTCCCATAAATACATTCAACACTCATCTGCATATGGAACAACTCTTACAGAACATCTGAAAGCTAGTAGATGACCCCAGATTTTCAAAAAGGCAAATCAGTCTCCACAGAATGAGGTAGGGCAAAAGATAAAAAGGGAGACAAAGGATTTTTGAGATGGGGACTTGTACCCTGGGAGGAAGGGAAGAAAATTTTCTGCACACTTGGAAACCTCCTCACAAGTAGGATCAGTGGAGAGCTTCAGAATCTCAGAAGGCAATGAAACAATGTGTGTTCAAGAGGCAAAACAGAAAGAATACACCACAGAGATCATGATGAACAGCACTTCCCAACTGAGAAGTGGCTTACACACTCATGACCACACACTCATGACCACTATATGGGAAAGTGAGGGCTGGATGCTGAGGCTCGGGTTTTGGGGATTGGACCTCAGGGAAAGCATCAGTCTTGATTGCTGTGAAGATACTTTTCAGGGGCTAGAGTGACACAGTGTAGGGAGGCCAGGGAAAAGTCTGGGTATACCATAGAGAAAAATATTCCCATGGGAAGGCTCTAACTCCATGCCCTCATAGAACAAAGGTGGAGGTGAACTGGCTATGGTCTGTGACTCCAGAGGTAGAGAAGCTGGTGCAAGTGTCTGAGGTGGAAGGCAGGGGGCCACTACGGTTCCAGCCCCAGAGATCACCCCTAGTGCCAAGCTATGAGTATCCATGGGTAGCTTCCTATGTCTCCCTGGAAGCCCAAGCAGCTTTGTTTTGCCAAGGGTCCCACAACCTGGGGCCAAGCCCCCTGAGTAAGTGCACTACCTGCCTTATACTGTGGTGACCCCCTATAGGTTCCATTTGGGAGTCCCAGATACTCAACTCTGTCAAGTAAGTGTCACAATCTGGGGCAAACTTCCCTAGGAAAGCACATGACCTGCCTCAGACTGTGGCAACCTCCTACAGATTCCAGCCATGGTGGTGAGAGTCAATTCCTAGGCAGATTGATAAGAAGTCCAGGAGTCCCCAAGGAGAGAGGGGCCTGGAATTCTAAAGGAGGAGGAAAGAGAAAACTGTTTTCCCTCTACATTCCTTGGTCTTAGTTACATAAAACGTTTTTATCTTTAAGCTTTGAACTGATAATTACACAATAAACAACTCAGTGTAAACTCTGTACTAAGGATTATATAACAACAGTGTATCCTGCTTGAGGACGGTTTCCCCTTCCTGAAAACCTTCTGGCTAATCCTATTATTTTAAAATGTAAATTATGGGAGTGAGTTTAGTAATATCTTTGCAATCTCCAGACATTATTTTGATTCACTGTAATAACTGATTAAAAAGTGTATAACTCCCTTGCTAACACTAATGAGTGGGGCACTCTTTCTGCCCCTTTCTAATGTCTATGTCAGAAGCTTTCTCTATCTTTTTTATACTTTAATAAAACTTTATTACACAAAAGCTCTGAGCAATCAAGCCTCATCTCTGGCTCCGGATTGAATTCTTCTCTTCTGGAAGCCAAGAATCCTGGTATCTTTCGTGGTTCAGCATCAACCTTTCAGTGGGCACTCCCCACAACCCCAGTGAGGTCTGCTGTACCCCTCCCTCTCCCCAACACATGTGAGTTAGCCCTAACAAGCCTCTATTTTCAACTCCTTGTGTCTGGGTAGAGAACAGAGACCTACAATCAGAAGTGAAGTGAAGTGAAGTGAAGTGAAGTCGCTCAGTCGTGTCCAACTCTTTGCGCCCCCGTGGACTGTAGCCTACCAGGCTCCTCCGTCCATGAGATTCTCCAGGCAAGAATACTGGAGTGGGTTGTCATTTCCTTCTCCAGACCTATAATCAGAGACAGGCCCAAACCAAATTGGAACCCCAGGGGCTATATGAGAAAAGGGAAAAAGTGGAAATCACCCATGCAGTTGCAGAGACAGTGGATTAATTTCCTGCAGCTAACCAGAGACTGTGGACTTTAGGGGAAACTGTAGATTTTAGTAAAAGGTACAAACTGGATCAAGGCAAGATCTGAGCCTGAGCTGATCCCACACCACTGAAAACAGGTCCACAGACCTTCCTAGAAATACTGGAGGACTTTCTGAGTAGGCAAAACTACTGGAGCAGGAAAATGGAGGAACCACATGGACATTTTTCTTAGTACCATTCTCTTTCTCTCTCTCTCTCTCTCTACATATATATATATATATATATATATATATATATACACACATACATACATACATATATATATATCCACCTTGTTGTCATAGTGTTATAATAATTTTCTTTATTACTTCTTTGATTTTTATCCTATAAGCTGTTTTTCCCTTTTTATAAAAAAAATGTTTTAAATAAATTCAATTTGATTTCTTGTCCTATTTTTATGGCTTTGTAGTGCTTAGTTACACTGCAAATTTTTCCGCATTTTTTTTTATTTTCCTTTTCATGTTTTTTTTTTTTTTTTATAGTTTTGAGAGTCTGATTTTTAGTATTTCTTTCACTTAGGAGTTTGATTATTGGCTTGGTTGCTCTCTTCCTTTTTGACTCCTGTTGTCATCCATTTTCCCCCCCATTTTTAATCTATTATTTCTCTTTGTAAGTGTGTGAATCTCATTGCATGTTCTTGGCTGTTGAGTGCTGTTTCACCATTAGTCTTGGAGTTTTGTCTTTGCTGCTGTGTGGCTTGTGAAGTCTCAGTGCTACATTATGGGCTAGTCCTGAGCCTGAGAAGTCGCATACTCGAATCCAGGACTTTGGATCACCTGAGAACTCCCAAACTCATTAAACATTGACAGGTGAGAGCCTTACAGAAGGCCTCATCTCAGAACTAAGATCAAGCTTCACCCAAAGACCTGCAAGTTCCCATGCTAGACACCTCATACCAAATCTCTAGCAAAACAGGAAAAAAAAAAAAAAAAAAAAAACCTGCTTATGTGCAGAAAGGCTTTCAAAAGCCATACCAAGGCCATGCTGCTGCTGCTGCTAAGTCTCTTCAGTCGTGTCCGACTCTGTGAGACCCCAAAAACGGCAGCCCACCAGGCTCCCCCATCCCTGGGATTCTCTAGGCAAGAACACTGGAGTTGGTTGCCATGTCCTTCTCCAATGCATGATATCAAGGCCATCAGATCAGATCAGATCAGTTGATCAGTCGTGTCCGACTTTTTGTGACCCCATGAATTACAGCACGCCAGGCCTCCCTGTCCATCACCAACTCCCGGAGTTCACTGAGACTCACGTCCATCGAGTCAGTGATGCCATCCAGCCATCTCATCCTCCGTCGTCCCCTTCTCCTCCTGCCCCCAATCCCTCCCAGCATCAGAGTCTTTTCCAATGAGTCAACTCTTTGCATGAGATGGCCAAAGTACTGGAGTTTCAGCTTTAGCATCATTCCTTACAAAGAAATCCCAGGGCTTACCTCACTCAGAATGGACTGGTTGGATATGCTTGAAGTCCAAGGGACTCTCAAGAGTCTTCTCCAACACCACAGGTCAAAAGCATCAATTCTTCGGTGCTCAGCCTTCTTCACAGTCCAACTCTCACATCCATACATGACCACAGGAAAAACCATAGCCTTGACTAGACGAACATTTGTTGGCAAAGTAATGTCTCTGCTTTTGAATATGCTATCTAGGTTGGTCATAACTTTTCTTTCGAGGAGTAAGCTTCTTTAAATTTTATGGTTACAGTCACCATCTGTAGTGATTTTGGAGCCCCCCAAAATAAAGTCTGACACTGTTTCCACTATTTCCCCATCTATTTCCCATGAAGTGATAGGACCAGATGCCATGATCTTCGTTTGCTGAATGTTGAGCTTTAAGCCAACTTTTTCACTCTCCACTTTCACCTTCATCAAGAGGCTTTTTAGTTCCTCTTCACTTTCTGCCAGAAGGGTGGTGTCATCTGCATATCTGAGGTTATTGATATTTCTCCCGGCAATCTTGATTCCAACTTGGGCTTCTTCCAGTCCAGCATTTCTCATGATGCACTCTGCATATAAGTTAAATAACCAGGGTGACAATATACAACCTTGACGTGCTCCTTTTCCTATTTGGAAACAGTCTGTTGTTCCATGTCCAGTTCTAACTGTTGCTTCCTGACCTGCATACAGATTTCTCAAGAGGCAAGTCAGGTGGTCTGGTATTCCCATCTTTTTCAGAATTTTCCACAGTGTATTGTGATCCACACAGTCAAAGGCTTTGGCATAGTCAATAAAACAGAAATAGATGCTTTTCTGGAACTCTGTTGCTTTTTCCATGATCCAGCAGATGTTGGCAATTTGATCTCTGGTTCATCTGCCTTTTCTAAAACCAGCTTGAACATCAGGAAGTTCATGGTTTACATATTGCTGAAGCCTGGCTTGGAGAATTTTGAGCATTACTTTACTAGCGTGTGAGATGAGTGCAATTGTGTGGTAGTTTGAGCATTCTTTGGCATTGCCTTTCTTTGGGATTGGAATGAAAACTGACCTTCTCCAGTCCTGTGGCAACTGTTGAGTTTTCCAAATTTGCTGGCATATTGAGTGTAGCACTTTCACAGCATCATCTTTCAGGATTTGGAATAGCTCAACTGGAATTCCATCACCGCCACTAGCTTTGTTCATAGGGATGCTTTCTAAGACCCACCTGACTTCACATTCCAGGATGTCTGGCTCTAGGTCAGTGATCACACCATCGTAATTATCTGGGTCGTGAAGATCTTTTTTGTACAATTCTTCTGTGTATTCCTGCCATCTCTTCTTAATATCTTCTGCTTCTGTTAGGTGTGTACCATTTCCGTCCTTTATTGAGCACATCTTTGCATGAAATTTTCCTTTGGTATCTCTGATTTTCTTGAAGAGATCTCTAGTCTTTCCCATTTTTTTTTTTTTTTTTTTTTGTCTATTTCTTTGCATTGATTGCTGAAGAAGGCTTTCTTATTTCTTCTTGCTATTCTTTGGAACTCTGCATTCAGATGCTTATATTGTTCCTTTTCTCCTTTGCTTTTCGCTTCTCTTCTTTTCACAGCTATTTGTAAGGCCTCCCCAGACAGCCATTTTGCTTTTTTGCATTTCTTTTCTATGGGAATGGTCTTGATCCCTGTCTCCTGTACAATGTCACGAACCTCATTCCATAGTTCATCAGGCACTCTATCAGATCCAGTCCCTTAAATCTATTTCTCACTTCCACTGTATAAACAAAAGGGATTTGATTTAGGTCATACCTGAATGGTCTAGTGGTTTTCCCTACTTTCTTCAATTTAAGTCTGAATTTGGCAATAAGGAGTTCATTGTCTGAGCCACAGTCAGCTCCTGGTCTTGTTTTTGCTGACTGTATAGAGCTTCTCCATTTTGGCTGCAAAAAATACAATCAATCTGATTTCGGTGTTGACCTTCTGGTGATGTCCATGTATAGAGTCTTCTCTTGTGTTGTTGGAAGAGGACCACTGACAGAATGTGGTCCACTGGAGAAGGGAATGGCAAACCACTTCAGTATTCTTGCCTTGAAAGCCCCATGAACAGTATGAAAAGGCAAAATGATAGGATATTGAAGGAGAAACTCCCCAGGTCTGTAGGTGCCCAATATGCTACTGGAGATCAGTGGAGAAATAACTCCAGAAAGAATGAAGGGATGGAGCCAAAGCAAAAGGAATACCAAGCTGTGGATGTGACTGGTGATAGAAGCAAGGTCCGATGCTGTAAAGAGCAATATTGCATAGGAACCTGGAATGTTAGGTCCATGAATCAAGGCAAATTGGAAGTGGTCAAACAAGAGATGACATGAGTGAATGTTTACATTCTAGGAATCAGTGAACTAAAACGGACTGGAATGGGTGAGTTTAACTCAGATGGCCATTGTATCTACTACTGTGGGCAGGAATCCCTCAGAAGAAATGGAGTGGCCATCATGGTCAACAAAAGAATCCAAAATGCAGTACTTGGATGCAATCTCAAAAATGACTGAATGATCTCTGTTCGTTTCCAAGGCAAACCATTCAATATCACAGTAATCCAAGTCTATGCCCCAACCAGTAATGCTGAAGAAGCTGAAGTTGAACGGTTCTATGAAGACCTACAAGACCTTTTAGAACTAACACCCAAAAAAGATGTCTTTTTCATTATAGGAGACTGCAATGCAAAAGTAGGAGGTCAAGAAATACCTGGAGTAACAGGCAAATTTGGCCTTGGAATACGGAATGAAGCAGGGCAAGACTAGTAGAGTTTTACCAAGAAAATGTACTGGTCATAACAAACACCCTCTTCCAACAACAGAAGAGAAGACTATACATGGACATCACCAGATGGTCAACACCGAAATCAAGGCCAAAGACACCCCCAAACACATTCCTGGTCTAGGCGCTACCTTTCAGAGAGGTAAGACTCAGATTCATTCACCAGAATACAGGCACAAGTCCCTCAACCATGAAACTTTCACTAGGCACTGGACCAACTACACCCATGGGGGGAGACTCCACAGTTAAGAGGAATGATGACCTTTCAGCCTACAGACAGGAGACCCCAAACACAGTGAAGTAAACAAAATGAAAAGTGAGAGAAATATTCAGCAGGCAAAAGAACATGATAAAAACCCACCAGGCCAAACAAAAGAGGAAGAGATAGGGAGTCTACCTGAAAAGTAACTCAGAATAATGATAGTAAAGATGATCCCAAATCTTGAAAACAAAATGGAGACAGATAAACAGACTGGAGGCATGAATCGAGAAGTTCTAAGAAATGTTTACCAAGGACCTGGAAGATTTAAATAATAAACAATATTTAATGAACAACACAATAACTGAGATGAAATGTTCATTAGAGGAAACCAATAGCAGAACTGAAGCAGACGACCTGATAAGCCAACTGAAAGATAGAATGATGGAAATAACTGACACAGAGCAGAATAAAGAAAAAAAAAAAAAGAAGAAGAAGAAATGAAGACAGCCTCAGAGACCTTTGGGAAGACATTAAATACCTCAGTGTTCAAATCATAGTTGTCCCAGAAGAGGACAAAAAGAAAGGTTATGAGAAAATACTTGAGGATAATATAGTTGAAATTTTCCCTAAAATGGGAAAGGGAATAGCCACTCAAATATAGAAAGGTCAGAGAGTCATATACAGCATAACACCAAGGGGAAACAGACCAAAACACCTATTAATCAAACTAATAAAAAATAAACACAAATAACTAATATTAAAAGGAGCAAGTGAAAAATAACATAACATACAAGGAGATCCCCATAAGGCTAACAGCTGATCTTTCAACAGAAACTCTTCAGGGCAGAAGAAAATGGGAGGATATACTTAAAGTGATGAGAGGGAAAAATCTACAACCAAGATTCCTCTATCCAGCAATGATCTCATTCAGATTCAAAGGAGAAACCAAGTCATTACAGACAAGCAAAAAATAAGAGAATTCAGCAACATTAAACCAGCTTCAGAAGAAATACTAAAGGAACTTCTTTAGACAGGAAACAAAAGATCAAGAAAAGGCATATAAAAACAAACCCCCAAACAATAAAATCAATGGCAATAGGATCAAATATATCAATAATTAACTTAAATGTAACTGGAATAAGAAAGCTCCAACCAAAAGTCACAGACTGCATACAAAAACAATACCCCTATATATACTGTCTTCAAGAGACCCACTTCAGACCTAGGGATACATACAGATTGAAAGTGAAGATCTGGAAAAAAGATAATCCATGCAAATGGAAATAAAAAGAAAATGGGAGTAGCAATACTTATATCAGATAAAATATATTGTACAATAAAGACTGTTACAAGAGACAATGAAGGACAATAGTGGATAATAATGATGCAGCAATCCCATTCACCATTGTAACAAAAACAATAAAATACTAAGAAATAAATCTACCTTAACAGGCAAATGGCTTGTATGCAGAAAAATATAAGACACTGATAAAAGTAAAACAACACAAAAAGATGGAGAGATATACCATGTTCTTGGATAGGAAGAATTAATGTTGTGAAAACGACCATACTATCCAAAGCAATCTACAGATTAAATATGATCCCTATTAAACTACCAGTGGTATTTTTTATGGAACAAGAACAAATAATTTTCAGCTTGTATCAAAACACAAATGGTCCTAAATAGCCATAGTATTCTTGAAGAAGTAGAATGGAGCTGGAGGAATCAATCTTCCTGACTTAAAACTATATTACAAAGCTACAGCCACCAATATAGTGTGGTATTGGTACAAAAACAGAAATATGAAACAATGGAGCAAGATAGAAAGCCTGGAGATAATCCCACACACCTATGGGCAACTTATCTTTGACAAAGGGGACAAAAACATACAATGGAGAAAAGATAATATCTTCAATAAGTAGTGCTGGGAAAAATGGACAGCTACATGTCAAAGGATGAAACTGGAACACTTCCTAATACCATACACAAAAATTAACTCAAAATGGATTGAAGACCTAAGTATAAAACCAGAAAATATAAAACTCTTAGAGGAAAACATAAGCAGAAAACTCTTTAATATGTTACAGCGAAGTCTTCTGTGACCACACCCCCTAGAATAATGGAAATAAGAACAAAAATAAACAAATGGGATCTAATTCAACTTAAAAGCTTTTGTACAACAAAGGAAACTATAAACTGAAAAGACAACCCTCAAAACTGGAGAAAATAATAACAAATGGAACAGCTGACAAAAGAGTAATCTCCAAAATACAGAAGCAGCTCATATAGCTCAATACCAGAAAAGTAAGCAACCCAGTCAAAAAATGGGGGAAACCTAAACAGACATTTCTCCTAAGAAGACATAAAAATGACTAATAATCACATGGAAACATGCTCAACATTGCTCATTATTAAGGAAATGCAAATCACAATGACAATGAAGTATTACCTCATACCCGTCAGAATGGCCATCATCAAAATGTCTACAAACAGTAAATACTGAAGAGAGTGTGAAGAAAAGGAACCCTCTTGTACTGTTGTTGGGAATCCAAATTGATACAGCCACTATGGAGCACAGTATAGAGATTCCTTTAAAAACTAGGAATTAAACTACCATATGACCCAACAATCTCACTACTAGGCATATATCTCAAGGAAATCATAATAGAAAGTATATATGCATCCCAATGTTCATTGAAGCACTGTTTACAATAGCTAGGACATGGAAGCAACCTACATGTCCATTTATGGAGAAATGTACAAAGAAGATGTGGTACATATACACAATGAAATACTACTCAGCCATAAAAAGTAATTCATTTGAGTCAGTTCTAATGTGGTGGATGAATTCAAAAAGCCTATTAAAAAGAGTGAAGTCAGAAAGAGAAAAACAAACATTGTATACTAATGCATGCTTATGGAATCTAGAAAAATGGTACTGATGATTCTATTTGCAGGGCAGCAAAGGAGACACAGATGTATTGGACATAGTGGCAGAAGAGAGTGGGATGATTTGAGAGAGTAGCATAGAAACTTATACATTACCATGTGAAAAATGGAGAGCCAATGGAAAGATCCCCTGGAGGTGGGCATGGAAACCCACTCCAGTATTCTTGCCTGGATAATCCCATGGTCAGAGGAGTCTGGCAGGCTACAGTCCACAGGGTCACAACAAGTCCGACATGACTGTGTGACTAAGCATGGTGACCATTTGCTGTATAACACAGGGAAACCAAAGCTGGTGCTCTGTGACAACCTAGAGAGATGGAAAGGGATGGGATGTTGGAAGGATGATCAAGGAGGGAGAGTATGTATACCTATAGCTGATTCATGTTGTTATATGGCAGAAACCAACACAGCATTGTAATTATTCTCCAATTAAAAATAAAGGAAAACTAAAAATGCAAATAAAAAATGGAGACAGATTAAAGGACCTCTGAGAGAACATCAATAGTACTAATATCTGCATTATAGATATCCTAGAAGGAGAAGAGAGAAAGATAAAGGATTCAAAAATGTATTTAATGAAATCATGGCTGAAAACTTTCCCAATATTAATAAGAAAACAGATATCTTGGTGCAGGAATTGCAAATAGTCCCAAATAAGAGAAATCAAAGGAGAACCATATCACATATAGCACAATTAAAATGCCAAAATTAAAAGAAAAAGAGAATTCTAAATACCGCTAAAGAAGAATGAATTATCATATACAAGGGAATGCCCAAAAGATATCAGCTGAATTTTCTGAAGAAACATTACAGGTCAGACTGAA
The DNA here is from genome assembly GCF_027580195.1 of Bos mutus. Classification (NCBI taxonomy): domain Eukaryota; kingdom Metazoa; phylum Chordata; class Mammalia; order Artiodactyla; family Bovidae; genus Bos; species Bos mutus. The sequence continues at coordinate 63,959,716 of NC_091646.1, read as the reverse complement.
GTGGCATAATAGTAAAGCACCAAAACAGGAAATTTTACAATCTAGGAGAATCTACTTGCAATATTATCATTCAAAATTGAAGGGGAGAGAGAGAGAAAAAAAAAAAAAAAAACCACTTTTCAGACAATCAAAAACCAAAAGAGCTAATCAATACTAAATTCACTCTAAAATAAAGCATTAAAGGAGTCTTTTATAAGTGGATAAGAAAAGCTTATAACACCAAGTAAGAATTTACAGGAAAAACACAATTCTATTTGTAAAGGAAAATATACAGTAAATGGTGTGGATCAACAACTTAAATATGGTAGAATATTTATTAAAATAATGGCAATGAAACATGTAAAATATCATGTAGGAAACGAGTTGCCAGTCCAGGTTCGATGCATGATGCTGGATGCTTGGGGCTGGTGCACTGGGACGGCCCAGAGGGATGGTATGGGGAGGGAGGAGGGAGGAGGGTTCGGGATGGGGAACACATGTATACCTGTGGCGGATTCATTTTGATATTTGGCAAAACTAATACAATTATGTAAAGTTTAAAAATAAAATAAAATTAGAGAAGAAAAAAAAAAAAATAAATAAATAAAATCTAAAAACAAAACAAAAAAATAAAATATACAAATTTTTAAATCCACTATAGCTACAATAAACTGTTGAGATAAACATGAAGATGAGAAACATGATATAATAAAAATAAAAAGTACAGGAGAGTTAAAAAAAGGAAGAATTTTAAGAATGTGTTCGAACTTAAATGACTGTAGCCTAAGAGAAGCAGATATAGTCATAGATGAACATATACGAACCCCATGAAGACCACAAAGCAAAAATATACAGTAGATACACAACTAGAGATAAAGGAACACAAGCACACGACAGAAGAAAATAATGAATCCACAAGAGAAAAAGCTAAAAAAAAAAAAAGTGAAACACTACAAAAACAACAAGACAACAAGTTTTAAAATGGCCGTAAAGATATAAGCATCTGAATGCAGAGTTCCAAAGAATAGCAAGAAGAGAAAAGAAAGCCTTCCTTAGTGACAATGCAAAGAGATAGAGGAAAACAACAGAATGGGAAAGACTCGAGATCTCTTCAAGAAAATTAGAGATACCAAGGGAATATTTCATGCAAAGATGGGCTAGATAAAGGACAGAAATAGTATGGACCTAACAGAAGCAGAAGATATTAAGAAGAGGTGGCAAGAATACACAGAGAAACTGTACAAAAAAGATCTTCACGAGCCAGATAATTATGATGGTGTGATCACTCACACTCACCTAGAGCCAGACATCCTGGAATGTGAAGTCAAGTGGGTCTTAGAAAGCATCACTATGAACAAAGCTAGTGGCGGTGATGGAATTCCAGTTGAGCTATTTCAAACCCTGAAAGATGATGCTGTGAAAGTGCTGCACTCAATATGCCAGCAAATTTGGAAAACTCAACAGTTGCCACAGGACTGGAAAAGGTCAGTTTTCATTCCAATCCCAAAGAAAGGCAATGCCAAAGAATGCTCAAACTACCACACAATTGCACTCATCTCACACGCTAGTAAAGTAATGCTCAAAATTCTCCAAGCCAAGCTTCAGCAATATGTAAACCATGAACTTCCTGATGTTCAAGCTGGTTTTAGAAAAGGCAGATGAACCAGAGATCAAATTGCCAACATCTGCTGGATCATGGAAAAAGCAACAGAGTTCCAGAAAAACATCTATTTCTGCTTTATTGACTATGCCAAAGCCTTTGACTGTGTGGATCACAATACGCTGTGGAAAATTCTGAAAGAGATGGGAATACCAGACCACCTGACTTGCCTCTTGAGAAATCTGTATGCAGGTCAGGAAGCAACTGTTAGAACTGGACATGAAACAGCAGACTGGTTCCAAATACGAAAAATAGTACGTCAAGGTTATATATTGTCACCTTGCTTATTTAACTTATATGCAGAGTATAGCATGAGAAACGCTGGACTGGAAGAAACACAAGCTGGAATCAAGATTGCCAGGAGAAATACGAATAACCTCAGATATACAGATGACATCATCCTTATGGCAGAAAGTGAAGAGGAGCTAAAAAGCCTCTTGATGAAAGTGAAAGTGGAGAGTGAAAAAGTTGGCTTAAAGCTAAACATTCAGAAAACGAAGATCATGGCATCTCGTCCCATCACTTCTTGGGGAATAGATGGGGATACAGTGGAAACAGTGTCAGACTTTATTTTTTTGGCCTCCAAAATCAGTGCAGATGGTGACTGCAGCCATGAAATTAAAAGACACTTACTCTTGGAAGGAAAGTTATGACCAACCTAGATAGCATATTCAAAAGCAGAGACATTACTGTGCCAACTTTGTACTGTGCCTTGGTTTTTCTTGTAGTCATGTATGGATGTGAGAGTTGGACTGTGAAGAAAGCTGAGCACCGAAGAATTGATGCTTTTGAACTGTGGTGTTGGAGAAGACTCTCGAGATTCCCTTGGACTGCAAGGAGATCCAACCAGTCCATTCTGAAGGAGATCAGCCCTGGGATTTCTTTGGAGAGAATGATGCTGAAGCTGAAACTCCAGTACTTTGGCCACCTCATGCAAAGGGCTGACTCATTGGAAAAGACTCTTATGTGCTGGGAGGGATTGGGGGCAGGAGGAGAAGGGGACGACAGAGGATGAGATGGATGTATGGCATCACTAACTCGATGGATGTGAGTCTGAGTGAACTCCGGGAGTTTGTGATGGACAGGGAGTCCTGGAGTGCTGCTGTTCATGGGGTCACAAAGAGTCAGACACGACTGAGTGACAGAACTGAACTGAACTGATGTATATATGTATCAACAATTGCTTTAAATTCAATGTACTTATTGCTTCAATCAAAAGACATAGGGTGGGTTCAATGAATAAAAAAGACCAGTCTCTATACTATTCATAAAAAAAGGGAAAAAAGATCTATAAAAGCAAGCCCCAATCAATTAAAGAAAATGGCAATAAGAATGTGCATAATTATGCTAAATGTAAATGGATTAAATGCTGGAACCCAAGATTTCAAGTGGCCAAAAGGATACAAAAATAAAAGCTGTATATGTGTTGCCTACAAGAAACTCACATCAGATGTAAATAAACACAGACTGGAAGTGAGTGGATGCAAAAATATACTTCATACAAATGGGAATGGAAATAAATTTGGGGTAGCAAAACTCATATAAGATGAAGTAGAATATAAACAGTTTAAAATACAATTCAAAGAAGAGCTTTATATGATAAAGGGATTAATATAATAAAAGGATATTATGTATGTATATATATGTATATTATGTGATCACTTAAATATAAAGCAAACATTAGAGACATAAAGGAAGAAATTGACAATAATATGAAAATGATAGGGGATTTTTATACCCTGCTTATACCAATCAGCAGATCATCCAGATAGAAAATCAAGAAGGAAACAGTGGTGTTATATGACACAATAAACCAGTTTGTCTTGAGAAACACTTACAGGACATTTCATATAAAATGAGTAGAATATACATTATTTTCAAATGCACATGGAATATTCTCTAGGATAGATCACATTTAGTTCAGTTCAGTTCAGTCACTCAGTCATGTCCTACTCTTTGTGACCCAATGAACTGCAGCACGCCAGGCCTCCCTGTCCATCACCAACTCCCAGAGCCTACCCAAACCCATGTCAACTGAGTTGGTGATGACATCGAACGATCTCATCCTCTGTCATCCCCTTCTCTTCCAGCCCTCAATCTTTCCCAGCATCAGGGTCTTTTAATGAGTCAGCTATTCACATCAGGTGGCCAAAGTACTGGAGTTTCAGCTTCAACATCAGTCCTTCCAATGAACACCCGGGACTGCTCTCCTTTAGGATGGACTGGTTGAATCTCTTTGTAGTCCAAGGGACTCTCAAGAGTCTTCTCCAACACCACAGTTCAAAAGCATCAATTCTTCGGGGCTCAGCTTTCCTTATACTCCAACTCTCACATTCATACATGATCACTGGAAAAATAATAACCTTGACCAGATGGACCTTTGTTGACAAAGTAATGTCTCAGCTTTTTAATATACTGTGTAGGTTGGCCATAACTTTCTTTCCAAGGAGTAAGTGTATTTTAATTTCATGGCTGCAGTCACCATCTGCAGTGTTTTTGGAGCCCCAAAAAATAAAGTCAGCCACTGTTTCCAATGTTTCCCCATCTAATTGCCATGAGGTGATGGGACTGGATGCCATGATCTTAGTTTTCTGAATGTTGAGCTTTAAGTCAACTTTTTCACTCTCCTATTTCACTTTCATCAAGAGGCTCTTGAGTTCTTCACTGTCTGTCATAAGGGTGGTGTCATCTGCATATCTGAGGTTATTGATATTTCTCCCAGCAATCTTGATTCCAGCTTGTGCTTCATCCAGCTCAGCGTTTCTCATGATGTACTCTGCATGTAAGTTAAAAAATCAGAGTGACAATATACAGCCTTGACGTACTCCTTTTCCTATTTGGAACCAGTCTGTTGTTCCATGTCCAGTTATAACTGTTGCTTCCTGACCTGCATACAGATTTCTCAAGAGGCAGGTCACGTGGTCTGGCATTCCCATTTCTTGAAGAATTTTCCACAATTTATTGTGATCCATACAGTCAAAGGCTTTGGCATAGTCAGTAAAGCAGAAATAGATGTCTTTCTGGAACTCTGTTTCTTTTTTTGATTATTCAGTGGAGGTTGGCAATTTGATCTCTGGTTCTTCTTCTTTTTCTAAAACCAGCTGGAACATCTGGAAGCTCATGGTTCACGTATTGCTGAAGCTTGGCTTGGAGAATTTTAAGCATCACTTTACTATCTTGTGAGATGAGTGCAATTGTGCAGTAGTTTGAACATTCTTTGGCATTGCCTTTCTTTTGTACTGGAATGAAAACTGACCTTTCCCAGTCCTGTGGCCACTGCTGAGTTTTCCAAATTTGCTGGCATATTGAGTGCAGCACTTTCACAACATCATCTTTCAGGATGACAGAATGTGATCCACTGGAGAAGGGGATGGCAAACCACTTCAGCATTCTTGCCTTGAGAACTTCATGAACAGTATGAAACGGCAAAAAGATAGGACAATGGAATATGAAATCCCCAGGTCGGTAGGTGCCCAATATGCTATTGGAGATCAGTGGAGAAATAACTCCAGAAAGAATGAAGGGATGGAGCCAAAGCAAAAACAACACCCAGTTGTGGATGGGACTGTTGATAGAAGCAAGGTTCAGTGCTGTAAAGAGCAATATAGCATAGGAACCTGGAATGTTAGGTCCATGAATCAAGGCAAATTGGAAGTGGTCAAACAGGAGATAAGAGTGAGCATTGACATTCTAGGAATCAGCAAAAAGATGGACTGGAATGGGCGAATTTAAGTTAGATGACCATTATATCTTCTACTGTGGGCAGGGATACCTTAGAAGAAATGGAGTAGCCATCATATTTCGCATTCTAGGCCACTAAAATGGTCTCAACAAATTTAACAGTATAAAAATTACAGTAAGAATGTTTGTACAACATGGTATGAAATTAGAAATCAATTGCAAGAAGAAAAATGTGAAGAAAAAAAAATAGTCACACGTGTAGAGTAAACAACATGCTACTAGAAAATCAATGGATCAATGAACACATAAAATAGAGAACCAGAAAATACCTTGAGGCAAATGAAAAAAAAAAAAAAATACAACTTTCCAAAACCTATGAAACACACCAGAAGCAGTTCTAAGAGTGAAATTTGTAGTGATACAGGCCTATCTCAAAATCCTGTATCAACATAACCTACCATCTAAAGAAATAAAAAAGAAAAAAAAAAAAAGATGAACAAAGTCTAAAGTCAGGAGAAAGAAAGAAATAATAGCAATCAGAAAGCATAAATAGAGACAAAAATATAAAAGATCAATAAAACTAAGATATATTTTGGCAAAGATAAACAAAATTGATAATTCTTTAGCCAGACTCAATAAGGAAAAAAAGAGAGGGCTCAAATAAACAAAATAAGAAGTGGAGGAAGAAATTACCACTACTACTACTACAGCAATACAAAAAAATCATAAAATACTATGAACAATTTTATATGAACAAATTAGACAATCTAGAATAAATGTAAACATTTCTAGAAACATACAACTTTCCAAAGTGAATCAGGAAGAAATATATAATCTGAATAAAACAATCACTAACAGTGAAGTTGAATTTGTAATAAGAAATTAGATTAAAAAAATAAATAAATAAGTGCATCCAGGTAGGCGGTCCTAAGATGGTGGAAGAATAGACTGGGAGACCACTTTCTTCCCCACAAATTCATCAAAAGATCATTTGAACACTGAGTAAATTCCACAAAACAACTTCTGAATGCCAGCAGAGGGCATCAGGCACCCAGAAAAGCAGCCCATTGTCTTCGAAAGGAGGTAGGAAAAATTAGATAAAAAGAGAGACAAAAGAGGTAGGGACGGAGATCCGTCCTGGGAAGGGAGCCTTAAAAAAGTGAGAAGTTTCCAAACACCAGGAAACACTCTCAGTGGCGAATCTGTGGCGAGCCTTGGAAACTCAGAGGGCAACATAACCAGGAGTAAAAATAAATAAATAATTACAACCCACAGACTAAGTGCCCAATGTTAACTCCCAGAGGAGAAGCAGCACAGATGGCTGAATCCGCCACTAGCAAGAGGGGGATGGGTAGGGAGGTGCAGGTTGCATTGCTTAGAGTAAGGACAGGGCCTGAATGCCCCAAGGGCAATTTAAGGGAATTAACTCGAGATAGGCAAATTGGAAGTGGTCAAACAAGAGACGGCAAGAGTGAATGTCGACATTCTAGGAATCAGCGAACTAAAATGGACTGGAATGGGTGAGTTTAACTCAGATGACCATTATATCTACTACTGCGGGCAGGAATCCCTCAGAAGAAATGGAGTAGCCATCATGGTCAACAAAAGAGTCCAAACTGCAGTACTTGGATGCAATCCCCAAAATGACAGAATGATCTCTGTTCGTTTCCAAGGCAAACCATTCAATACCAGAGTAATCCAAGTCTATGCCCCAACCAGTAATGCTGAAGAAGCTGAAGTTGAACGGTTCTATGAAGACCTACAAGACCTTTTAGAATTAATACCCAAAAAAGATATCCTTTTCATTATAGGGGACTGCAATGCAAAAGTAGGAAGTCAACAAACACCTGGAGTAAAAGGCAAATTTGGCCTTGGAATATGGAATGAAGAAGGGCAAAGACTAAGAGACTTTTGCCAAGAAAATGCACTGGTCATAACAAACACCCTCTTCCAACAACAGAAGAGAAGACTCTATACATGGACATCACCAGATGGTCAACACTGAAATCAGATTGATTATATTCTTTGCAGCCAAAGATTGAGAAGCTCTATACAGTCAACAAAAACAAGACCAGGAGCGGACTGTGGCTCAGATCATGAACTCCTTATTGCCAAATTCAGACTTAAATTGAAGAAAGTAGGGAAAATCACTAGACCATTCAGGTATGACGTAAGTCAAATCCCTTATGTTTATACAGTGGAAGTGAGAAATAAATTTAAGGGCCTAGATCTAATAGATAGAGTGCCTGATGAACTATGGGATGAGGTTCGTGACATTGTACAGGAGACAGGGATCAAGACCATTCCATGGAAAAGAAATGCAAAAAAGCAAAATGGCTGTCTGGGGAGGCCTTACAAATAGCTGTGAAAAGAAGAGAAGGGAAAAACAAGGGAGAGAAGGAAAGATATAGGCGTTTGAATACAGAGTTCCAAAGAATAGCAAGAAGAGATAAGAAAGCCTTCCTCAGCAATAAATGCAAAGAAATAGAGGAAAACAACAGAATGGGAAAGACTAGAGATCTCTTCAAGAAAATTAGAGACACCAAGGAATATTTCATGCAAAGATGGGCTTGATAAAGGACAGATATGGTATGGACCTAACAGAAGCAGAAGATATTAAGAAGAGTTGGCAAGAATACAGAGAAGAACTGTACAAAAAAGATCTTCATTACTCAGATAATCACGATGGTGTGATCACTCATCTTGAGCCGGATATCCTGGAATGTGAAGTCAAGTGGGCCTTAGAAAGCATCAGTACAAAGAAAGCTAGTGGAGGTGATGGAATTCCAGTTGAGCTACTTCAAATCCTGAAAGATGATGCTGTGAAAGTGCTGCACTCAATATGCCAGCAAACTTGGGAAATTCAGCAGTGGCTACAGGACTGGAAAAGATCAGTTTTCATTCCAATTCCAAAGAAAGGCAATGTCAAAGAATGCTCAAACTACTGCATAATTGCACTCATCTAACATGCTAGTAAAGTAATGCTCAAAATTCTCCAAGCCAGGCTTCAGCAATACGTGAACTGTGATGTTCCTGATGTTCAAGGATGTTTTAGAGAAGGCAGAGGAACCAGAGATCAAATTGCCAACATCTGCTGGATCATGGAAAAAACAAGAGAGCTCCAGAAAAACATCTATTTCTGCTTTATTGACTATGCCATAGCCTTTGACTGTGTGGATCACAATAAACTGTGGAAAATTCTGAAAGAGATGGGAATACTGGACCACCTGACCTGCCTCTTGAGAAATCTGTATGCAGGTCAGGAAGCAACAGTTAGAACTGGACATGGAACAACAGACTGGTTCCAAATAGGAAAAGGAGTACATCAAGGCTGTATATTGTCACCCTGTTTATTTAACTTATATGCAGAGTACATCATGAGAAACGCTGGACTGGAACAAGCACAAGCTGGAATCATGATTGCCAGGAGGAATATCAATCACCTCAGATATTCAGATGACACCAGCCTTATGGCAGAAAGTGAAGAGGAACTAAAAAGCCTCTTGATGAAAGTGAAAGTGGAGAGTGAAAATGTTGGCTTAAAGCTCAACATTCAGAAGACAAAGATCATGGCATACTGTCCCATCACTTCATGGGAAATAGATGGGGAAACAGTGAAAACAGTGTCAGACTTTATTTTTGGGGCTCCAAAATCACTGCAGATGGTGACTGCAGCCATGCAATTAAAAGACGCTTACTCCTTGGAAGGAAAGTTATGACCAACCTAGATAGCATATTCAAAAGCAGAGACGTTACTTTGCCAACAAGGGTTCGTCTAGTCAAGGCTATGATTTTTCCTGTGGTCATGTATGGATGTGAGAGTTGGACTGTGAAGAAGGCTGAGCACCGAAGAACTGATGCTTTTGAACTGTGGTGTTAGAAACGACTCTTGAGAGTCCCTTGGACTGCAAGGAGATCCAACCAGTCCATTCTGAAGGAGATCAGCCCTGGGATTCCTTTGGAGGGAATGATGCTGAAGCTGAAACTCCAGTACTTTGGCCACCTCATGCAAAGGGTCAAGTCAATGGAAAAGACTCTGATGCTGGGAGGGATTGGGGACAGGATGAGAAGGGGACAACAGAGGATGAGATGGCTGGATGGCATCACTAACTCAATGGACGTGAGTCTGAGTGAACTCTGGAAGTTCGTGATGGACAGGGAGGCCTGGCGTGCTGTGATTCATGGGATCGCGCAGAGTCAGACACGACTGAGCTACTGAACTGAACTGAACTCGAGGTAGGAAACCAGACTGTAGGATAGCTACCCCACGAAAAGCCCTAACCTAAGACACCACCAGGCCCACTCACAGAGCAAAGGACTGACTAGAGCAAGCCAGCTTTGGATCAGACCATCCACTGCCGGAGACAGGCAGGCGAGGGCAGTCAGAGCCAGAAAGGTACAAATGCGGTCCCAGAGAGGCATCATCTACCAATCTGCAAGCAGGCTTCATTGTTAACCAAGATTTTTTTTGATTCTGGACGGTCAACATTTGCCTGAGAAGGTGCGCCAGTTGTACACCCAGAAAACCGAATGGCAGGGACGGAGGGGAGGCGATAAGTCGCAGCGACCTCACTCACAAACACCTGGTCACCTGACCTGCTTGGACCTGGGAAGTACACAAAACGCAGGCCCAACCCTGTCTGCGCCTTTGAGGAATATCCAAGTACCTGAATCTGAGCGGCTTAGACTTGGGAAGTGCATACAACCCAGGGCTGGCCTCAGACAGTTCCTGTCAGAGCAATCTAGAGCCTAAGCAGTGTAGACACAGAAAGCACACACGCCATGAGTGGGGACAAACCCAGTTTGGCTGAGACATTGTGAGCAGACACCAGTCGTATTTGTTTGCAGTGATCTTCCCTCCCCACAGCACGACTGAACAAGTGAGCCTAAAAATGTGTCCCCCACCGCCCCCTTGTGGCAGGGTGGAAATTAGACACTGAAGAGACCAGCAAACAGAAGAAGCTAAAACAGAGGGAACCGCCTTGGAAGTGACAGGTGCAACAGATTAAAACCCTGTAGTTAGTATCAACTACTTAGGAAGGGGCTTATAGATCTTGAGAATTATAAGCTGGATCAAGGAACTATCTGAAAATGAACTGACCCCACACTCTCCACAACAACACCAGAGAAAGTCCTAGATATATTTTTACTATTATCATTCTTTAATATTTTTATTTTTTTTAAATTTTTAAGTCCTCTATTACTCCTTTAATTTTCATTTTTATAACCTACTATTACTTTGCAAGAAAAAAAGACCCTATTTTTTTAAAGCAAAAAAATTCATATATATATATATATTATAATTTTGGTGACTTTATTTTTTTTCTTTAATATTGTATTTTTGAGAATTCAACCTCTACTCTTGATTTTGAATCTTTGCTTTTTGGTATTTGTTATCAGTTTTGTACCTTTAAGAACCCAATCTTCAACACTCACTTTTACTTGGGAGTGGGATTACTGGCTTGACTGCTCTCTCCCCGTTTGGACTCTCCTTTTTCTCTACCAGGTCGCCTCTATCTCCTCCCTTGCCCTTCTCTTTTCTACACAACTCTGTGAATCTATTTGTGTGTTCTAAACTGTGGAGAACATTTAGGGAACTGATTACTGGCTGGATCTGTCTCTCTCTTTTTGATTCCCGCCTTTATCCTCCTGGCCACCTCTGTCTCATTCCTCCCTCTTCTCTTCTCTGTATAACTACATCAACATCTCTGAATGCTCCAGACTGGAGTGCACATAAGAAATGATTACTGGCTAGCTTACTCTCTCCTCTTTTGATTCCCCCTCTTCTCCTCCTGGTCAACTCTATCTCCCTCTTCCATCTTCTCTTCTCCATGAAACTCTGTGAACCTCTCTGGGTGTCCCTCACTGTGGAGAAACTTTTCATCTTTAACCTAGATGTTTTACCAATGGCAATGTATAGATGGAGAAGTCTTGAGGCTACTGTAAGAATAAGACTTAAAACCAGAAGCAGGAGATTTAAGTCCAAATACTGATAACACCAAAGAACTCCTGACTCCAGGGAACATTAATTGATAGGAGCTCAAAAAACGCCTTCATACCTACACTGAAACCAAGCACCACCCAAGGGCCAACAAGTTCCAAAGAAAGACATACCATGCAAATTCTCCAGCAACACAGAAACGTAGCCCTGAGCTTCAATATAAATGGTTTTTAAAGTCACTCCAAATCCACTGAAATCTCATAACTCATTACTGGACACTTCATTGCACTCCAGAGAGAAGAAATCCAGCTCCAACCACCAGAACACCGACACAAGCTTCTCTAACCAGGAAACCTGGACAAGCCACCTGTTCAAACTCACACACAGCAAGGAAATTCCACAATAAGGAATATTCCACAAACTGCCAGAATGTGGAAAGGCCACACCAAACACAGAAATCTAAACAAGTCGAAGAGGCAGAGGGATACTCAGCAGGTAAAGGAACAGGATAAATGCCCACCAAACCAAAAAAAAAAAAAAAAAAAAGAGGAAGAGATAGGGAATCTACCTGATAGAGAATTCCAAATAATGATAGTGAAAATGATCCAAGATCTTGAAAACAAAATGGGGTTACAGATAAATAGCCTGGATACAAGTATTGAGAAGATGCAAGAAAGGTTTAACAAGGACCTAGGCATGGAAAATCCCATGGATGGAGGAGCCTGGTAGGCTGCAGTCCATGGGGTCTCTAAGAGTCGGGCACGATGGAGTGACTTCACTTTAACATTTCACTTTCATGCATTGGAGAAGGAAATGGCAGCCCACTCCAGTGTTCTTGCCTGGAGAAACCCAGGGATGGGGGAGCCTGGTGGGCTGCCGTCTATGGGGCTGCACAGAGGCGGACATGATTGAAGCGACTTAGAAGCAGCAGTAGGAGAAATAAAAAAGAGTCAATATATAATGAATAATGCAATTCAGTTCAGTTCACTTCAGTCGCTCAGTTGTGTCTGACTCTTTGTGACCCCATGAATCGCAGCACGCCAAACCTCCCTGTCCATCACCAACTCCCGTCACTCACACTCAAGTCCATTGAGTCGGGGATGCCATCCAACCATCTCATCCTCTGTCGTTCCTTTCTCCTCCTGCCCCCAATCCCTCCAAGCATCAGTCTTGTCCAATGAGTCAACACTTTGCATGAGGTGGCCAAAGTACTGGAGTTTCAGCTTTAGCATCATTCCTTCCAAAAAACACCCAGGACTGATCTCCTTTAGAATGGTCTGGTTGGATCTCCTTGCAGTCCAAGGGACTCTCAAGAGTCTTTTCCAACACCACAGTTCAAAAGCATCAATTCTTAGGTGGTCAGCTTTCTTCACAGTCCAACTCTTTCATCCATACATGACCACTGGAAAAACCATGGCCTTGACTAGACGGACCTTTGTTGGCAATGTAATGTCTCTGCTTTTGAATATGCTATCTAGGTTGGTCATAACTTTCCTTCCAAGGAGTAAGTGTCTTTTAATTTCATGGCTGCAATCACCATCTGCAGTGATTTTGGAGCTCAAAACACTAAAGTCAGAGAGTGCCCACTCTCACCACTACTATTCAGCATAGTTTTGGAAGTTTTGGCCACAGTAATCAGAGCAGATGAAGAAATAAAGGGAATCCAGATTGGAAAAGAAGGAAAACTCTCACTGTTTGCAGACGACATGATCCTCTACATAGAAAACCCTGAAGACTCCACCAGAAAATTACTAGAGCAAATCAAAGAATACAGTAAAGTTGCAGGATATAAAATCAACACACAGAAATCCCTTGCATTCCTATACACTAATGAGAAAACAGAAAGAGAAATTAAGGAAACAATTCCGTTCACCATTGCAACGAAAAGAATAAAATACTTAGGAATATATCTACCTAAAGAATCAAAAGACCTATATATAGAAAATTATAAAACACTGATTAAAGAAATCAAAGAGGACTGTAATAGATGGACAAATATACCGTGTTCATGGATTGGAAGAATAAATATAGTGAAAATGAGTATACTACCCAAAGCAATCTATAGATCCAATGGGATCCCTATCAAGCTACCAATGGTATTTTCCAAAGAGCTAGAGAAAATGAATTCCACACTTTGTATGGAAATCCAAAAAACCTTGAATAGCCAAAGCAATCTTGAGAAAGAAGAATGGAACTGGAGGAATCATCCTACCTGACTTCAGTCTCTACTACAAAGCCACACTCATCAAGACAGTATGGTCCTGGCACAAAGACAGAAATATAGATCAATGGAAGAAAATAGAAAGCCCAGAGAAATCCATGCACATATGGACACCTTATCTTTGACAAAGGAGACAAGAATATATAATGGAGAAAAGACAATCTCTTTAACAAGTGGTGCTGGGAAAACTGGTCAACCACTTGTAAAAGAATGAAACTAGAACACTTTCTAACACCATACACAAAAATAAATTCAGAATGGACTAAAGATCTAAACATAAGACCAGAAACTATAAAACTCCTAGAGGAGAACATAGGCAAAACACTCTCCGACATAAACCAAAGCAGGATTCTCTATGACCCACCTCCCATAATATTGGAAATGAAAGCAAAAATAAACAAATGAGACCTAATTAAATTAAAAACTTCTGCACAACAAAGGAAACTTTAAGCAAGGTGAAAAGACAGCCTTCAGAATGGGAGAAAATAAGAGCAAATGAAGCAACTGACAAAGGATTAATCTCAAAAATATGCAAGCAACTCCTGTAGCTCAATTCCGGAAAAATAAACGACCCAATCAAAAAATGGGCCAAAGAATTAAACAGCCATTTCTCCAAAGAAGACAACAGATGGCTAAAAAACACATGAAAATATGTTCAACATCACTCATTATGAGAGAAATGCAAATAAAACCCACAATGAGGTACCAATCCACGCCAGTCAGAATGGTTGCTATCTAAAAGTCTACAAGCAATAAATGCTGAAGATGGTGTAGAGAAAAGGGAACCCTCTTACACTGTTGGTGGGAATGCAATCTAGTACAGCCACTATGGAGAACAGTGTGGAGATTCCTTTAAAAACTGGAAATAGAACTGCCATATGACCCAGCAATCACACTGCTGGGCATATACACCAAGGAAACCAGAATTGAAAGAGACACGTGTACCTCAATGTTCATCACAGCGCTGTTTATAATAGCCAGGACATGGAAGCAACCTAGATGCCCATCAGCGGACGAATGGATAAGAAAGCTGTGGTACATATACACAATGGAGTATTACTCAGCCATTAAAAAGAATATATTTAAATCAGTTCTAATGAGGTGGATGCAACTGGAACCTATTATACAGAGTGAAGTAAGGAAGAAGCAAAACACAAATACAGTATAATAATATGTCTATATGGAATTTAGAAAGATGGTATGTGAGACAGCAGAAGAGACACGGATGTATCCGTTCAGTTAAGTCACTCAGCCGTGTCCGACTCTTTGAGACCTCATGAATCACAGCACACCAGGCCTGCCTGTCCATCACCAACTACCAGAAATCAATCAGACTCACGTCCATCGAGGCAGTGATGCCATCCAGCCATCTCATCCTCTGTCGTCCCCTTCTCCTCTTGCCCCCAATCCCTCCCAGCATCAGTCTTTTCCAATGAGTCAACACTTCACATGAGGTGGCCAAAGTACTGGACTTTCAGCTTTAGCATCATTCCTTCCAAAGAAATCCCAGGGCTGATCTTCAGAATGGACTGGTTGGATCTCCTTGCAGTCCAAGGGACTCTCAAGAGTCTTTTCCAACACCACAGTTCAAAAGCATCAATTCTTCGGTGCTCAGCTTTCTTCACAGTCCAACTCTCACATCCATACATGACCACAGGAAAAGTCATAAACTTGACTTGACGGGCTTGGTTGGCAATGTAACGTCTCTGCTTTTGAATATGCTATCTAGGTTGGTCATAACTTTCCTTCCAAGGAGTAAGCGTCTTTTAACTGCATGGCTGAAATCACCATCTGCAGTGATTTTGGAGCCCAGAAAAATAAAGTCTTACACTGTTTCCCCCATCTATTTCCCATGAAGTGATGGTACTGGATGCCATGATCTTCGTTTTCTGAATGTTGAGGTTTAAGCCAACTTTTTCACTCTCCACTTTCACTTTCATCAAGAGGCCTTTTAGTTCTTCTTCACTTTCTGCCATAAGGCTGGTGTAATCTGCATATCTCAGGTTATTGATATTTCTCCTGGCAATCTTGATTCCAGCTTGTGTTTCTTCCAGTCCAGCGTTTCTCATGATGTAATCTGCATATAAGTTAAATAAGCAGGGTGATAATATACAACCTTGATATACTCCTTTTCCTATTTGGAAACAGTCTGCTGTTCCATGTCCAGATCTAACTCTTGCTTCCTGATCTGCATACAGGTTTCTCAAGAGGCAGGTCAGGTGGTCTGATATTCCCAAATCTTACAGAATTTTCCACAGTTTATTGTGATCCACACAGTCAACGGCTTTGGCATAGTCAATAAAGCAGAAATAGATGTTTTCCTGGAACTCTCTTGCCTTTTCCATGATCCAGCGGATGTTGGCAATCTGATCTCTGTTTCCTCTGTCTTTTCTAAAACCAGCTTGAACATCAGGAATTTCACAGTTCACGTATTGCTGAAGCCTGGATTGGAGAATTTTGAGCATTACCTTACGAGTATGTGAGATGAGTGCATTTGTGCGGTAGTTTGAGCACTCTTTGGCATTGCCTTTCTTTGAGATTGGAAGGAAAACTAACCTTTTCCAGGCCTATGGCCACTGCTGGATTTTCCAAATTTGCTGGCATATTGAGTGCAGCACTTTCACAGCATCATCTTTCAGGATTTGGAATAGCTCAACTGGAATTCCATCACCTCCACTAGCTTTGTTTGTAGTGATGCTTTCTAAGGCCCACTTGACTTCACATTCCAGGATGTCTGGCTCTAGGTGAGTGATCACACCATCATGATTATCTGGGTCGTGAAGATCTTTTTTGTACAGTTCCTCTGTGTATTCTTGCCACCTCTTCTTAATATCTTCTGCCTCTGTTAGGTCCATACCATTTCTGTCCTGTAACGAGCCCATCTTTGCATGAAATGTTCCTTTGGTATCTCTGATTTTCTTGAAGAGATCGCTAGTCTTTCCCTTTTTGTTGTTTTCCTCTATTTCTTTGCACTGATCACTGAGGAAGGCTTTCTTTTCTCTTCTTGCTATTCTTTGGAACTCTGCATTCACATGCTTATATCTTTCCTTTTCTCCTTTGCTTTTCACTTCTCTTCTTTTCACAGCTATTTTTAAGGCCTCCCCAGACATCCATTTTTCTTTTTTGCATTTCTTTTCCATGAGGATGGTCTTGATCCCTGTCTCCCATCCAATGTCACGAACCTCATTTCATAGTTCATCAGACACTCTATCTATCATATCTAGGCCCTTAAATCTATTTCTCACTTCCACTGTATAAGGGATTTGATTTAGGTCATACCTGAATGGTCTAGTGGTTTTCCCTACTTTCTTCAATTTAAGTCTGAATTTGCAATAAGGAGTTTACGGTCTGAGCCATAGTCAGCTCCTGGTCTTTTTTTTTGTTGTTGACTGTATAGAGCTTCTCCATCTTTGGCTGCAAAGAAAATAATCAATCTGATTTCGGTGTTGACCATCTGGTGATGTCCATGTATAGAGTCTTCTCTTGTGTTGTTGGAAGAGGGTGTTTGTTATGACCAGTGCATTTTCTTGGCAAAAGTCTCTTAGTCTTTGCCCTGCTTCGTTCCGTATTCCAATGCCAAATTTGCCTGTTACTCCAGGTGTTTCTTGACTTCCTACTTTTGCATTCCAGTCTCCTATAATGAAAAGGACATATTTTTTTGGGTGTTAGTTCTAAAAAGTCTTGTAGGTCTTCATAGAACCTTTCAAATTCAGCTTCTTCAGCATTACTGGTTGGGGCATAAACTTGGATTACTGTGATATTGTATGGTTTGCCTCGGAAATGAACAGAGATCATTCTGTTGTTTTTGAGATTGAATCCAAGTACTGCATTTTGGATTCTTTTGTTGACCATGAATGCTACTCCATTTCTTCTGAGGGATTCCTGCCCGCAGTAGTAGATATAATGGTCATCTGAGTTAAATTCACCCATTCCAGTCCATTTTAGTTCGCTGATTCCTAGAATGTCGACATTCACTCTTGCTATCTCTTGTTTGACCATTCCCAATATGTCTTGATTCATGGACCTGACATTCCAAGTTCCTATGCAATATTGCTCTTTACAGCATTGGACCTTGCTTCTATCACCAGTCACATCCACAGCTGGGTATTATATTTGCTTCGGCTCTATCCCTTCATTCTTTCTGGAGTTATTTCTCCACTGATCTCCAGTAGCATATTGGGCACCTACTGACCTGGGGAGTTTCTCTTTCAGTATCCTATTATTTTGCCTTTTCATACTGTTCATGGGGCTCTCAAGGCAAGAATACTGAAGTGGTTTGCCATTCCCTTCTCCAATGGACCACATTCTGTCAGATCTCTCCACCATGACCCGCCTGTCTTGGGTTGCACCATGGGCATGGCTTAGTTTCCTTGAGTTAGACAAAGCTGTGTTCCTTGTGTGATTAGATCAACTAGTTTTCTGTGAGTATGGTATCAGTTTGTCTGCACTCTGATGCCCTCTTGCTACACCTACCGTCTTACTTGGGTTTCTCTTACCTTGGTTGTGGGATATCTCTTCACGGCTGCTCCAGTAAAGCACAGCTGCTGCTCCTTACCTTGGATGAGGGGTATGTCCTCACCGCCGCCCCTTCTGACCTTCAAGATGGGATAGGTCTTCTAGGCCCTCCTGAGCCTGCGTAGCCACCGCTCCTTGGACGTGGGGTTGTTCCTCCTGGCCACCACCCCTGGCCTTGGGCGTGGGATTGCTCCTCCTGGCCGCCACCCCTGGCCTCGGGTGTGGCTTAGCTCCTCCCATCCACCACCCCTGGCCTCAGGCATGGGGGCGTGGGGTAGCTCCTCTCGGCCGCAACCCCTGACTTCGATGTGGGGTAGCTCTTCTCAGGTGCCGCCCCTGACCTCAGACGTGGGGTAGCTCCTCCCGGCCACTGCCTCTGCCCTCGGACTTGGGTAGCTCTTCTTGGCCGTTCCTGTGCTGTCACAGCCTGGTACTCTCGGCTGTTGCCCCTGACCTCAGATGTGGGGTAACTCCTCTTGGTTGCTGCCCTTAGGGCATGCGGTCCTCCTGGCTTCTGCCCCTGACCTCGGATGTGGGGTAGCTCCTCTCCGCCGAGCTTAAGTGCACCTGTCGCAGCCGCCTGCACTTAAGTGCACTGGTTGTAACTGCCCGCACTTATAGAACTGTCTTTTGCACTCTATCGGAGAGGGCAAGGGTGGGATGATATGGGAGAATGGCATGGAAACATGTATATTACATATATGAAGTGAATCGCCAGTCCAGGTTCAATGCATGATACAGGATGCTCAGGAGTGGTTCACTGGGATGATCCTGAGGGATGGTATGGGGAGGGAGGTGGAATGGGGGTTCAGCATGGAGAACAACACATGTACACCCATGGCGGATTCATGTCAATGTATGGCAAAACCAATACAATATTGTAAAATCATTAGCCTCCAATTAAATAAATAAATTTATATTAACAAAAAGAATTTAGCAGACCTAAAAATAAATAAATACATAAATAAATGCATCCAAATTGAAAGGAAAGAAATAAAAATGTCACTATTTACAGATGGCATGATACTATATTAAAAAATTCTAAAATTCTCCACCAAAATCTGTTAGAACAAGTGAGTGAATTCAGCAAAATTTCAGGATAGAAGATAAATATACAGAAAACTGCTGCTTTTCTATTTATCAATATCAGAAAAAAAGAAAGAAAATAATCCCATTTACAATTGCATCATAAAGAATAAAGTATCTAGGAATAAGCTTAACTAAGGTAGTAAAAGTCTTATACTCAGAAAACCATAAGACATTGATGAAGGAAATTAAAGATAATACAAAGAAATGAAAAGATATCCATGTTCATGAATCAGAATAAATATTTTTAGTAAGCCATTATTCATCAAAGCAATCTACATATTTAATGCAATCCCTTATCAAAATATCCATGCTACTTTTCACTGAACTGGAATTAATAATCCTAAAATTCACAAGAATTCACTAAAACCCTCAATTGTCAAAGCAATTGTGAGAAAAATGAATGAAGCTGGAGGTATCATCCTCTTTGACTTCAGAATATATGACAAAGCTATAGTAATCAAACCAGTATGGTACTGGCACAAAAACAGATACATAACTCAAAGAAAATAAATAGAGATCCTAGGAATAAATCCTTACACTTATGATCAGTTAATCTACTACAAAGGAGACCAGTGTATACCATGGAGAAAAGATAATCTCTTCAACAAGTGATGCTGGGAAAACTAGATAGCTATATATAAAAGAATGAAATTAGAACATTTTCTCATGCCATATACAAAAATAAACCCAAAATTGAATGAACACCAAAATGTAAAACTGAAAACTGTAAAATTCATGGAAGAAAACATAGGAAGAATACTGTTGTCACAAAATTATAATACTTTTTTATCTTACCGCTCATGCAAAGGAAACAAAAGCAAAAATAAAGAACCGAGACCTTATTGTTAGAGCACTTATTCAAGGATAAAGGAAACTGGAAATCAGTAGTGATTTGAGAAAATTATGTAATTTAGGATATTAACCTTCTATCAGTGCCTTTTAAAAGAAATACTGCAATTTTTTTGATTTCTTTTGTTGCTTCAGAACAAATTTATGTGACATATGTGAATAATTTGATAGAACTGTTTTATTTATGAGTAAAGGTACCTTCTAAGAAGACCGAGACTGTATACATGGGGATTTTCATGTAACTGGTTTCAATAACTTTCGGCTATATCTCTTTTACCTAGAGCTAATATAAATACCACAGGAGCAGAGGCCAACACTCTTTGCACTGATCCTTTTAGTGCCTGAATCATATCTCCTCCATCATTGAACTTAACTTTTAGTAGTTCTTAAACTGATATGTTAATCACAAATATTTTGTTCATTCTAAAACCACATTTTAATGCAGATTTTCTTCATTTGATAAACCAAAAATGGGTTACAGGAATACTTAGACAATGACTGATCCTCTCATTCTTGAGGATGGCAATACAGAGTCAGGCAGCCTAATACCAGGCCCTGTGACCATGAAGAGTCTGGTCTATTTTCCTCCAATGTGATGTTCAAATACCATTATTTTGTACATATACCACAAACAAAGCTTGGGGTTGCTGCTCTGAAGAAAAACACATGGTAAACTTGGCTTTATAAATATACTAGAAAATATTTTAAATTTTGACATTAATTATATATTTCCTGTTGTTTGAAACACTGAGATTTGACTCCAAAACATGTAAATATAGGATGTAATAATACTTTATTTTAAAAGGCATATTTAATCTACTAAAATTATTGTTTATTTGTGACAAGATAATTTTCCTCACACATATATGTTTAGATAAATCTCATAAACCAAGGGCTCAACTGGTCAATATCATTATGTGGTTGTTTGCTTTACTATTATTGTTTTTATTATAAGCAATTATCTGAGTCACCCGTTGCATCTCACAGACACATTTACCAATCCAGGGGTTGAACCAGGTTTTCCTGCATTGCAGGCATATTCTTTACTGTCCGAGTCACCGAGGAAGCCCATTTTTATCAATATTGGTATTCATTTTTGCTGATGTGTGTTATTCACAATCACCTATGTGTGAGCACTACACTAGAAATCAATTTTGTAGCAGCGACCATAAACCAAGTTTTAACAAGATATTTCCTCTTCAGAAGCTACCATGAACACAAATTCCTTAATACATTCTCAAGAGAATCAAACAAATATAAATCTAGAGAACCAATTCAGTACATTTGTCTCATAAACACTCATTTTACAATTGCCTTTCACTTCAGCTACTGACTTCCATGAATACACTTTGGACTTTGCAATAATGTCATCTT
Source organism: Bos mutus (assembly GCF_027580195.1). Lineage (NCBI taxonomy): Eukaryota > Metazoa > Chordata > Mammalia > Artiodactyla > Bovidae > Bos > Bos mutus. Next base: position 63,938,407 of record NC_091646.1, on the reverse strand, counting down.
TGTAAAGCAAGAGTAAGTACCTCATTTCCTGAACCAGGATTTCCTGACATTCTACATCATTTTAATTTATTAAAAAATATTTATTGAGCACTTTCTATGTTAAAGGTGTTGTACAAGTCACTGGATGTGAAGTGACTGAGCAATAGCTACAACTGTCATAAATGCTTTGGAAGATAGCTATACTCACCACCATACCACCAATGGCATATGTCATAAATGTTTTTAAATAATCATAGGATATAATTAAATTGGGAGAAGGCAATGGCACCCCACTCCAGTTCTGTTGCCCGGAAAATCCCATGGATGGAGGAGCCTGGTAAGCTGCAGTCCATGGGGTCGCTAAGAGTCCGACATGATTGATCGACTTCACTTTCACTTTCCACTTTCATGCATTGAAGAAGGAAATGGCAACCCACTGAAGTGTTCTTGCCTGGAGAATCCCATGGACAGAGAAGCCTGGTAGGCTGCAGTCCATGGGGTCGCACAGAGTTGGACACGACTGAAGCGACTTAGCAGCAGCATAATCAAATTAGGACAATTATAGGATATAATTGAGTCCTGGGAGGACACATCCTCAATAACTCCAAAATCTATTCCTTCCTTTGTTCTTCCAAAGCCATTTCCTCATATAAGTCTCATCCATGCTTGCCTACTTGTTACCTCAGTCCCTAGCCTGGTCTCCTGCTTTAAGTCATCTCATCATCCTTTTCTGGATGACAGAAAAAAAGTCAGTTTCTGAAATTTAGCACATAGAGGATTTCATATTCTGACTACTCTCCTCTCAGTATACTGTACATAAGTTCTAGAAAGAATCTTGAATGACTGATACCTTTATGCTATTGTATATCTTCATTGTACTGCTTATGATGCCCTTCACTTATCCATTATAGGTAATTCCTACTAATTCTTCTTTATTGAGACATTTATGTATAAAATTGTATGTTTAAAGTGTACAACATGATGTTTTGATATGCATTAAATGATCACTACAATTCAGTTAACTATTATAACTGTCATCTCTACATAGTTACATTTGTGTGTGCATGTGTGTGGGGAGAGTAATGGTGAGAGGATTTTATTTAAAATCTATCCTCTTAGCAAATGTCACCATGCTGTCCATTAGAACTCCAAAACTTATACATCTTGCATAACTGAAACTTTGTGCTTTTTGGCCAAAATCATCTAATTCCCCCTTCTCCTCAGCCCCTGGAAAACACAACTTTACTTTCAGCTTCTTTGATTTTGACCATTTTATATTACTCAGAATATTTTAGACTTCACATACTATGGTATCATAATATTTTTCTTTCTGTATTCTGCTTAACATAATGTCTTCTAACTCCATCTATGTTGTCACAAATTACAGAATTTCCTTCTTCTTTTCAGGGTAAATAATATTTCATTATTTGTGTGTATAAATATATCTTGGCTACTGTGAATATCGCTGTAATGAACTCTTAGCTGTCCTTTAAATTCCATCATAAGCATCAAATCTCCAAGAATCCCTCTTGATCACTTCCTCCAGTCAGTCTGATGCATATGCCCATTTTCTGTTTTCTCATAGCACCAGTGAATATCTCTATTATAGTGTTTACTTTGTGTTTTTTAACTATAAACTTTGAATTGTATTTTTATAATTAAAAAATATTTATTTATTTATTTGGCTAAGTTGGGTTTTAGTTGCAGCATGTGGGATCTCCACTGAGTCATATGGGATCTTTTCACGTGGTGTTCAGGCTCAGTAGTTGTGGTGTGATCTTTGTTGCTCTGCAGTATGTGGGATCTTAGTTCACGTCCATCTCTCTCTCTCTAAGTTATTAACTCCTTGAGGGCAAGGGTTTTTATCTTATTTGGTGTTGTGACTTCAAGACCTCTTACAGAATAGTTGCTTAAGAAATGTTTATGGGAATGCAAAGAGACGGAGATGGAGACAGAAATAAACTTGAGAGAGGGAGGAAAGGAGATCTGAAAGGTAGGAAGAATAGAGATGAAGAAGGCAGGAAGGTATATGGGAAAGCAGGCAAAAGGAAAGAAAAAACAAGGAATGAATGGAGGGAGGAAGAGACAGACAAAGGAATGGAAGAAGGGAGGAAGGAGAAAGTCAGTAACTCTCAAGAAAGTATAGAAGCATAGAGAGTTTCTACCCTGTTTGAAAAATAGCAGAAGAGAATTTTCTTTCTTGATCAATCATCACATAGGTATATAAAACTTTAAGAAACTCTTGTAATGAAATGTGTCCATTGTTCATATCTGTTTGTTCATTTTACTAACGTTCTTTAGCAAGTGTATCAAAGATTCAGCAGTTTAAAACTCTTCACTTGCTTGTCAATGATCTTGCATTAATAGAACATAATCATGTTCCTCAATAAGAATATACTTTAAAAAACAGTATTATCCTTTTCTCATTGTGAGGAAATAGTAATTTAATGCAAAATGCTCTGCCATTTTACATTTTCCAGAGTTTTCATTCATCCTTGCTTAGTAATTACAAATGGGTCATAAAATAAACACTTGGCATGATTTCCAAAATGTTCTGTATTTACTTACAAGGCTGATACTTCCATCACTGGATCACTTAAATGGTTTTGAACGATTGTATAAAGGATCATTTTACAAGGTATTTGAAGTTTGTAATCCTGCTTAAATATACAGAAATAGGAGGATGAACAAATTTGCTGCTTGGAGCCCAAGAGAAGATAAGAGCTAAGTGCAATCAGAACAGAGTATATCAGAAACATGAAATCAATTGGTCACAAAATGGAAGACTGTCAACAAAAATAACATGTTATGAGCCCTCAAGACTTTCTGCTTATGCTAGAGGAAGCCTAGATTAATCTGTGGTTTTTGATGCTTGATTTAGTTTTCTGCAAGTATAATTAAAACCAGATTAAGTTTGCTGCCATTGTAGTTTACTGCAATGGCAGCAATTTACTGCTGAGACTGACGAGTTTTTGCTGTTTATCTCCTGTGCAAAAGACTGGCAGCAATAATATAATGGCATATTTAATAATACTGACAAAAATATAGTAGCAATCCTGTACAGAAATTTATGGAATATTATAATCGTTTTTAGAAAGTTAGTTTTCTAATAAACAAATTGTTTTCTAGAAACAACTAAGCTATTTCATATTTTATTTCATTGCGTCCATTTGGTTTGTTGTAAAATGAACTTTTAAGCATCCCCTGTTTCAAGATGGGTCTTCTTTGCAAGACTAAATATGATGATGAATTCTTTGAATTTGCCACCAAATCCCAGTAATCTTTTCTTTATGAAAAATATATACAGAATCTAAAATGACATGACACCAATTAACTTATTTACAAAACAGAAACAGAGAACAAACTTGTGGTTGCCTGGGAGAAGGATGGGGGAGAAAGATAGCTGGGTAGTTTGGGATGGAGAGGTACATACTGCTGTATGTACTTAAAATGAATAACCAACAGGGATCAACTCTATAGCACAGGGAACACTGCTCAGTGTTATCTGGCAGCCTGGATAGGAGGACAGTTTGGGGGAGAATGGATATATGTATATATATATGACTGAGTCCCTTTGCTCCCTACCTAAGACTATCACAATATTGTTAATTAACTATCCTCCAATACAAAAAAAAAAAGGTTTTTATAAAGGAAAATATATAGGAAAAATTAATTCAGGGATCTCTGTTCAGAACATGTAGTTGGTAAATGAACTCATACACTCTCTTCCCAACAACACAAAAGACTCCCTAATCTCACCATTGGAGTTGTTGATACATACTACAATTCAAGGTTAAATTAGAATTAAACTGCTTGTTTGCTTTTCTCTGGATCTTTAAACCTTATACAAGTGTTCACAGGGACACAATAAAACAGAAGGTGTTGTTTATATATGTGAACAAACAAACAGATTTTCATCTTGCTCCCTGAATGCTCTCTCTTGACTTAAAAGAGAAGGTGATGCACATAGAAATAAACAAGAGGGTAAAGCTGAGTAAGAAATGAGTATAAAAAGACAGGATACTTGACTGAGTAATATACTCCAAGAAAAAAAGTCAACTCTCAACATCACACCAAATTAAAAAACAAACAAACAAAAAACAAAACAAAACAAAAACAAAAACAAAACTGAAGTTTGACTAGCACAGTGTAAAAAATAATTATTTCAAATTATAATTTATTCACATATACACAATCATTCTTTTCTTTCTGGCCCCTCTCAACCTAGCCCTTCACAGTGGCCAAGGCTTAACAACTCTTTCATGAACCACAATGAAAAGGGGGGTAATTTTCATTTGCTATTATTTATTCAACTATTCAACATTTGTCTTAGCTAGTATGATCCATTTTGCTTTTTTTTCTCCTGCATTTCTTTTTCTTGGGGATGGTCTTGATCACTGTCTCATGTACAATATCACGAACCTCCATCCATAGTTCATCAGGCACTCTGTCTATCAGATCTAACCCTTCCTTTATACCTATTTCTCACTTCCACTGTATAATCATAAGGGATTTGATTTAGGTCATACCTGAATAATATAGTGGTTTCCCCCACTTTCTTAAATTTAAGTCTGAATTTGGCAATAGGGAGTTCACGATCTGAGACACAGTAAGCTCCCAGTCTTCATTTTTCTGACTGCGTAGAGCTTCTCCATCTTTCGTTGCAAAACATATAAACAATCTGACTTCACTGTTGACCATCTGGTGATGTCCATGTGTAGAGTCTCCTCTTGAGTTGTTGGAAGAGGGTGTTTGCTAAGACCAGTGCATTCTCCTGGCAAAACTCTTTTAGCCTTTTCCCTACTTCATTCTGTACTCCAAGGCCAAATTTGCCTGTTACTTTAGATGTTTCTTGACTTCCTACTTTTGCATTCCAGTCCCCTATAATGAAAAGGACATCGTTTTTGAGTGTTAGTTCTAAAATGTCTTGTAGGTCTTCATAGAACCCTCCAACTTCAGCTTCTTCAATGATACTGGTGGGGGCATAGGCTTGGATTACTGTGATATTGAATGGTTTGCATTGAAGACTAACAGAGTTAATTCTCTCATTTTTGAGATTGCATCCAAGTACTGCATTTAAGACTCTTCTGTTGACATGATGGCTACTCCATTTCTTCTGAGGGATTCCTGCCCGCAGTAGTAGATATAATGGTCATCTGAGTTAAATTCACCCATTCTAGTCCACCTTAGTTCACTGATTCTTAGAATGTCGACATTTACTCTTGTCATCTCCTGTTTGACCACTTCCAATTTGTCTTGATTCAGGACCTAACATTCCAGGTTCCTATGCAATATTGCTCTTTACAGCATCAGACCTTGCTTCTATCACCAGTCACATCAAAAACTGGGTGTTGATTTTGCTTTGGCACCATCCTTTCATTCTTTCTGGAGTTGTTTCTCCACTGATCTCCAGTAGCATATTGGGCACCTACCAACCTGGGGAGTTCATCATTCGGTGTCCTATATTTTTTCCTTTTCCTACTGTTCATGGGGTTCTCAATGCAAGAACACTGAAGTGGCTTGCCATTCCCTTCTCCAGTGGACCACATTCTGAGGAGGCTTTACAAATAGCTGTGAAAAGAATAGAGGTGCAAAGCAAAGGAGAAAAGGAAAGACATATCCATTTGAATGCAGAGTTCCAACGAATAGCAAAGAGAGACAAGAAAGCATTCCTCAGAGATCAATGCAACGAAATAGAGGTAAACAATACAATTGGAAGGACTCGAGAACTCTTAAGAAAATTGGAGGTACCAAGGGGATATTTCATGCAAAGATGGGCTCAATAAAGGACAGAAATGATATGGACTTAACAGAAGCAGAAGATATTAAGAAGAGGTGGCAAGAATACACAGGAGAACTGTACAAAAAAGATCTTCACCATCCAGATAATCATGATGGTGTGGTCACTCACCTAAAGCCAGACATCCTGAAATGTGAAGTTAAGTGGGCCTTAGGAAGCATCACTATCAACAAGCTAGTGGAGGTGATGGCATTCCAGTTGAGCTATTTCAAATCCTAAGAGATCATGCTCTGAAAGTGCTGCACTCAATATGTCAGAAAATTTAGAAAACTCAGCAGTGACCTCGGGACTGGAAAAGGTCAGTTTTCATTCCAATCCCAAAGAAAGGCAATGTCAAAGAATGCTCAAACTACTGAACAATTGCACTCATCTCACATGCTAGTAAAATAATGCTCAAAATTCTCCAAGCCATGCTTCAGCAGCACGTGAACCATGAACTTCCAGATGTTCAAGCTTGTTTTAGAAAAAACAGAGGAACCAGAGATCAAATTGCCAACATCCACTGGATCATGGATAAAGGAAGAGATTTCCAGGAAAACATCTACTTCTGCTTTATTGAATATGCCAAAGTCTTTGACTGTGTGGATCACAATAAATTGTGGAACATTCTGAAAGAGATGGGAATACCAGACCACCTGACCTGCCTTTTGAGAAACCTATATGCTGGTCAGGAATCAACAGATAGAACTGGACATGGAGCAACAGACTGGTTCCAAATAGGAAAAGGAGTATGTCAAGGCTCTATATTGTCACCCTCCTTATTTAACTTATATGCAGAGTACATCATGAGAAATGTTGGGCTGGAAGAAGCACAAGCTGGAATCAAGATTTCCGCCAGAAATATCAATAACCTCAGATATGCAGATGACACCACGCTTATGGCAGAAAGTGAAGAAGAACTAAAGAGCATCTTGAGAAAAGTGAAAGAGGAGAGTGAAAAAATTGGCTCATAACTCAACATTCAGAAATCTAAGATCATGGCATCCGGTCCCATCACTTCATGGGAAATAGATGGGGAAACAGTGGAAACAGTGTCAGACTTTATTTTTCTGGGCTCCAAAATCACTGCAGATGGTGATTGCAGCCATGACATTAAAAGACGCCTACTCCTCGGAAGGAAAATTATGACCAACTTATACAGCATATTAAAAAGCAGAGACATTACTTTGCCAACAAAGGTCCATCTAGTCAAGGCTATGGTTTTTCCAGTAGTTATGTGTGGATGTAAGAGTTGGGCTATAAAGAAAGCTGAGCGCCGAAGAATTGATGCTTTTGAACTGTGGTGTTGGAGTAGAGCCTTGAGAGTCCCTTGGACTACAAGGAGATCCAATCAGTCCATCCTAAAAGAGATCAGTCCTGGATGTTCATTGGAAGGACTGATGTTGAAGTGAAACTCCAATACTTTGGCCACCTGATGCGAAGAGCTGACTCATTGGAAAAGACTCTGATACTGGGAAAGATTGAGGGCAGGAGGCGAAGGGGATGACAGAGGGTGAAATGGTTGGATGGAATCACCAACTCAGTGGACATGAGTTTGGGTAAACTCTGGGAGTATTTAATGGACAGGGAGGCCTTGTGTGCTGTGGTTCATGGGGTCACAAATTGTTGGACATGACTGAGTGACTGAACTGACTTAGTACAATCCATCCAAAGTTTTTTTTTTTTTTTCCTGTTCCTTCTCAAATTCTTTTTCTGAGAAATGTAAGAACATGCAGATGCCTTTCTCTCAGACCTCTGTACTTCAAATACCTTAGTACATAGCATGGTCGATCAAGAAACTCATGACTAGAAGAAATTCCTAAGATAATTTGACCTCTCCTTCCCCCTCCATTGCATATATTGCCTTATACAAAGATTGATATAAAATAATATCTTAAAAAATTGGAAAGTAAAAATAATGGCTGCCTCAATGGTCTATTCAGTATCTCAAAATATTTCCCTGTGCTCCAAAATTCTATCAGAGTTAAAATGCAGCAATATGTCGATGGTACTGTTTGCTTTCACAAAAATAATTTGGAACTATTTTGTTGGAAGAGCAGTAAAATAATATGGATGAATAGCTCTTTATAGGAACTGTAAAGCTAATCCTATGTATGGTTGTGAGAGCTGGATCATAAAGACGGCAGAACTCCAAACTATTGATGCCTTTGGACTGAAGTCCTGGGGAAGGCTCATGAAAGTTCCTTGAACAGCAAGGAGGTCAAACCAGTCAATCTTAGGAGAAATTAACCTTGAATACTTATTGGGAGGGCTAATGCTGATGCTGAAGCTCCAGTATTTTGGTCATCTGATGTGAACAGCTGACTCATTGGAAAAGGCCCTGATGCTGGGAAAGACTGAGGGCTGAAGGAGCAGAAGGCATCAGTGAAAGAGATGACTGGATGTCATCACCAATGCAATGGACATGAACTTGGGCAATCTTTGGGAGATGGTGAGGGACAAGGAGATCTGAAATGCTGTAGTACATGGGGTCACAAAGAGTTGTACATGACTAGGCAACTGAACAACAACAACAAGCTAAATCTAAAACAAACCATTGTGGTATATCACAAAGATGAACCCCAAAAGAATAAGTACACTTTTTCACTGTATAATACAACTTTTTGGCACACATACCACCTCCTTTATTACTTTACTTCTGCATAATAGTTTTCTTGCACTTAAAAATGTTTTGTTTTTTGTTTTTTTTTTGTTTTTTTGGAGCTATAGTTTATCGGCAGGAAAAAAAAAAAAAGGATTGATCTTAAGTTTACAGCTCAATGAAAATTTACATATGTGTGCCACTGTGTAACCACTTAGATAAGGACAGAAAATATTTCTAGCTCCTAAAGTCTCCCTTGTGTCTTTTCCTAATCAGTTTCCCATATAACCATTATTCTGCATAAATAAACATAGATGAACTATATTGAAATTGATTTCATAAAGAACAAAGGTAGTAGAGGTGATGGAATTCCAGCTGAGCTATTACAAATCCTAAAAGATGATGCTGATAAAGTGCTAAATTTAATATACCAGCAAATTTGGTAAACTCAGCAGTGGCCACAGGACTGGAAAAAGTCAGTTTTCATTCCAATCCCAAAGAAGGGCAAAGCTGAAGAATGTTCAAACTACCACACAATTGTGCTCATCTCACAAGCTAGAAAAGCAATGCTCAAAATCCTCCAAGCTATGCTTCAACAACACATGAACTGAGAACATCCAGGTATACAAGCTGGATTTAGGAAAGGCAGAGGAACGAGAGATCAAATTGCCAACATCCATTGGATCACTGAAAAAGCAAGAGAGTTTCAGAAAAACATCTACTTCTGTTCTGCTTCATTGATTACTCTAAAACCTTTGACTGTGTGAATCACAACAAAATGTATAAAATTCTTCAAGTGATGGGAATACCAGACCACCTTGCCTGTCTCCTGAGAAACCTGTATCCAGGTCAAGAAGCAACAGTTAGAATTGGACATGGAAAAACAGATTGGTTCCAAATTGGTAAAGGAGTGTGTCAAGGCTGTATATTGTCACCCTGCCTATTTAATTATAAGCAGAGTATATCATGCAAGATGCTGGGCTGGTTGAAGAACAAGCTGGAATCAAGGTCACCAGGAGAAATATCAGCAACCTCAGATACGCAGATGACACCACCTTAAAGGCAGAAAGTGAAGAGTAGCTAAAAAGCCTCTTGATGAATGTGAAAGAGGAGAGTGAAAAAGCTGGCTTAAAGCTCAGCATTCAAAAAATTAAGATCATGGCACCCTGTCCCAACACTTCATGACAAATAGATGGGAAAACAATGGAAACAGTGACAAACTTTATTGTCTTGGGCTCCAAAATCACTGCAGACAGTGACTGCAGCCATATAATCAAAAAGTGTTTGTTTCTTGCAAGAAAAGCTATGAAAAACTTAGCATATTAAACAACAGAGACATCACATTGCCGACAAAGGTCCGTATAGTAAGGCTATGGTTTTTCCCGTAGCCATGTACATATATGAGATTTGGACCATAAAGAAGGGTGAGCGCCAAAGAATTGATGCTTTGAACTTTGGTGTTGGAGAAGACTCTTGCGCGTCCCTTGGACAGCAAGGAGATCCAACCAGTCCATCCTAAAGGAAATCAGTCCTCAATATTGATTGGAAGGACTGATGCTGAAGCTGAAACTCCAATACTTTGGCCACCTGATGCAAAGGTCCAACTCATTGGAAAAGACCCTGATGCTGGGAAAGATTGAAGGCGGGAAGAGAAGGGGACACCAGACGATGAAATGGTTAGATGGCATCACTGACTCAACGGATGTGAGTTTGAGCAAGCTCTGGGAGGTGGTGAAAGACAGGGAAGCCTGGCGTGCTGCAGTCCATGGGGTTGCAAAGAGTTGGACATGACTGAGTGACTGAAGAACAACAACAGTTCATTAATTTCACGAAATTTAACATTGATTCCACACCTTTATTTGTCACTGTTCCTGCAAATTTGTCTTAACCCAATAACTTTCTTTATAGGGTTTCCCCCCCTCAAATCCAGGATAATATGTTAGTAAGTACTGTATTTTTGGGTGCCTTCATCTTGTTTTCCACTTTCCTCAGAATGTCTTTTCCTTTTTTTTTTTTTGAAATCAATTTCAAAGCATCCTGTTCATACAGATAGAAATACATTTTTCCAAGGGTGGTCTGATCAGTACAAAAGATAGGGGTCCTTTTACCTTCATTATCTTATATTCTACATATCTTTTAAAAAGTATTACTCAGCCATTAAAAAGAATACATTTGAATCAGTTCTAATGAGATGGTTGAAACTGGAGCCTATTATACAGAGTGAAGTAAGCCAGAAAGAAAAACACCAGGGGGAAGGGGCCAAGATGGCGGAGGAGTAGGACAGGGAAAACACTTTCTCCCCCACAAATTCATCAAAAGAGCATTTAAACGTCGAGTAAATTCCACAGAACAACTTCTGAATGCCGGCAGAGGACATCAGGCACCCAGAAAAGCAACCCAACTCCTTGAAAGGAGGTAGGAAAAAATATTAAAGACAATAAAAGAGACAAAAGAGGGAGGGACGGAGTTCCGTCCCGGGAAGGGAGTCTTAAAAAGAGAGAAGTTTCCAAACACCAGGAAACCTTCTCACTGCCGAATCCTTGCCGAGCTTTGGAAGCACAGAGGACAACATAACAGGGAGAAAAAATAAATAAACAATTAAAACTCGCAGATTGCGAGCCCTACGGTAACTCCTCCAGCGGAGAAGCAGCGCAGACGCCTGCATCCGCCATTAGCAAGCGGGGGCTGGGCAGGGAGGCGCGGCGCGGGCTGCATCGCTGAGAGTAAGAATCTGGCCTGAATACCCTGAGCGCTATCTGAGCGAAATAATTTGGGCTAGCAAACCAGACTGTGGGATATCTACCATGCGAAAAGCCAGCCCTAACCTAAGACACCGCCAGCCCGCGCACGGGACAAAGGACTAAACAGAGGTAGCCGGCTGCAAACCTTCCCCCTCCGGTGACAGGCAGCCAGAGCCGGAAGGGGGCAATCACAGCCCCAGAGAGACATTATCTATAAAACTGGCTTCTTTGCTAACTAAAACTTCTTGGGGGTCTGGACGGTCAACATCTGCCTGAGAAGGTGTGCCGGTTTTACACCCAGATAACCAAGTGGGGGGGAGGCGATAAGTCGCAGCATTGGCGCTCGCCAAACACCTCATCACCTGAGCTGCTCGGACCTGGGAAGAGCACAAAACGCAGCCCCAACTGAGTCTGCGCCTCTGAGGACTACCTGAGTGCCTGAACCAGAGCGGCTTGGACCTGGGAGGTGCATGCAACCCAGGGCCAGCCTCGGATTGTTCCCGGCGGAACAACCTAGAGCCTGAGCAGTGTGGGCAGGGAGGCTACACGCGCCGTGAGCGGGGGCAGACCCAGTGTGGCTGAGGCACTGCGAGCGACGCCCAGTGTCATTTGTTTGCAGCATCCCTCCCTCCCTCCCCATAGCGCGACTGAACAAAGAGAAGAAATACAGCTCCACCCACCAGAACACCGACACAAGCTACCCTAACCAGGAAACCTTGATAAGCCACCTCTACATACCCACACACAGCAAGGAAACACCACAATAAAGAGAACTCCACAAACTGCCAGAATACAGAAAGGACTCCCAAACTCAGCAATTTAAACAAGATGAAGAGACAGAGGAATACCCAGCAGATAAAGGTACAGGATAAATGCCCACCAAACCAAACAAAAGAGGAAGAGATAGGGAATCTACCTGATAAAGAATTCCAAATAATGATAGTGAAATTGATCCAAAATCTTGAAATTAAAATGGAATCACAGATAAATAGCCTGGAGACAAGGATTGAGAAGATGCAAGAAAGGTTTAACAAGGACCTAGAAGAAATAAAAAAGAGTCAGTATATAATGAATAATGCAATAAATGAAATTAAAAACACTCTGGAGCCAACAAATAGTAGAATAACAGAGGCAGAAGATAGGATTAGTGAATTAGAAGATAGAATGGCAGAAATAAATGAATCAGAGAGGATAAAAGAAAAACAAAAGAAATGAGGACAATCTCAGAGACCTCCAGGACAATATTAAACGCTACAACATTCAATCATAGGGTTCCAGAAGAAGAAGACAAAAAGAAAGACCATGAGAAAATACTTGAGGAGATAATAGTTGAAAACTTCCCTAAAGTGGGGAAGGAAATAATCACCCAAGTCCAAGAAACCCAGAGAGTCCCAAACAGGATAAACCCAAGGAGAAACACCCCAAGACACATATTAATCAAATTAACAAAGATCAAACACAAAGAACAAATATTAAAAGCAGCAAGGGAAAAAACAAATAAATAACACACAAGGGAATTCCCATAAGGATAACAGCTGATCTTTCAATAGAAACTCTTCAAGCCAGGAGGGAATGGCAAGACATACTTAAAATAATGAGAGAAAATAACCTACAGCCCAGATTATTGTACCCAGCAAGGATCTCATTCAAGTATGAAGGAGAAATCAAAAGCTTTTCAGACAAGCAAAAGCTGAGAGAATTCTGCACCACCAAACCAGCTCTCCAACAAATACTAAAGGATATTCTCAAGACAGGAAACACAAAAATGGTGTATAAACTCGAACCCAAAACAATAAAGTAAATGGCAACGGGATCATACTTATTAGTAATTACCTTAAACGTAAATGGGTTGAATGCCCCAACCAAAAGACAAAGACTGGCTGAATGGATACAAAAACAAGACCCCTACATATGTTGTCTACAAGAGACCCACCTCAAAACAGGGGACACACACAGACTGAAAGTGTAGGGCTGGAAAAAGATTTTCCATGCAAATTGGGACCAAAAGAAAGCAGGAGTCACGATACTCGTATCAGATAAATTAGACTTTAAAACAAAGGCTGTGAAAAGAGACAAAGAAGGTCACCACATAATGATCAAAGGATCAATCCAAGAAGAAGATATAACAATTATAAATATATATCCACCCAACATGGGAGCACCACAGTATGTAAGACAAATCCTAACAAGTATGAAAGGAGAAATTAACAATAACACAATAATAGTGGGAGACTTTAATACCCCACTCACACTTATGGATAGATCAACTAAACAGAAAATTAACAAGGAAAAAAAAAAAAAATGTATCTATAAAGCTCACTAAAGCAAAGCACAGTAAAATGAGGTATGGCAATAAAAGGCGTTAAATTTATCAAAAAAAAATAAATAAAGTGCTGAAAAATTAAAAAAAAAAAAGAAAAACACCAATACAGTATACTAACGCATATATATGGAATTTAGAAAGATGGTAACAATAACCCTGTGTATGAGACTGCAAAAGAGACACCGATGTATAGATCAGTCTTATGGACTCTGTGGGAGAGGGAGAGGGTGGGGAGATTTGGGAGAATAGCATTGAAACATGTATAATATCATGTATGAAACGAGTCGCCAGTCCAGGTTCGATGCACGGTACTGGATGCTTAGGGCTGGTGCACTGGGACGACCCAGAGGGAGGGTAGGGGAGGGAGGAGGGAGGAGGGTTCAGGATGGGGAACGCGGGTATACCTGTGGCGGATTCATTTCTATATTTGGCAAAACTAATACAATATTGTAAAGTTTAAAAATAAAATAAAATTTAAAACCTGAAAAAAATAAAAAATAAAAAGCAACTCAATCAAGGTATGACTTCAAACTATAAATTTCACCAAAACGTACTATTTAAAGTTTTGGTATGTTTACAGTGTTATAAAACTACCACCACTATCTAGTTTTAAACATTTCATCATCCTGAAAAGAAATCCAATACCCATTGGTGTTACTCCCCTCCCCTACGAGAAGTCAGCTCTAAGCATTCACTAATCTGCTTTCTTTTCCTATGAATTTTCTTAATCTGGTCATTTTATGTGAATAGTTTAATATACTCTGTAGTCTTTCAAAATTGGCTCCTTTTACTTAGCATAATGTTTTCTCATTTCATCCGTGTTCTTGCATGTAGCAATAATTCATTTCTTTTTTATTGCCAAACAATATTACATTGCAGGAATATACCACATTTTATTTATTCATAAAGTTAATGGACATTTAGATTATTCCCGCTTTTTAGTTATTAAAAATAATGTTGCTTGTGCAATCATTTAATATGTATTTAGGAGTCGAATTACTAGGCCACGTGATAACATGAACATGAAGTCGCTCAGTCATGTCCAACTGTTTGTGACTCCATGGACTGTAGCCTAACAGGCTCCTCTGTCCATGGGATTTTCCAGGCAATAGTACTGGAGTGGACTGCCATTTCCTTCTCCAAGGGATCTTCCCAAGCCAGGGATTGAACCTGGTTCTCTTGCATGGTAGACAGACGCTTTACCATCTGAGCCACCAGGGAAGTCATATGATAACTCTATATTGAACATTTTGAAGAGCTGCCAAACTTTTTTCCAAATTCATTATTTAGAACTTCATATTTCATTAGGTTGTTAATGTTAGTAATAACATGTTTGATTCTAAAAACATAATTACAGTGACATTAACAATTTTGTACAGATATTTGGACAGTTTAAAATTTTTCTCAGGGAAAGATATATATATATATATATTATTTATACACATATAATTATGATTGATTCACATTGTTGCATGGAGGAAAAACAACAAAAAATTATGAAGCAATTTTTTCCAGCTAAAAATTAATAAAATTTTAAAAAATTATTTCTTTAGTTTTATGATTGTATGCTTTTACTCTGTAACTATAAAATAATTATATAAGACATATGAAAAGTTATTAGCAGTTGTATACCATGTTGTATAGTACATTTTCTTTAGAAGCTGTTTTAACGATCAAAGTTCTCAGATATCTCAGAGCTTTTAAATGTTCTGATGAATGACTTTATAGTACTGTTTACTTTTTTTTATGAATATTTTGACAGGACCCAAAAGAAAGGAAGTTTTTGAGAATTTCCCAATATGATTGTAAAGACAAAGTGATGGAAATTCCATTTCAAAGACTGTTTCCTGAAGCTTCCTAAACAAATTATAGTCTCTAGAGGTGAGTCTCTTTCTGATTAGATGAATGTAAACAGTTAGTCTTGGAGACAGGATTACTGACATTCCTTCCTTCCAGCCACCTCCCAAGAACTAACAACCAACTTTAACAAGGTAAAAAAACAACAAAACAAGGCCTCTGCAGGTTTTCTTGTGCAAAGTGTGTTCATTGCTAATTCCCTGCTTTTGTTCTTGATCTTCACCCTTTTTTGTGTACTCATTATGATCTTCCTTTAATTACCATGATCTGAATTATTCTTCAAAGTTCAGCATAGTCTCATTTTTTTGCATCATTTTTGTTTTGGTAATTCAGCCTTTCAATTCTTATAACATATATTTTTAACCAAAAAATCTTGCATTTAAATATTTGTCTTGTATTGTCCTCTAATAAAAATCATAGACCTTTTGAAAATAAGGACCACTCCACTCCTCCTTTTGTGTTTCCTAAAGTTTCTCCAAAGGGTTTATTGGGGATTTTATAAATAAATATTTACTAAGTAGTTTATCTTTACCACTTCAAAAATACTTGTTCTAGCCAGAAAGATATCTTTATCTATTTTTTCTATTTTATTTATTTATTTACTTTACAATATTGTATTGGTTTTGCCATACATTAACATGAATCCGCCATGGGTGTACATGTGTTCCAAATACTGAACCCCACTACCACATCCCTTCCCATCCCATCTCTCTGGGTAATCCCCGTATACCAGCCCCGAGCATCTTGTATCATGCATCGAACCTGGACTGGCGATTCATTTCACATGTGATAATTCACATGTTTCAATGCCATTCTCCCGTATGATTCTGCCCTCGTCCTCTCCCACAGAGTCCAAAAGACTGTACTAAATATCTGTCTCTTTTGCTGTCTCACATACAGGGTTGTCCTTAACATCTTTTTAAATTCCATATATATGCTTTAGTATATTGTATTGGTGTGTTTCTTTCTGGCTTATTTCACTCTGTATAATAGGCTCCAGTTTTGTCCACCTCATTAGAACTGATTCAAATGTATTCATTTTAATGGCTGAGTAATATTCCATTGTGTATATGTAACACAGCTTTCTTATCCATTCGTCTGCTGATGGGCATCTAGGTTGCTTCCATGTCCTGGCTATTATAAACAGTGCTGCGATGAACATCGGGGTACACGTGTCTCTTTCAATTCTGGTTTCCTTGGTGTGTATGCCCAGAAGTGGGATTGCTGGGTCATATTTCCAGTTTTTTAAGGAGTCTCCACACTGTTCTCCATAGTGGCTGTACTAGTTTGCATTCCCACCAACAGTGTAAGAGGGTTCCCTTTCTCCACACCCTCTCCAGCATTTACTGCTTGTAGACTTTTGGATAGCAGCCATTCTGACTGGCATGAAATGGTACCTCATTGTGGTTTTGATTTGCATTTCTCTCATAATGAGTGATGTTGAGCATCTTTTCATGTGTTTGTTAGCCATCTGTATGTCTTCTTTGGAGGAATGTCTATTTAGTTGTTTGGCCCATTTTTTGATTGGGTCATTTATTTTTCTGGAATTGAGCTGCAGGAGTTGCTTGTATATTTTTGAGACTAATTGTCAGTTGCTTCATTTGCTCTTATTTTCTCCCATTCTAAAGGCTGTCTTCTCACCTTGCTTATAATTTCTTTTGCTGTGCTAAAGCTTTGAATTTTAATTAGGTCCCAATTGTTTATTTTTGCCTTTATTTCCAATATTCTGGGAGGTGGGTCATAGAGGATCCTGCTGTGGTTTATATCAGAGAGTGTTTTGCCTATGTTTTCCCCTAGGAGTTTTATAGTTTCTGGTCTTATGTTTAGATCTTTAACCCATTTTGAGTTTATTTTTATTTATGTTGTTATAAAGTGATCTAGTTTCATACTTTTACAAGTGGTTAACCAGTTTTCCCAGCACCACTTGTTAAAGAGATTGTCTTTTCTCCATTGTATATTCTTGCCTCCTTTGTCAAAGATAAGGTGTCCATATGTGCGTGGATTTATCTCTGGGCTTTCTATTTTGTTCCATTGATCTATCTTTCTGTCTTTGTGCCAGTACCATACTGTCTTGATGACTGTGGCTTTGTAGTAGAGACAAGAGCTGACACCTCTCTTACTCAAATTCTTCAAGAAATTTCCAGAGGAAGGTCAATTTCCAAGCTCATTCTATGAGGCCCCCATCACCCTAATACCAAAACCTGACAAAGATAGCACAAAAAAATAAAACTACAGGCCAATATCACTGATGAGCATAGATGCAAAAATCCTTAACAAAATTCTAGCAATCAGAATCCAACAACACATTAAAAAGATCATACATCATGACCAAGTGGACTTTATCCCAGGGATGCAAGGATTCTTCAATATCTGCAAATCAATCAATGTAATACACCACATTAACAAATTAAAAAATAAAAACCACATGATTATATCAATAGATGCAGAGAAAGCCTTTGACAAAATTCAACATCCATTTATGATAAAAAAAAAAAAAACTCCAGAAAGCAGGAATAGAAGGAACATACCTCAACATAATAAAAGCTATATATGACAAACCCACAGCAAACATTAACTTCAACGCTGAAAAATTGAAAGCATTTCCCCTAATGTCAGGAACAAGACAAGGGTGCCCACTTTCACCACGACTATTCAACATAGTTTTGGAAGTTTTGGCCACAGCAATCAGAGCAGAAAAAGAAATAAAAGGAATCCAGATTGGAAAAGAAGAAGTAAAACTCTCACTGTTTGCAGATGACATGATCATCTACATAGAAAACCCTAAAGACTCCACCAGAAAATTACTAGAGCTAATCAAATAATACAATTAACTTTCAGGATATAAAATCAACACACAGAAATCCCTTGCATTTGTAAACACTAACAATGAGAAAAGAGAAAGAGAAATTAAGGAAAAAATTCCATTCACCATTGCAATGTAAAGAATAAAATACTTAGGAATATATCTACCTAAAGAAACAAAAGAGCTATATATAGAAAACTATAAAACACTGGTGAAATAAATCAAAGAGGACCCAAATAGATGGAGAAATATACCGTGTTCATGGATTGGAAGAATCAATATAGTGAAAATGAGTATACTACTCAAAGCAATATTTATCTATTTTTAAAAGTGGAAAACTCCATGGTAACCCAGTGGTTAGGGTTCTGTGCTGTCACTGCACAGGGTCAGAGTTTTATACCTGCTCTGGGAAGTAAGATCCATACTTCCCATCCCCAAAAACCACAGCAACAAAATTAATGCCTATCATTGTAAAACTCTTTCAGAAAAGTTCAGAGGAAGGAACACTCCCAAACTCATTCTATGAGGCCACCATCACCCTGATACCAAAATCAGACAAAGACAACACACAAAAAAAGAAAACTACAGGTCAATATTACTGATGAACATAGAGGCAGAAATCCTCAACAAAATTTTAGCAAACAGAATTCAGAAACACATCAAAAAGCTCATATACCATGATCACACTGGGTTTATTCCAGGGATGCAAGGATTCTTCAGTATACACAAATCAATTAATGCAATACACCATATTAACTATTTGAAAGATAAAAGCCATATGATGATCTCAATAGATTAAAAAAAAAAACTTTGAAAAATTCAGCACCCATTTATGATAAAAACTCTTTAAAAAATGGGAATAGAAGGAACCTACCTCAATATAGTAAAGGCCATATATGATAAGCCTACAGGACACGTTATTCTCAATGGTGAAAAACTGAAAGCATTCCCCCTATGATCAGCAACAAGACAAGAATTTCCACTTTCACCACTATTATTTAACATAGTTCTGGATGTCCTAGCTACAGTAATCAGAGAAGAAAAAGAAAAGGAATCCAGATCGTAAAAGAAGTAAAGCTCTTACTGTTTGCACAGGATATGATACTGTACATAGAAAAACCGAAAGATAGTATCAGAAAATTACTAAAGCTAATCAGTGAATTTAGCAAAGTTGCAGGATACAAAATCAATACACAGAAATCACTCGCATTTCTATATACTAACAATGAAAAATCAGAACGAGCAATTAAGGAATCAATCCCATTCACCACTGCAACAAAAAATTAAATATCTAGGAATAAACTTACCTAAGGAGGCAAAAGAACTGTACACAGAAAATTATAAGACAGTAATGAGAGAAATCAAAGACAATATAAACAGATGGAGAGGTATAACATGTTCCTGGTTAGCAAGAATCAATACTGTCCAAAGGATTATACTACCAAATGCAATCTACTGATTTAATGCAATTTCTATCAAATTACAAATGGCATTTGTCACAGAACTAGAACAACAACAACAACAGCAAAAAACCCACAATTCATATGGAAACACAAAAGACCCCGAATGGCCAAAAAATTCTTGAGAAAGAAGAATGGAGCTGGAGGAATCAACCTTCCTGACTTCAGATTATACTACAAAGCTACAGTCATCAAGACAGTATGGTATTAGCACAAAAACAGAAATATAGACCAATGGAATAAGACAGAAAGACCAGAAATAAACCCGTGTGCCTATGGGTACCTAATATTCAACAAAGGAGGGAAGAATATGCAATGGGACAAGGACAGCATCTTCAATAAAAGGTGCTGGGAAAATTGGACAGTTATATGTAAAAGAATAAAATTAGAACTCTTCCTAACACCATGCACAAAGATAAACTTAAAATGGATTAAAGACATAAATGCAAGACCAGAAACTATAAAACTCTTAGAGGAAAACCTAGGCAGAATACTCAATAACATAAATCAAAGCAAGGTACTCTATGACCCACCTCTTCAGTTCAGTTCAGTTCTGTTCAGTAGCTCAGTCATGTCCAACTCTTTGCGACCCCATGAATCACAGCACTCCAGGCCTCCCTGTCCATCACCAACTCTGAGAGTTCACCCAGACTCATGTCCATCTAGTTGGTGATGCCATCCAGCCATCTCATACTCTGTCATCCATTTCTCCTCCTGCCCCCAATCCCTCTCAGCATCAGAGTCTTTTCCAATGAGTAAATTCTTCACATGAGGTGGCCAAAGTATTGGAGTTTTAGCTTTAGCATCAGTACTTCCAATGAACACCCAGGACTGATCTCCTTTAGAATAGACTGGTTGAATCTCCTTGTAGTCCAAGGGCCTCTCAAGAGTCTTAGCCAACACCACAGTTCAAAAGCAGCAATACTTCAGTGCTCAGCTTTCTTCACAGTCCAACTCTCACATCCATACATGACCACTGGAAAAACCATAGCCTTGACTAGATGGACCTTTGTTGGCAAAGTAATGTCTCTGCTTTTCAATATGCTATCTAGATTGGTCATAACTTTCCTTCCAAGGAGTAAGCGTCCTTTAATTCCATGGCTGCAGTCACCATCTGCAGAGATTTTGGAGCCCCAAAAAATAAAGTCTGACACTGTTTCCACTGTTTCCCCATCTATGTCCCATGAAGTGATAGGATCAGAAGCTATGATCTTAGTTTTCTGAATGTTGAGCTTTAAGCCAACTTTGTAACTCTCCTCTTTCACTTTCATCAAGAGGCTTTTTAGTTCCTCTTCACTTTCTGCCATAAGGGTGGTGTCATCTGCATATCTGAGATTATTGATATTTCTCCCTGCAATCTTGATTACAGCTTGTGCTTCTTCCAGCCCAGCGTTTCTCATGATATACTCTGCATATAAGTTAAATAAGCAAGGTGACAATATACAGCCTTGATACACTCCTTTCCTATTTGGAACCAGTCTGTTTTTCCATGTCCAGTTCTAACCATTGCTTCCTGACCTGCATACATTTTTCTCAAGAGGCAGGTCAGGTGGTCTGGTATTCCCATCTCTTTCAGAATTTTCCATAGTTTATTATGATCCACACAGTCAAAGTCTTTATTGACTTTGGCATAGTCAATAAAGCAGAAGTAGATGTTTTTATAGAACTCTCTTCCCTTTTCTATGATCCAGCGGATGTTGGCAATTTCATCTCTGGTTCCTTACCTTTTCTAAAACCAGCTTGAACATCTGGAAGTTCACGGTTCACATATTGCTGAAGCCTGGTTTGGAGAATTTTGAGTGTTACTTTACTAACGTGTGAGATGAGTGCAATTGTGCGGTAGTTTGAACATTCTTTGGCATTGCCCTTTTTTTTGGATTGGAATGAAAACTCACCTTCTCCAGGCCTTTGGCCATTGCTGAGTTTTCCATATTTGCTGGCATGTTGAGTGCAGCACTTTCACAGCATCATCTTTCAGGATTTCTAAGGCCCACTTGATTTCACATTCCAGGATGTCTGGCTCTAGGTGAGTGATCACAGCATCGTGATTATCTTGGTTATGAAGTTCTTTTTTGTACAGTTCTTCTATGTATTCTTGCCACGTCTTCTTAATATCTTCTGCTTCTGTTAGGTCCATACCATTTCTGTCCTTTATGGAGCCCATCTTTGCATGAAATGGTATCTCTAATTTGTTATCTCTTTGGTATATCTAATTTTCTTGAAGAGATCTCTAGTCTTTCCCATTCTGTTGTTTTCCTCTATTTCTTTGCACTGACCACTAAGGAAGGCTTTCTTATCTCTCATTGCTAATCTTTGGAACTCTGCATTCAGATGCTTATATCTTACCTACCTCCTAGAGTAATGGAAATTAAAACAAAAGTAAGCAAGTGGGACCTGATTAAACTTAAAAGCTTTTGCACAGCAAAGGAAATTATAAGCAAGGTGAAAAGACAGCCCTCAGAACGGGAGAAAATAATAGCAACTGAAACAACTGACAAAGGATTGATTTTCAAAATATAAAAGCAGCTCATACAACTCAATGCCAGAAAAGCAAATGACCCAATCAAAAAGTGGGAAAAAGACCTAAGCAGACATTTGTCCAAAGAAGACATACAGATGGCTAACAAACGCACGAAAAGATGCTCAACATTGCTCATTATTAGAGAAATGAAAATAAAAACTACAATGAGATATCACCTCACACCAGTCAGAATGACACTCATCAAAATGTCTACAAACAGTCTATGCTGGAGAAAGGGGAACACTCTTGCACTGTTGGTGGCAGTATAAATTGAAACAGCCACTATGGAAGCCATTATGGAGATTCCTTAAAAAACTAGGAATAAAACCACCATATGACCCAGCCAGCAATCCCACTCCTAGGCATATAACTTAAGGAAAGCAATATTTAAAAGACACATGTATCCCATTGTTCACTGCAGCACTATTTACAATAGCTAGAACATGGAAGCAACCTAGATGTCCATCAACATATGAATGGATAATGAACCTGTTGTACATGTACACAATGGAATATTACTCAGCCATAAAAAGGAACACATTTGAGTCAGTTCTGATGAGGTGGATGAACCCAGAACCTATTATACAGAGTGAACTGAGTCAGAAAGAGAAAGGTAAATATTGTATTTTAATAAATATATATGGAATCTAGAAAAATTGTAATGAAGAATTTATTTGCAGGACAGAAATGGAGAAACATACATAGAGAATAGCCTTATGGACATGGGGAGTGGGAAGAGATGGTGAAATATATGTTGAGAGTAACATGGAAACTTACATTACCATATGTAAAATAGCCAATGGGAATTTGCTGTATGGCTCAGGAAACTCAAACAGGGGCTCTGTATCAATCTAGAGAGGACAATGGGGTGGGAGATGGGAGGGAGTTTCAAAAGGGAGGGGATATATGCATACCTATGGCTGATTAATTTTGAAGCTTGACAGAAAACAACAAAATTATGTAAAGCAATTATTGTTCAATAAAAAAAAAATTAAAAAAGAGTTAAATAAAAGTAAAAAAAAAAAAAAGTGAATTGGTATTGAAAGTGGAGAGTGAAAAAGTTGGCTTAAAGCTCAACATTCAGAAAACAAAGATCATGGCATACAGTCCCATCACTTCATTTGAAATAGATGGGGAAACAGTGGAAACAGTGTCAGACTTTATTTTTCTGGGCTCCAAAATCACTGCAGATGGTGATTGCAGCCATAAAATTAAAAGACACTTACTCTTTGGAAGGAAAGTTATGACCAAACTAGATAGCATATTCAAAAGCAGAGACATTACTTTGCTAACAAAGGTCCGTCTAGTCAAGGCTATGGTTTTTCCAGTGGTCATGTATGGATGTGAGAGTTGGTCTGTGAAGAAGGCTGAGCGCTGAAGAATTGCTGCTTTTGAGCTGTGGTGTTGGAGAAGACTCTTGAGAGTATCTTGGACTGCAAGGAGATCCAACCAGTCCATTTTGAAGGAGATCAGCCCTGGGATTTCTTTGGAAGGAATGATGCTAAAGCTGAAACTTCAGTACTTTGGCCACCTAATGTGAAGTGTTGATTCATTGGAAAAGACTCTGATGCTGGGAGGGATTGGGGGCAGTAGGAGAAGGGGACGACAGAGGATGAGATGGCTGGATGGCATCACCGACTCGATGGACATTGGTTTGGATATACTTCAGAAGTTGGTGATCAACAGGAAGGCCTGGCATGCTGCGATTCACGGGGTCGCAAAGATCAGACACGACTGAGCGACTGAACTGAACGGAACTGAGGCAAATCCAGATATGCAAGCTGGATTTAGAAAAGGCAGAAGAACCAGAGATTAAATCGCCATCATCTGTTGGGTCATTGAAAAAGCTACAGAGTTCCAGAAAAACATCTACTTCTGTTTCATTGACTAGGCCAAAGCCTTTGACTGTGTAGATCACAACAAACTGTGGAACATTCTGAAAGAGATGGGAATATCACACTTCCTAATCTTCCTTCTGAGAAATCTGTATTCAGGTCAAGAAACAATAGTTAGAACTGGGCATGGGACAATAGACTGGTTCCAAAAAGGGAAAAGAATACATCAACGCTGTATATTGTCACCCTTCTTATATAACTTATATGCAGAGTACATCATGAGAAATTTTGGACTGGATGAAGCCCAAGCTGGAATCACGATTGCTGGGAAAAACATCAATAACCTCAGATATGCAGGTGACACCACCCTTGTGGCAGAAAGGGAAGAGGAACTAAAAAGCCTGTTGATGAAAGTGAAAGAGGAAAGTGAAAAAGTTGGCTTAAAGCTCAACATTCAGAAAACGAAGATTATGGCATCTGGTCCCATCACTTCATGGAAAATAGATGGGGAAACAGTGACAGACTCTATTTTCTTGGACTCCAAAATCACTGCAGGTGGTGATTACAGCCATGAAATTAAAAGATGCTCACTCCTTGGAAGGAAAGACATGACCAACCTAGACAACATATTAAGAAGCAGAGACATTACTTTTTCAACAAAGGTCCATCTAGTCAAGGCTATGGTTTTTCCAGTGGTCACGTATGGATGTCAGATGTCACTCAGTAAAGAAATCTGAGTGCCAAAGAATTGATGCTTTTGAACTGTAGTGTGGGAGAAGACTCTTGAGAGTCCCTTGGACTGCAAGGAGATCCAATCAGTCCATCCTAGAGGAAATCAGTCCTGAATATTCATTGGAAGGGCTGATGTTGAATCTGAAACTCCAGTACTTTGTCCACCTGATGCAAAAAAAGTGACTCATTGGAAAAGACTTTGATGGTGGGAAAGATTGAAGGCATGAAGAGAGAGGAATGGCAGAGGATAAGATGGTTGGATGGCACCACCAATTCAATGGACATGAGTTTGAGTAAGTTCTGGGAGTTGTTGATGGAAAGGGAAGCCTGGCGTGCTGCAGTCCATGGGGTCACAAAGAGTTGAACACAAATGAGCAAGTGAACTGAACTGAGTCTTCCTAAACCTATGGGTTATGAAGGAAAGGCATTAATATACCCATTAGACAGAAGAAAATGAGGTTTGGCTTATGAGTATTAATAAATTCAACCTAGTGAAGGAACTAGGAATAGAACCTACATTTGTGGAATCATAATTCAGTGTGCCTCCAAAACATACTACCATGACAATATGAGCAGTCTTGAACCTCATACAACAAGTTTAATGGGATGTGATTTAGACTTAAAATTGTCAAGCTGAAGTTTAATATCTTATATATTTTTTCTTCTATGCCTGTACTATATTTAGATCACTATTTTTTTTAAAGGTGATAGAATTTCTAACGTTTTCAAATTTCTATTGCTTTCTTCAACATTAGGTCAAACAACAGTATTAACATATTCATTCATCCAAGGATTTAGTGTGACATGGTCATGAACATAATCAAAACTGCCTGGAGAACAGCTGCATAATAGTGATAAAAATTAAGTTTACCAATGATGATGAAGAAAGAAATAGCAGTGAGTTTCTATAATATCAATTTTTCTTCATCAAACAGGAACAAAATAATATCTTGTGAAATTCATTTGAAAAAAACAATTAATTCTGAAATTTTCCATTTGTAGATATAGAAAGAGGTGTTCTGATATTTTCCTAATTCAGAATTTATATTGTTACTATTTTTTCTACTGTAAATGCAGTATTAGAAGTAAAGACATTTGGTTTTAACAGTCTCAACTATCTTTTAGCAACAGATATCTCCACCAAATATTAAAATTTAACATTTTATCTATCTGTAACTACATCAGGATAGAATAACCAAACCTTGATTCAGTTCAGTTCAGTCGCTCAGTCGTGTCCGACTCTTTGCGACCCCATGAATCGCAGCATGCCAGGCTTGCCTGTCCATCACCAACTCCCGGAGTTCACTCAAACTCACATCCATCCAGTCAGTGATGCCTCTAGCCATCTCATCCTCTGTCATCCCCTTTTCCTCCTGTCCCCAACCCCTCCCAGCATCAGAATCTTTTCCAATGAGTCAACTGTTCGCATGAGGTGGCCAAAGTACTGGAGTTTCAGCTTTAGCATCATTCCTTCCAAAGAAATCCCAGGACTGAGCTCCTTCAGAATGGACTGGTTGGATCTCCTTGCAGTCCTAGGGACTCTCAAGAGTCTTCTCCAACACCACAGTTCAAAAGCAGCAATTCTTCGGCGCTCAGCCTTCTTCACAGACCAACTCTTACATCCATACATGACCACAGGAAAAACCATAGCCTTGACTAGATGGACCTTTGTTGGCAAAGTAATGTCTCTGCTTTTGAATATGCTATCTAGGTTGGTCATAACTTTTCTTCCAAGGAGTAAGCGTCTTTTAATTTCATGGCTGCAATCACCATCTGCAGTGATTTTGGAAGTCAAAATAAAGAATGAGGCTTGTATGACCATGATATGGTCTAAATTTTATGATTATGATATTTAATTAGTAGTAATGAAAATAATTGCCCTATACAATTAAGTCCCTTACGTACTTAAGTTGCTGGTCCCACAAGATAGAATTTGTCATTTTATAGTCCACAAATGGGGAAAATTCAAATAAGATGATTAGAATCAAGATGATGAAAACAAGTCAAAGAACAAATTACCCAGAATGCAACTCTTAGCTCTGTAATACAAATAAGAGATTTTAAATGAAAGTGTCAAAACTTTAAATATAAAGTTGAAAAATTT
The DNA here is from genome assembly GCF_027580195.1 of Bos mutus. Lineage (NCBI taxonomy): Eukaryota > Metazoa > Chordata > Mammalia > Artiodactyla > Bovidae > Bos > Bos mutus. The sequence continues at coordinate 63,911,671 of NC_091646.1, read as the reverse complement.
GGATTAAAATCAGTACCCAAGTGATTAGCTTCTTCACATTTGCTGAGATAAAAAGTATGTCTCTCCCAATAAGTTCTATGTTCTTCCAAACCTAGGAAATGAGTACAGAGTCAAAGAAACATAAATTTTCTTTCTGAAAAAAATGTTGGAAATTGTTTTACCTAACTTATTTTACATAAAAAGATACAGAATTTGCCATAGTCTGAATATTTGTCTCTCTCAAAGTTCATATGTTGAAACCTTTTCTCCAATGTGATGATATTTGGATATGGAGCCTTTGAGAGGGAATGAGTTAATGAGAGTGGAGTCCTCATGAATAAGCTAAGTTACTTTATAAAAGAAACTGCACTAAGTTCCCTTGCTTCTTTCTCCATGTGAAGAAGACACAGGGAAAATACAAATGTCTGTGAATGAGTAAGTGGGCTATCACCAGACATAGGCTCTGCTGGCAACTTGATCTTGACTTTCTCAGCCTCTATAATTGTGAGAAATAAATGTTTGTTTTTTAATTACCACTCAGTCTGTGATATTTTTGCTACAACAACCCAAACTGATAAGACAAAAATTGATGCTGAGAAGGGGGCTGCTGCTATAACAAATATTTTAAGATGTGGAAGTAACTTTGCAACTGGGCAATTCTGGTGAAAGAACTGTAGAAAACTACTCAGTCTTCTTAGAGAATACCTAAATAATCCTGAATAGAATGTTGGCAGAAATATGGATGGTAATGACAATTCTGATGAAGTCTCAGACAGAAATGAAGAACATGTTATTTGACACTGGAGGAATGGAAATCCTGTCATAAAGTGGCAAAGAACTTGGTTGAATTGTGTTCATGTTTTAGTGTTTTGTGGAAAGTAGAACTTTTGAGTGATGAAATCACATATTTAGCTAAATCTATTTCTATGTAAAGTGCTGAAGATATAGCTTGGCTCTTCCAGACTGTTTGAAATCAAGGAGAGAGAAATGAATTCAAGATGGAATTGCTAAGCAAAAAGGAAGCAAAATCCAAAGATATGGAAATTTCTAAGGCTATCCCTATTACAAAAAATGAGAAAGCCTGTTCAGTACACAACACAAAGTGTGCAGCCAAGCAACTGTTTGATAAGGAGATTAGTATGGGTCAATTTTCTCATTGTATAAGATAATGTAAGAATCACCCTGAAGTTGGTTCAGAGATCATCAGGGTTGCCAATTAATAGGACTGTTAATATTAATTGATTATAAAAGTTTTTGGAACAAACATGATAACAATTCGATGTGGGTTATTCAATATATATTAGCCTCTAAGTAGTTTTTTTTTTACTTGAAAAATTATTTTCAAAAAATTTAGATATTCATAAGGCCTTTACTAGAATTTGATTGAAAATAGAAATTGGTAACACATTCCCAACAAAAATAATAAGTGGGTTTTAATCCGTTACCAAAAAAAGTCTTTATGCATATTTGGTCATCAAGAAGCCCTCATTAAAATTTAAGTACCCCTGATAGAGTTAATACTCAAAGTCACTAACAACTATTAACATTTTAATTGAAATTATATTATCATATTATTTTTCTAATACAATCGTTGAGACCAAAGTCAGTATCTATGGAAGGTAAAAACAGCACCTGAGCCACTGTGGAGACTAGGTGAAAACAGAGGGGTGCTGAAATTTCTCATTTTCCTTTTAGGTCCTTATGCAGGACACTTATCTTTGATTTTAAGACAAAAAAATAAATCAAGAAAAGATTTCAGACCAAGAAAAGGTTCATGGGCAATAGATAAACTTTATTAGTCATTGCAAGTATACGCACACCCCTCACCTTTCCCTTTCTCTAGAGAGATGATAAAGATATAACTGCCTCTATCTATGTCAAAAATAATAGTTCAATGTCTACCATGTGCTTTTTCCTTTTCAGTGCTGAGCAATAAATAAATAATAGACTGATCTCATGGATCTCACACTGAAGTGGAGAAAAGATAGGCGATTAAATGAATAGTTCCAAGCATATAATTAAATTAGATGAGGTCATAGGGAATAACTGGGTGGCTATTTTAAATGGAGTACTCAGGGAAATATTACCTGAAGAAGTACTAAGATCAGCATGACAAAAAATAAATAAATAAATAACCATAATGGTAGCAGAAAATAACATTTCAGGCAAAGGGAGTACTAGCACAAAGACCCAGAGGTGGAAGCAATTTTGGCATATTCAAGTAAAGACCAGTATGTTTGATATTAGTGACTAAGTCTCTTCAAGAGAAACAAGCAGGTATAAGCTGTTGAGTGAGCTTATACAAAATCCCTCATCACTGCTGACATATCCACCCTTTGTACTAAAGCAAGCATTAAGATGACTTGGGTGAAAATTGGCAAACTTCCACAGAATGGGCTATTCTATCAATCTATTATTGTGAAATCCACATATCAGAGTTTGGAAGAAAAGCATTACAAATTTCAAAACTTCCAAACTCAGTGAAGAGCCCTGTAGAAATAGCCCCTTGAAACTGAAGAGAAGGTGGTTCACCCTGAAATGCCTGGAAAGAAGAAAATAATATAATTTTAATTTTGGATGCAATGTTTATGACTTTCAAAGTAATCCTAATTAAAATATTTGCAGGATTTTTTCATGTACCTTGAACACTGATTCCAAAATTTATAAGAAAGAGTCATTATTCAAAAATAATCTAGATAATTTTGATAAGCAGGAATAGAGGGGGGACTTGTCCAGCCAGACAGCAATATGTTGTGTGAAGATGTAGTAAGTAGAGCAGGGTACTAGATCACATAGCTTGTTGTACAAATGGACTTACATTAATGGAACAGAACAGATAATCCAGAAATAAATCCATGTATATGAATATTTAGTATCTGCTAAAGATGACACTTCACATAATAGGGGGGAAAATGGGCTATTTGTTATCCCAATTTCATTAAGTTGGGATAATTTGCTATGCATTTAGGGAGCTCACCAGAACCGATATCTTGGCATGAATTGGTTTCTAACATTCAGTGTCCATTCTGATGGCTCAATATATACATATGCCATAATAATAGTTTAATATTGCTAATTTTCAAATTTCTAAAACAATGCCAAACTTACAGAAATATTTTAAGTATAAAGAAAATTCCCCCCTGAACAATGAGAGCAACTTTCACTCACCTCCAAATGCTTATTTCTGAAAAACAATAGCATTCCCTAATAAAACTACAGTGAAACGTGAAAAATCAGTAAAGTAGAATTCATATATTATCTCCCTCTAATTATCAGACTCCATTCAAGTTTTGCCCATGTGTTGTTTACAGTTTGTTTCTTCAGATTCTTCCAAACTGGGAGAGTTGCTCAGTTCTTCCTTTACTGTTATTATCTTGATGCTTTACAAAAGTCAAGACCAGCTATTTTTGTAGAACGTCCCTCAATTTGGCTTTGTCTAACATTTATACATGATTAGAGTCAGTAGAAGGAAATGGCAACTGACTCCAGTACTCTTGCCTGGAAAATCCCATGGACAGAGGAGCCTGATAGGCTACAGTCCATGGGGTCGCGAAGAGTCAGGCACTACTGAGCGACTTCACTTTCACTTTATGCATATTTGGTCAGACTATTGCAAAAAGCATGATGCATTCATCTCATCAGGAGTACATGATTTCAAATTGTCTCATGACTGATAATGTTCACTTGGTCACTAAAGGTGGTATGCGCCACCTTAACAATCACGAAGTTATTTTGTGGGGAAATATTCTGAGACTATGTAAATATTCTATCACTTATTAAACCTTTGATTTCTTTCTTTATTTATTTATATCAGTATATATCCATGTTTTCTGTTTTATTTAATAAACTATAATCCATTACTACTAATATTCATTCAAATTATTTCAAATATAGGTAGCAGATGCTCAAGGCTCATTTCATTGTTCTTTTGTTAAGTCCTCATCCTTCTTTGAGCATTTTCTTGCTTTATGGCACTATATGATGCTCCAGGAGAGGATCATCTTGTATTTCTCTTCCCCAATCTTGGAATTAACCACTTCTCTAAGGAACTCAGGTTCCTTTTGTTACAGAATGATATTTAGAAACTGAAATTTGACTATAAGATATATTTATTCCTTTTGGAGGTCATAACATTTAGGCCCTCTCAGGGGACAGATCTAGGTAATATATGTGTGTATATGTCAGCACATTTACATCTATCATAATATCTATGTGTCATCATTCATCTTGAAAAATTATACCTCCAATTCCAATTCAACACACAGGGTTATTGTAGTTTTATCTTCTTCCATATTTGTAACTTCTTTCTCTAACAACAAAAAACCGATTTTAATTATGTTTAAAACATCTATTAATTTGATCCATCTCTTTGTATGCAACCAAACTGCCTTTTCTGCCAGTACCTTATTTATGCTCAAATCCACTTAAAAGCTTTAGCATTAAATTATTTAGAAAGATAAAGAAAAGAGAATAGGAAGATGAAGAAGATATTGTTACATATATTAATATATATTCTTCATAACTCTATTGACAAAATATTTCAAAATATCACTAACAATGAGAAATATGATATATAATAATATGAAATAAACTATACAATTTAAAAGATTTTTTAAAAAATATCAGAGATGTTTTAGCCCTGAAAAAATTAAAGAAAAAAATTTTAAATTAATAAATTTGAGAATTTTAACATTAAAACCATATATATATATAATAAAAATTCTATGATAGATGGCTTGGAGGGGTAAAACAAAGGGTATATGGTGAATATTTATTACATTCTTGGCTAACCTTCATTGAGTAAATTAAAATGATTTATTTATAAAAGATAAAGATACTATTTTTCCATTTTCTTAGGGAATCTCAATAAAAACATGATAAGTCCTATATGAGTTCCAAACTTCTGATTTTGAAATGCAAATTTAAAGGCTTTCTGACATTTGGAACTATAAACATATACTCTGAAAATAATGCAACATTTTCTTGCAAGCTAAAAGGGAAACAAATCAAAAGATGCATCTTATTTGTTTCTCAAAAAGGTTTCTCACATGCTAGCAAAGTAATGCTCAAAATTCTCCAAGCTAGGCTTCAACAGTACATGAATGGAAAACTTCAAGATGGTCAAGCTGGACTTAGAAAAGGCTGTAGCACCAGATTGTCAACATCCATTGCATCAAAGGAAAAGCAAGAGAATTTCAGAAAATCATCTACTTCTGCTTCACTGACTATGCTACAGACATTGATTGTGTGGGTCACAACAAACTGAGGAAAATTCTTAAAGAGATGGGAATACCAGACCACCTTACCTGCCTCCTGAGAAATCTGAATGCAGGTAAAGAAGCAACAGTTAGGACCAGACATGGAACAACAGAGTGGTTCAAAATTGGCAAAAAGAATGTCAAAGCTGTATATTTTTATTCTGCTTATCTAAATTTTATGCAGAGTCCATCAGGCAAAATGCCATGCTAGATGAAGCACAAGCTGGAATTGAGATTGCCAGGAGAAATATCAATAACTTCAAATATGCAGATGACACCACCCTTATGGCATCAATCAAAAAAGAACTAGCAAAACCAATACAATATTGTAAGGTAAAAAAAAAAAAAATCCTCTTGATAAGGTAAAAGAGGAGAGTGAAAAACCTGGCTTAAAACTCAACATTCAAAAAACTAAGACCATGGAATCTGATCCCATCACTTCATGGCAAATAGATGGGGAAATAATGGAAATAGTGACAGACTTCTTTTTTCTTGGGCTCCAAAATCACTGCAGATGGTGACTGCAGCCATGAAATTAAAAGACGCTTGCTCCTTGCGAGGAAAATTATGACCAACCTAGAGAGCATGTTAAAAAGCAGAGACATTGCTTTGCTGTCTGCTAGACATCCATCTAGTCAAAGCTATGATTTTTCCAATACTCATATATGAATGTGAGAGTTGGACCATACAGAAAAATGAGCACCAAAAAATCGATGCTTTTAAACTGTGGTGTTGAAGAAGACTCTTGGGAGTCCCTTGGACAGCAAGGAGATCAAACCAGTCAATCGTAAAGGAAATAAATCCTGGATATTCATTTGAAAGACTGATGCTGAAGATGAAGCTCCAATATTTTGGCCACCTAATACAAAGAGCTGACTTATTGGAAAAGACCCTGATGCTGGGAAAGATTGAAGGCAAGACTAGAAGGGGACGACAGAGGATGAGATGGTTGACTGGCATCACTGACTCAATGGACATGAGTTTGAGCAAGCTTCAGAAGTTGGTGACAGACAGGGAAGCCTGGTGTACTGCAGCCCATGGTATCATAAAAGTTGGATACGACGGAGTGACTGAATTCAACTGATAGTTTTTATGAGCTGCAGAAACTGCAGTAGTTCTGATTGAAACTGTAGAACCTGAAACACAAGGATCACCTGTTTGTGACTCAGCACAGTACAAAGTAAAGTGCACATGTTACATTTGCTTGGCCATTTGTACCTACATTCTTAGAAATTTAAATCTGTTGTAAGTGATGCAAGTATATGGAGATATCTGGAGTGCATGCTTATTGCAGCAACAATAATGGAAGTTAAGGATTAGTCTGTCCTGCTCCTGGTATTTTGGTCTGGTTACTGCTCGCAGAACCTCCAGTGCTCCATTGGTTTTTGTCTTCTTTAAAGGTATGGTCTTCCTGTAGATTGTTGTATATGATATCCTTCCAGTAAGTAACCATTTTGCTTAATTATATCTCAGTTTAGTTTTCATGTATCATAAGAACAACAGATTGATACAGGTTATTATATGGCATATGCAAGTGTAGAAGAGCAGGAAAAAAAACTTTGCTCAATTAGCAAAGGTAATGAAAATGTCTTTTAAAAGATAGAAAATATGAATAGTATTAAATAAAAAAGATGCTCAAACTCACTAGTTACTAGAAAAATACATACTTAAGTTATGTAATTTTCACCCATATGATTGATAATGCTGGGAGGGATTGGGGGCAGGAGGAGAAGGGGATGACAGAGGATGAGATGGCTGGATGGCATCACTGACTCGATGGACATGAGTCTCAGTGAACTCTGGGAGTTGGTGATGGACAGGGAGGCCTGGTGTGCTGTGATTCATGGGGTCACAAAGAGTCGAACATAACTGAGCAACTGATCTGATCTGATTTGATATATATGCTAGTACTGGTGACAGTATAGGATTGCCTAAGTGCTCTATTCACTAGGGGCAGTTAAAAAAATTGGCCAAACCACTTGGGAGGGAAGTTATGCATTGTTAATTTAAATAAAAATTGTGAATGCCAACAACTTTCTCTTTCTACATTGCAATATCTAACTTAGAGAAACCGATATGCATAAGGAGGCATACATATAGTTATATTTGTAATCTTAAATATTGTCACCCTGTTTATTTAACTTATATGCAGAGTACATCATGAGAAACACTGGGCTGGATGAAGCACAAGCTGGAATCAAGATTGGCAGGAGAGATATCAATAACCTCAGATATGCAGAAAACACCACCCTAATGACAGAAAGTGAAGAAGAACTAAAGAGCCTCTTGATGAAACCAAAAGAAGAGAGTGAAAAAGTTGGCTTCAGTTCAGTTCAGTTCAGTCACCCAGTCATGTCCAACTCTTTGCAACCACATGAACTGCAGCATGCCAGGACTCCCTGTCCATTACCAATTCTGGTGTTTACACAAAATCATGTCCATTGAGTCAGTGACGCCATCCAACCATCTCATGCTCTGTCATCCCCTGCTCCTTCTGCCTTCAATCTTTCCCAGCATCAGGGTCTTTTCAAATGAATCAGCTCTTTGCATCAGGTGGCCAAATTGCTGGAGTTTCAGCTTCAGCTGCATATAAGTTCCTTCCAATGAAAACTCAGGACTGATCCCCTTTAGGATGGACTGGTTGGATCTCCTTGCAGTCCAAGGCACTCGCAAGAGTCTTCTTCAACACCATATTTTAAAAGCATCAATTTTTTGGTGCTCAGCTTTCTTTACAGTACAACTCTCACATCCATACATGACTACTGGAAAAACCATAGCCTTGACTAGACAGACCTTTGTTGACAAAGCAATGTCTCTGCTTTTTAATATGCTGTCTAGGTTGGTCATAATCTTCCTTCCAAGGAGTAAGCGTTTTTTAATTTCATGGCTGCAGTCACCATCTGCAGTGATTTTGCAGCCCCAAAAAATAAAGTCAACCACTGTTTCCCCATCTATTTGCTATGAAGTAATGGGACCAGATGCCATGATCTTAGTTTTCTAAATGTTGAGCTTTAAACCAACTTTTTCACTTTCCTCCTTCACTTTTCTCAAGAGGCTCTTTAGTTCTTCTTCACTTTCTGCAATAAGGGTGGTGTCATCTGCATATCTGAGGTTATTGGTATTTCTTCCAGCAATCTTGATTCCAGCTTGTGTTTCAACCAGCCAAGTGTTTCTCATGATGTACTCTGCATGTAAGTTAAATAAGCAGGGTGACAATATACAGCATTGATGTACTCCTTTCCTGATTTGGAACCAGTCTTTTGTTTCATGTCCAGTTCTAACTGTTGCTTCCTGACCTGCATACAGATTTCTCAAGAGGCAGGTCAGGTGGTCTGGTATTCCCATTTCTTTCAGAATGCTCCACAGATTATTGTGATCCACACAGTCAAAGTTTTTGGCATAGTCAATAAAAAAGAAATAGATGTTTTTCTGGAACTCTCTTGCTTTTTCAATGATCCAGCAGATGTTGGCAATTTGATCTCTGGTTCCTCTGCCTTTTCTAAAACTGGCTAGAACATTTGGAAGTTCATGGTTCACATATTGCTGAAGCCTGGCTTGGAGAATTTTGAGCATTACTTTACTAGCGTGTGAGATGAGTTCAATTGTGTGGTCATTTGAGCATTCTTTGGCATTCCTTTTCTACGGAATTGGCATTAAAACTGAACTTTCCAGTCCTGAGGCCACTGCTGAGTTTTCCAAATTTGCTGGCATATTGAGTGCAGCACTTTCACAGCATCATCTTTTAGGATTTGAAATAGCTCAACTGGAATTTCATCACCTCCACTAGCTCTGCTCATAGTGATGCTTCCTAAGTCCCCAGGATGTCTGATTCTAGGTGAGTGATCACACCATCATGATTATCTGGGTCTTGAAGATCTTTTTTTGTATAGTTCTGTGTATTCTTGCCACCTCTTCTTAATACCTTCTGCTTTTCTTTGGTCCATACCATTTCTGTCCTTTATTGGGGCCATTTTTTCATGAAATGGTCTCTTGGTATCTCTAGTTTTCTTAAAGAGATCTCTATTCTTTCCCATTCTCTTGTTTTCCTCTATTTATTTGCATTGTTTACTGAGGAAGTCTTTCTTATCTATCCTTGCTATTCTTTGTAACTGCATTCAAATTGGTATACCTTTCCATTTCTCCTTTGCTTTTCACTTCTCTTCTTTTCACAGCTATTTGTAAGGCCTCCTCAGACAGCCATTTTGCTTTTTCACATTTATTTTTCTTGGGGATGGTCTTGATCCCTGTCTCCTGTACAATGTCATGAACCTCCATCCATAGTTCATTAGGCACTCTTTTTATCAGACCTAGTCCCTTAAATTTATTTTTCACTTCCACTGTGTAATTGTAAGAGAGTTGATTAAGGTCATACCTGAATGGTCTAGTGGTTTTCCCCACTTTCTTCAACTTAAGTATGAATTTGGCAATAAGGAGTTCATGGTTTGAGCCACAGTCAGCTCCTGGTCTTTTTGATGACTGTATCATGCTTCTCCATCTTTGGCTACAAAGCATATAATCAATCTGATTTCAGTGTTGGCCGTCTTGTGATGGCCATGTGTAGAGGCTTCTTTTGTATTATTGGAAGAGGGTGTTTGCTATGACCAGTGCATTCTCTTAGCGAAACTCTCTTAGCCTTTGCCTTGCTTCATTCTGTACTTCAAGGCCAAATTTGGCCTAAAAATGTTGGCTTAAAGGTCAATATTCAGAAAACTAAGATCATGGCATCCGATCTCATCGCTTCATGTCAAATAGATGGGGAAACAGTGAAAACAGTGACAGACTTTATTTTTGGGGACTCCAATATCACTGAAGATGGTGACTGCAGCCATGAAATTAAAAGATGCTTGCTCCTTGGAAGAAAATTTATGACCAATCTAGACAGCATATTAAAAAGCAGAGACGTTACATTGCCAGCCTAGGTCCATCTAGTCAATGCTATGGTTTTTGCAGTAGTCATTTATGGATGTGAAAGTTGGACTATAAAGAAAGTTGAGTACCGAAGAATTGATACTTTTGAGCTATGGTGTTGGAGAAGAGTCTTGAGAGTCCCTTGGACTGCAAGGGGATCCAACCAGTCCATTCTGAAGGAGACCAGGCCTGGGGTTTCTTTGGAAGGATCATTCCTTCCAAATGCTAAATGCTAAAGCTTCCAAATGCTAAAGCTGAAACTCCAGAGCTTTGTCCACCTCATGCTAAGAGTTGACTCATTGGAAAAGACTCTGATGCTGGGAAGGATTGGGGGCAGGAAGAGAAGGGGACGACAGAGGATGAGATGGCTGAATGGCATCACTGACTTGAATGACGTGAGTTTGAGTGAACTCCGGGAGTTGGTGATGGACAGGGAGTTCTGGCGTTCTGCAGTTCATGGGGTCGCAAATAGTCGGATACGACTGAGTGACTGAACTGAACTGAACTGATTTGTATCAATCATGATGTTGTGTACAAATTTACACAAAGTTGTATGTCTATTATATGTCCATACAGTTGTGAAAAGTAAATAACAGTATATTTTGACATTTATGATCATATATCATCTCTTTCCAATTTACCTTCTTATTCCCACCACCCTTATTTCATTTTATATACTGAGTACAACAGCCTATCTAGTTTTCTTGCTATTCTTTCCTCAGGACTCATGATTGCCACCTCCCATTTTTAGCTAGAATTTTTGTATCTCCACTAATGACTTAATTGTCAAATTTCTCTATCTTTGTCACCAATGTAAATACTCTTGTGAACTGGACCATCTCTCTGTTGAATTCTTCTAAAGCTTTTAATGCCTCTTATGCCATTAGTTTGATTTTACCCTATGCTATATTTCCTCATTAGATTTTCTGCTCTTTTAGGACAGTGTTTTCCTCTTATGTATCACTATCTTGTATCTTCTGTATCAGTTGCTCAATATATATTTTAAAACTAAATGAGTAAATGTAAGACAGATTATAATTACATACCAAAGGAACTGTGAACAGAAATAAATCCTGTAGGAGTTCAGAGGAGCAAAAGATTATTAAAGAAAAATATTTCACAAAGGAGAAGTTATATGAACTGAACTTTCATGAGACAGGTAGATGAGAGACTAATGAGATTGACATATATATGCTACTATGTGTGAAATAGATAACTAGTGAGAATCTACTGTATAGTACAGGGGACTATATTCAAGGCTCTGTGATGACCTAAATTTGAAAGAAATTCAAAACAGAGTTTATATATGTATACACAGAGCAGATTCACTTTGCTGTACAGCAGAAACTAACACAACATTGTAAAGTAATTATAATCTAATAAAATTAATCTAAAATAAATTTTTTTTGCTAATAAAGCTGTCATAGAGAGTATTGTTTTATTAATAATTAGTCACAATTTGGGCTTCCCCGGTGGTGCTAGTGGTACAGAACCCAGCTGCCAATGCAGGAGAGTTCCATAGGTCATAAAGATCCCCTGGAGGAGGACATGACAATCCACTCTTGCATGGAGAATCCCATCCACAGAGGAGCCTGGTGGGCTACAGTCCATGAGGTCTCAAAGAGTCAGATATGACTGAAGTGACTTAATACTCACATGTGTACAATCACAATTTAGACTAACCTACCAATTTAAGGACAGGTATAACTGTCAAACAATTTTCTTATGGGAGCAGTCTGTTAAAACTTAGAGCATGGAAACAAATGGAACCTAATCAAACTTACAAGCTTTTACACAGAAGTGAAAACCATAAATAAAACAAAAAGATGACCTATGGACTAGGAGAAAATATTTGTAAATCATGTGACCAACAAGGGCTTACTCTTCAAAATATGTAAATAACTCATACAAATCAATAACAAACATGCCACTCACAAGATGGGTGAATGGGCAAAAGACTTCAATAGACATTTCTTCAAAGGAGACATACATATGGCCAACAGGCATATGCAAAAATGAACAACATCAGTAATTAGTAGAGAAATGCAAGTCAAAACTACAGTGGGTGGGGACATATGTACACCTATGACTGATTCATGTTGCTATTTGGTAGAAAAGAACAAAATGCTCTAAAGCAATTATCCTTCAATTTAAAAATAAATAAATAAATAAACTACAATGAGGCACCACTGCACACAGGTCAGAATGGCCATCATTAAAAAGTCTACAAATAAATGCTGGAGAGGGTTTGGGGAAAAAAAAAAGGAACCCTGCTACACTGTTGATGGGAGTGTAAATTGGTACAGCCAACTATGGGAAAGAGTATAGAGAGAGGTTTCTCTAAAAGCTGAAAATAGAGTTGCCATATAATTCAACAATCTCATTCTTGGGCATATATCCAGAGAACACTCCAATTTGAAAAGATACATACACCTTTATGTTCATAGCAGCACTATTTACAGTAGTCAAGAAATGGAAAGAAAATGAATGTCATCGACAGAAGAATGAATAAAGAAGATGTGGTACATATATATATACACAAATACAATATTGTTCAGCTGTAGAAAAGAATGAAATATCAGCATCTGCAGCCACATGAATGGATCTAGAGATTATCATACTAACTGAGGTAAGTCAGAAAGAGAAGGCAAATGCCATATACCACTTATATGTTGGATCTAAAATATAATGCAAATGAGTATATCTACAAAACAGAAGCAGACTCACAAACTTAGAGAACAGACTTGCATGTGTCAAGGGGAAGCATGAGTGGGAGTTTGGGATTAGAAGATGCAAAATATTACATATAGAATGGATGAACAAAAAAGTCCTACCATATAGCACAGGGAACAATGTTTAATAACCTGTGATAAATCATAATTTAAAAGAAAGTAAAAAAGAATGTATACATGTATTGGGTTGGCAAAAAAGTTCATTCCACAACTTATGGAAAAACACAAGTGAACTCTTTGGCTGAATTTAACTGGCTAATGTAACTGAGTTTCTTTCTACACATCAATCAACACAACATTGTAAATTAACTGTATTTGATTAAAATGAATTAAAAAAATATATATGGCATGGAGTTGCAGAGTAGAAAAGATGATTTCTGCTGGCAAGCTATTTTCCACAAGCAAAAGGAGTTAAGTCTTTTAGTTATGCATGTCAAAGTCCTACTTTCAAATTTGCCAATCAGATTAAATCACTCTTCTGGGGAGGAGTAAAAAAGCAAGAAAGGACAGGAGTATTACACTAGTAGTACTTCTTTATGGAAAAAAAAAAATCAGGCTTGCAAAAGCACTTCCCCTACTTCACAATTTCACAATCTTTTGTCTCCTTTAACTCACCGAGGTTAACTATTAAGCCTATATTATGGATGAGAGAGTTGTGGCTAGCCTGACCCAGGAGAGGAGATCAGCAGCTGCAGGGCTAGTCATCCTCCCATCTTGGTAAAGCTGCTGCTCTAACACTGACCACTGATCCTTCTAGAACCACTGATGGGGTATGCTCCAGAGGGATTTGAAATGGTCAATATAGTACATTATTTAAGTTAATTTTAAGTCCAATCTGTATCCAAGACAAAAAGTTCACTTTCTCCCTTGTTTCCCATGTCAAATAATGTTTATCCATGTTAAAAGCAAATATATTATTTGCCAACAAAGGTCCATCTAATCAAGACTATGGTTTTTCCACTAGTCATGTATGGATGTGAGAATTGGACTACGAAGAAAGCTGAGTGCCAAAGAGTTGAAACTTTTGAACTGTGGTGTTGGAGAAGACCCTTGAGAGTCCCTTGGACTGCAAGGAGATCCAACCAGTCCATCCTAAAGGAGATCAGTCCTGGGTGTTCATTGGAAGGACTGACGCTAAAGCTGAAACTCTAGTACTTTGGCCACCTCATGCGAGGAGTTGACTCATTGGAAAAGACTCTGATGCTGGGAGGGATTGGGGGCAGGATAAGAAGGGGACGACAGAGGATGAGATGGCTGGATCGCATCACTGACTCGAATGACATGAGTTTGAGTGAACTCCGGTAGTTGGTGATGGACAGAGAGGCCTGGCGTGCTTGCAGTTCATGGGGTCGCAGAGAGTCGGACATGACTGAGTGAATGAACTGAACTGATGTTGCCCCCAAAACGCTATTAAATATGTGAAAAAGGTAAAATGACAAGACTAAGATATTCTAATAATGAAATGCTAACATAAAGATAACCCAGATTTTACTATAAAGCCTATCCATCTACCAAAGCAATCTACAACTTTAATGCAATCCCTATAAAAATGTCAATGGCAGCAATCCCAACATAAGAGCTCTCATAGTGGCCTCACCCAAAAATAGACACTGAGAGCAAGATCCACCTTCCCAAAGATATTAACAACAGATATACCCATAAACCCAAACTGAGTTGACTGGTGAAGAACTATCTCTGCCAAAACAAACCTAGAAAGTCTAGAATAGGAGACTATTCACCAAATTGTGCAGAAACAAATGAATAGAATAAAAATTAATTCTAAAAATATTAGTAAACATAATACTGTAAAATTAATCTTGTTAAGTTGATCAGTCATATCCTACTTTTTATGAACCCATGGACTGCAGAATTCCAGGCTTCTCTGTCCTGCAGCATTCCAGGCTTCTCTGTCCTGCATCATCTCCCAGAGTCTGCTCAAACTTATGTCCATTGAGTCAGTGACGCCATCCAGCCATCAAATCCTCTGTCATCCCCTTCTCCTCCTGCCTTCTATTTGTCTCAGCTTCAGGATCTTTTCTAATAAGTCGGCTTTTCTGATCACAGAGCCAAAGTATTGGAGCTTCAGCATCACTTCTTCCAAAGAATATTCAGAGATGGTTTCCTTTAGGATGGTTTGATCTCCTTGCAAACCAAGGGACTCTCAGAGTCTTCAACAACGCAGTTGAAAAGCATCAGCTCTCAGCCTTCTTTAAAGCCCAACTCTCACATCCATACGTGACTACTGGAAATACCATAGCCTTGACTATATGGAACTTAGTCAACAAAACAATGTCTCTGCTTTTTAATATGCTGTCTAAGTTTCTCATAGCTTTTCTTCAAAGGAACAAACATCTTTTTATTCCATGGATGCACTCTTCACTCACAGTAATTTTGGAGTCCAAAAAATAAAGTCTGTCACTCTTTCCATTGTTTCCTATTTGCCATGAAGTGATGGAACTGGATGCCACCATCTTCGTTTTTTGAATGTTGAGTTTTAAGCCAGCTTTTTTGCTCTCCTTTTTAACCTTCATCATAGTTCTTCTTCACTTTCTCCAATAAGGGTGGTGTCACCTGCATATCTGAGGTTATTGATATTTCTCCCATAAATCGTGATTTCAGCTTATGCTTCATCCAGCAAGGCGTTTCACATGATGTATTCTACATATAAGTTAAATAAGCAGATGACAATGTACAGCCTTGATGTGCTTTTTTCCCAATTGTGAACCAGTTTGCTGTTCCATGTCTGCTTCTAACTGTTTCTTATTAACTGCCATACAGGTTTCTCAAGAGACAAGTACGGTGGCCTGCTATTCTCATCTCTAAGAATTTTCCAGAGCTTGTTGTGATCCACACAAAGTCTTTAGTAGTCAATGAAGCAGAAGTAGGTGCTTTTCTGAAACTCTCTTGCTTTTTTGATGATCCAACAGATGTTGGCAATTTGATCTCTGGGTATTCTGCCTTTTCTAAATGCAGCTTGTATATTAGGAAGGTCTCCATCCACATACTGTTGAAGCCTAGCTTGAAGGATTTTGACCATTATCTTGCTGTTGTGTGAGATGAGTCAATTGTCTGGTAGTTTGAACAGTCTTTTGCATTGCCCTTCTTTGGAATTGGAATGAAAACTCACCTTTTCTAGCCCTTTGGCCACTGTTGAGTTTTCCAAATTTTTGGCATATTGGCTGCAGCATTTTAACAGCATCATCTTTTAGAATTTGAAATAGCTCTTCATATGATGTTTCCTAAGGCCCACTTGACTGCATTCAAGGATTTCTGGCTCTAGGTGAGTGATCACACCATAGTGGTTATCTGTGTCATTAAGATCTTTTTGGTATAGTTCTTCTGTGCTTTCCTGCCATCTCTGAATATATTTTGCTTCTGTTATGTCCATACCATTTCTGTCTTTTATTGTGCCCATCTTTGCATGAAATGTTCCCTTGGTATCTCTAATTTTCTTGAAGTGATCTCTAGTCTTTCCCATTCTATTGTTTTCTTCTATTTCTTTGCATTGTTCACTGAGGAAGGCTTTCTTAGCTCTCCTTGCTATTCTTTGGAACACTGCATTCAGATGGGTGTCTCTTTCCTTTTCTCTGTTGCCTTTCACTTCTTTTGTTTTCTCAGCTATTTGTAAGGCCTCCTCAGACAGCCATTTTGTCTTTTTGCATTTCTTCTTCTTGGGGGTAGTTTTGATCACAGCCTCCTGTACAGTGTTATGAACCTCTGTCCATAGTTGTTCAGGTACACTGTCTATCAGATCTAATCCCTTGAATCTATTTGTCACTTCCACTGTACAATCATAAGGGATGATGGTCTAGTGGTTTTCCCTACTTTCTTCAATTTATGTCTGAATTTTGCAATAAGGAATTAATAATCTGAAGCATAGTCAGCTCCTGGTCTTGTTTTTGCTAACTGTATAGAGCTTCTCCATCTTTGGCTGCAAAGAATATAATCAGTCTGATTTTCGTATTAACCTTCTGGTGATGTCCATGTGCAGAGTCGTCACTTGTGTTGTTGGAAGAAGTTGACCAGAATCCCTCAAGAATGTGGAGCATAACTCTGAACCCCTTAAGTATGAGCTATAATTATTGACTTGTTGACAAAGAATAGGCTAAAAAAATAGGAAAGGAAGGAAGGAAAGAGGAATAAGGGAGAGAGAAAAGAAGGAAGGAGGGAGAGTTGTAGGGAGAGATGTCAATTCATAATAGAAAAATGTAGCCAGGAGCCAGGTGTTAGGTTTAGTATCATCATTGATGTCATGTTGATAGCATGTACCTTTGAAATAATACAATGAGAATGAATTCTTATCTCTGTGGCATTTCTCCATAAAATGTTATAGCTTCAGTTTATCATAAGGGGAAAAAAGTAAAAAATATCTTCAAACATTTCTTAATTGAGGAACATTCTACAAAATTTTTGACCAGTTTTCAAACTGTCAAAGTCACAAAAAAACAAGGAAAGCCTGAGAAACTGTCATAGCTAAACAGTCTAAGGAGATATGATGACTAAACAAAATGTGGTATAGTATCCTGGATGGGATCTTGGAATACACTAAAAACATTAAGTAAAAAAAAAAAAAAAAAAAGGAATGTAAATGTAAGAAGTCAAGAGATACCTGGAGTAACAGGCAAGTTTGGCCTTGGAGTACAAAATGAAGCAGGGAAAAGGCTAGAATTTTGCCAAGAGAACGCACTGGTCATAGAAAACACCTTTTCCAACAACACAAGATATGACTCTACACGTGGACATCACCAGATGATCAACACCAAAATCAGACTCATGATATTCTTTGCAGGCAAAGATGAAGAAGCTCTATACAGTCAGTGAAAACAGGACCAGGAATTAATTGTGGCTCAGATCATTAACTTCTTGCAAAATTCAGACTTAAATTGAAGAAAGTATGGAGACTGTTAGACCATTCAGGTATAAACTAAATAAAAACTTATGATTATACAGTGGAAGTGACAAATAGATTCAAGGGATTAGATCTGATAAACAGTGTATCTGAAGAACTATGGATGGAGGTTCACGGCATTGTACAGGAAGTAGTGATCAAGACCATCCACAAGACAAAGAAATGAAAAGAGGCAAAACAGCTGCCTGAGGAGGCCTTACAAATAACTGGGAAAAGAAGAGAAGTGAAAGGCAAAGGAGAAAAGGAAATATATACCCATCTGAATGCAGAGTTCCAAAGAATTGCAAGGAGAGATAAGAAAGCCCTCTTAAGTGAACAGCACAAAGAAGTAAAGAAAAACAATAGAATGGAAAGACTAGAGATCTCTTCAGGAAAATTAGAGATACCAAGGGAAAATTTCAGGCAACGATGGGCACAATAAAGGACAGAAATTGTAAGGATCTAACAGAAGCTGAAGATATTAAGAAGAGGTGGCAAGAATGCACAGAAGAACTGTACAAAACGTGTCTTAATGATCCATATATCCACGATGGTGTGGTCACTCACCTAGACCCAGACATCAGCAATACCTTGATAGAATGTGAAATGAATGCAATGGGATGGTAGTTTGAACAAGTGAGAATTGGAAAGTATTACTATGAACAAAGCTAGAGGAGGTAATGGAATTCCAGCTGAGCTATTGAAAATCCTAAAAGATGATGCAGTGAAAGTGTTGCCCTGAATATGCCAGCAAATTTAGAAAAGTCAGCAGGGGCCATAGGACTGGAAAAGGTCAGTTTTCACTCCAATCCCAAAGAGAATCAGTGCTAAATAATGTTCAAACTACCATCCCATTGCATTCATTTCACATTCTATCAAGGTATTGATGAAAGTCCTTCAAGATCTATCTCAGCACTACATTAGCTGAAAGCTTCCAGATGTACAAGCTAGGTTTAGAAAAAGCAGAGGAACTAGGGATCAAATTGCTAACATCTGTCTGATCATAGAAAAAAATAATAGACTTCATTTAATTATATTAATATTGGCTTCCTAGTTGTAACAAATGTACTAATATAAAATTTCATTATTAGGGAAATCGGTTTGCGGGGTATATGAAAATTTCTGTAGTATCTTAGTAAAAATTTTGCAAATATAAAACTATTCTTAAATTAAATGTTTACTAAATATAAAAAATAGAGTTGCTGTCTCTAGTATTTTATTTCTTCTACAGGCTAGTATATGGATATGGCAGTGATCTGGTTTCAACATTCAGAAAATCCAACCCTCTAGAGGATGGCAAAATTGCAAGATCGTACTTAGGTCCTTGAATTCTCTTCTGAAAAGCCAACACTTGAGAACATTAACATTTTATATTTTTGATGATCTGATAATGAAAGGTAAAGATTTGATCTATCTTTTACTTGTTATCAATTACTAGTGATTATGATGTTTACACTTTTCACTGACCACTGTTATTTTCTTCTCTGTGAATTATTTCTCTATGTCAATGGACAGAGCTGATTAATTGTTCTATTTATTATATTATATTCTTGAAAAGAAAATTTTTCTCTATACTTTCTGCAAAATGTCTCCTTTTTTGAATTTGTATTTTATGATTTGTTTTGTTATATATTTATTTTTATTTTAATATATTTAAATTAATTAAGATTTGTTTAATACATTTTGTGTTTCAACATGTTTAAATGTCTTCCGTATTATGGGGTTATAAATACATCCCCCTGTATTTCATTGTAATGGCTTCACAGTTTTATTTATTGAGGTAAAAAAATTAACTAAGGTTGCTTCCATGTCTTGACTATTTTAAATAGCACTGCATCTGAAACTAGCACAGTATTGTAAAGCAACTACACTTCAAATTAGAAAAAAAATAATAACTCAATTGGTAATTTTTTTAAATGATGTTAGATAGGAACTGTGTGAGGCCATGAAGGCAAGAAGGACCTTAGCACAATTGAGGAAATTCAAGAAATCCAGTGTAACTGGAACACTGTAAATTGAGAAGGAAATCCCGTTCAGTTGCTTAGTCATGTCCAACTCTTTGTGACCCCATGGAGTGCAGCATACCAGGCTTCCTTGTCCATCACCAATTTGAGTGTACTCAAATTCATGTCTATCAAGTCAGTGATGCCATCCAACCATCTCATCCTCTGATATCCCCTTCTACTACTGCCTTCAATCTTTCCCAATGATTGGGAAAGATTCTTCAAGGTCTTTTCCAATGAGTCAGCTCTTCGCATCAAGTGGCCAAAGTATTGGAGTTTCAGTTTCAGCATCAGTCCTTCCAGTGAATATTCAGGACTGATTTCTTTTAGGATTGACTGGTTAGGTGTCCTTGCTGTCCAAAGGACTCTCAAGAGTCTTCTCCAACACCACAGTTCAAAAGCATCAATTCTTCAGCACTCAGCTTTCTTTATAGTCCAACTCTCACATCCATACATGACGACTGGAAAAACCATAGCTTTGACTAGACAGACCTTTGTTGGCAAAGTCATGTCTCTGCTTTTTAATATGCTGTCTAGGTTGGTCAAAGCTTTTCTTCCAAGGACCAAGCGTCTTTTAATTTAATGATGGCGGTTACCATCTGCACCAGTTAAGATCATGGCATCCAGTCCCAACACTTCATGGCAAATAGATGGAGAAACAATGGAAACAATGAGAAGGAAAATGGTAAGATATTAAATTAGAGACGTAGGCAGGGGTCAAATCAAGAGCTTTTGTATCAGCTGAGTTTATTTGCGTGCTAAAGATTCTAGAGACTGTATATTGCTGTATGCCTGCATCTACTGGGAGCTGTTGGCTATAAAAGGAAACATAGATAAGTGAAAACATAAGGGAAGTAAAAGCTATTTGGGCCACCTAGTTTGCAGAAAAGCTGACTCAGACATATACTATACAATAATTGAACTGAAATGTAAGTAAGATCAAGAATATCTTTGCAAGCTCCGTTTTTTGTAAGGTGATTCTGCTATAGGTATAACAGAGAAACACTGATTCAGGGTCTTCTCCAACTTTTATTTGTTCCTCTCATGTGTATTCCCCCACATTCTTAAAGTGTTTACCAGATGCTAACAAGCTAGGGGAGAATACAATCTGCTGTATGGTAGGGACATTCATTTGCCTTAGGAGTACATGGTTATTCAAGAAGAAAACAGTGGAGTGAGTGTGTCAGTTGCTCAGTCATGTCTGACTCTGAGACCCCATTAATTGGGACCTGCCAGGCTCCTTTGTCCATGGGATTTTCCAAGCAAGAATACTGGAGTGGGTTGCCATTTTTTAATGTAGGGGATCTTCCCAACCCAGGGATAGAACTCAAGTCTTCCATATAGCAGGCAGACTCTACCATCTGAGTCACTAGGGAAGACTTTAGTAAATTATTATTCAAGAAGAGAACAGTTAAGGCTGTGAAATACTACTTAGAAGATATAAGTTTTTTCCTGTCTCAAGGACTGTCCTGGAAGAAGCATATACATACTTATATATTACATAAAATTACTTCATATTTTTTTCAAACAGTTGTTGGAAAACAACATGTTGGGGATACAACTTAGTAAAAGCCTCCCAAGATAGCAGTTAATTCTACATGGTATAAGTTTTTCTGTATAACAGAAAAAGTAATCCTATGCTGCTGTTTTTTTTTTTTTTTTCCCTTAATTACAGAATTTTGATCAGAGTCAATTTTGTCTTATTGGAGCTACAGATAAAACAGGACCAGAGAAACGCATCTGGTGAGAAAGCAAAACTCTTTCACAAAAAAAGAGACCCTAATTTTGTGAGCCTACAGCTTTCAGCTAAATCCTGCACTTTTTTTCTTTACTTAATTTCACTTGTACTTTGGAACTGTTATACAGAATGATCCATACACTCAATTTTTTTTCATTTAATTGCCATGGAAATTTGATAATTTCATCCTAAAGGAGGTTTGAAGGAAACTCAGGAAGAGCTCCGATTACTGAAAACTGGAAAAAATTAATCTTGATTAAAGCACTTCCCCATGAAAATAAGACCTCCTGAACTTTGTAAGGCATGATTATAGGACACTCTTCTTGAAGGAATGCATAGCAGTATTTATTCTAGGATTTTCCAGGAAATTTAAACTGAAATAGTGGAGACATCAAAAAAGACTTTTAAAGGTGAAATTTAATGGAATGTTGGCAGCAACTTAATTCAGTTCTTCTCTAAAATAAAGTGTCAAAATATGCAAACCATTTTCCAAAACCATGATGTTTGTAAGGAATGTCTGTCAGCTGCCAGCACCAAAAAAAAAAAAAAAAAAGAACCTGGAGGGTCATAGGAGACTTACTGTTTACTTTTTAAAAGACATGATCTATATTCATCATTAAAAATCTGGTGTGTTTATTTGACCTACTTAATAATTTCAAATATAAGAATTAGGAAGAATTTGCAAAGATTGTACTACATGTAACTTTTTTTTTTCATGACAATCGTCTTTACATAATAAGTAAATGTAGCTTTAAATATATTAACATGTTAACCAAGTATTATAACCATTATTTCCATGAAGTAAAAATATTAATTTATTGCAGTCCTTGATCCTGAAATGAACTGAATTAATTTTATTTGATTGTAAATGTCTCATAATGCTTTATGGGGCAAGGGAAACACAGAAATTAAACATTTGCAACATCTGGAATTATTTAAAATGATTCTGCCATGGTTCAAAGGTGTGTTTGCATTATATTCTTTTATTTTGGCATCTGGCATGAATGACAGGGAAATTTTCTATTTCAGTACTAATTATACCATTTCCCACCATGTTCTTTCTAGAAAATCAGGGGCTCTACACTACCCTCATCAAGTTTAATTAATAAATATAAATATTAACTTCTTACATTGTAAATATTTGGTATATAGTGTATAGGCACTATAATACTGTTTGAATATATTGCAGTTGCTATCAACTTCATGTTGCTGCTGCTGCTAAGTCGCTTCAGTCATGTCTGACTCTGCATGATCCCATAGACGGCAACCCACCAGGCTCCCCCATCCCTGGGGTTCTTCAGGCAAGAACACTGGAGTGGGTTGCCATTTTCTTTTCCAATGCACGAAAGTGAAAAGTGAAGTGAAGTCGCTCAGTCATGTCTGACTTTTCAAGACCCCATGGAACGCAGCCTACCAGG
Organism: Bos mutus; assembly: GCF_027580195.1. Classification (NCBI taxonomy): domain Eukaryota; kingdom Metazoa; phylum Chordata; class Mammalia; order Artiodactyla; family Bovidae; genus Bos; species Bos mutus. The sequence continues at coordinate 63,888,747 of NC_091646.1, read as the reverse complement.
CTCCTCCATCCTTGGGATTTTCCAGGCAAGAGTACTGGAGTGGGTTGCCATTTCCTCCTCCATATCAAATTCATATTCTTTCACAATTTGAAAGTATTGTTTTTTGTACAAATTTAGTTTTTTAATTGGAGGCTAATTACTTTACAATACTGTAGTGGGTTTTGCCATACATTGACATGAATGAGCCACGGGTATACATGTGTTCCTCATCCTGAAACCCCTCCCACCTCCCTTCCCATCCCATTCCTCAGGGTCATCCCAGGGCACCAGCCTTGAGCACTCTGTCTCATGCATCAAAACTGGACTGGCGATGTGTTTCACATATGATAATATACATATTTCAATGTTATTATATTAAATCATCATACCCTCGCCTTCTCCCACAGAGTCCAAAAGACTATTCTATACATCTGTGTCTCTTTTGCTGTCTTGCGTATAGGGTTATTGTTACCATCTTTCTAAATTTGCTATATATGCCTTAGTATACTGCATTGGTGTTTTTCTTTCTGACTTACTTCACTCTGTATAATAGGCTCCAGTTTCATCCACTGCATTAGAACTGATTCAAATGCATTCTTTTAAAAGGCTGAGTAATACTCCATTGTGTATACATACCAAAGATTTCTTATCCATTCACTTGCTGATGGACATCTAGGTTGCTTCCATGTCCTGGCTACTGTACACAGTCCTGTGATGAACATTGGGGTACACGTGTCTCTTTCAATCCTGGTTTCCTTGATGTATATGCCCCATATTCGGATTGTTGGGTCGTATGACAGTTCTATTTCCAGTTTTTGAAGGAATCTCCACACTGTTCTCCATAGTGGCTGTACTAGTTTGCATTCTGAACAACAGTGTTAGAGGGTTTCCTTTTCTTCACACCCTCTCCAGCATTTATTGTTTGTAGACTTTTTGATGGCAACCATTCTGACTGGCTTGAGAAGGCACCTCATTGTGGTTTTGATTTGCATTTCTCTGATTATGCATGATGTTGAGCATCTTTTCATGTGTTTGTTAGCCATCTGTATGTCTTTTTTGGAGAAATCTCTGTTTAGTTCTTTGGCCCATTTTTTGGTTGGGTCGTTTATTTTTCTGGAATTGAGCTCCAGGAGTTGCTTGTATATTTTTCAGATTAATTCTTTGTCAGTTGCTTCATTTGCAATTATTTAATCCCATTCTGAAGCCTGTCTTTTCACCTTGCTTATACTTTCCTTCGTTGTGCAAAAGCTTTCAAGTATATTTGCTTCCCCTTTTTTTTTTTTTTTTTGCTTTTCTTTCCATTACTCTGGGAGGTGAGTCATGGAGGATCCTGCTGTGATTTATGTCAGAGAGTGTTTTGCCTATGTTTTCCTCTAGGAGTTTTATAGTTTCTGGTCTTATGTTTAGATCTTCAATCCATTTTGAGTTTATTTTTCTGTATGGTGTTAGAAAGTGCTTTAGTTCCATTATTTTACAAGTGGTTGACCAGTTTTCCCAGCACCACTTGTTCAAGAGATTATCTTTTCTCCATTGTATATTCTTGCCTCCTTTGTCAAAGATAAGGTGTCCATAGGTGCATGGGTTTATCTCTGGGCTTTCTGTTTTGTTCCATTGATCTATATTTCTGTCTTTGTGCAAGTACCATGCTGTCTTGATGACTGTGGCTTTGTAGTAGAGCCTGAAGTCAGGTAGGTTGATTCCTCCAGTTCCATTCTTCTTTCTCAAGATTGCTTTGGCTATTTGAGGTTTTTGTATTTACATACAAATTGTGAAATTATTTGTTCTAGGTCTGTGAAAAATACCATTGGTAGCTTGATAGGGATTGCATTGCATCTACAGATTGCTTTGGGGAGTATACTCATTTTCACTATATTGATTCTTCCGAGCCATGAACATGGTATATTTCTCCATCAATTAGTGTACTCTTTGTTTTCTTTCAGCAGTGTTTTATAGTTTTCTATATAGGTCGTTAGTTTCTTTAGATAGATATATTTGTAAGTATTTTATTACTTTCGTTGCAATGGTGAATGGAATTATTTCCTTAATTTCTCTTTCTGTTTTCTCATTATTAGTGTATAGGAGTGCAAGGGATTTCTGTGTGTTGATTTTATATCCTGCAACTTTACTGTGTTAGTTGATTAGCTCAAGAAATTTTCTGGTGGAGTCTTTAGGGTTTTCTATGTAGAGGATCATGCCATCTGCAAACAATGAGAGCTTTACTTCTATTAAAATCTGGATTCCTTTTATTTATATTCTTCTCTGATTGCTGTGGCTAATACTTCCATAACTATGTTGAAAAGTAGAGGTGAGTGTGGGCACCTTTGTCTTGTTCCTGACTTTAGGGAAAATGATTCAAATTTTCACCATTGAGGATAATGTTTGCTGTGGGTTTATCATATATGGCTTTTATTATGTTGAGGTATATTCCTTCTATGCCTGCTTTCAGGAGGGTTTTATAATAAATGGGTGATGAATTTTGTCAAAGGCTTTCTCTGCATCTATTGAGATGATCATATGGTATTCAGGAAAATTAGAGATACCAAGGGAGCATTTCAGGCAAAGATGGGCACAATAAAGGACAGCAAAAGTATGGACCTAACAGAAACAGAAGATATTCAGAAGAGGTGGCAAAAATACACAGAAGAACTGTACAAAAGAGATCCTCATGACCCAGATAATCACGATGGTGTGATCATTGACCTAGAGCCAGACATCCTGGAATGTGAAGTCAAGTGGACCTTAGAAAGCATCACTATGAACAAAGCTAGTGGAGGTGATAGAATTCCAGTTGAGCTTTTTCAAGTCCTGGAAGATGATGCTGTGGAGGTGCTGCATTCAATATGCCAGCAAATTTGGAAAACTCATCAGTGGCCACAGGACTGGAAAAGGTCAGTTTCTGTTCCAATACCAAAGAAAAGCAATGCCAAAGAATGCTCAAACTACCACACAATTGTACTCATCTCACAAGCTAGTAAAGTTATGATCAAAATTCTCCAAGCCAGGCTTCAGCAATACGTGGACCATGAACTTCTATATGTTCAAGCTGGTTTTAGAAAAGGCAGAGGAACCAGAGATCAAATTGCCAACATCCACTGAATCATGGTTAAAGGAAGAGAGTTCCAGGAAAACATCTATTTCTGCTTTATTGACTATGCCAAAGCCTTTGACTGTGTGGATCACAATAAACTGTGGAAAATTTTTGAAAGAGATGGGAATACCAGAACATCTGACCTGCCACTTGAGAAACCTGTATGCAGGTCAGGAAGCAACAGTTAAAACTGGACATTGAACAACAGACTGGTTCCGAATAGGAAAAAGAATTCGTCAAGGCTGTATATCATAATCCTGCTTATTTAAGTTATATGCAGAGTACATCATGAGAAACACTGGGCTGGAAGAAGCACAAGCCGGAATCAAGATTGCCGGGAGAAATATCAATAACATCAGATATGCAGATGACACCACCCTTGTGGCAGAAAGTGAAGAGGAACTTAAAAGCCTCCTGATGAAAGTGAAAGAGGAGAGTGAAAAAGTCGGCTTAAAGCTCAACATTCAAAAAGCTAAGCTCATGGCATCTGGTCCCAACACTTCATGGGAAATAGATAGGGAAATAGAGGAAAAAGTGTCACACTTTATTTTTGGGGCTCCAAAATCACTGCAGATGGTGATTGTCACCATTCAATTAAAAGACGCTTACTCCTTGGAAGGAAAGTTATGACCAACCTAGATAGCATATTAAAAACCAGAGACATTACTTTGCCAACAAAGTCTGTCTAGTCAAGGCTATGGTTTTTCCAGTGGTCACATATGGATGTGAGCGTTGGACTGTGAAGAAAGCTGAGTGCCAAAGAATTGATGCTTTTGAACTGTGATGTGGGAGAAGAGTGTTGAGAGTCCCTTGGACTGCAAGGACATCCAACCAGTCCATCCTGAAGGAGATCGGTCCTGCATGTTCTTTTGAAGGACTGATGCTAAAGATGAAACTCCAGTACTTTGGCCACCTCATGGAAAGTGTTGACTCATTGGAAAAGACTCTGATGCTGGGAGGGTTTGGGAAAGGAGGAGAAGGGGACAACAGGATGAGATGGCTGAATGGCATTACCAACTCAATGGACGTGAGTTTGAGTGAATTCTGGGATTTGATAATGGACAGGGAGTCCTGGTGTGCTGCAATTCATGGTGTTGCAAAGAGTCGGACACGACTGAACGACTGAACTGAACTGAACTGAGATATGCAGATGACACCAATTTTATGGCAGAAAGCAAAGAGGAACTAAAGAGCCTGTTGATGAAGCTGAAAGAGGAGAGTGAAAAAGCTGGCTAAAAACTCAACATTCAAAAACTAAGATCATTTCATCCGGTCCCATCACTGCATGCAAGTATTGTGGAAACAGTGTAAACCATGACAGACTTAATTTTCGTGGGCTCTAAAATCACTGCAGATGATGATTGCAGCCATGAAATTAAAAGTGGCTAGCTCCTTGGAAGAAAAGCTATTACAAACCTTGAGAACATATTGAAAAGCAGATACATTATTTTACCAACAAAAGTCCATATAGTTAAACTATATATATATGTATTTTTTTTTTTCAGTAGTAACATATGGATGTGAGAGTTGGACCATAAAGAAGGCTCAGCACTGAGGAACTGATGTTTTTGAACTTCGGTGTTGGAGAAGACCCTTGAGAGTCCCTTGGGCTGCAAGAAGATCAGATAAATCAGTCAATTCTAAAGGAAATAAGCCCTGAATATTCATTGGAAGGACTGATTCTGAAGATGAAGCTCCAATATTTTGGCCACCTGATATGAAGAGATGCCTCATTAGAAAAGACCCTGATGATGGGAAACATTGAAGGTAGAAGGAGAAGTGGATGATAGAGGATAATAGATAGATAGATAGATGATAGAGGTGTTGGTTGGATGACACCACCACCTTAATGGACATGAGTTTGAGCAAGTACCAGAGAATAGGGAAGGACAAGAATCCTGGAGTGCTGTAGTTCACAGGGTTGCAAAGAGTTGGACAGACTGAGCAACAGAACAACAACAACACATGTTTAATGGAATGAGATATCATGGTATATTGCCATTCTGAAACACTATGGAGAACTGGAATAGGATAGCGGAGACTATTGTCTTGTGAATAAGATGGTAATTATACAATGAACATAGCCTTTAGCAAATTGAAATGACAAATCATTAAACTGTAGTTACAACTCATTTTCAAGTTGATTTTAAAAGGTAACCTTGAATGGTCATTGTGTTAAAATATATGTCAACCACATTTGTTTTTCAAGGCAGGGACAGCCCTGGGTTTATTTATATGTCTTTTGCCATGACTTTGTTCATAAGCAATATAGTATTAAAAAAAGCTGATGAAAAACATTTTTTAGAGATCATGGCTACTATTTGGGGCAGTAGTGATACTACAGAGTTGCCAAGAGAATGCATTGGTCATAGTAAACACCCTCTTCCAACAACACAAGAGAAGATTCTACACATGCACATTACCAGATGGTCAATAACAAATCAGACTGATTACATTATTTGCAGCCAAAGATGGAGAAGCCCTATATGTCAGGGGAAAAACAAAAAAACAAAAAACCAAAAACCCGGAGCTGACTGTGGCTCAGATCATGAACTCCTTATTTCCAAATTCAGACTTAAACTGAAGAAAGTAGGGAAAATCACTAGACCATTCAGATATGAGCTAAATCAAATCCCTTACGATTATACAGTAGAAGTGAGAAATAGATTTAAGGGATTAGATCTGATAGACAAACTGCCTGAAGAACTACAGACATAGTTTCGTGACATTGTACAGAAGGCAGGGATCAAGACTATCTCCAAAAAAAGAAATTCAAAAAGGCAAAATGGTTGTGTGAGGAGGCCTTAAGAATAGCTGTGAAAAGAAGAGAAGCAAAAGGCAAAGGAGAAAAGGAAAGATATACCCATTTGAATGCAGAGTTCCAAAGAATAGCAAGGAGAGATAAGAAAGCCTTCCTCAGCAATCAATGCAAAGAAATAGAGGAAAACTACAGAATGGGAAAGACTAGAGATATGTTCAACAAAATTAGAGATACCAAGGGAACATTGCATGCAAAGATGAGCTCAATAAAGGACAGAAATAGTATGGACTTAACAGAGGTGGAAGATATTATGAAGAGATTGCAAGAATACACAGAAGAACTATACAACAAAGATCTTCATGACCCAGATAATCACGATGGTATGATCACCGACCTAGAGCCAGATATCCTGGAATGTGAAGTCAAGTGGGCCTTAGGAAGCACCACTATGAACAAAGCTAGTGGCAGTGATGGAATTCCAGTTGAGCTATTTCAAATCCTGAAAGATGATGCTGTGAAAGTGCTGCACTCAATATGCCAGCAAATTTGGAAAACTCATCAGTGGCCACAGGATTGGAAAAGGTCAGTTTTCTTTCCCATCCCAAAGAAAGACAATACCAAAGAATGCTCAAACTACTGCACATCATCTGGTTTGTCTTTTTCTTAAACACTCAATGTTTTGCATCAGTGAATTAATTCCAATAAATATAACATATATTTCAACCAATTCAAGTAGTAGACAATTTATCTGAAATTAAAGATAGGTAATGTAAAAATAGTTTCCCAGGTGACTCAGTGATAAAGAATCTACATGCCAAGCATGAGACACTGGTCAATTCCTGGATCAGGAAGATCCGTTGGAGGAAAAAATGGCAACCCACTCCAGTGTTCTTGACTGGAAAATGCCATGGACAGAGGATCCTGGCAGTTTATAGTACATGGGGTTGCAAAGACTCAGACACAGCTTAGCAACCTAACAACAACAAAATATTTTTAAAAATCAGAAATTTAAATAAAGTTTGAAGCAATTAAATGATCATGGCATTGGAACAGAAACAATATTATCTAGTAGTTATTAAAAAACTACCATTTACCATTTGGCAAAAATTCACTCAGCTATAAATTTCAGGTTGGTGTGCTAGTTTAGAAAATATCTAAAGTCATTTCCATTTGTGGTAGGCTATGATACTAAAAAGCAATTAGGTGAATTAAATGTTATGTAAGGTTATATTTCTCTTCCTGAAAGTGAAAGTCGCTCAGTCGTGTCTGACTCTGTGGTCCCATGGACTATAGAGTCGATGGAAATCTCTAGACCAAGTACTGAAGTCGGTAGCCTTTTCCTTCTCCAGGGGATCTGTCCAACCCAAGGATCAAATCCAGGTCTCCCACATTGCAGGCAGATTCTTTACCAGCTGAGCCACAAGGGAAGTCCAAGAATGCTGTGTCAACTCTTGCCATAGTCTTTTATGGTTAAAATATTCATTTGTGCTGTAAAAGAGTAGACCTCCTGTCCATGAACAGAGTACTCACCTTGATCCAGGATAGAAGAGAATATATATATATATATATATACATATTCTATATATATATATATAATTTTGTTCATAGTTCATATATATATATATATATATATATATAACTTTGTTCATAGTTCATATATATATATATATATATATATATATTCAAGCTTGTTTTAGAAAAGGCAGAGGAACCAGAGATCAAATTGCCAATGTCTGCTGGATCATTGTAAAAGCAAGAGGGTTCCAGAAAAACATCTATTTCTGCTTTATTGACTATTCCAAAGCCTTTGACTGTGTGGATCACAATAAACTGTGGAAAATTCTGAAAGAGATGGGAATACCAGAACACCTGACCTACCTCTTGAGAAACCTGTATGCAGGTCAGGAAGCAAGACTTAGAACTGGACATGGAACAACAGACTGGTTCCAAATAGGAGAAGGAGTACATCAAGGCTGTATATTGTCACCCTGCTTATTTATCTTACATGCAGAGTACATCATGAGAAATGCTGAGCTGGATGAAACATGAGCTGGAATCAAGATTGCTGGGAGAAATATCAATAACCTCAGATAAGCAGATGACACCACCCTTATGGTAGAAAGTGAAGAACTAAAGAGCCTTTTGATGAAAGTGAAAGAGGAGAGTGGAAAAAAAAAAAAAAAGTTGCCTTAAAACTCAACATTCAGAGAACTAAGATCATGGCATCTGGTCCCATTACTTCATGAGAAATATATGGGGAAACAGTGGCTGACTTTGTTTCTAGGCTCCAAAATCACTCCAGATTGTGACTGCAGCCATGAAATTAAAAGACGCTTACTTCTTGGAACGAAAGTTATAACCAGCCTAGACAGCATATTAAAAAGCAGAGACACGAGTCGCCAGTCCAGGTTCGATGCACAGTACTGGATGCTTGGGGCTGGTGCACTGGGACGACCCAGAGGGAGGGTAGGGGAGGGAGGAGGGAGGAGGGTGCAGGATGGGGAATGCGGGTATACCTGTGGCAAATTCATTTCGATATTTGGCAAAACTAATACAATATTGTAAAGTTTAAAAATAAAATAAAATTTAAAAAAAAAAAAACTAAAAAAATAAATAAAAATAAAAAAAAAAAAAAAGAGAGACATTACTTTGTCAACAGAGGTCTGTCTACTCAAAGCTATGATTATTCCATTAGTCATGTATGGATGTGAGAGTTGGACTATAAAGAAAGCTGAGTGCCGAAGAATTGATGCTTGTGAACTGTGGTGTTGGAGAAGACTCTTGAGAGACCCTTGGACTGCAAGGAGATCCAACCAGTCCATCCTAAAGGAAATCAGTCCTGGGTGTTCATTGGAAGGAATGATGTTGAAGCTGAAACTCCAATACTTTGGCCACCTGATGCGAAGAGCTGACTCATTTGAAAAGACCCTGATGCTGGGAAAGATTGAGGGCAGGAGGAGAAGGCGATAACAGTGGATGAGCTGGTTGGATGGCATCACTGACTCAATGGACATTGGTTTGGATATACTTCAGAAGTTGGTGATGGACAGGGAGGCCTGGTGTGCTGCGGTTCATGGGGTCACAAACAGTCGGACATGACTGAGTGACTGAACTGAACTGATATTATAAAGCTATTTTCCTTTAGCTTCCTCTAATAGCTCATGTAAACAGTTACTTCCCTCAGGCTAGAAAGCAATAACAGTCCTTTGTTTTCCAGTCACATTGTTAATGAAACAAGTCTGAAACCTATTTTTGGTCATTTCCTTCCCTTTGTACTTTTTACTGTATCATCAGCCCAGCCTTGATCAGTGATAAAGTCACCATTGGTGGTGTAACTAAATCAGTCAGGATAGGCTATGCTATGCTGCCCAACAACAATCTCAAATTTCAGTGACTTAAAACAGCAGAAGTTTATATGTCACTCATGGTACATTTCTAACATGTATCTGCCTAGAGATTCTGCTTCTTATTTAGTTAATTCAGTGACCAGACTAGCAGAGACTCTATCATCTTGTAACTAAATCATCTGAAACATATCATCCACTTGGTCAACAGGGCAGAGAAGCAGGAAAACTTGAATAATTAACATCCACCTTTCAAGGTTTTGATCCAGAAGTGACAGACATTAGTTCCACTTGTAACTTATGGGACAGAACTTGGAATACAACACAGTCTAACCCAGCTACAAAGACTGGGAAATGTAAAGTATATGGATGTATGCTGCTGCTGATGCATTGCTTCAGTCGTGTCTGAATCTGTGTGACCCCATAGACAGCAGCCCACCAGGCTTCCCGTCCCTAGGATTCTCTAGGCAAGAACACTGGAGTGGGTTGCCATTTCCTTCTCCAATGCGTGAAAGTGAAGTCGCTCAGTGTCCGACTCTAGCGACCCCATGGACTGCAGCCTACCGGGCTTCTCTGTCCACGGGATTTTCTAGGCAAAAGTACTGGAGTAGGGTGCCATTGGATGTCTGGTGAGGGTTAAATATCTCTGTCATTATAGCTAAAATTTATTGAATTCTTAGTATGTGCCAGGCACTGTGCTAAACACATTGTGTCATTGTCTTATTTAATTCTTACCAGAGTTCCTGTACTATAAATATGACCATTATACTGATGATAGAATCAGATTTGAAAATGGCAATCTGCACAAGGTTTCACAGACAGTAAATTGCTAAGCCAGGATTCAAACCTAGATCATTCTGATTCTAGAACCAACACTAAGCTAGTTTATTCAAGTCCAATTATTTTTCACGTATCTTCCCTTTGAAAGTGAAAGTCCCTCAGTCATGTCTTTGCAACTGCATGGACTGTAGCCTGCCAGGCTCCTCTGCCTATGGTATTCTCCAGGCCAGAATACTGGAGTAGCTAGGCTATCCCTTCTCCAGGGGTTCTTCCCTACCCAGGAACAGAAATGGGGTCTTCTGCATTGCAGGAGGATTCTTTACCAGTTAAGCTTCCAGGGAAGCCCTATCTTCCCTTTTAGTTCAGTTCATTTCAGTTCAGTCACTCATTTGTGTCTGACTCTTTGCAACTCCATGAATTGCAGCACGCCAGGCCTCCCTGTCCATCACCAACTCCTGGAGTTCACTCAAATTCATGTGCATCAAGTCAGTGATGCCATGCAGCCATCTCATCCTCTGTCATCCGCTTCTCCTCCTTCCCCCAATCCCTCCCAGCATCAGAGTCTTTTCCAATGAGTCAACTCTTTGCATGAGGTGGCCAAAGTATTGGAGTTTCAGCTTTAGCATCAGTCCTTCCAAAGAACACCCAGGACTGATCTCCTTTAGAATGGACTGGTTGGATCTCCTTGCAGTCAAAGGGACTCTCAAGACTCTACTGCAACACCACAGTTCAAAAGCATCAATTTTTCGGTGCTCAGCTTTCTTCACTGTCCAAATTTCATATCCATACATGACCACTGGAAAAACCATAGCTTTGACTAGATGGACCTTTGTTGGCAAAGTAATGTCTCTGCTTTTCAATATGCTATCTAGGTTGGTCATAACTTTCCTTCCACGGAGTAAGCGTCTTTTAATTGCATGGCTGCAATCACCATCTGCAGTGATTTTGAAACCCCAAAAAATAAATTCTGACACTGTTTCCACTGTTTCCCCATCTATTTCCCATGAAGTGATGGGAACAGATGCCATGATCTTAGTTTTCTGAATGTTGAGCTTTAAGCCAAATTTTTCACTCTCTACTTTGACTTTCATCAAGAGGCTTTTTAGTTTCTCTTCACTTTCTGCAACAAGGGTGGTGTCATCTACATATCTGAGGTTATTGATATTTCTCCTGGCAATCTTGATTCCAGCTTGTGCTTCTTCCAGCACAGTGTTTCTTATGATGCACTCTGCATATAATTTAAATAAGCAGGGTGACAATATACAGCCTTGACGTACTCCTTTTCCTATTTGTAACCAGTCTGTTGTTCCATGTCCAGTTCTAGCTGTTGCTTCCTGACCTGCATATAGGTTTCTCAAGAGGTAGGTCAGGTGTTCTGGTATTCCCATCTCTTTCAGAATTTCCCACAGTTTCTTGTGATCTACACAGTCAAAGGCTTTGGCATAGTCAATAATGCAGAAGTAGATGTTTTCCTGGAACTCTCTTCCTTTATCCATGATCCAGTGGATGTTGACATTTTGAACTCTGGTTCCTCTGCCTTTTCTAAAACCAGCTTGAACATCTGGAAATTCACTGTTCACGTATTACTGAAGCCTGGTTGGAGAATTTTGAGCATTACTTTACTAGTGTTTGAGATGAGTGCAATTGTGTGGTAGTTTGAGCATTCTTTGGCATTGCCTTTCTTTGGGATTGGAATGAAAACTGACCTTTTCCAGTCCTGTGGCCACTGCTGAATTTCCCAAATTTGTTGGCATATTGAGTGCAGCACTTTCACAGCATCATCTTTCAGGATCTGAAATAGCTCAACTGGAATTCCATCAGCTCCACTAGCTTTGTTTGTAGTGATGCTTTCTAAGGCCCACTTGATTCACATTCCAGGATGTCTGGCTCTAGGTGCGTGATCACACCATTGTGATTATCTGGATCATGAAGATCTTTTTTGTATAGTTCTTCTGTGTATTCTTGCCACCTCTTCTTAATTAATATCTTCTGCTTCTGTTAGGTCCATACAATTTCTGTCCTTTATCGAGCCCATCTTTGCATAGAATGTTCCCTTGGTATCTTTAACTTTCTTGAAGAGATCTCTAGTCTTTCCCATTCTGTAGTTTTCCTCTATTTCTTTGCATTGATCACTGAGGAAGGCTTTTTTAATCTCTCCTTGCTATTCTTTGGAACTCTGCATTCAGATGCTTATATCTTTCCTTTTCTCCCTTGCTTTTCACTTCTCTTATTTTCACAGCTATTTGTAAGGCCTCCCCAGACAGCCATTTTGCTTTTTTGCATTTCTTTTCCATGGGGATGGTCTTGATCCCTGTCTCCTGTATAATGCCATGAACCTCTGTCCATAGTTCATCAGGCACTCTATCAAATCTAGTCCATTCAATCTATTTCTCACTCCCACTGTATAAACATAAGGGACTTGATTTGGGTCATACCTGAAAGGTCTACTTTCTTCAATTTAAGTCTGAATTTGGCAATAAGGAGTTCATGATATGAGCCATAGTCAGTTCCTGGTCTTGTCTTTGTTGACTCTATAGACCTTCTCTGTCTTTGGTCGCAAAGAACATAATCAATCTGATTTCAGTTTTGACCATCTGGTGATGTCCATGTATAAAGTCTTCTCTTGTGTTGTTGGAAGAGGGTGTTTGCTATGACCAGTGCGTTCTCTTGGCAAAACTTTTTAGCCTTTGCCCTGCTTCATTCCATATTCCAAGGCCAAATTTACCTGTTACCCCAGGTGTTTCTTGACTTCCTACTTTTGCATTCCAGTCCCCTAAAATGAAAAGGACATCTTTTTTGGATGTTAGTTCTAAATGGTCTTGGAGGTCTTCATAGAACCATTCAACTTCAGCTTCTTCCCTTTAGTCATCCTCAAATCCTTTATTTAAATGAGCAAATTATCACCTGTTTTCCCCCATACTTTACTCCTGTTTTCCCTTTTATTTTTATTCTAAATGTATGAAGTATAAAGAACAAAGAAACTAGATGAATAAATGATAGAGACTCCTTTTTCAAATTTTTACTCCATTCCCACAATAGTTCTTTCTCTTGTATTGGAGGTTGTAGAAGCCAACCAGCAAGTGTAGTGAATTGCTTGAGGCTGTTTACTTTTGCTCCAGTACATACCAATCATCCCCTTATTACAACTTCCTAGATATAAAACAATGTTTGTTAATCTGCCTTGTATCTTCTCTCTAAGAAGGGCCCAATGATGGTCACTATAATTTGGAATGTGCCTTTTATGAGATGCTTCCTTTAATAGGTATTTACAACTAAGGTCACCCATTTGTATCTGAAATTAAAGAGAGTTCAGCTTAGATATAGAATGACAATTTTTCACAAAAATTATTAAAATGAAACTTTTTAGATAGCCTTGTTACCTCATAACTCAATTATCTGGAAATTTATATATCATTCCTCAAAACTTCATATAATTTTTATGAATTGTAATTTAAAACACTGTGAAATTTCAGCTAATGTGGAAATATTGGTTTAATAGACACACTTTTACTAAACAGTATCTGACTAGTATCTTACAGAGAGGCTTCCCAGGTGGCTCTAGTGGTAAAGAACCTGCCTCCCAATGCAGGAGACTTAAGAAAAACTGGTTCAGTCCCTGGGCTAGGAAGATCCTCTGGAGGTGGACATGACAATTCATTCCAGTATTCTTACATGAAGAATTCCATGGACAGAGGAACCTGGCAGGCTACAGTCCATGAGGTGACAAAGAGTTGGGCACGATTGAAGTGACTTAGCAGCAGCAGCAGTATCTTACAAACTCATTTAATTTGAGGGCTGAAACAACCTCCTTCACTTCACCAGGAAATAAAGAGTTAAGAGAAGTTATTTACTCATAATTAGGTAAATAGTTAGAGGCAATATAAAGCTAAGAATGTAGACCTCCTCAGATACTCAGTCTAGGCTTATTTAAAATAGTCATATTCATAAAATCTTGTTACAGAAAGTTAAAACCAAACTCTTTCAAAGCACTATCAATGTTTATATTATGTAAGGTAACATTCTATTACCATATTTATAACTCATAGCTTAGAATAATTACATTTTAAATTAATCATTGATTACCAGGAATTACCTAAGGAACTACTCAAGCATAGAAATATAACAGATAATGAAACATATGTAGAATATTTGCATTATTAGCTAATAACGTATATGTTTACTGGAGTGCTATAGCTAATTTTAAATATATCTTTGTACCATTTGACATTTGAATTATCTGACTACCATTAAACAATGAGGGTGGATTGCTTCTATAATTAATTTAAAATTTTCACAAGATTTAAAAATGCATTAATAGTTTGTATTTTAAAAAAAATTGTCTAGTGATTTCAATGTCTTTATGACTTGGAATAATAAAAAAAAATAATTTCATGCACTGTCATGAATACAAGCTGTGTGCAGTTTTAGAAAAAAAAAAAGGGCATTTAAGATGTGTCACTATTTAAGATGTGTCACTTTGTTACAACAAAGCACTGAAAGATCTGAATTATTATCTTAAATGTGTGAATTTGGGTAAGCATGAAGTAATCACTCCAAGATGTTTTTTCATCTATCAAATACAGATAAAATACCACATTGTCAACATCACAGGCTTGTTGTGTGAACTATATAATTTAATCCATGTATAAGTTCTTGGGGATATGATAATTTTAAATTTAAGGTATGATTTTTTTATGTTAACTTATATTAACTAATATTTTTTATATACATCTGTGAACATACATCAACATTTGCCATACTCCACAGTTTGCTATTTTTTTTTTTTTCATTTCACAGAACACAGAGAAAAGCCAAGAAGTTAAATTATTTGTGCTAAAGTCTATAGCAAATGACAGATTTTAAGACTTATTATTTTTTGAGTGTCTTCTATCTTCCATGTGGTTTAATTATGTAAAGTTTTTAATATATATAAATCAAAGACCAGAAGAAAATAAATTGCTCGAGGTCATACACTGAAGGTCACACAGTTGGTAAGTAGCAGAGTCAGGGATCGCATCCAGGTTTTTGAGACTCCAAAGTCATTTCCTTTACTCTGTGCTCTCTTTCAGAGATCACAGTCACCTGTTTGGGAAATATTCACCTTATTTTGGCATGTTTGTGTATTTTGCAGACATTGAAGTGGTACAAAATAGCACTATTTTGTGTGTGTGTGTGTGACTAACGTTCTCTAACAAAATAAATGGCTTTCTTTTGATGTCTGTTCTGTTGACCTTGTATCTCAGTGTTAAAAAAAAAAAAAAAAAAAGTTTTGTTTACTTGCCGTTTCTGTAAGAGTGAAATGATCTTGATTGAATTTATCATAGTCCATAAATATGGCTCCTTATTGAGTTTAAAGGGTTTAAAAAGATAGCCTTTTCCCTGGATTTGATTATCTCATTGACAGCAGTCAATATCTTCATGCATAGGAATGTGTTTACTTATAGACACATAAGTAATTCATTTATAAAATTGAATTATCTGACCAGGGAGACTGTGTGTTTTGATTGTGTAGCAGTCCTCCTGAAACTGAATCACAATTGATAAATGCCAGATGGAAAAGGAAACAGTCTATTTCATGACTCTTAAAATTTTTAAGTTTGTTAATCCTTGCACTTCACATTTTTTAAAGCTCAGTGTCAGGGTAGAAAAAATTTGTTGGTGACTTTTTAATATGCAAAATGGTCAGTAAGTGTTTATAACATTCTGTACAGGAGAAAGAGCTTGAGCTTTAGGAGTTTCAAGGACAACACTAATGGCTCAGCATTAAAATCATTTTTTATAGCTCTTTATTTTCCTTTTTAATTTTTTTCATCAAAATAATTTTTAGTGTGTATATTGTGCTTGCTAGTCCCCATTATGCAGGAAAGAGCTGACTTATAGTGTCTCCCAAGTATCTTGCTGTATGAACATATATCCATGTTATTGGTTCAAATGCAGCACATAAATATACTTCTTCAAATGTTGTTTTCTTAAAATGATTATTTAAATATTAATTAATATCATCAGAAATTTGTGAATTATAAATTAATTCTCATAGCCACATTCTGACATAGGTACTATGATCATCAACAATCTCATTCTTCAGCCTAAAGAAACTTCACCTTGACTAGTTCACACGGCTTTCCCAGGATCTCAGAATTAGAAGCCTTGGAACCAGGATTTAAACCCAGACAATCTAACTTCAGAGTCGAGTCTAGGGCCCTTATCACTATCCTATGTGGTTTATCTATTTATGAAGAAACCAGCTGAACATGAAGGTATGATAAGCACCAAAGAAAACAGGCCTTTTTATTTGTATCCTTTTTTTTTTTTTTACTTTACAATATTGTATTGGTTTTGCCATACATCAACATGAATCTGCCACGGGTGTACACATGTTCCCAATCCTGAACCCCCCTCGCACCTCCCTCCCCATACCATCCCTCTGAGTCATCCCAGTGCACCAGCCCCAAGCATCCTGTATCCTTCATCGAACCTGGACTGGTGATTTGTTTCTTATATGATATTATATATGTTTCAATGCCATTCTCCCAAATCATCCCCACCCCCCCGCCCCCACAGAGTCCAAAAGACTGTTCTATACATCTGTGTCTCTTTGCTGTCTCATGTACAGGGTTATCGTTACCATCTTTCTAAATTCCATATATATGCGTTAGTATACTGTATTGGCGTTTTTCTTTCTGGCTTACTTCACTCTGGCACCACCATTCTCCATAGTACAAAGCAATAGAGTCATATCACACCTCCCTTTCACTCATTTCTGACATGGAATCATTTGCCAAAATCCACAAATTTTATCTCTGAAATTAATAATTCCATTATCTTGCCACTGTAATAGTTCAAGGCCTGATTGTTTATCACCCCTGGAATATTGCAACTTCTGTCCATGTCCAATTGTCTCCCAAACCAAACTGTGCTATATACAACTAAAAGGGACATCTTCTTAAATGTACGTGTGTAAGTAAGATACTATTCATAAACATTACCAGTACTGTTACAATTAAGTCCAAACTACTTAACTTGACATTCAGAGTTTTCAAAAACTTGGCCTCAGTGTTTCTTTCTACAATTATTTCTCAGCTTTGATGCACATGTCCAATGTTCCAACTTAAATAAATAACTCCCAATTCACTAAGTGCAACCTTTATTTTTTCTGTCTCCATGCCTTTGTTTAGTAATATTCTCTCTTTACAATTCCTTTCCTTGTCATTTATACCTATTAATATTCAATTGAACTTTTAAAAGCACATATCAAACTGCACCTCATCTATGATTATATTCCCATCCTTGCATACACAGTTTGTATTTAATTTCCTCAGCTGAATAAATCATATTATTTTGTACCTTCCCTTGGCTCTCTTCATATTATCAGTTCAGCTCAGTTACTCAGTCATGTGTGACTCTTTGTGACCCCATGGACTGCAGCATGCCAGGCTTCCCCATCCATCACCAACTCCTGGAGTTTACTCAAACTCATGTCCATTTAGTTGGTGATGCCATCCAACCACCTCATTCTCTGTCGTCCCCTTCTCCTCCTGCCTTCAATCTTTCCCAACATCAGGGTCTTTTCAAATGGGTCAGTTATTTGTGTCAGGTGGCCAAAATATTGCAGTTTCAGCTTCAGCATCAGTCCTTCCAATGAATATTCAGTACTGATTTCCTTCAGGATGGACTGGTTGGATCTCCTTGCTGTCCAAAGGACTCTCAAGAGTCTTCTCCAACACCACAGTTCAAAAGCATCAATTCTTTGGTACTCAGCCTTTTTTATAGTCCAATTCTCACATCCATACATGCCTACTGGAAAAACCATAGTTTTGACTAGATGGACCTTTGTTGGCAAAGGTCCTCTATTTCTTTGCAATGTTCACTTAGAAAGGCTGTTTTATCTCTCCTTGCTATTCTTCGAAACTCTGCATTCAGTTATATATCTTTCCTTTTCTGCTTTGCTTTTGGCTTCTGTTCTTTCCTCAGCTATTTGTATGCCTCCTCAGACATCCATTTTGCCTTTTTGCATTTCTTTTTCTTGGGGATGCTTTTGATCACTGCCTCCGGTACAAGGTCATGAAGCCTTGTCCATAGTTCTTCAGGCACTCTGCCTATCAGATCTAATCCCTTGAATGTATTTGTCATTTCCACTGTATAATCATAAGGGATATGATATAGGTCATACCTTAATGGCCTAGTTCATTTCCCTACTTTCTTAAATTTAAATCTGAATTTGGCAATAATGAGAGGGAATATTTTCCTGGATCATAATTAGAAAACAGGTGTCCAGGGACTTTTGACTATTAAGACCTAGTCCAGTAATACCACATCGATTGGCCTATCAGCAAAACCCTCTCTGGTACTAGGAATGAGCCTTCCTAACAATATGGGACAAAAAGGTCATGAAATGCCTCCTAAAGTATGGTTGAATTTATGATCATTATGGGTCCCTGTCAACTATGAACTGGCACTTGCCAAGAGCTTTTGCTAGTGACTGAACAACAACAAGGGCATTTGCCATCTGCCTCTGCAGAGATTCAACCCTCTGCTGCTGCAGCTGTTTATCTTCAATGTCCCCCTGAGGGATTTCAGGGTGGAGTGAGGTACCCTGTGCTCCAGGGAATCTGGTGGAACAGGGCTTTAGATAGTTATATATTTTCAGGAACTGATTTCATGATCCCAATCTTTGCATCTCTTCATATCTAGGAAGGCACTAAATAAATGATGACATTGGCTCCTTATGAAAGTAGGAAACTTCTTATAAAGTAAATGATTGATTGCATTGAACTCCCTTTTCAACAAAATCTTATATATTGAACTTCCTCCACTATTTATTTGGAGTAGTCTCTCAGAACTATCTGGGGTATTGTTTCCTGGCTACAGTACTCATTTTACCCCAAAGGAATCTTAATTCAAAACTCTCAAGTTGTATATCTTTTTTAGTCAATATGGTCAAACCTAGATGTAAAATTTCCAAAGGTGAATGGAACACACCTATTTTCTTTGATATCTTGAAGCTTCCAAATATTATCAGGAACATAAATTTGCCTCTCTGCAAAATAAGATTTTAAGATTAACAGAGGCAAACAAAGGTTTAAAGAAAGAAATAATAAGGCCTTATGCTTCTCTTCTCTGGCTCCTCATGCTCAGGCCCTGCCTCAGACGCCACTTTCCTCCTTCCTTTTTCTACTGCCTATACCACCGCTTTACCCTCAGTTCTCCATAAAAATTTTCCTGCCAACTCCCTTTCCCCCTGAAACTGTCCCTGCCTCACTTTTCTTTGAAGCTATCAAAATCTGCCCCTTTAAAATTAAGTGTTCTGATGATCCTTTATTTATTTATTTATTTATTTTATTCCCTGGACTAAAGCTGCACTGCAAGCCATCGTCAAAGATTTTCCTAAGGGGACAGGGAGCTGAGAAAAGCAGCACACAATTCTCTAATGAGAATAGGGCAGGGAACTGGAGCCAAGAAAAGCAACCTCAGCCTGGCCCAGAAGGAGGAACAGGAAACTGAGAAAAGTGTCTAGCAAGCTTCATCCTGCAGCAGAAGGTGGTACAAGGGGATGTAGGCTCTGGAAAAAATCCCAGGGAGAAATAGGGGGCTGGAGGCTGTAAGGATGTGCCAAGAGGGCTACTTTGACATGGCTGAAGAAATAGATGTGACTACCACTGCCAAAGCTGAGTGGGGTGCCAGAGGCAATAGACAAAACACCACCAATGAACTCCCAATCCCAGAGGTTGTAACTACCACCAGGCTGTGATCAGGCACAGATTATTGTCCACACCTTTCTGGGAGTTCTTTCTAGGGCCCACAAACTAGAACCTTTCCCTCTGGGAGAACTCATGACCTACCTTAGACAGTAACAACATCCAACAGATCACTACTGACATGGGCATTCCCTGGTACAACATGTATGTGGCTGCCATGTCCTCCCTTCTCTCCAGTCCAAGAGAGCAAGTGAGCCTTAATGAGCCTTGGTCTTTGACATCTGATGTCCAGGTGGGTAACAGACTGTGGATTCTAGGGGCAACTGTGAACATTAGAAGCAACTACTAGCTGGAATAAGGCCAGCTCTGAGACTAATTTGACCCCATGCTTCCCAAAATAAGTCCAGAGACTTTCCTAGAAATATTAGAAGACTTTGGTATAAGCCTCACTGGGTGTTCTGGGCTGCTAAGTGTTGCCTTCACCAAGAGTATGGGGAACTTTTCTTTTGTTCTGTATGGCTTGTGAGATCTTGGAGCTTCAATAGGCATTGAGCCTGAACCCTTGAGTTGAGAGACCCAAGCCCAAGACTTTGAATAATCAAAGAACTCCTGACCACAGGGAACATTAATAGACAAGAGCCCTTCCAAAGGCCTCCATCTCAACAACAAAACCAAGCCCACCCAAAGGCCAGCAGAAATGAGTGCCCAGATACCCCATGCCAATCCTCCAACAAAACAGAAACACAAAGATGTAAACTAGAAGACAGAATCCCCAAAGCTGTACCAAACCAATAGACACCCCCAAACCTACTACTGGACATGGCACGGCTTTTCAGAGAACAAGATCCAGCTTCATTAATCACAAAACAGACACAACCAAGAAAGCATCACAGGATACTAGTTCAACCCTGCCCACAGAAGGTAGACTCTAGGGTACTAGTACAAACTCACCCATGGTGGGTAGACGCCAAAACTAAGAACTACTACATTGACAACTTTTACCTTTAAAAAAAAAAATCACACTTCTACCTCAACATTGGCCTTTGGTGGAACTGTGAACTTTTCCTTTTTTTTTTTTTTTAATTGCTTTTTTAAAATTAAATTTATTTATTTTAATTGGAGGTTAATTACTTTACAATATTGTATTGGTTTTGCCATACATCAACATGAATCCACCACGGGTGTACACGTGCTCCTCATCCTGAACCCTCCTCCCTCCTCCCTCCCCGTACCATCCCTCTGGGTCGTCCCAGTGCACCAGGCCCAAGCATCCTGTATCCTGCATCGAACCTGGAGTGGTGATTCATTTCTTATATGATATTTTACATGTTTCAATGCCATTCTCCCAAATCATCCCACCCTCTCCTTCTCCCACAGAGTCCAAAAGACTGTTCTATACATCTGTGTCTCTTTCACTGTCTCACATACAGGGTTATCTTTACCATCTTTCTAAATTCCATATATATGTGTTAGTATACTGTATTGGTGTTTTTCTTTCTGGCTTACTTCACTCTGTATAACAGGCTCCAGTTTCATGCACCTTATTAGAACTGATTCAAATGTATTCTTTTTAATGGCTGAGTAATACTCCATTGTGTATATGTACCACTGCTTTCTTATCCATTCATATGCTGATGGACATCTAGGTTGCTCCCATGTCCTGGCTATTGTAAACAGCGCTGCGATGAACATTGGGTACATGTGTCTCTTTCAATTCTGGTTTCCTCAGTGTGTATGCCCACAGTGGGATTGCTTGGTCCTAAGGCAATTCTATTTCCAGTTATTTTAAGGAATCTCCCCAGTGTTCTCCATAGTGGCTGTACTAGTTTGCATTCCCACCAACAGTATAAAAGGGTTCCCTTTTCTCCACACCCTCTCCAGCATTTATTGCTTGTAGACTTGAGGATTGCAGCCATTTTGACTGGTGTGAAATGGTACCTCATTGCAGTTTTGATTTGCATTTCTCTGATAATAAGTGATATTGAGCATCTTTTCATGTGTTTGTTAGCCATCTGTATGTCTTCTTTGGAGAAATGTCTATCTAGATCTTTGGCCCATTTTTTAATTAGGTCGTTTATTTTTCTGGAATTGAGCTGCAGGAGTTGCTTGTATATTTTTGAGATTAGTTTTTTGTCAGTTGCTTCATTTGCTATTACTTTCTCCCATTCTGAAAGCTGTCTTTTCACTTTGCTTATAGTTTGCTTTGAAGTGCAGAAGCGTTTAATTTTGATTAGGTCCCATTTGTTCATTTTTGCTTTTATTTCCAATATTCTGGGAGGTGGATCATAAAGGATCCTGTTGTGATTTATGTCGGAGAGTGTTTTGCCTATGTTTTCCTCTAGCAGTTTTATAGTTTCTGGTCTTACGTTTAGATCTTTAATTCATTTTGAATTTGTTTTTTGTATAATGTTAGAAAGTGTTTGTTTCATTCTTTTACAAGTGGTTGACCAGTTTTCCCAGCACCACTTGTTAAAGAGATTGTCGTTTCTCCATTGTATATTCTTGCCTCCTTTGTCAAAGATAATGTGTCCATAGGTGCGTGGATTTATCTCTGGGCTTTCTATTTTGCTCCATTGATCTATATTTCTGCCTTTGTGCCAATACCATACTGTCTCGATGACTGTGGTTTTGTAGTAGAGCCTGAAGTCAGGCAGGTTGATTCCTCCAGTTTCATTCTTCTTTCTCAAGATTGCTTTGGCTATTGGAGGTTTGTTGTATTTCCATACAAATTGTGAAATCATTTGTTCTAGCTCTGTGAAAAATACTGTTGGTAACTTGATAGGGATTGCATTGAGTCTATAAATTGCTTTGGGTAGTATACTCATTTTCGTTAAACTGATTCTTCCGATCCACGAACACAGTATATTTCTCCATCTATTAGTGTCCTCTTTTATCTCTTTCACCAGTGTTTTATAGTTTTATATATATAGGTCTTCAGTTTCTTTAGGTAGATATATTCCTAAGTATTTTATTCTTTTTGTTGCAATGGTGAATGGAATTGTTTCCTTAATTTCTCTTTCTATTTTCTTATTATTAGTGTATAGGAATGCAAGGGATTTCTCTGTGTTGATTTTATATCCTGAAACTTTACTATATTCATTGATTACCTCTAATAATTTTCTGGTGGAGTCTTTAGGGTTTTCTGGGTAGAGGATCATGTCATCTGTAAACAGTGAGAGTTTTATTTCTTCTTTTCCAATTTGGATTCCTTTTATTTCTTTTTCTGCTCTGATTGCTGTGGCCAAAACTCCAAAACTATGTTGAATAGTCGTGGTGAAAGTGGGCACCCTTGTCTTGTTCCTGACTTCAGGGGAAATGCTTTCAATTTTTTACCATTGAGGATAATGTTTGCTGTGGGTTTGTCATATATGGCTTTTATTATGTTGAGGTATGTTCCTTCTATTCCTGCCTTCTGGAGAGGTTTTATCATAAATGGGTGTTGAATTTTGTCAAAGGCTTTCTCTGCATCTATTGAGATAATCATATGGCTTTCAATTTCAAATTTTTCAATTTGTTAATGTGGTGTATTACATTGATTTATTTGCAGATATTGAAGAATCCTTGCATCCCTGGGATAAAGCCCACTTGGTCATGGTGTATGATCTTTTTAATGTGTTGTTGGATTCTGATTGCTAGAATTTTGTTAAGAATTTTGCATCTATGTTCATCAGTGACATTGGCCTGTAGTTTTCTTTTTTTGTGGCATCTTTGTCAGGTTTTGGTATTAGGGTGATGGTAGCCTCATAGAATGAGTTTGGAAGTTTACCCTCCTCTGCCATTTTCTGGAAGATTTTGAGTGGGATAGGTGTTAGCTCTTCTCTAAATTTTTGGTAGAATTCAGCTGTGAAGACGTCTGGACCTGGGCTTTTGTTTGCTGGAAGGTTTTGTCTGTTTTACTGTTTTTCTTATTGTTCTTTTCCTGCCATAATTATTCCTCAATATATGTAAATTTTTTTTACAAACTTCTATTTAACTTTTCTATTTTTCCTTTTTGCTTTCTCTTCTTTTCTTCTTATTAGTTTCTTTTGTCCTTTATTTTTTCACCATTTTTGCTCTTTTTTTTCCTTTGCTTTATTTCCCAGTTGGCCCTCTGCTTTGGCTCAGATTTTTGGTTTAAATTTTACTTACCTTTGTTTTTAATTGGTCAATATAATTTTTGGTTTGCTTTGCTCAACAGGTCAATCTCTTATACTTTCTTTTGTTTGGAATATTTTGGTTATATTTGTGTATGTGTAAGTGTGTGTATATGTCCCATTGTTTCTGTAATTATCTATCTGATCTTGTATTTACAATTTGTCAGGGTTTGTCTTTTGTTTCTTGTAGTGTTGTTATTTTTTGGCTTGGTATGTTTGTTTTAATCCCCTGTAGTCCCATAACAAATGACTGCTGGAGTCTTGGTCGCCTGATCAGGGGTCAGGCCTGAGCCATTCACCTGGGAGTGATGAGATCAGGATTCTAGAGTGCCAAAAAAACGCCTAATCTCAGGGAGCATTAGTTAGTGAAA
Source organism: Bos mutus (assembly GCF_027580195.1). Lineage (NCBI taxonomy): Eukaryota > Metazoa > Chordata > Mammalia > Artiodactyla > Bovidae > Bos > Bos mutus. The sequence goes on along the minus strand of NC_091646.1, from coordinate 63,864,596 downwards.
AATCCCACGAAGGCCTACACCTGTATACAAAGCCTGGGATCACTTGGTATAACTAAGCTTCTGACAACACCCACTTGAAGAACACTTCACCCAAACTACAAGTGAGACAAAAACACAAAGCCATTCATCAGCAGACAGGATAATTACACACTCCAAGATACCATCTCATACACCTTCTGGCAAGAGTACACAGAAGAACTATAAAAAAGAACTCAATGGCCTGGATAATCATGATGGCATGATCACTCACCTAGAGCCAAACATCATGGAATGTGAAGCCAAGTGGGCCTTAGGAAGCATCACTATGAACAAAGGTAGTGGAGGTGATGGAATTCCAGTTGAGCTATTTCAAATCCTAAAAGATAATGCTGTTAAAGTCAATAGGTCAGCAAATATAGAAAACTCAGCAGTAGCCTAGGACTAGAAAAGGTCAGTTTTCATTCCAACCTGAAAGAAGAGCAATGCCAAGGAATGCTCAAACTACCACACAATTGCACTCATTTCACATGCCAACAAAATAACACTAAAAATCCTTCAAGCTAGGATTCAACAGTATGTGAGCTGTGATCTTCCAGACGTACAACTTGGATTTAGAAAAGGCAGCGGAATAAGAGATCAAGTTGCCAACATCTCTTGGGTAATAGAAAAAGCTAGAAAAAAAATAAAAAACAAAAACAAACATCTACTTTTGCTTTATTGACTTTATTAAAAACATTTATTTCTGCCTCATTGCCTATGTGAAAGCCTTTGACTGTGTCACCACAAACTGCGGAAAATTCTTAAAGAGATGGAAATACCAGACCACCTCCTCTGCTTCATGCAAAACCTGTATGCAGGTCAAAAAGCAACAGTTAGAAATGAACATGGAACAATGGATTAATTCAATATTGGGAAAAAGAGTACATCAAGGCTGCATATTGACAGCCTGCTTATTTAACTTACATGCAGAGTGCATAATGTGAAATGATGGGCTGATGAAGCACAAGCTGGAATCAAGATTGCTGGGAGAAATATTAATAACCTCAGATATACAGATGATACCACCCTTGTGGCAGAAAGTGAAGAGAAATTAAAGAGCCTTTTAATGAAGGTGAAAGAGGAAAATGAAAAAGCTGGTTTAAAATAAATAATTCAAAAAACAAAGATCATATAGCATCCAACAGAGGCAAACTTTATTTTCTTGGGCTCCAAAATCACTGTGGGTGGTGACTGAAGCCACAAAATTAAATGAAACTTGTTCCTTGAATGAAGAACAATGACAAATCTAGATAGCATATTAAAAAGTAGGGACATTACTTTGCCTTGAAAGGTCAGTATAGTCAAAGCTATAGTTTTTCCAGTAGTCATGTATGAATGTGAGAGCTAACAATAAAAAAAAAATTGGAGCACTGATGCACTGATGTCTTTGAATTGTGGTGCTGGAGGAGACTCTTGAGAGTCTCTTGGACAGCAAAGAGATCACACCAGTCAATCCTTAAGGAAATCGAGCCTGAATATTCATTGGAAGGACTGATGCTGAAGCTCCAATACTTTGGCACCTGATGTAAAGAGCCAACTCATTGGCAAAGATCATAATGCTGGGAAAGATTGAAGGCAGGAAAATAAGGGGACAACAATCACAAGGATGTGATTGTTGGATAGCATCCTTGATTCAATGGATATGAGTTTGAGCAAACTCTGGGAGATGGTGAAGGACAGGAAAGCCTAATGTGCTGCAGTACATGGGGTCACAAAGAGTCAGACAAGACTGAGTGACTGAACAACAACAGCAACACATAGTCTTGCCCATCAGAAAGAAAAGCATTAAATCACTTTCTTACACTAGAATGAAGTCACAATTCACCCCCAACATGAAACCAGCACAAACCACTGCACCAAACTTACCCACTGAGGACAGAAACAATAAGGAAGAAGATAGGACCCTAAAGTCTGGGAAAAGAAGGCCTCAAATGAAACAATTTAGGGGGAAAAAAAGAAGACAAAAAAATATACTGCAAATGAAGGAACAAGGTAGAAACTGAACTTACAAGACCAAATAAATGAAGATGAAATAGGCAAACCACCTGGAAAAAAAAAATGTAATGACTGTAAAGATGTTGAAAATCTCAAAATGAGAATGGAGAAAATGGAAGAATCAATTAACACAATTAACAAGGACCTAGAAAGAGAATAAACAAACAGTGATGAATAACACATTTATTGAAATTGAAAATAGTCTAGAAGGAACTACTAATAGTATAATTCAGGCAACAAATGGACAAATGAGCTGAAAGATAGATGTTGGAAATTACTACTGAAGAGCCGACTAGAGGAAAAAGGAATGAATCAACTGAAGATAGCCTCAGAGACCTCTGGGACAATATCAAATGTACTAACCTTTGAATTATAGGGGTCCCAGAGGAAAAAGAGAAAAAGAAAAAGTCTGAGATAATTTTAAAAAAGATTATAGTCAAAAACTCCCCCAACATGGGCAAGGAAATAATCAAGCAGGTCAAAGAACACAGAGAGTCCCATATAGGGTAAACTCAAGGAGAAACATGTCAGGACACATACTAGTCAAGCTAACAGAGATTAAACACAAAGGAAAAATGTTAGAATCAGCAAGGGAAAAGGAACAAGTAACATACAAGGGAAACCTTATATGATAAACAGCTGATCTTTCAGCAGAAACTCTCCAGGCCAGAAAGGAATGGCAGGACACATTTAAAGTACTGAAAGAAAACAAAAACAAAAAACAAAGCTACAACCAAGATTACTCTACCCAGAAAGGATTTTATTCAAAATTGATGGAGAAATCAAAACCTTTACAGGAAAGCAGAAATTAAAAGAATTTAGTATCATCAAAAAAACTTTACAACAAACGTTAAAGGGACCTATATAGGCAGGAAAAACAAGAGAAGTAAAAGACCTACAAAAACAAACTCAAAACAATTCAGAAAATACCAATAGGAAAAAATATGTCAATTTTAATTACATTCAGTTCAGTTCAGTTCAGTCACTCAGTCATGTCCGACTCTTTGCGACCACATGAATGGCAGCACGCCAGGCCTCCCTGTCCATCACCAACTCTCGGAGTTCACCCAAACTCATGTCCATCAAGTTGGTGACGCCATCCAGCCATCTCATCCTCTGCCGTCCCCTTCTCCTCCTGCCCCCAATCCCTCCCAGCATCAGAGTCTTCTCCAATGAGTCAACTCTTCGCATGAGGTGGCCAAAGTAATGGAGTTTCAGCTTTAGCATCATTCCTTCCAAAGTAATCCCAGGGCTGTTCTCCTTCAGAATGGACTGGTTGGATCTCTTTGAAGTCCAGGGGACTCTCAAGACTCTTCTCCAACACCACAGTTCAAAAGCATCAGTTCTTTGGTGCTCAGCTTTCTTCACAGTCCAACTCTCACATCCATACATGGCCACTGAAAAAACCATAGCCTTGACTAGACGAACCTTTGTTGGCAAAGTAATGCCTCTGCTTTTCAATATGCTAGATTGGTCTATCTAGGTTGGTCATAACTTTTCTTCCACGGAGTAAGCGTCTTTTAATTGCATGGCTGCAATCATCATATGCAGTGATTTTGGAGCCCAAAAAAATAAAGTCTGACACTGTTTCCACTGTTTCCCCATCTATTTCCCATGAAGTGATGGGAACAGATGCCATGATCTTCGTTTTCTGAATGTTGAGCTTTAAGCCAACTTTTTCACTCTCCTCTTTCACTTTCATCAAGAGGCTTTTTAGTTCCTCTTCACTTTCTGCCATTAGGGTGGTGTCATCTGCATATCTGAGGTTATTGATATTTCTCCCAGCAATCTTGATTCCAGCTTGTGCTTCTTCCAGCCCAGCGTTTCTCATGATGTACTCTACATATAAGTTAAATAAGCAGGGTGACAATATACAGCCATGATGTACTCCTTTTCCTATTTGGAACCAGTCTGTTGTTCCATGTCCAGTTCTAACTGTTGCTTCCTGACCTGCATACAGATTTCTCAAGAGGCAGGTCAGGTGGTCTGATATTCCCATCTCTTTCAGAATTTCCCACAGTTTATTGTGATCCACACAGGCAAAAGCTTTGGCATAGTCAATAAAGCAGAAAAAGATGTTTTTCTGGAACTCTCTTGCTTTTTTCATGATTCAGCAGATGTTGGCAATTTGATCTCTGGTTCCTCTGCCTTTTCTAAAATCAGCTTGAACATCAGGAAGTTCACAGTTCACATATTGCTGAAGCCTGGCTTGGAGAATTTTGAGCATTACTTTACTAGCATGTGAGATGAGTGCTACTGTGCCGTAGTTTGAGCATTCTTTGGCATTGCCTTTTTTTGGGATCAGAATGAAAACTGACCTTTTCCAGTCCTGTGGCCACTGCTGAGTTTCCCAAATTTGCTGGCATATTGAGTGCAGCACTTTCACAGCATCATCTTTCAGGAATTGAAATAGCTCCACTGGAATTCCATCACCTATACTAGCTTTGTTCGTAGTGATGCTTTCTAAGGCCCATTTGACCTCACATTCCAGGATGTCTGGCTCTAGGTTAGTGATCACAGCGTTGTGATTATCTGGAACGTGAAGATCTTTTTTTGTGCAGTTCTTCTGTGTATTCTTGCCACCTCTTCTTGATATCTTCTGTTTCTCTTATGTCCATACTATTACCACATTATTAGAGAAATGCAAATCAAAACTTCAATGAAGTATCACATCTCACTAGTCAAAATGGCCATCATTAAACAATAAATGCTGGAGAGGATGTGGAGAAAAAGGAACTCTCTTGCACTGCTGGTAGGAATGTAAATTTATATAGTCATTATGGAGAACAGTATGGAGTATTTTTTTTTTTTCAGACTAGGAATAAAGCTAGCATATGACACAGCAATTCCACTACTGTGTGTACAACCTGAGGAAATTATATTCAAAAAGACACATGTACCCCAATATTCACCACCAAGTTATTTACAATAGCTAGGACATAGAAGCAACCTAGATGCCCATCAACAGATGAAAGGAGAAAGAAGCTGTGGTACGTATATACAATGGAATATTACTTAACCAAAAAATGAACGAATTTGAGTGATTTGAACTGAGGTGGATGAACCTAGAGCCTGTTATACAGAGTGGAGTAAGTCAGAAAGAGAAAACAAATATCATATATCAACTCATATAGAAGTAATCTAGAAAAATGCTACTGATGAACGTATTTGCAATGTAGCAATACAGATGAAAAAATAGAGATCAGACTTATGGTCACAGTGGGGGAAGGAGAGGGTGGGACAGATTGAGAGTGTAGTATTGAAATATATACATTATGATAGTCAAATAGCTAGCTAGTGGTAAGTTGTATAACAGAAGGAGCTCAACCCCGTGCTTTATGACAACCTAGTGGGGAAGGACGAGGTTGGCAGTGGGAAGGAGGTTCAAGAGAGAGGGGACATATGAATACTTAGGGCTCATTCACGTTGTTGTGTAGCAGAAACCAACAAAATATTGTAAAGCAATTATCCTCCAAGTAAAAAAATCTTTAAAAATATGGAAGGTAAGGTGTGAGAGTATACATCTATCTGTTGTTTCAGAAGTTAGAGGAACACAGTCTGTAGCCACACAGTGTGATTGTAATCTGAGAATGCAGATTTCTTTATTGCTCTAATTTCATTTCTTTTAAATATACAACTAGAAGTTCCAAACTTTTCCTTTTTTTGATTCATACTTTTCTTTCTTTTTTCCCCCCATAGATCCAGTTCGTTAGGTTGAGGAAGTTCCTTTATATTCGTAGATGATCAACAACTTGAACATAAAAGTGTGTCAGATTTTGTCCAGTTCTTCTTTTGTATCTATTAGATGATCATTTGGACCATGTCTTTCATTCTATAGATGTATACACTAGTATATTTTTAGATGCTAAACCATCTTTGTATTCCTGAAATCACCCATGGATATGCTGTGCAATCTTTTTACACATTACTCTATTCAGTTTGTTATTTTATTGAGAATTGCTCTGTCTGGTTTTTATTGCTCTGATATTGCTCTGATATTGGTTTGTATATTTTTGTGTTATTACTTTCTGGTTATGGTATTAGATTAAATAAATGCTAATAGCAAGAGTTTTGTGAAAAGATCTATACTCTTGTATACATTGGAAGATTTTATGTGTGAATGGAATTATTTCATATTTTCCAGTTTTATTAATATATATTGGCATATAATATTGTGTGAAATTAAAGCATACAGTATGATAACATATTGCACATATATATTGCAATATAATTGTCACAGTTGTGTTAGTTAACACCTTCATCTTGTCACATAATTATCTTTTTTTTTTGTGGTGGGAGAATTTAAGATTTCCTCTCTTAGAAACTTTCAAATATATAATACAACATTGGTAATGATAATCACAATGCATTAAACAACCAGAAATTATTCATCTTCTAATTGGAACTGGAATCACCAATTCAATAGACATGAGTTGAGAAGACTCCAGGGGTTGGTGAAGGACAGGTAACCCTAGTTTGCTGCAGCCCATGGGGTCGCAAAAAATCAGACACAGCTTAGCAACTGAACAACAAGTTTGAAGTATGTGCTCTTTGACCAAAATCTCATTTTCCCCATACTCTAGCTCCTGGTAACCATTATTTAATCTCTGTTTCTGAACTGGATGTTGTATATTCCACATATAAGTGAAATCATACACTATTTGTCTTTTCCTGATTGATTCACTTCATGTAGCAAAATGCCCTCTGGGTACATGTTATTGAAAATGACAGGGTTTCCTTCTTTTTTAATGGGCTTTTATATGGGCTTCCTTGATAGCTAAGTTGGTAAAGAATCCACCTCCAATGCAGGAGACCCCGTTCGATTCCTGGGTCAGTAAGATTGCTGGAGAAGGGGATACCCACTCCAGTATTCTTGAGCTTCCCTTGTGGCTTAGATGGTAAAGAATCTGCCTGCAATGAGGGAGACCTGGATTTGTCCCTTGAGTTGGGAAGATCAAACTATGGGGGTTGCAAAGAGTCAGAAATATCCCATTATCTTTTCCATTCCATCTGTTTATGGACACTTAAGTTGTTTCTGTATCTTGGCTATTGTGAATAATGTTGTAGTAAACATGAGAGTTTACTCATGTAAGTAAGTGGTGGCTGCGTGGGCACAGGAGTACCAAGAGGAGTTACTCCATGTTCAAGGTCAGGAGGGGTGACGTCATCCAAGATAAGGAGCAGCAGCTGCACTTTGCTGGAACAGCAGTGAAGAGATACCCCACATCCAAGGTAAGAGATAGTGAAGAGATACCCCGCATCCAAGGTAAGAGAAACCCAAATGAGATGGTAGACGGTAGGTATTGTGAGAAGGCATCAGAGGGCAGACACTCTGAAACCATAATCACAGAAAAGTAGCCAATATGATCACACGGACAACAGCCTTGTCTAACTCAGTGAAACTAAGCCACACCCTGTCGGGCCACCCAAGACAGATGGGTCATGGTGGAGAAGTCTGAAAGAATGTGGTCCACTGGAGAAAGGAATGGCAACCTACTCAGTATTCTTGCCTTGAGAACCACATGAATGGTATGAAAAGGCAAAATGATAGGATACTGAAAGAGGAACTCCCCAGGTCGGTAAGTGCCCAATATGCTACAGGAGATCAGTAGAGAAATAACTGTAGAAAGAATGAAGGGATGACGCCAAAGCAAAAACAATACCCAGTTGTGGATATGATTGGTGATAGAAGCAAGGTCCAATGCTGTAAAGAGCAATATTGCATAAGAACCTGGAATGTCAGGTCCATGAATCAAGGCAAATTGGAAGTGGTCAAACAGGAGACGACAAGAGTGAATGTTGACATTCTAGGAATTAGAGAACTTAAATTGACTGGAATGGGTGAATTTAACTCAGATGGCCATTATATCTACTACTGTGGGCAAGAATCCATTAGAAGAAATGGAGTAGCCATCATGGTCAACAAAAAAGTCCAAAACTCAATATTTGGATGCAATCTCAAAAAAGACAGAATGATCTCTGTTCATTTCCAAGGCAAACCATTAAATATCATGGTGATCCAAGCCTATGCCCCAACCAGTAACACTGAAGAACCTGACGTTGAATGATTCTATGAAGACCTACAAGACCTTTTAGAACTAATACCCAAAAAAAGATGTCCTTTTCATTATAGGGGACTGGAATGCAAAAGTAGAAAGTCAGGAGACACCTGGAGTAACAGGCAAATTTGGCCTTGGAATATAGAATGAAGCAGGGCAAAGGCTAATAGTATTTTGCCAAGAGAATGCACTGGTCATAGCAAACACCCTCTTCCAACAACACAAGAGAAGACTCTACACATGGACATCACCAGATGGTCAACACTGAAATCAGATTGATTATATTATTTGCAGTCAAAAATGGAGAAGCTCTATACAGTCAGCAAAAACAAGACTGGGAGCTGACTGTGGCTCAGATCATGAACTCCTTAATGTCAAACTCAGACTTAAGTTGAGAAAGTAGGGAAAACCACTAGACCATTCAAGTATGACCTAAATCAAATCCCTTATGATTGTACAGTGAAAGTGAGAAATAGATTAAAGGGAATATATCTGATAGACAGAGTGCCTGATGAACTATGGACAAAGGTTTGTGACATTGAACAGGAGACATGAATCAACACCGTCCCCATGGTATATAAATGCAAAAATGCAAAATGGCTGTCTGAGGAGGCCTAACAAATAGCTGTGAAAAGAAGAGAAGCGAAAAGCAAAGGAGAAAAGGAAAGATATAAGCATCTGAATGCAGAGTTCCAAAGAATAGCAAGGAGGGATAAGAAAACCTTCCTCAGCGATCAATGAAAAGAAATAGAGGAAAGCAACAGAATGGGAAAGACTAGAGATCTCTTCAAGAAAATCAGAGATACCAAGGGAACATTTCATGCAAAGATGGGCTCGATAAAGGACAGAAATGGTATAGACCTAACAGAAGCAGAAGATATTAAAAAGAGATGGCAAGAAAATACAGAAGAATTGTACAAAAAAGATCTTCATGACCCAGATAATCACAATGGTCTGATCACTCACCTAGAGCCAGATATCCTGGGATGTGAAGTCAAGTGAACCTTAGAAAGCGTCACTATGAACAAAGCTAGTGGAGCTGATGGAATTCGAATGGAGCTATTTCAAATCCTGAAAGATGATGCTTTGAAAGTGCTGCACTCAATATGTCAACAAATTTGGAAAACTCAGCAGTGGACACAGGACTGGAAAAGATCAGTTTTCATTTCAATCCCCAAGAAAGGCAATGCCAAAGAATGCTCAAACTACGGCACAGTAGCACTCATCTCACATGCTAGTAAAGTAATGCTCAAAATTCTCCAAGCCAGGTTTCAGCAGTGTGTGAATCATGAACTCCCAGATGTTCCAGCTGGTTTTAGAAAATGCAGAGGAACTATAGATCAAATTGCAAACATCCACTGGATCATCAAAAAAGCAAGAAAGTTCCAGAAAAACGTCTATTTCTGCTTTATTGACTATGCCAAAGCCTTTGACTGTGTGGATCACAATACACTGTGGAAAATTCTTCAAGAGATGGGAATACCAGACCACCTGACCTGCCTCTTGAGAAACCTATATGCAAGTCAGGAAGCAACAGTTAGAACTGGACATGGAACAACAGACTGGTTCCAAATAGGAAAAGGAGTACATCATGGCTGTGTATTGTCACCCTGATTTTTTAACTTATATGCAGAGTACATCATGAGAAACGCTGGGCTGGAAGAAGCACAAGCTGGAATCAAGATTGCTGGGAGAAATATCAATAACCTCAGATATGCAGATGATACCACCCTTATTGCAGAAAGTGAAGAGGAACTAAAAAGCCTCTTGATGAAAGTGAAAGAAGAGAGTGAAAAAGTTGGCTTAAAGCTCAACATTCAGAAAACGAAGATCATGGCATCTGTTCCCATCATTTCATGGGAAATAGATGGGGAAACAGTGGAAACAGTATCAGACTTTATTTTTTGGAGGGCTCCAGAATCACTGCAGATGGTGATTGCAGCCATGCAATTAAAAGACGCTTACTCCTTGGAAGGAAAGTTATGACCACCCTAGATAGCATATTCAAAAGCAGAGACATTTATTACTTTGCCAACAAAGGTCCGTGTAGTCAAGGCTATGGTTTTTCCTGTGGTCATGTATGGATATGAGATTTGGACTGTGAAGAACGCTGAGCACCAAAGAATTGATGCTTTTGAACTGTGGTGTTGGAGAAGACTCTTGAGCGTCCCTTGAACAGCAAGGAGATCCAACCAGTCCATCCTAAAGGAGATCCATCCTGGGTGTTCATTGGAAGGACTGATGCTGAAGCTGAAACTCCAATACTTTGGCCACCTGATGAGAAGAATTAACTCATTGCAAAAGACCCTGATGCTGGGAGGGTTTGGGGGCAAGAGGAGTAGGGGACTATAGAGAATGAGATGGCTGGATGACATCACCGACTTGATGGACATGGGTTTCAGTGAACTCTTGGAGTTGGTGATTGACAGGGAAGCCTGGGGTGCTGGGATTCATATGGTTGCAAAGAGTTGGACACGACTGAGTGACCGAACTGAACTGAACTGAAATATGAGAATGCACCTGTCTTTTATGTCTTATTTTCATTTCTTTTATATATATATGCACTCATCATGTGTCATTAACTATACTATGCAAATGCAAAAAGATCTGAAGGTAGAACCAGACAATAACATAATAAGAGTGCCATGCCATGCCTTGCTAAGGCTTTCTCTACATCTATTGAGATAATCATATGGTTTTTATCTTTCAATTTGTTAGTGTGGTGTATCACATTGATTGCTTTGCAAGTATTAAAGAATCCTTGCATCCCTGGGATAAAGCTCACTTGGTCATAGTGTATGATCTTTTTTATATGGTGTTTCATCCTGTTTGCTAGAATTTTGTTTAGGATTTTTGCATCTAAGTTCATCAATGATATTGGCCTTTAGTTTTCCTTTTCTGTGGCATCTTTATTTGGTTTTGGTATTAGGGTGATGGTGGCCTTATAGAATGAATTAGGGAGTTTGCTTCCTCTGCAATTATCTGAAAGAGTTTGAGTAGGATAGGTGTTGCTGCTGCTGCTACTAAGTAGCGTCAGTCATGTCCAACTTTGTGTTTCCCCATAGATGGCAGCCCACCAGGCTCCCCCATCCCTGGGATTCTCCAGGCAAGACCACTGGAGTGGGTTGCCATTTCCTTCTCCAGTGCATGAAAGTGAAAAGTGAAAGTGAAATCGCTCAGCCGTGCCTGACTCTTTGTGACCCCATGGACTGCAGCCCACCAGGCTCCTCCGCCCATGGGATTTTCCAGGCAAGAGTACTGGAGTGGGGTGCCATTGCCTTCTCCGGATAGATGTTAGCTCTTCACTAAATCTTTGGTAGGGTTCATCTGTGAAGGCATCTGGTCCTGGACTTTTGCTTGTTGGAAGATTTTTTATTACAGTTTACATTTCCGTGGTTTTGATGAGTCTGTTAAGATTTTCTATTTCTTCCTGGTTCAGTTTTGGAAGCTTTTCTAAGAATTCGTCCATTTCTTCCAAGTTGTCCATTTTATTGGCATATAGTTGCTGAAAAATATATTTTAGAAAATTTTTCTTCTAGTTCTGTGAAAAATGCCATTGGTAATTTATAAGGATTCCATTGAATCTGGAGATTTATTTGGGCAATATTTAATATGTATATTATTAATTCTACCAATCCAAGCACATGGTATATCTCTCCATCGGTTGGTGTCATCTTTGATTTCTTTCATCTGTAGCTTACAGTTTTCTGCATACAGGTCTTTTGTCTCCTTAGGTAGATTGATGCCTAGGTGTTTTATACTTTTTGTTGAAATGCTGACTGTGATTGATTCTTTAATTTCTCTTTTTGACTTTTAATTGTTAGTGTGTAGGAATGCAAGGAATTTCTGTGTTTTTTGTATCTTGAAACTTTACTATATTCATTGATTAGATCTAGTAGCTTTATGTTGGCATCTTTAGGATGTTCTATATATAATATCATACAATCTGCAAGCAGTGACAGTTTACTTCTTTTCCTATTAGAATATTTTTATTTTAATTTTTATCTGATTTTTGTGGCTAGGACCTCCAAAATCATATTAAATAATGATGGTGAATGTGGGCACCCTTGTCTTGCTAATGATATTAGAGGAAATGTTTTTAATTTTACACCATTGAGGATAATATTTACTGTGGGTTTGTCATCTGTGACCTTTATTATGCTGAAGTGTGTTCCTTCTAGGTGTCCTTTCTGGAGAGTTTTTATCATAAATCATTGTTGGATCTTATCAAAAACTTTCTCTGCATCTATTGACATGATAATATGTTTTTTATCTTTCAATTTGTTATTATGGTGTATCCTATCCCATTGATGCATGTATGCATGTGTGTGTGTGTGTATATATATATATATATATATATATATATATATATATAATTTATCTATTCATTATTGAACAATAAATGCTTTACAGAATTTTGCTATTTTCTGTCAAACCTCAACATGAATCAGCCATAGGTATACATATATCCCCTCCGTTTTGAACCTCTTTCCCATCTCCCTCCCTATCCAACCACTCCAGTTTGATACAGAGCCCATGTTTGAGTTTCCTGAGCCATACAGCAAATTCCTGTTGACTATCTATTTTATGTATGACAATATAAGGTTTCATGTTACTCTTTCCATACATCTCACCCTCTCCTTCCCTCTGTCCATGTACATAAGTCTATTCTCTATGTCTGTTTCTCAATTGCTGCCCTGTAAATAAATTTTTCAGTACCAATATTTTTAGATTCCATATATATGCATTAGAATACAGTGTTTATCTTTCTCTTTCTGACTCACTTTACTCTGTATAATAGGTCCTAGGTTCATCCACCACATTAGAACTGACTCAAAAGTGTTCCTTTTCATGGCTGAGTAATATTCCATTGTGTATATGTACCACAAGTTCTTTATCCATTCATCTGTCAGTGGGCATCTAGGTTGCTTCCATGTACTAGCTATTTTAAATAGTGCTGCAGTGAACAATGGGATACATGTGTCTCTTTCAATTTTGGTTTCCTCAGGGTGTATGCCTAGGAGTGGGATTGCTGGGTCATATGGTGGTTTTATTCCTAGTTTTTTAAGGACTCTCCAAACCATTTTTCATAGTGGCTGTATCAATTTACATTCCCACTAACAGTGAAAGAGGGCTCCTTTTCTCCATAACCTCTCCAGCATTTATTGTTTCTAGACTTTTTGATGAGGGCCATTCTGATTTGCATTACTCTAATAATGAATGGTGTTGAACATCTTTTCATGTGTTTCTATGCCATCTACATGTCTTCTTTAGAGAAATGTCTGCTTAGGTCTATTTTCCACTGTTTGATTGGATTATTTGTTTTTCTGGTATTGACATATATGAGCTGCTTGTATATTTTGGAAATAAATCCTTTGACAGTTATTTCATTTGCTATTATTTTTTCCCATTCTCAGCACTGTCTTTTCACCATGCCTATAGTTTCCTTTGCTGTGCAAAAAGTTTTAAATTTAATCAGGTCTCACTTATTTACTTTTGTTTTTATTTCCTTTACTCTAGGAGGTGGGTCCTCTTGCCTGGAAAATCCCCTGGGTGGAGGAGCCTGGTGGGCTGCCGTCTATGGGGTCGCACAGAGTCGGACACGACTGAAGTGACTTAGCAGCAGCAGCAGCAGGAGGTGGGTCATAGGGGATTTTGCTTTGATTTATGTCATCGAGTTTTCTGCCTATGTTTTCTTCTAAGAGTTTTATAGTTTCTAGTCTTACATTTAGATCTTTAATCCATTTTGAGTTTATCTTTGTGGATGGTGTTAGGAGGAATTCTAATCTCAAACTTTTGTATGTAACTGTCCAGTTTTCCCAGCACCATTTATTGAAGAGGCTGTCTTTGTCCCATTGTATATTCTTGCATCCTTTGTCAAAAATAATGTGCCAATAGGTTCATGGGTTTATCTCTGGGCTTTCTATTTTGTTCCATTGGTCTATATTTCTGTTTTTATGCCAGTACCATACTGTCTTGATGACTGTAGCTTTGTAATATAATCTGAAGACAGTAAGGTTAATTTCTCCAGCTCCATTCTTCTCTAAAGACTGCTTTGGCTAGTAGAGATCTTTTGTGTTTCCATATGAATTGTGAATTTTTTTGTTCTAGTTCTGTGACAAATGCCATTGGTAATTTGATAAGGATTGCATTAAATCTGTAGATTGCATTTGGTAGTCATTTTCACAATATTGATTCTTCCTCCCAGGAACATGGAAGATCTCTCCATCTGTTTATGTCATCTTTGATTTCTTTCATTAAGTTTCTTATTATTTTCTGTGTACAGTTCTTTTGTCTCCTTAGGTAAGTTTATTTCTAGATATTTAATTCTTTCTGTTGCAATGGTAAATGGGATTGATTCCTTAATTTCTTTTTCTGATTTTTCATTGTTAGTATTTAGAAATGCAAGTGATTTCTGTGTATTGATTTTGTATCCTGCAACTTTTCTAAAATCATTGATTAGCTCTAGTAATTTTATGATACTATCTTTAGGGTTTTCTATGTACAGTGTCATGCCATCTGCTAACTGTGGGAACTTTGCTTCTTCTTTTCTGATCTGGATACCTTTTATTTCTTTTCCTTCTCTGATTGCTGTAGCTAGGACTTCTAGAACTATGTTGAATAATAGTGGTGAAAATGGACACCCTTGTCTTATTCCTGATCTTAGGGGGAATACTTTCAGTTTTTCACCATTGAGAATACTGTTTGCTGTAGGCTTACAATATATGGGCTTTAGTATGTTGAGGCAAGTTCTTTCTATTCTCATTTTTTGAAGAGTTTTAATCATAAATGGGTGCTTCATTTTGTCAAAGCCTTTTTCTTCCTCTATTGAAATTATTATATGGTTTTTATCTTTCAATTTGTTAATATGGTGTATCACATTGATTGATTTCTATATATTGAAGAATCCTTTCATCCCTGGAATAAACCCAACTTGATCTTGGTGTATGAGCTTCTTGATGTGTTGCTGAATTCTGAATGCTAAAATTATGTTGAGGATTTTTGCATCTATGTTCATGTGTGATATTGGCTGACAGTTTTCTTATTTGTGTTGTCTTTGGTTCTGATATCAGGGTAATTGTCTGGTTCTGGTATCAGGGTAATTGTGGCCTTGTAGAATCAGTTTGGACGTTTTCCTTCCTCTGCAATTTTTTGAAAGAGTTTTAGAAGGATAGGCACTAGCTCTTCTCTAAATGTTTGATAGAATTCTCTTGTGAAGCCATCTGGTCCTCGGCCTTTATTTCTTTTGGATATTTTTTATCACAACTTCAATTTCAGTGCTCATAATTGGGTTTTTAACAATTTATGTTTCTTCCTGACTCAGTCTTGGAAGTTTGAACTTTTCTAAGAATCTATCCATTTCTTCCAGGTTATCTATTATATTGCCATATAGTTGTTCATAATATTCTCTTATAATGCTTTGCATTTCTGCATTGTCTGTTGTAACCTCTCCTTTTTCATTTCTAATTTTGTTGATTTGATTCTTCTCTATCTTTTTCTCTCGATGAGTCTGGCTAAAGGTTTGTCAATTTTATTTATCTTCTCAAAGAACCAGCTTTTTGCTTTATTAATCTTTACTATTGTTTATTTCATTTATTTTTCATTTGTTTCTGTTTGGATCTTTATGATTTCTTTTCTTCTACTAATTTTCTTTCTTGTTCTTCTTTTTCCAGTTGTTTAAGGTGTAAAGTTAGGTTGTCTATTCGATGTTTTTCTTGTTTTGTGAGGTAGGATTGTATTGCTTTTAACTTCCCTTATAGAACTGCTTTTGCTGTGTCCCATAGGTTTTGAGTTGTTGTGTTTTCATTGTCATTTGTTTCTAGATTTTTTTTTAATTTCCGTTTTGATTTCTGCCATAACCTGTTGTTTAGAAATGTGTTGTTTAGGCTCCAGTTTCATCCACCTCATTAGAACTGATTCAAATGTATTCTTTTTAATGGCTGAGTAATACTCCATTGTGTATATGTACCACAGCTTTCTTATCCATTCATCTGCTGATGGACATCTAGGTTGCTTCCATGTCCTGGCTATTATAAACAGTGCTGCGATGAACATTGGGGTACACGTGTCTCTTTCCCTTCTGGTTTCCTCAGTGTGTATGCCCAGCAGTGGGATTGCTGGATCATAAGGCAGTTCTATTTCCAGTTTTTTAAGGAATCTCCACACTGTTCTCCATAGAGGCTGTACTAGTTTGCATTCCCACCAACAGTGTAAGAGGGTTCCCTTTTCTCCACACCCTCTCCAGCATTTATTATTTGTAGACTTTTGGATTGCAGCCATTCTGACTGGTGTGAAATGGTACCTCATAGTGGTTTTGATTTGCATTTCTCTGATAATGAGTGATGTTGAGCATCTTTTCATGTGTTTGTTAGCCATCTGTATGTCTTCTTTGGAGAAATGTCTATTTAGTTCTTTGGAGCCTATTATACAGAGTGAAGTAAGCCAGAAGGAAAAACATAAATACAGTATACTAACGCATATATATGGAATTTAGAAAGGTGGTAACAATAACCCGGTGTACGAGACAGCAAAAGAGACACTGATGTATGGAACAGTCTTATGGACTCTGTGGGAGAGGGAGAGGGTGGGAAGATTTGGGAGAATGACATTGAAACATGTAAAATATCATGTAAGAAACGAGTTGCCAGTCCAGGTTCGATACACGATACTGGATGCTTGGGGCTAGTGCACTGGGACGACCCAGAGGGATGGTATGGGGAGGGAGGAGGGAGGAGGGTTCAGGATGGGGAACACATGTATACCTGTGGCAGATTCATTTTGATATTTGGCAAAACTAATACAATTATGTAAAGTTTAAAAATGGATTAGAAAAGTTGTACTTTTCTAGGAATTTGTCCATTTCTTCCAAGTAGTCCCTTTTATTGGCATATAGTTTCTGATAGTAATCTTTTATGATCCTTTGAATTTCTGTGTTGTCTGTTGTGATTTCTCCATTTTCATTTCTAATTTTGTTGATTTGAGTCTTCTCCCTTTTTTTCTTGATGAGTCTGGCTAATGGTTTGTCAATTTTATTTATCTTCTCCAAGAACCAGCTTTTAGCTGTGTTGATTTTTGCTATGGTCTCTTTTCATTCTTTTGTATTTATTTCTGCCCTAATTTTTATGATCTCTTTCCTTCTACTAACCCTGGGGTTCTTCATTTCTTCCTTTGCTAGTTGCTTTAGGTGTAGAGTTAAATTATTTATTTGACTTTTTTTTTTAATGTGTTGTGGTAAGCCTGCATTGCTTTGAACCTTCCACTTAACACTGGTTTTACAGTGTCCCATATGTTTTGAGTTGTGTTTTCCTTTTCATTCGTTCTATGCATATTTTTATTTCTTTTTTGATTTATTCTGTCATTTGTTGGTTATTCAGAAATGTGTTGTTCATCCTCCATATGTTGGAATTTTTAATAGTTTTTTTCCTGTAATTTACATCTAATCTTACTGCATTGTGGTCAGAAAAGATGCTTGAATGGTTTCAATTTCCTTTTTTTTTTTTTTTAATTTGCCAAGGCTACATTTATGACACAGAATGTGATCTATCCTGGAGAAGGTTCTGTGTGCACTTGAGAAAAGGTGAAATTCATTTTGAGGTGGTGAAATGTCCTATAGATATCAATTAGGTCTAAGTGATCCATTTTATCATTTAAAGTTTGCGTTTCCTTTTAAATTTTCTGTTTAGCTGATCTATCCATAGGTGTGAATGGGGTATTAAAGTCTCCCACTATTATTGTGTTACTGTTAATTTCTTTTTCATACTGTGTTAGCATTTGCCTTACATATTGTAGTGCTCCTGTGTTGGGTGCATATATAACTGTTATGTCTTTTTCTTAGATTGATCCTTTGATCATTATGTAGTGTCCTTCTTTGTCTCTTTTCACAGCCTTTATTTCAAAGTCTATTTTTCCTGATATAAGTATTGGTACTCGTGATTTCTTTTGGTCTCCATTTGTGTGGAATATCTTTTTCCAGCCCTTCACTTTCAGTCTGTGTGTGTCCCTTGTTTTGAGGTGGGTCTCTTGTAAACAACATATATAGGGGTCTTATATTTATATCCAATCAACCAGTCTTTGTCTTTTGGTTGGGCTATTCAACCCATTTGCTTTTAAGGTAACTATTGATAAGTATGATCTCATTGCCTTTTACTTTGTTGTTTTGGGTTTGAGTTTATACACCTTTTCTGTGTTTCCTTTCTAAATAAGATCCTTTAGCATTTGTTGGAGAGCTGGTTTGGTGGTGCTGAATTCTCTCAGCTTTTGCTTGTCTGTAAAGCTTTTGATTTCCCTTCATATTTGGATGAGATCCTTGCTGGGTACAGTAATCTGGGTTGTAGGTTTTTCTTTTTCATCACTTTAAGTATGTCTTGCCATTCCTTTCTGGCCTGAAGAGTTTCTATTGAAAGATCAGTTGTTATCCTTTGGGAATCCCCTTGTGTGTTATCTGTGGTTTCTTTCCCTTGCTGCTTTTAATATTTGTTCTTTGTCCTTGATCTTTGTTAACTTAATTAATATGTGTCTTAGGGTGTTTCACGTTGGGTTTATCCTGTTTGGGACTCTCTGGGTTTCTTGGACTTGGGTGGCTTTTTCCTTCCCCATTTTAGGGAAGTTTTCAACTATTATCTCCTTAAGTATTTTCTCATGGCCTTTCTTTTTGTCTTCTTCCTCTGGGGCACCTATGATTTGAATGTTGGGGTGTTTGACATTGTCCCAGAGGTCTCTGATGTTTTCCTCATTTCTTTTAATTCTTTTGTCTTTTTCCTCTCTGCTTCATTTATTTCCACCATTCTATCTTCTACCTCACTTATGCTATCTTTTGCCCCTATAATTCTACTATTGGTTCCCTCCAGAGTGTTTTTGATCTCATTTATTGCATTGTTCATTACTGATTGACTCTTTTTTATTTCTTCTAGATCCTTGTTAAACCTTTCTTGCATCTTCTCAATCCTTGTCTCCACGCTATTTGTTTGTAACTCCATTTTGTTTTAAAGATTTTGAATCATTTTCACTATCATTATTCTGAATTCTTTTTCAGGTAGATCCCCTATCTCCTCCTCTTTTGTTTGGTTTGGTGGGCATTTATCATGTTCCTTTACCTGCTGAATATTTCTCTAACTTTTCACCTTTTTTAGATTGCTGTGTTTGGGGTGGGCTTTCTGTATTCTGGCAGTTTGTGGTTTTTCTTTATTGTGGAGATTTCTCTCTGTGGGTGGGGTTGCATGAGTGGCTTGTCTAGGTTTCCTGGTTACGGAAGCTTGTGTCATTGTTCTCCTGAGTGAAACTGGATTTCTTCTTTCTGGAGTGCAATGAAGTGTCCAGTAGTGAGTTTTGAGATGTCCATGGGTTTGCTGTGACTTTGAGCAGCCTATATATTAAAGCTCAGGGCTATGTTCCCACATTACTGGAGATATTGCATGGTATGTCTTGCTCTGGTACTTGTTGGCTCTTGGGGGGAGCTTGGTTTCATTATAGATATAAAAGTATTGGATGAGCTTCTATTGATTAATGTTCCCTGTAGTCAGGAGTTCTCTGATGTTCTCAGGTGTTGGATTTAAGCTTCCTGGCTCTGGTTTTCAGTCTTATTCTTACAGTAGCCTCAAGAGTTCTCCATCCATATAGCACCTATGATAAAACATCTAGGTTAATGGAGAAAGATTTTCCATAGTGAGGGACACCCTGAGAGGTTATCTGAGATACATGAAGAAGAGAAGGGGGAGGAAGATATAGAGTTGACCTGGAGGAGAAAAAGGAGAGTCAAAAGGGGGAGAGAGTAATCAAGCCAGTAATCACACTCCTAAGTAAAATTGGGTACTGAAAATTGGATTCTTAATGGTACAAAATTGATAACAAACATGAAAAAGCAAAGATTAAAAATATAGAGTAGATGTTAGACTCTCAAAAATACAATATTAAAAAAAAATCAGAAACATTACTAAAAATATATATGAAGTTTGCTTTAAAAATAGGATTTTTTGCAAGGTAATGGTAGGTTATAGAAATGAAAATTAAATGAATAATAGAGGATCTAAAAATAAAAAAAATTGATAATAGTAAAAATATATCTAGAATTTCTCTGGAGCCATTGCAGCAGTGTGGGGTCAGTTCAGTTTCAGTTATTTCCTTGTTCCAGCCTATACTTCTCATGATCTATAGGTCCCTTCCAATGTAGTTGGTGCTAAATACAGGGTTTTAATCTGTTGTACCCATCACTTGCAAAGCAGTTCCCTTTGTGTTTTTTGTTTTGTTTTGTTTGTTGTTGTTGTTGTTTTTTAGCTTCTTCTGTTTGCAAGTCTCTTCAGTGTCTAATTTCTGCTTTTGCACAAGGGGGCGAAGGTGATCACTTATTTAGGCTCACTTGTTCAGTCATGCTGTGGGGAGGGAGGAACACTGCAAACAAATAACACTGTCTTGTGTGGGGAGTGCTCACAGTGCCTCAACCACGCTTGGTTTGCCCTCGCTCACAGCATGTGTGCTTTCCCAGTCTACACTGCTTGGGCTCCTGGTTGCTCTGCAGGGTAATTGTCTAAAACGGGTCCTTGACTGAGTGCACTTCCCAGGTCTAAGCTACTCAGGTTCAGAGGTACTCCACAAAGGCACACACTCGGTTGGGCCTTTTTTTTGTGCCCTTCCTAGGTCCGAGCAGCTCAGGTGACCAGGTGCTTGGCGAGCGAACACTCCCCAGGTGTGGTCAGTCTTGTCGCCTCCCCTGTCTCAGCTGCTCTGTTTCCTGGGTGTGCAGCTGGAGCGCCATCTCAGGTGTGCCATGTGTCTCTTCTGGGGAGCTGATCTCTGGCTGCAACCATCCCGGTGAATGTTAATCATCCAGGACCCCAGGAAGACTTGGTTAGCAACTGGGAGCCTGCTCGCAGTTTTATAGAAGATGCCATCTCTGAGGCAGAGATTGCCCCTTTCCAGCTCTGGCTGTCACCCGCCTGCCTCTCTGCCTCCAGCAGGGGATGCCTCTGGCGGTCTGCAGCCAGCTAGCTCTCCTCTGGTAGGCTCAGTCCTTTGTTTTGTAAGCGGGCTTGGCATTGCCTTCAGTTCAGTTCAGTCTCTCAGTTGTGTCCGACTCTTTGCGACCCCATGAATCGCAGCACGCCAGGCCTCCCTGTCAATCACCAACTCCCGGAGTTCACTCAGACTCACGTCCATCGAGTCAGTGATGCCATCCAGTCATCTCATCCTCGGTCATCCCCTTCTCCTCCTTCCCCCAATCCCTCCCAGCATCGGAGTCTTTTCCAATGAGTCAACTCTTTGCATGGCATTGTCTTAGGTTAGGGCTTTTCACGGGAAAGTTCTCTCTCTCTCTTTTTTTTTTCTCTCTCTGGCTCTCCCACAGTTTGGGTTGCTATCTCATGTTAA